>NC_063334.1:119245584-119261185 GCF_021869965.1 Rhincodon typus
GGGGGAGAGACTCTGTGTGTGTTAGAGTCTATGTGTGTATGTATATGAGTGAGTGAGTGTGAGAGAGTCTGTGTGTGTTTGAGTCTATGTGTGAGTCTATCTCACACACACACACACACACAGATTTTCAGATACAAACACTGACACCCACACCCACACACACACTCACACACACACACACATACACACACACACACGGACTCACACACACACAGTTTCAGTCACACGTACACACACATGCACACACACACAGACAACACACAGAGACAGACTCACACACAGACACACACAGACTCTCTCTTGCACACATAGATTCTCACACATACACATTCACACACAGACACAGACACACCCACCCACACACCCAATCCCACACAGAAACACAGACACAAATTCATGCACACTCACAGACACACACACACACACATAGAGGCACCCACATACACACAGACTCACCCACACTGTGTGAGAGGGAGTCTGTGTGTGTGTGTGTGTGTGTGTGTGTGTGTTGTGTGTGTGTGCGTTTGTGTGGGTGTGTCAGTGTCCATGTGTGTGTGTGTGAGAGTCTGTGTGTGTGACAGAGTCTGTGAGTGTGTGTGTGTGAGAGAGAGAGTCTGTGTCTGTGTGTGTACGTCTATCTGTGCATTTACGTGTGTGTCTGAGACACTGTGTGTAAGTGAGAGTCTGTGTGTGTGAGAGTCTTGTGTATGTGTAAGTGAGAGTCTGTGTGTGTGTGAGAGTCTGTGTGTGTAAGACAGAGAGTCTCTGTGTACGTGTGTATGTGTACATGTGTGTGTGCACATGTGTGTGTGTATGTGTGCACGTGTGTATGTGTCTGAGACTGTGTGTGTGAGAGAAATTGTGTAGCTATATGTTTGTCTCTGTGTGTGTGTGTGTGTCTGTGTGTGAGATTCTTTGTGTCTCCATTTTTTGTTTTGCCTACATTCCCGATTTCCACAGCAAGGTGGCAAGGACGAGGTGGGATTTGGGGTTGGGGAGGGTGGGCAAGTTGGGAAAGAGAAATCCGCTTTCTGCGTTTCCCGTTATTAATTTATAACGACAACTTGCATTTATGTAGCAGCGTTACTTCAGTGCGACATCCTGAGGGGTTTGGCAGGAACATTGTGGAATGAGGTGCATTTGCGAGAAGGTATCTGTTAGTTATTGCTATGAATGTAGGAACAGACAGAGGCCATTTAGCCTCTTTGAGCATGTTCCACCATGCGATTATGTCTTGGGTTATATTACGTTTTGTGCAGTGAGTGCCTACTGCCTGCCTCTCCATGATGAGCTCCCCTCATTGGCTGTCGGTTTAGGTCACAGACTGCCTTGATGGTTCTTAAGAAACCGTGGATTGTTGGCTCGCTTGTGTTCTTTCTACCTGGCACGTATTCCCCGTACAGTGGATTTCATACCGTGCTACTGTCTTCACCTCTGCCATGATTCTCTCAAGGTATGGCTAGGCTTCCAGTCCACAAAAGCCTTTTATGCTTGAGCTTGATTAGATCCTGTTTCCCTGGGTTGGTTTTGTCAGAGCAAGTCACACTGCTTCCTGGTAGCGAGACTCTGGGACCTGGCAGGTATTTGTCGTCCTGGACTTTATGGTCTCCCAGGCACCATGGGGCACGTGGTGACTGCTAGGGGGTTTGGGAGGGAGGGGAGGGTAGGTGGCGGCGTAATGAGGCGCTGATTGAATGGAGCCACTCGTGGGATCTCTGTGCCGTGACTTTTCCTGTGTCGTTGCCTGTGTTGCCCCATCACCCCATTTGGGGCCCAGGACGATGGAGAAGACAGGTCAAACAGGGGGAAGGCAGTGGTCCAGCAGTGTACCTTGTCTGGACAGTGGTGCAGTTGAGAAGATTCCAGTGCTTGAACTGTGGGCATCACTGTGCCATCTTACGCCTGTCTCCCTGGTTGTTGGTTACAGTAAGGTTATGGTGCAGATGTTTCATCAGGAACAGAGCTCCGTTCAAGTTGGAATTCCCTGCTCCTTTGCTTGTCAGATGCACTCTCTGGAGACTGGCACCCTTCCAGACTATGGCCATGAACTCCTTGAGGAGGACTAGTTTGTCGCCTGTTGAGGGGTAAGGGTGCTCTATAGGAGCTTGGAATTCCCGAGGAGCCCGGGAGAATTGCAACTCCTAATTTCAGTAGGCTGATGGAAACATAGCAATATGTGTCACAAGCCTGTGTCTGGACTATTCGAGCATCTCTGGCCTTGTGCTGGAAGGATCCTGGGCCTGTGCTAGGACTTGGTGGGTCTTTGAGCCTCTTTGTGTGACACACACGACCCCCATGACCTGGGATGTGACATACATCCAGAGCATTTATTGCAGTTGTCTGTCACTTCTCTCTTGCCATTTACATTAACTTGCCGGAACTCGATGTATGGAAGCATTTCAGCTGTGAAAACAGGAAGACTTATAATTAGGGCCAATGGTTTAATGGATTTTAACAATCCAAAAACAAAATCGGGCAGCTTCCCATGCATATGCAATTCTCTGCTCCCTGGCAACTCAACATTCCAGATGCAGTGAAAGTGTTTCCTTCTCTCTAATAACAAGCCACTTACCCTACCAGTGATAATTCCAGCATTGTTATTGGGCTGGAACTTACTAGAAAAATGACAGTGTCTTAACAACACATGGTATTATCTAGGTGAAAATTGGCTGGCAAACACAGGGTGTGAAGAATTAGCGATGAGTGATAATCCAAAGAGAGTGTTGAGCTATGAATCTCCAGAATTTGCAGTTCCATTTACATTCTTCTGCATCTGTTTTATACAAACAGAATACCATCATAAGCTTCTCTACTTCCTTTAAACACTCTATGTATTTACATATTAAACCCACTGCAAATACTTTAAGTCAATAAATTAATGCAAGCATCTTTCTAATGATGTGCTGATTGTTAACAATGTGGATCATCATTTTGCTTCATTGCCTGTTGGGAAACTGCAAACCATACTTACCAAATGATCTCCAAAGAAGAAATTACCAAAAAGATTTTTATGCAACACTTATTTTAACACCAAGCAGGATCAAAGTAAATTAAACATGAACCTACAGGTAAATGATACTCGAAATAGAAAGTTAAGTGCCACTTAAAAATAGACTATACAACAAAGTTACAACTTACACAACCACAAGAATTCACTTAACGAGCCCCAGAAATAGCGATACATAACTACACTGTTCTGCAAAATTCAGGCAACATAGGTCTGGTGCCCTATCCAACAACAGCTTTTGTTTTAAAGTTTCGTGCATAAGATGCACTTTCACAAATCGCCCCTCTTTCTGGTGGCGTAGCTTTACAGAGCATCTTTTCCATTGTCCAAACAATAACGCCTCAGTTCATAGTTTGGCCACTTCTGGGTAAACATTCAGCTTTCTGGATTTTAGATGTTCTGAGCTAGCCTGCATGGTGCCTTCAAGAGCTCCCATCTCCTTTCCTGTCAAAAGGAAAAACTGAGTCATGTTTTACTTCTTCTCTTGGGAGCTCTCTGTATTCTTATTTCCATGTACGTCTGCTTTCTCTATGTGTCTGCATCTGTGCACCGATCGCCTTCACTCTCCAGCACCTCTGCTTGTAACTTTCCTTTACATCTGAAGCTGTTCTGTTTGTCTGGCCATAGTTTCTGACCTAACTTCCTTCCATTGGTATAGCTTCCAATTTA
This sequence comes from Rhincodon typus, assembly GCF_021869965.1. NCBI lineage: Eukaryota > Metazoa > Chordata > Chondrichthyes > Orectolobiformes > Rhincodontidae > Rhincodon > Rhincodon typus. Next base: position 119,249,261 of record NC_063334.1, read on the forward strand.
AGCAGCTCACCTGGACCAGTGTTTTTGAGTATCCCAACTTTACAGCTGATGCAAAATCCTAGAAGTGAATTTTAAAACATTGAGAAAGTTCTATTGAACTTTCATTGAATTTTACAATATTTACAATTCCTTTTTTACTGCAATGCTCAAACTTTCCAATGCAGAATGTTACCAGTGGCATTCTCATTGCTTCAAGTTGTGAATTGTTATTCAAGGTATCTAAGGTATGGGATCTTAGTCTTTTTGGCTGACTCTCTCCCTTTTTTGGTTCCTTTTACCTCTCTTTATTTCACTGTCTGCATTTGATTTGATTGTAATTCCCCTTCCTTCTTTGTCCTTCTCGGTTAAATTCTTTGAAATCACTTTGGAAAAGTTACAAAATAAAAACTGAAAGAACTGTGGATGCTAGAAATCAGAAACTAAAACAGAGATTACTGAAAACTCAGTGGGTCTGGCACTGTCTGTGGAGAGAAATCAGTGTTAACGTTTCCTGAGGAAGGGTCACCAGACCCAAAAACGTTAACTCTGATTTCTCTCCACTGATGCTGCCAGACCCGCTGAACTTTCCCAGCAATCTCTGTTTCGGTTGGAAAAGTTACAGGTCTGTCTCACTATTGACTGACCTCTCAGATGCTGGCGGCATGGTGGCTCAGTGGTTAGCACTGCTGCTTCACAGTGCTAGGGACCTAGGTTCAGTTCTAGCCTTGGGCATCTGTCTGAAGTTTGCACATTCTCCCTGTGTCTGCATGGGTTTCCTCTGGGTGCTCAGGTTTCCTCCCACAGTCCAAAGATGTGTAGGCTAGGTGCTAACTTGTCTGGAGTGTTCAGGGATGTGTAAATTATGGTGGGATGCTCTCAGGGTTAGTATGGACTTGTTGGGCCAAAGGGCCTGTTTCCACACTGCAGGGATTCTATGATGCTTCTTTATGTTCACTTTGCCATTACAAACTCCCGTTCTCAGAAATTCAGGTCACAACAAAGAGTTTCGAACTGAATGGTGCATAAAAATTCGCACTAACAGCGTATACAACAAACTGTCTCTCTCCACCAAGATCTGGTTGTTTTTTAACTGAAGTGCAGAGAGGAAGAGTCTCACTTCCTGATTAATTAAACCCACAAGGTTTTTATCCTTCCTTGTTGTTGAGTTTAAGGAAAATATAAACATTTCCGAGAACAATCATATCAACTGTTTTCAGATTATTGTCAAACTTGGTGACAGAAGTCATGGTTCCCAAGAAAGAGATTTTTACTTTGTTTGTTGATGTTGCTAATATTTATTGCCCTTCCCTAATTGTCCTGGGAAAGGTGTTGAAGGGCTGCCTTCTTGAACTGCTGCAGTTCTTAATGAATTAGTGCTCCAACAATGCCCTTCGGGAGGGAGTTCCAGGATTTTGACCCAGCGACACTGAGGGAATGATGATATATTTCCAACTAAGGATGGTGGAGTGGATTGGAGGGGAACTTGCAGAAGGTGGTGTCTCCAAGTACCTACTACCCTGGTCCTTCTAGATGGAAGTGGCCATGAGTTTGGAAGGTGCTGTGGTGAATTTCTGCAGGGCATTTGAAGATGGTACACACTTCTGCTCCTGTGTGTCAGTGGTAAAGTGAGTGAATGTCGATGGCTAATCAAGTGGGCTGCTCTATCCTGGATCTTGCAATTTTTAGTGTTATTGGAACAGCACCCAGAATGTTGTGACTCTTTTTTGCAACTCTCTTCTTCAACATACTTGAATATTTTTAAGGCAGAAATAGACAGATGCTTAGTAAACAAGGGGTGGGGATGAAATGTAATTAAGTTTAGGCTGATTTAAGATTACAAGGATGATCAGCTATGATCTTGATGAATGGCTCGAGGGGCTGAATGGCCTCTTTGTTTTTATGTTTCCAGTCTGCTGGCCCTCCCTCAGTGTTCACATGCACTGGTCATGTGGTCAATCCCAATGCTCTCTGTTTGCACTGATTTACTCTCAGTCTGTTGTGTTGAGTTTAGCTGAAGTGTTTTGTTTGTCTTTCTGGAACTTGGCAGGAATCAGTGGCACTGTGTTGCTGTGTATAATGCAGGATTCCTCCATTACCTCACTGACTTGACTTCCATGCCTCATTAACTGTAAAAGACTTCATGGCGTCCTGACAGAAAATGCCAAGTTCTTTCTTTCATTTTAGGTCAACTGTGATGCCTGTGTGGATCTTACGCAAGGTCTGTCTTCTCTGCATTTGCAGGGTTAGCGCTTGTAGAGCAGAGAGGGTGGGAGGGAACATAAAAACATAGAAGACAGGAGCAGGAGGAGGCCATTCAGCCCTTCGAGCCTGCTGTGCCATTCTTCACAATCATGGCTGATCATCCAACCCAGTAGCCTAATCCTGCTTTCTCCCCATAACCTTTGATCCCATTCGCCCCAAGTGCTATATCTCGTCGCCTCTTGAATCCATTCAATGTTTTGGCATCAACTACTTCCTGTGGTAATGAATTCCACAGGCTCACCACTCTTTGGGTGAAGAAATATCTCCTTATCTCCATCCTAACTGGTCTACCGTGAATTCCAATACTGTGACCCCTGGTTCTGGACACACCCACCATCAGGAATATCCTCCCTGCACCTACGCTGTCCATGAACAAAGAACAAAGAAAATTACAGCACAGGAACAGGCCCTTCGGCCCTCCAAGCCTGCGCCGATTCAGATCCTCTATCTAAACCTGTCGCCTATTTTCCAAAGATCTGTATCCCTCTGCTCCCTGCCCATTCATGTATCTGTCTAGATACATCTTAAATGACACTAAGGTGCCCGCCTCTACCACCTCCACTGGCAACGCGTTCCAGGCACCCACCACCCTCTGCGTAAAGAAATTTCCACACATATCTCCCTTAAACTTTTCCTCTCTCACCTTGAAATTGTGACCCTTAGTAATTGAATGTCCAGTCCTGTTAAAATTTTATAAGTCTCTATGAGATGCCCCGTCATTCATCTGAACTCTAGCGAAAACAATCCCAACCTAGTCAATCTCTCCTCATAACGTCAGACTCACCATCCCCGGAATCAGCCTGGTAAACCATTGCTGCACCTGACTGAGATCTATAAGGTTACAAGAGGGACATGGACAGGGAGGATAGAAATCAGCAGTTCCTTTAGTCGAAGGGTCAATAACGAGGGGACATAATTTTAAGGTGAAGGACAAAAGGCTTAGATGGAATTTGAGTAAAAGTCTTTTCACCCAGAGGATGATGGGAATCTGGAATGCATTGCCTGGGAGGGTAGTAGAGGCAGGAAAGCTTACTTGGATGAACATTAGAAGTGTCATAACATTCAAGGCTATGGGATAAGTGCTAAAAAGTGGGATAGGTGTAGATAAGTCAGGCAGACTCACAGAGTCATAGGGGTTTACAGCATGCCGCCCAGTTTTCACAATTAAACTAGTCCCATTTGCCTGTATTTTGTCCGTATCCCTCCATACCTATCCCATCCACATACCTGTCTATGTACCTGACCCGATGAGCTGAAAGGCCCCCCATGTGCCATATGACTCTCTAACTGTGACACAAAGCAATCCCGGGCATGCTGGTGCAATCCTGTATCACTGATAAAGAAAGGAAGTATCTAGTGCAATGATCTGTTCCTGTTGTTGTCCTCCAGCCAACTTCGTGCTGTGCTGGCTTTGAGACTTGTCCTCTTACTTGTCTCCAGCTGGTGTGAGTGACTACACCATAAGGAGCAGGGTGTTTGGCAGTGTTTCCCATTGTGCCCACAGTCCATCAGCTTGCTGGGGTGGGCTCGATTATGAGGGGTCAGGGGATAGGATACAGGCCTATGCTTCATGACAGCTTAACAAGGCCTACCAGCATGGCTGCAACATTGACCAATTGTCACAAAGAAAACTACAACAACACCTCATATTTCACAGCACCCTTTCGATACAGTAAAATGTGCCCAAACCCCTTTGCAGGAAAGTTATTTGACAACATTTGACACCCAGCCAAAAATTAAATGAGACATTTGGACGATTGTCCAAAGGCTTGGGAAAAGAATGTTGGTTTTCAGGAGTGTCTTTAAGGAAGAGAAGAGACAGAGAGGTAGAGGAGATTTATTGAAGGAATTCCAGAGCTGAGGGTTTTGGTCAATGGGAAATCTGGGCACCAAGGTGTAAAGTGATGAACATCAGAAATCCTCCAGAGCACAGACACCATTGGAGAGTTGAAGGATTGAAGAAGGTGACAGGGACACAAATGGACATATGAATTAAGAGCAGAAAGATTAGGCCTTGTGGCCCCTTCAGCCTGTTCTAGCAGTCAAAAAGATCACGACTGATCTGATTGCTTCACATTTCCGCCTACCCTCCTAACTTTTCACCCATTTGCTTTTCATAAATCTCTGTAGCTCTGCCTCAAAAAGTCTCTGCCCCCACTGCCTTAGTTTCCACCCTCTGCAGCTTCAACAGTTGCATGGACTGTGACAAATCTGTGACCTTGAGAGGAGATTCAAGGAAGGAGAACTAAATAGTATTTTAGGAAATGAAGGTTGGAGACCAGCAGGTAGGAACAGAAAGAAAACACTAAGATTATATCAACATTCAAGGCTAGATGTTACAAAGGATTCAAATATGTCAAAACTAAAGGCTCGGTGTCTAAATCTGTGCAGCATTCATGATAAAGTAACCAAATTGACCAAGCACAATGATATGAAAAATTCTGTTCTAATAACCATTCTAAAGATGTGGACACAGAATAGTTAGGATCAGGTCTTGAATACTGAAGGGTATCCAACATTCCAGGAGAATAGAAAGCTCAGATTGATGGAGGGTTGGCATTATTAATCAAGGATGACCTTGGTGTAACAGTTAGCAATGGCCTTGGTTCAAGCAATCAGCGTGTCAGTTTGGGTGGACTGAGGAATAGTATGGGGAAAAAAGTCACTGGCGGAATTGTTCTCTAGATCCCTAACAGAAACCACAAGGTGAGACAGTATTGAGTATTTGTGATAAAGAGATGGCAATAATCAGAAGTAATTTTATTCTACATATAAACTAAAAATATTGACTGTACTAGAGTCATAGAATTATAGAGTCGTGCAGCACGGAAACAAACCCTTTCGTCCAACTCATCCATGCCAACCAGATATCCTGAATTTATCTAGTCCCATTTGCCAGCATTAGGCCCATGTCCATCCAAACCCTTCCTATTTATATACCAATTCAGATGCCTTTCAAATATTATAACTGTACCAACTTCCACCACCTCCTCTGGCAGTTCATGCCACACACGCACCACCCTCTGCATGAAACAGTTGCCTCTTACGACCCTTTTAAATCTTATCCCTTTCACCTTAAACCTATGCCCTCTAGTTTTGGACTCCCCTACCCTCAGGAAGAGACCTTGACTATTCACCCTATCCATGCCCCCCCATGATTTTATAAACCCTTATAAGGTCACCCCTCAGCCTGCAATGCCCCAGGGAAAATAGCCCCAGTCTATCCAATCTCTCCCTATAGCTCAAACCTCCAACCCTGGTAACATCCTTGGAAATCTTTTCTGAATGCTTTCAAGTTTCGTAACATCCTTCCAGTAGCAGGGAGACCAGAACTGAATGCAGTATTCCAAAAGTGGCCTAATCAATGTCCTGTACAGCTGCAACATGGCCTCCCAACTTCTATACTTAATGCACTGACCAATAAAGGCAGGTGTACCAAACGCCTTCTTCACTACCCTGTCTACCTGTGACTCCACTTTCAAGGAACTATGAAGCTGCACTGCAAGGTCCTTTTGTTTGGCAACACTGCCCAAGACCTTACCATTACGTGTCTTAAGTCCTGCCCTGATTTGCCTTTCCAAAATCAGCACCTCACATTTATCTAGATTAAATTCCAACTGCCACTCTTCAGCCCATCTGATCAAGGTCCCGTAGTATTCTGAGGTAACCTTCTTTGCTGTCCACTACACCACCAATTTTGGTGTCATCAACTGGCTGGGGAGTTTATAGAATGCTTTTGATAGCTTCTTAGAGTAGTACATTTTGGAACTGACCAGAGTACAGGTCATATTAAACTTGGTATCAGGTAATTTGACAGTGTTAATAATTACCTCAGAGTAAAATCGTGCCCCCCCATCAAGTAGCAGTGACCACAATAGAGTTAAACCTTGCACCCTGTTGGAAAGAGAGAAGTGAGTCTAAGACTGGTATTTTAAACTTAATAAGGTCAAATAAACAAGTGTGGAAGCTCAGTTTGCTAATGTGTACTAGGATACTAGTAGAGGATCAAGGGAGACACAGTGGCAGATATAGTTGGACATTTCAGAAGACCCTGAATATGTGTATTCCTGTAGAAAAGTTCTAAGACAAAGACCCACCCTCCGTGGCTAATTACAAAAGTTAAGGAAAGTATCAAGCTTAAGGAAAAAGCATATAATTGTGCAGTGATGCACGGCAGCTCAGATGAGCAGTCAAATGGAACAAACAGCAGAGAAATACGAAAAGGTTAATCAGGACGAGGAATTAAAAGTTTGAGAAGACATTGTCGATGACGATAAAAGCAGATAGCAAGAGTATCTACAGATATTTATTGAGGGGAATTTAGAAAGGAAGAGAGTAAGTAAATATGAGAATTAGGCCTGTAGAGAGTGAGAATAGAGACTTATTAACAGGTAATAAGGAAATGGTGGTGAAATGAATGATTATTTTACTTCTGTCTTCACTATAGAGGATACAAAGAACATGCCAGTAACAGCTGTAAATTGAGAGTTAGAAGGGAGAGAGGAACTTTGTCAATTCACCATCACAAGGGAAGCAATCCTGAGCAAACAGCCATGGACTGACAAGTCCCTGGGTCCTCGGGGACTAAATCTCAGTGTCTTTAAAAGAGGTGGCTGTTTAACAAGCTAACAGATGCATTGGTTTTAATTTTCCAAAATGCGCCAAATTCTGAAAACGTTCTGTCAGACTAGAAAGTAACTAATATAATCTCTCTTATTCAGGAAGGCAGGCAGAAAACAGGAAATTATTGAGATAACAAGGTGTAGAGCTGGATGAACACAGCAGGCCAAGCAGCATCAGAGGAGCAGGAAGGCTGACGTTTCAGGCCTAGACCCTTCTGAAGATAACCTTGAGAAGATAACCATCACTTTGAATCGCTAGTTGCGGTTTGACTCAGTTGATTAAGCCACACAGGGAGCAGTGAAGAGTGACCCAGCCTATTGTGACCCCTTGCTTATGTTTCGTACAACACCTTTTCTTTTAAAGCCTCTGCTCTAGCCTGCCGTCGTGAGATTGAGGGAGCGCGTAAATTGCTGTCGTGAAGCAATCAAGTCTGTCTTTGAGATCGTCCTCCCTCTTGCTAAACTGCGTGGGGAGCAAAGTCTTTGTACTCTTGCTCTCTTCAAAATGAGTGCCAGACTGAGGAAGCCCCTGTTGGGCTGACTCACTCACGGACGTAGAGCTCGTGGCTATGGAAACTTCCAGTTTAATTACTGGAAGAATACTTGTACAGGTTTACATGGACAGTACTGCCGAGTCTTTTCCTTGATCCCTGGTAAGATCTTGGAGAACAGATTCTGTTGGACTTTGAAGATTACAGCAGATGGCTCAGTGGTTGGGGTGGCACGGTGGCTCAGTGGTTAGCACTGCTGCCTCACAGCACCAGGGACCTTGGTTCGATTCTACCCTCAGGCGACCAACTGTGTGGGTTTACACATTCTTCCACTGTCTGCATGGGTTTCCTCTGGGTGCTCCAGTTTCCTCCCACAGTCCAAAGATATGCAGACTAGGTGGATTGGCCATGCTAAATTTCCCATAAGCGTACAGGGAAATGTAGATTAGGGGATGGATCTGGGTGGGATGCTCTGAGGGTCTGTGTGGACTTGTTGGGCTGAAGGGCCTGTTTCCACACTGTAGGGATTCTATGAATGAGACTCTGTTGCTACAATGGATTGTACTTTTACCATTGAACGAACAGTCTGAGCTCTTAATCATGCTGCCTGTGCAGAGCTGTTCCTCATTAGTGAGTATTTATCCAGCTTTGTGTCGAAGAGTGAATGTAGAAGCATTACAAAGAAATAGTGATTCACTACCTTCAGCACCAGCTCCCCCTGCCCCACTATTGCTCATCTCTGCAGCAAGCAACCCTCCCCTCTTTCATCTGACAGCTGGAATAGCCCAGAGGCTGTGTGTATGTGCCAATGATGTTAGGGGTGTGCCACACTATTATACATTTATACAGCAGTTCTGTAATTGGTTTGAATTTCTCACACGCATAGACTGGTTATTACAAGCAGCGTTTAACTTTGATGGCCGAATGCCAAGGCTGAGTCTATCACAAACCAGAGGTGCAAGCTCTCATCCTTATCCGTGCTTCCAGGAAGGTCGACCTCCTCTCTAACAGTTCTCTTCTTCCCTAGGGGCTTCTTCCACAGACTCCGAGTGTGAGAGAGATATGTTTAAGCCACATGCCGGAACCATGCCTCAGTAAGTGTGCAAAGCCGAAACAGTAAATGTGTGCATTAGTCTAACATCAAGTGCAGATCCGATTGTAACTGTGTATCTGTCCAAGACTTCAGGCACCAATGCATGTTCTGATGGTCGATTATGCACCATGCAGACGCTGTGTAGTTGCATCTTGTATTATGCCACTTAGAGGATGCCAGGTACTGACTTGCGAGGAGGCAGTGCATGTTCACCATGTCATATTTTAACTCTTCAGCTGACCTACAAAGAAATTGATCCTTTGGCAGCATATGTATGTCTGATAATAATACTGATGTGTTTCTCAACTGTTTCGAATTTAATGTGTCATAAGAATGCTAGTCCAATGTCCTTTCCATTTTTATTCTTTCGTGGGACGTGGGGATTGCTGATAAGGTCAGTGTTTGTTACCGATCCCTAATTGCCCTTGAACTAACCAGCTTGCTAGGGCCATATCAGGTAGCCTTAAGAGTCAACCACATTGCTGTGGGTCTGTTAGCTGTGGGTCTGTTAGATTCATGGCACCATTCCTGAAACTTGTTTTAGAGTTTGGGCTTTATCGACTGAATTTAAGTTTCACCAGCTGCTGCAGTGTTGGGTTTGAACCAATGATAATAGCTCATTCTGCTGACTATTAGTCCATAACATGAACACTACAACACAACATGCCCTACCAGAACTCCTTCTGTACATACTATACCTGTGTATGATGATGTCTCTTTCAGATGGCCAGTGGAATTAAGAATGGAGACCAAACAATCCCTGAGAAACATTCCATTGCTATTGTGTGTCTCCTCACGTAGGACAGCCACCAAATATTGACCTTCCCAAAGTCACTTACTTCCCATGAAATTAATTCCAAAAATTAATTTAGTTACACAAATTTTCTGAACTGTTTTAAGAAAAGGTGCTCTGAATTGGCTGGACTGAGGTTGTTGATGTGCAGGAAAACTCCTAATAAGAGGGGTGGGAGGTAGAAGATATATCAATGGTACCTACAACTGGCAAAATAGCATGGTGATAGATGACCAGCATTGAATGTTAAAGGAGGTTCAATTGGCTGAATGGCCTGCTCCTGCTTCTGTTTCCTATGTTCCTGAGCACCCATAGCTTTGCACGTACCAATCCTGTATAGGAATTGTCTTCAACAGCTGAAGGAGGACATTTTACGACATCCAAATGTTTGTTGTGTTATGCAATGCAGATGCACCTATCCAAGACCTTGGAGAGGGTGCTTATTTGGTTTAGCACCAACGATAGAGAACTTCAGTTCCATGTAGAAACTAGAGAAGGTGCAATTGTTCTCCTTCCAGCAGAGATTCAATGAGGTCTTCAAAATCCATGACTATTCAAATAGGGTAGAGCTAGGAGACCTGGGTTCTAGTCCCACTTGCTCCAGAGATGTGTAAATGATATTGCTGAGTGGGTTGATTAGAGAATATCTAGACAGTGAGAAAATGTTCTCTCACTGAATATTTCTTCACTGACTGGTGTTGGTAACAGCAGGGAACACCAATTTAAGTTAATTGGCAAAAGAACAATCAAGTTGAACAGAATGTTTTTGATTTTTATGAGGTTATGATTGGGAACATGCTGCCTGAAAGTACAGTGGAAACAAATTCAGTAATAACTCCTAAAGGGAACTGGATAAAAAGACAGTGGGGAAAGAGCTTAAGGAGTGGAACTAATTGGATGGGTCTTTTAAAGAGATGGCACCAGGTAAGATGGGCCAAATGGCCTTCTTTGGTGCTATTCTATGAAGTGATCTTTGTACCAGTCACATCAGCACCTGCTTAACTGTATACAATTTGCAATGCACTGCAGTTGGAATGAATTAGAGAGGTTGAATTGTTGGACCTTCAATATGTTGCATCCCAATGTCAAGCAAGACAGAGAGCCTCATATTCTCCAGAACAGCCATAATAAGCTCCCTGTTTCATGCCAGCTCTCCGCGTGTTTTATTCACGGATATCACCTCACCAAGTTGTTCAACGGTCCGCTAGGTTTTTAACAACCAGTTACAGAATTTGTCAATGACCCACCAACTTCAGTTAAAAATTACTAACTGCTATATTCGCTTCCTGTGAGGCACCTGGTGTGAAATGGAAACCTGTGCCTTATTTCCATGGAGCCAGGGAGGGAATGTGTTGCTCGCTGTTCCCTTGGCACCACTGGCGTAGTGACAGCTGGGCTGCAAATTTAGCGAACAGGAGAGGAATGAGGTGGTATTTATCCTTTTGTTTTTAAATTAAAAGTGTATCGCTATCAGCAAAGAGCAGAGCTAGTTTTTACCTCATTCAATCTTGCATCATCCTGCAAACCGTCCTCTGACTTTACGACAACAAAAACTTACATTGTTTAGCGCCTTCAATATAGTAATGCATTTCTAAGCACATTTTCCCTAATTGACAACAATCTATATTGATGACAGCATAAAGGATGGGATTGAATAGCACTTGGAAAAGGAATGAAAGGAGGTAGGGAAAAGGCAGAGAAATTCGATTTGAGTAGATTAGCTCTATAGTGGAACTAACACGAGAATAAACATGATGGGCCATGATTCTTCTGGAAAATACATTTGATTTAATTGCTGAGGAGAGGTTTGGAGGACAGGTTTCCACAAGTTGCTCTTGGGAGCAGCTACATGCCTACAGAAACAAGGAGGTGCATTTTCCCATCCCAAATTGGGGCAATTTTCTTCTTGAAGCATTGATTGAACCTGCCTGTACCGCACTCTCTCAGGCTATGCATTTTTTTATTCTCTCTATCTACTCTGTTCAATCTCCTCCTGACTTTGAACAACTCTATCAAATCTGTTCTTGACCTTCTGTTCTCCGAGGATATATTCCCAACTTCTCCAGCCTATTCAGTAACTCACCCGCTAACCACCCTCGCAAATCTTTTCTGCACCCTCTCTCCTGCCTTCTTGTCAATCTGAAAGTGCTGTGCCCAAAACAGGATGCACTGCTCTAGTTGAGGCCAAGCCAATGTTTTCTGGACGTTTATTATACCTGTGTTGCTTTTCTTCTCTATACCCCTCTTGATAAAGCCCAGTATGCCCTATACATACTGGGTCAGGTTGGGCTGATAGGTAGCAAATAACATTCACGCCACAAATGCCAGGCTCTGACCATCACCAGTAAGAGATAATCTGACCACCGCCCCTTGACATTCAATGGTGTTACCATCACTGAATCCCATACTATCAACATCCTGGGAGTTATCATTGATCAGAAACTGAACTGGACTCGCCACATAAACACAGTGACTACAAGAGCAGGCCAGAAGCTAGGAATACTGTGGCAAGTAACTCACCTCCTGACTCGTCAAAGCCTGTCCACCATCTACAAGGCACAAGTCAGGGGTGTGATGGAATAGAACAAAGAACAAAGAAAATTACAGCACAGGAACAGGCCCTTCGGCCCTCCAAGCCTGCGCCGATCCAGATCCTCTATCTAAACCTGTCGCCTATTTTCCAAG
>NC_063334.1:119266185-119302475 GCF_021869965.1 Rhincodon typus
ACACCTTGTTATCTCAGATTCTCCAATATCGGCAGTTCCTACTATCACAGACATTAGCTGACTGGCTTATGGTTACCTGTGTTTTTTGTCTTCTTCCTAATTTAAAATGGGTAGTACTTTGACAGTTTTCCATTCCTCTGGGACTTTTTCAGAATCTAAGGAACCTAGGAATATTACTATCAGTGCATACACCATCTCTGTAGTTACTTCTTTTAATATTCGAGGATGCATCACATCAGGTCAATCAGACCTATCTGTTTTAGACCTATTATTTTATCACGTTCATCATTATATTTGTTTCCTCTCCTCCTTTTACCCCTTTAAGTATTTAGTCATTTTGGAATGATGTTAGTGTCTCCTGCTATGAAGAGTGATGCAAAATATTTATACAACTCCTCTGCCATCTCCCCAATTTTCCCATTGTTTTCCCAGCCTTGTTCTCTCAGGGGCCTATTTCGTTTTGGCTTTGCTCTTCCTTTTTATATATTAAAAGAAACTGTTGTTGTCTCTCTTGGTATTACTTGCAAGTTTGCCCCCAACATTTATCTTCCTCCTCTCTTGCCACTACTGTTTGCCACAGTGTGTGTTTTTGTTTCTTTAAAATTGATGCTGTCTGTAACTTGCATGGTTAAACATAGTTGGATTATCTACTTCTTAAAATCCTTCTTCCTCACTGGGATTCAGTTCCCATATCACCCGTACATTTTGCAGTTGTGCTGTGTACGCCATGGTCTGGGCCTTCAGTATGTATGAGGAAGAACAAGAAGGCCTAATAATAACCTCTGGGGGATCCTACTTCCTCTATGCCAAAGATCAACCCTTCACCATTACTCTGTTTCCCGTCACCCAGACAGTTTCATATCCACGATGCTACTGTCACATTTATTCCATGAGCTTTAACGTTGTTCACACATCTATTTTGCAGCAATGTCTTGTGAAATGTCATCCATGTATCCTCATCAACCTTTTCTGTTTCTTCATCAAAAATATCAAGCAACTTAGTTAAACACAATTTCACCTGAACAAATCTGTTCTACCTTTGCTTCATTAACTCACATCTGGCAAAAATATCAGTTATAATCCTGTGCTGAATTTTTATTGGCAACTTTTTCCCCACAACAGACGTTAAACTGCAGCTGCCAAATTTATCTTTATACCTTGTTTTGAATGACAGTGTAACATTAACAATTCTCCAGTCCTCTGACCTCACTCCTATATCGAAGGGAAATTGGGAAGTTATGGCCAGTGCTTCTCCAATTTCTCCTGTCTGTATCCTTAGATGCAGCTCTACCAGTCTGGCTATCTTGTCAAACTTTGAGAAGTAAAGGTAACTTTTCCAACATATCCTCCTTATCAAGTGTCTGAACTACCTTCTCTTGCATTATGATCTGGGGAAAACCTTCCTCCTTGGTAAAGATAGATGTATTCACTTAATACTTCTGCCGTGCCCCTTCCTCAAAGTGTAAATATCTTTAATGGTGCTAAATATGCTCCACTCCTCCTGTTAGCAATCTTTTACTATATACATGCCAATTGAATACATTTTGATCCCCTTTTATATAAGAGCATGAGAACTAGGAGCGGGAGGAGGCCATTCAGCCCCTCAAACCTGCTCTGCTATTTAATTCAATCGTGACTGACCTCATTTCGGCTTTAACTTCACTTTCCTGCCCACTCCCCATAAACCTTCAACCCATTACTAATTAAAAATCTCCTCCTTCCATTTATTTATTTAGTACCCCAGGATCCACCGCACTCTGGGAGAGTGAATTTGACAGATCCATGACCCTTTGAGAGAAGTAATTTCTCCTCATCTCTGTTTTAATTCTGCCATCCATTATGCTAAGACTATGACCTAGATTGCCAACAGGAGGAAACGTCCATTCTGTGGCTACTTTCTCAATCCCCTTTAGCATCTTATACACCTCAATTAGATCTCCTACAATTCTGTACCTCAGTACATTTGTATCTAAGATGGCACCTTAAGTGGGACCTGGTAAATTTTTCACGTATTCATTTGAGTACATGCCACAATAGACCTAACTGAATTCAATTCAATTCCTAACATTCCTCTAAACTCCAGGAAGCCTAGACACAAACTGCTCAATGTGTATTCATTTCATCTCTGGAATCAATCTAGCAAATCTCCTCTAAACATCCTCCAATCCAAACACATCCTCCTCAAGTTAAGGGGACCAAAACTGTACACAATACTTCATGTGCCAGTCTCTTCTCATATTCTCTCTTTGTTTCCCTCATTTACTTGTCCAGTTCTCTCCTCCTCTGTGGGACGTGGGCATCGTTGGCTGAGCCAGCATTTATTAAGGTGGTGATGAGCCACTTCTTGAACCACTGCAGTCCACCTGCTGTGGGTTGACCCACAATGCCATTAGGGAGGGAATTGACCCAGCAACAGTGAAGGAACGGCGATATATTTCCAAGTCAGGGATGGTGAGTGGCTTGGAGGCGAACTTCAAGGTGGTGGTGTTCCTATATATCTGCTGCCCTTGTCCTTCTAGATGGAAGTGGTCGTGGGTTTGGAAGGTGCTGTCTGAGGATCTTTGGTGAATTTCTGCAGTGCATCTTGTAGATAGTACACACTGCTGTTACTGAGCGTCGGTGGTGGAGGGAGTGGATGCTTGTGGATGTGGTGCCAATCAATAATGTTCTACATTCAATCTAATCTTTAATTGTAATTTCTGCCTGATGTCTGTCGAATGCGCATCTTTTTTGCTACTTCATCCTTATCTCCTTTGTCATCAAGGGAGCCTGAATTTGTTTGCCCTACCTTTCCCGTTTGTGGGAATAAACCTTGACTGCACTTGAATGAATTATCACACCTTTTAAAGACAGCCCATTGTTTGAGGTGATGTATGACCTATTTCTGATCCTGCTTCTTATGCTTGTAGATATATCTACCTCTTTGACCAAGTACTTGATCACCTGCCCCAACATGTCTGACGCCTTTTCAAATATTTTCTTCTCTGAAAGAAGCTTTGGAATATGTTACTATGTTAAAAGTGCTATCTAAATACAAGTTGTTTTTCCAGTCCAACGTCTTCAACGTATGTGCAGGCACAATGGGCCTGAATGGCCTCCTTCTGCACTGTAACCATTCTGTGATAGATTCCAGTGGGATGGTGACATTGACCTGAGTCCTCATCCCATTCTGCTTGCTCCATAGTGACTAAACTTTGGGGTATCCAATTGGACCGTGGGCCAATGGCCAAGGAGAGCTCCCTCTTTAAAGGGGGGCCATGTACATGGTTTGGATGAATTGTTGCTTTCATGAAAATATTCTATTTATCTCGGTTAAAATCCATCTGCCGTTCCTTTTGTTCATCCATTCAGTTAGCCTTTCTCTTCCATGCTTATAATTGTGCCACAGAGCTTGGTGTCAAACACAGACTCCACTGGCAAATATGATTTGATTTGATTTATTGTTGTTACGTGGACTTAGGGACAGTCAAAAGTTTTGTTTCGCATGCAGTACAGTCAGATCATACCATACAAAGATCATCGGCTGACTGAACAAAGCAAGGAATACAAAGTTATGGCTACAGAATGACAGAATTCGAATTGAGGTTTAAAAGTGCAGAACAATTGTAAGCAATATGAGAATAAGATCTGCTGTAGAGAGCTTGCAAACTGTTGCCCTGTGTCGGTGCCATTTTAAATCCAATTGCAGTTGAACACATTACCACATGGAGTTTTATGAGGCAAGTGGCATAAATGCATTTAAGCACATGAGGGAGAAAGAAATAGAGGGTTATATTGCTGGTATAGGAGTCTGGTGTGGAGCAAGATATAACGTTGGGGGTTTTGAACTCATGGCATATAGGTTTTGGTTTGTGCCTATGGTTTGGTTTAATCATTAACTTGTCAGGCCTTCTGGAGCCATGATTTTTTTTAAAGTGTGAGATAAGTAGTTCCTGGAGTGTAACGGGATTTTGTTTGCATTGGAAGAGTTTTTTACAATCACAGTGTTAACAGTGCAATCCATTAGGCTGCCAATTAGAAGGACTCAGTTTTTTTTTGTTGCTCAGGGGAAACGCCTCTAGATTGGAAAGCCTTTTGCTTTCTGTTTGTAGAAGTCCTAGTAGACGTTATATGTGTAAAACAGTTTCGCCTGAGGAATGGAGATGGTTTAGAGCTGTTAAGAAATACGTTGTTTGAGCGTTAAGAGTTTATTTTTAAAGTTCCTGATCAGAAGTGTTTTTTTAGAACTCTGAAGAAATTATTTGAAGCTGTGAAAGTCTAATCTCAGTTACGTGGATATTCCAGGAAGAAGCTATCAACCTTGCAAGGCAGGGAACAGAAAACCACAGTTAAGTCAAACCTTATAGATAGGAGGGAGAAGGAAATTCTCTAGTGCTTGAATGCTACAAAAGGGTGCAGTTGAAATAAATGGAGTATTCTATTTTAATGTGTTTCAAATTCTTGAGAAACACAGGGACAAGTTTAGGCCATTCAGCACATTGAGCCTGCCTCACCATTCAACATGATGATGGCTGATTGAACAATTTAATGCCATTTACGCACCCTATCCTCATCATCCTGTGCATCACTGATAATCAACAATCTGTACACCTTTACTTTAAACATACTCAAAAAAGGAGCTTCCACAGTTCCTTGAGGCAGGGAATTTCAAACATTCGCAAACCTCTGAGAAAAATTTCTCTACATCTCAAAACTACATGGACTTTCCCTTACTTTTAAATTGTGCCCCCTTGTTTTAGACTCCCTGCCCAGGAGAAATATCTTTGCTTCTGAGGAAGGGGCACCGGACCCGAAACATTAACTCTGATTTCTTCTTCACTGATGCTGCCAGACCTGCTGAGCTTTTCCAGCAACTTCTGCTTTTGTTCCTGATTTACAGCATCCACAGTTCTTTCAGTTTTTATTTAGGAGAAACATCTTGTTTGTATCTACCCTGTCTAGCTCTTTAAGTATTTTGTGTTATATGTAAATAGCTTGGTTCATTCAAATTTATCTTCTTTTCTTTTATGTAATAAACTTCCATTTCATTGTTAAAACCAGATCTGCAGCATTGCATGCCAGTGTTTCAGTGAAAGACCACCTTGGTAAATTTAAAGAGAAAACATGATATGATCTATCAAGCCAGATTTCAGCCTGGGATCTGATTTGTCCATTAGTAACATTAGTTGTGATCACAACAGGAGCATTGGCCAGCTGGGCTAATTTGACCTGTGTCTATGCTGTGGCTTCTGTGTTCTTCAATACAATCACAGCTAGGGACAAGAATAGGCCATTCAGCCCTTCAAACCTGTCCCACCATTTAATTAGAAAATGATTGCCTTTTTTTCAGTCCAAAGATGTGCAGGCTAAGTGGATTGGCCATGCTAAATTGCCCGTATTGTTCAGGGATGTGTAGATTAGGTGGGTTATGGGGGGATGGGTCTGTGGGATGCTGTGAGGTTCGGTGTGGACTTGTTGGGCTGAAGGGCCTGTTTCCACACTGTAGGGATTCTATGATTCTATGATTTTTCCTCCATCTAGTTCTTGTTCTGTCTGAAATGTTACGCCAATTAGCCATATTGTAGACGATTGTTTGAATTATTCTCTCTCTCTTCTCAAACACAAGGGCCCAGAAGAAGACCACATCTGTGTCCCTGACAATAGGATCCCCTCACTCAAAGGGAGCAGCAGGTTCCAATGAAGTGCAGCAAGTCTGCTCTACGCTGGTTCAATCCATCTCCATCCCAGCCCCACAGGTACAGTGAGCAACAGAACAAGTAGTGTTCATTGTGAGCGAGCTTCCTGTGTGTCTTCTCGTTGACTATTGCCTGTTTTATATTTTTTATTCACTGATAAAAATTTTGTCCATGTGTGTGTTTGTGTATATGTATGCACATGTGTGTGTGTGACTGCATATGTATTTGTGCATGTGTGTGTGTCTGTCTGTCTCAATGGTAGGTCCTGTTAGTTGTGCACTTAGTTGGGGTGGAGTGCTGTACTGTTGGAGAAAGGCTGTCTTTCAGATGAGATGTTACACTGACATCTCATCTACCTTAACAAAAACAAAGTTGCTGGAAAAGCTCAGCAGGTCTGGCAGCATCTGTGAAGGAGAAAACAGAGTTAACGTTTCAGATCTGGTGACCCTTCCTCAGAACTGATGGTGGCTGGGAAAACGTCAGTTTACATGCAGAGAATAGGGAGGTGGGTGGGGTAGGGAGTAAGTGACAGGATAGAGCCCAAAGAGAGAGAAAGACAGTTGGACAGACAAAGGAGTTGCTAACGATCAGGCTGGGAGGGTGAGTAGTTGTTAATGGGGACTGTTAGGGACTAACAACAGGGAGTATGTAATGGCAGGCTATGTGGTAACAAGGCCTGGTGTGTGGGGTAGGGGGCTGGGACATGGGAACATCTACGTTCTGCTCGCAAAAAAAACCCTGAACTACCTGTTGCCTGCCACTTCAATGCACCACCTTGCTCCCTGGCCAACATCTCTGTCTCTGGCTTGCTACAGTGTTCCAGTGAAGCCCAACACAAGCTGGAAGAACAACACCTCATTTTCCATTTGGGGAGCCTACAGCCCTCTGGACTCAGTATTGAGTTCAATAATTTTAGGGCCTAAACTCTCCCATGTCCCAGCCCCCCACCCCACACACCAGGCCTTGTTACCACATAGCCTGCCATTACACACCCCCTGTTGTTAGTCACTGACAGTCCCCATTAACAACTATTCACCCTCCCAGCCTGATCGTTAGCAACTCCTTTGTCTGTCCAACTGTCTTTCTCTCTCTTTGGGCTCTATCCTATCGTTTACTCCCTACCCCACCCACCTCCCTATTTTCTGCATATAAACTGATGTTTTCCCAGCTACCATCAGTTCTGAGGAAGGGTCACCGGACCCGAAACGTTAACTCTGTTTTCTCCTCCACAGATGCTGCCAGACCTGCTGAGCTTTTCCAGCAACTTTGTTTTTGTTCCTGATTTACAGCATCTGCTGTTCTTTTGGTTTTTATCTCATCTACCTTCTCAGGCTATGGTAAAAGGTCCCAGGCCACTGTTTGGAAGAATACCTTGGGAGTTCAGCCTACTGTCCTGACCAGTATTTGTCTCTCAGTTAACATCACATAAAAGGAAAGATGGCCTGGACAGTAATCACCTTGCTTTTCATGGAACCTTGGTATGTGTAAATTGGCTGCCACCCTTTCAACACTGGAGCAGTGACCAGTCTTTCTATTTATAATATTGTCTGCAAAGCATTTTGAGACATCCTCGGGCTGTTAAAGGTGCTACATCAATGAAAATTTATCCTCTTCAGCTGACTGTGATGCACATTTTCAGGTTTTAGCTGTATACGGAAGTGTATCCATAAGATCTCATTATGAGGCTCGGCAAACTGACTTAATGACTTAATTGAGGTGTACAAAATAATGAAGGGCCTGGAGTGGAGAAAGAAGACTTGTTTCTGCTCCTGGAGAGGTCACCCAAGAACACTGGTTTAAGGTGACCATATAAGGAAAGAATCTTTTCACCCAGTTTGATGTTTGAGGAGAAATCCTCAACACATTTGTAAGGAGATCTCAGTTATCTGTAAGAATAACAGCGTGATAATGGCAGGGGATTTTAATTTTCCAAATATAGACTGGGACTGCCATAGTGTTAAGGGCTTAGATCGAGAGGAATTTGCTAAGGGTGTACAAGTAATTTTCTGATTCGGTATGTGGATGTACCTACTAGATAAGGTGCAAAACTTGACCGACTCTTGGGAAGTAAGGCGGGGCAAGTGACTGAGGTATCGGGGGGAGCCCTTTGGGACCAATGACCATAATTCTATTAGTTTCTAAACAGTGATGGAAAAGGGTAGCCATGATCTAGGAGATAAAGTTCTAAATTGGAGGAAGGCAGATTTAGATTGTATTACCAAGAAATTTCAAAAGTTGATTGTGGCGGATATTCTTTTTTCTATTCATTTGTGGGATGTGGACGTCGCTGGCTGGCCAGCATTTCTTGCCCATCCCTAGTTGCCCTTGAGAAGGTGGTGGTGAGCTTCCCCCTTGAACCGCTGCAGTTCTCCTGCTGTGGACTGAACCACAATGCCATTAGGGAGGGAATTCCAGGATTTTGACCCAGCGACAGTGAAGAAACGGCAACATACTTCCAAGTCAGGATGGTGAGTGGCTTGGAGGGGAACTTGGAGGTGGTGGTGTTCCCATATGTCTGCTGCCCTTGTCCTTCGAGATGGAAGTGGTCATGGATTTGGAAGGTGCTGTCTGAGGATCGTTGGTCAATTTCAGCAGTGCATCTTGTAAATAGTACACACTGCTGCTACTGAGCATCGGTGGTGGAGGGAGTGAATGCTTGTGGATGTGGTGCCAATCAAGCGGGCTGCTTTGTCCTGGATGGTGTCAAGCTTCTTGAGTGTTGTTACAGCTGCACCCATGCAGGCAAGTGGAGAGTATTCCATCACACTCCTGACTTGTGCCTTGTAGATGGTGGACAGGCTTTGAGGAGTCAGGAGGTGAGTTACTTCCGGTAATATTTCTAGCTTCTGGCCTGCTCTTGTAACCGCTGTGTTTATGTGGACAAAGACGAGATAAAAAAAAGTCCAGAGACAGTGCGTTTCTGTTAGAGTGAAGGGCAAGGCTGGTATGTGCAAGGAATGCTGGATAATTAGAGAAATGCAGGTTCTGGTCAAGAAAAAGAAGGGAACATATGTCAGGTAAAGACAGTAGAGTTCGAGTGAATTCCCTAGAAGAGTATAAGGGCTGTAGGAGTATACTCAAGTGGGAAATCAGGAGGGCAAAATGGGGACGTGAGATAGCTTTGGCAAATAGGTTAAGGAAAATTCAAAGGGATTCTACAAATACATTAAGGACGAAAGAGTATCAAGGGAGAGAATAGGACCCCTTAAAGATCAGCAAGGCCGCCTATGTGTGGAACTGCAGGAGATGGGGGAGATACTAAACAAGTATTTTGCATCTGTGTTTGCTGTGGAGAAGGATATGGAAGATAGAGAACTCGAGGAAATAAATAGTGATATCTTGAAAATTGTCCATATAACAGAGGAGGAGGTGCTGGACATCTTAAAATGCATAAGGTAGATAAATCCCCAGAACCTGAACAGGTATACCCCAGAACTCTGTGGGAAGCTGGAGATGTAATTGATGAACCCCTTGCTGAGATATTTGCGTCATTGATAGCCAAAGTGAGGTGCTGGAAGACTGGAGGTTGGCTAACGTAGTGCCACTATTTAAGAAGGGTGGTAAGGAAAAGCCAGGGAACTATGGACCAGTTAGCCTGACACCATTGGTGAGCAAGTTGTTGGCATGGATAGGGTGAACAGCCAAATTCTTTTCCCCAGGATAGCGGGGTCCAAAACTCGAGGGCATAGGTTTAAGGGAAAGATATAAAAGGGACCTGAGAGGTAACTTTTTCACATGGAGAGTGTTGTATGCATGGAATGAGCTGCCAGAGGAAGTGGTGGAGGCTGGTACAATTACAACATTTAAAAGGCATCGGGATGGGTTAGGAAGGGTTTAGCGGCATATGAGCCAAATGCTGGCAAATGGGACTAGATTCATTTAGGATATCTGGTCGGCATGGACCTCTATGACTCTATGTCATTTAAAAGGTGCCTGGACCTGCTCCTGAAACTGCATAGACTGCAAGGATAGGGACCAAGTGCTGAAAAGTGGATTTAGAACAGATGGCTAGCTTATTCTTCCACTGCTGAGATGTGATGGGCTGAATGGTCTCTTCCTGTGATTGATTGATTTATTGTCATGTGTACCGAAATACAGTGAAAGGTTTTGTTTACGAGCGGTACAGGCAGATCACAGCAAGCAAAGGATTTACAAATCAAAAAGACATACGGGTTACATTGCAAGTTACATTATTTGAGGCTGGAGTCCATTCAACAGTCTGATAATGGCCAGAAAGAAGCTGTTCCTGAATGATTGTGCGTGTGTTCAGGCTTCTGTATCTTCTGCCTGACAGAAGAGGTTGTAGGAGGTCATTACCAGGGTGTGATGGGTCTTTGATGATGTTGGCTGTCTTTCCGCGGCAGCGAGCTGTGTAAGTGGAGTCCATGGATGGAAGGTTGCCTTCCGTGATGTTCTGGGCTGTGCACACCACCTTCTGTAGTTTCTTACAGTCCTGGGCAGAGCAGTTGCCAGACCAGGACATTATGCACCCGGACAGTATGCTTTTAGTGGTGCATCTGTAGAAGTTGGTGAGGGACCTTACGGACATACCAAATTTCCTGAGCTGCCTGAGGAAGAAGAGACGTTGTTGTGCCTTCCTGACTTGCATTTATGTGGGAAATCCAGGACAGGTCATCGGCTATCGTCGTTCCGAGGAACTTGATCTCTTTACTCTCTCATCTCAGTTCCGTTGATGTAGATGGGCGTGTGTTGTCCTCCTTTCTTTCTGAAGTTGATGATCAATTCTTTAGTTTTGCTGACATTGAGAGACAGATTGTTTTCATTGTACCATGTCACCAAGCCCTCTGTCTCCCTTTTGTATTTTGACTCATCATTGTTAGATATCCGTCCCACTGCAGTGGTGGCGTCAGTGAACTTGTAGATGGCGTTCTTTCGGAATTTGGTAACACAGTCGTAGGTGTACAGGGAATACAGTAGGGGCCTGGGGACGCAACCTTTGGGGGCCTCCAGTGTTGAGTGTTATTGTGGAGTTTTCAAAGATTTTCTATCCTATCTAGTTGTCCCACATCAAAGTTTTTAGACTTGGCAATGTTTGCCAACACTGAAACTAGAGGCAGCTGCTCCTGCTTCCTCACTTGGAAAGGCACACGCAGGCCCTCAGAGAAGCAAAGGCTTACTGGTATTTCACTGGACTATTCATTCGTAGGCCCATTAATTCAAACCTAGGTTCGATTCCTACCCCAGCAGATGGTGGAATATGAATTCAATTTTTTTTCTAAAATCTGGAATTAAGAATCTACTGAAGACCATTGTCAATTATTGGAAAAACCCATCTGGTTCACTAATGCCCTTTATAGGGAAGGAAACTACCATCCTTACCTGGTCTGGTCTACATGTGAGTCCAGACCCACAGCAATGTGGTTGACTCTGAACTGCCCTCTGGGCAATTAGGGATGGGTAATAAATGCTGGCCTGACAGTGATGCCCACCCAAGGAATAAATAAAACCCTCTACTTCATTGTGTCACGTGCAAGGCACATGTACACAGAGCAGGTGCAACAATGAAAGGAGGTTCTGCAGCAAAGACATCTCTAGGACTGTTTGGGAGTGGGGAGTGGATTTCAGACAGGGAGGGTAATTGGAAAGGGGGGGACAGATTTAAAATATGGCCGGATGGGGATGGGCAACTGGATCAGTAAAAGGGGGATCAAAGGGGCTTCTCCCATTTCCCATTCTTCTCCCCAGCTTTCTCCACACAACACCCCCACACTCCTCCACCCCACAGATGCACAGTCTTTCTTTTACACCCATGCACACACTCAGTCTCTTACACACACACTCTCACACACACGCATACACACACACACACACACACACACACACCTTGGAATCCCTCCTCCCAGATCATCCCCACTCCCACTCCCTCCCCCCATCCACCTTCCAGATTCCCACTATCCTGAAACCATGCAGCGAAACACTTTAATGAATCTCATTCACTAACACTGTGTAAACATCTCCCTAGAGCACACTGCACATGCTCCCAGTGTCAGCAGTAACAGCGTTTATGTTTAGGAGATAGTAGGAACTGCAGATGCTGGAGAATCTGAGATAACAAGGTGTAGAGCTGGATGAACACAGCAGGCCAAGCAGCATCATAGGAGCAGGAAGGCTGACGTTTCGGGCCTAGACGTTTTACCGCACTGGGCTTTCCCCTGCTCCACAGTCATATGACAGAAATTATCCAACTCTATCAGAACTGGCGCAGTCAATTCAACAGTGGCCTTGAGGTAATGTATTCCCATGGTTATGTGGCAAATAACCTCAAATAACCTCTGGTGTCTGACTCCGCTGGAAGTGGAAATGGGTTCCCAGTATTTAATCTAGCAGCACCACCCCCCACCTCCAACAAAACACAGCTTCCCTCATAAATGTGATCCAATTCTTCTTTAACCTTTTGTGCTCTGAGGAAAACAACCTCAATTTCTCGACTCCTTCCAGCTTCTCAAACAACCCCGGACACTGTACTTTGGGAATGGTAATGCGGCCATGAGAAAAGATTTACGAAATTGGTTCCAGGGATGTGGAAATTCAATCACGTGGATAGATAGGAAAAGTTGGGACTGTTTTCATCGGAACAGGAGAAGGCTATTCAGCCCATCAAGCCTGATTGGCCCTTCAACATGTTTATGGCTGCTCCAGCACTTTACGCCACTGATAATCAAACATTTATCAAGCTCGGCTTTAAACATTCTCAAAGTCTGAGCTTCTTCAGCCCTCAGTGGGAGAGAATTCCAAAGATGCACCACCCATGAGTAAAACAAAAATTAATCATCTTGGATCTACATGGCATCCCTCTTTATTTTTAAATTGTGCTCCCTGGTTATAAACTCCAAAACTGGAAGAAACGTCTTCTCTGTGTCTACTCTGTCTGTCCCTTTAAGAATTTTGCTGGTTTCAGTGAGATCGCATCATTCTTTGATCCTGTAGTGAATACAGACCCAGTCTGCCCAACCTCTCTCCATAGGACAGTTCCACCATGTCAGGTACAAGTCCGTTGAACTTTTGAAGAAGGGTCACTTGACCCAAAATGTTAACTCTGTCTCCCCATAGATGCTGCCAGACCTACTGTGTTTCTTCAGCACTTTAGGTTTATATTTCTGATTTTCAGCATCCACAGTTCTTGTGGTTTTTCCATTGAACTTTTGTTACACTCCCTGTATGGTAAAATGATGAGGCATACATAGAGTGGATAGTCAGAGACTTTTTCCCAGGCGGAAATGACTATTACGAGGGGGCATAATTTTAAGGCGATTGGAGGAAGGTATAGCGGAGATGTCAGAGGTAGGTTCTTCACACAGAGAGTGGTGGGCCTGTGAAATGCACTGCCGGCAGTGGTAGTGGGGTCAGATACTTTAGAGACTTTTAAGCGACTCTTGGATAGGCACATGGCGGATTGTAAAATGGAGGGTATGGAGGGTAGATTGATCTTAGTAGGATAATAGGTCGGCACAGCATCGTGGGCCGAAGGGCCTGTACTGTGCTGTACTGTTCTATGTTCTGTGTTCTATGTTCTTAATATCTTTCCTTAGGTAGGGAGATAAAACTGTGCTCCTTTGAGAATAGAAGGTTTGTGAGGAGATTTGACAGAGATCATCAAGGTCATGATGTATCTGGACAGAGTAGATAGAGACAAACCATCCCCAATGATTGAGGCAGATTCAAGGGAATTGGGTCATTTGAGGGAGAATTCCTCAGGTAGTAGGAAGGAAAGAGAAAGCGGGAATGTGATTGGCTGAGTTTGCAGAGAGCCAGTATTGACATGATGGGCCGAATGGTCGTCTGTGGTTCAGTAATTATTCTCCTGACCCATTGTTCAAGCCAACCCCTAAGCAGAAGGCAAATCTGAGGGAGCAGTTAGACTGGGTTTGTCTGAGACCAGTGTAGGGACTCAGAGGAGTCGATCAGAGGAAATTGTTTCTGTGGGTGCGATCGCTGCAGGGAGCAACAGTTTTGTCACAAAATAAATATTACTAATGATGATTATTGAGGAGTGGCAAATGGAGTTTAATTTAGATAAATGTGAGGTGCAGCATTTTGGAAAGGCAAATCAGGGCAGGACTTATACACTTATTGGTAAGATCCTGGGGAGTGTTGTATGAACAAAGACACCTTGGAGTGCAGGTTCATAGTTCATTGAAAGTGGAGTCGCAGGTAGATAGGATAGTGAAGAAGGCGTTTAGCATGCTTGCCTTTATTAGTCAGTGCATTGAGTTTAGGAGTTGGAAGGTCATGTTGCAGCTTTACAGGGCATTAATTAAGCCACTTTTAGAATACTACGTGCAATTCTGGTCTCCCTGTTATAGGAAAGATGTTGTGAAACTTGAAAGGGTTCAGAAAAGATTTACAAGGATGTTACAAAACTAGAAGTTGCTGGAAAAGCTCAGCAGGTTTGGCAGCATCTGTGAAGGAAAAAACAGAGTTCATGTTTTGGGTCCAGTGACCCTTCCTCAGAACCAGACTGGAAACATGAACTCTGTTTTTTCCTTCACAGATGCTACCAGACCTGCTGAGCTTTTCCAGCAACTTTGTTTTTCTTCCTGATTTACAGCATCCGCAGTTCTTTCAGTTTTTACAAGAATATTGCCAGGTTGGGAGGGTTTGAGCTACAGGGAGAGGCTGAATAGGCTGGGGCCGTTTTCCCTGGAGTATCAGAGGTGAGAGATGACCTTATAGAGGTTCATGAAATCATGAGGGTAAATAGACAAGGTCTTTTCCCCAGGGGAGTCCAAAATTAGAGGGCATAGGTTTAAGGTGAGAGAGGAAAGATATAAAAGGGACCTAAGGGGCAACTTTTCACGCATAACGTGGAGAGTATATGGAATGAGCTGCCAGAGGAAGTGATGGAGGCAGGTACAATTACAACATTTAAAAGGCATCTGGATGGGTATATGAATAGGAAGGGTTTAGAGGGATATGGGCCAAATGCTAGCAAATGGAGTTAGATTAATTCAGGATATCTGGTCAGCATGGACGAGTTGGACTGAAGGATCTGTTTTCGTGCTGTACATCTCTATGACTCAATGATAGCCCTCCATTGCTCAAACCCATTGAATATAGGAGTTAGGATGTCACACTGGGTTTGTACAGGGTGTTGGTGAGGCCACTTTTGGAGTACTGTGTACAGTTCTGGTTGCTCTGCTATAGTAAGGATATTATTAGATTGACGAGGGTGCAGAAAAGATCTACAACATTGGAGGGTTTGAGTTATAAGGAAAGGCTGGATAGACTGGGACATTTTTTCACTGGAGGATAGGAGGTTGAGGGGTGACCTTATAGAGGTTTATAAAATCATGAGGGACATAGACAAGATGAATAGCAAAGGTCTATTGCCTAGGGTGGGGGATTTCAAAACTAGGTGACATATTTTTAAGATGAGAGGAGAAAGATTTAAGAGGGACCCAAGGGGCAACTTTTTCACACAGAGTGTGGTTTGTGTGTGGAATGAACTGCCAAAGGAAGTGGTAGATGCTGGTACAGTTACAACATTTAAAAGACATTTGGACAGGTATATGAATAAGAAAGGTTTAGAGGGATATGGGCCATACGCAGGCAAATGGGACTAGTTTAATTTGGGAAACTTGGTTGGCATGGACGAGTTGGACCGAAGAGTCTGTTTCCTTGCTCTCTGACTCTTGGGTCCCAAAGGAACACAAAATCATGGTATAAATTGCTTGCACTGGCCCTGCAGTTCTACCTTGTAATTGAGTAAGGTGAGTGTGGTTAGCCTGTGTTATATGGTTAAGGCTCAGTTCGGAACTGAGAGGCCCCAGAGCTCCCATTGCACTTAAATCTGTCAAGCTTCGAATGTGAAGGAAATTCCAACAGGTGCTGGGTTGCTACAAATCCCTGACGAGGAAAGATACAGTTTATAGTCCGTGACCACTTGGCTATAGATCACGCTGCGTTAGAGCTTCGTGCAAGCTACTTTGTCTTGTGTTACTCCTGTCTGTTGGTGACCCGTCATTAAGTTGTTTGCAGCGAAGAGCTGCCTTGCGTCTACGTGGCTTGTCTCTCAAACATGCAACTGTAGCTGACAAACCTCCTCTCCAAGCACCCAGCTTGTGGCCTTTTGTTCTTGCTGACTCGCTTAAGTACACCAGCAGATGTGGAAAGCTTCCTGTCTGTAAATAACAAAGTGGCAAAACTGGCTGCTATCAGAACCTTCACAATTCCTTCTCTGTGTGTGGCACAGCAGCCTGAAATTGGTTTGGCAGAGGACACGGTGCTTTCACTCATGTTTGTTCCTTTTTTGTCTCAAATTTAAGGTGCAGAGCCCGACATCTTGCCTGCAGATCCAAGATGGAGTCTCCCCACCTGTGTTTACAAAGGTCAGTCTTGTATAACCCATTGTAGCCAAAAGTCTGTTGGGGCTGGGATCACGGGGAGAGTAAAAAGTCCAAATTTGTCTGATTTGTGTCACGGCCACTCGGTGAGGCCAAGTGTAAGAGGTTCTATCTAGGTTTGCTGGGAACTGATTTATCTGGGGGGGTTACAGAGGTCAGCAAGGTGGGGGAGAGTATGAGGGGTGGGGGGAAGGTAAGGCATCACTGAGGCCTTGCTTCACTCGTTTTGTTGCACATGTATGCAGTAAAGGGTTATGGTGAGCATCATTCACTCATACCTCACCCAACAAGTGTGTGCCTGGTCAGTCAGTGTGACCCACAATTGAAGAAAGGTTCTGAAGAAGGGTCACCTAAGAAGATAGCCTGGACCCTAACTTTTTCTTATTTTATAGGCAAGTGCCAGGCTTTGCATTCCAGATGCAATTTGGTCAAACTAGCAGTGTTGAGGCAAACACACACTTTATTCATACACTACAGTTAAAATACAAAAGAAAGAACGTTACAATGGCTCAGTGGTTAGCACTGCTGCCTCATTCCACCTTCAGGTGACTGTCTGTGTGGAGTTTGCACGTTCTTCCCCGTATCTGCGTGGGTTTGCTCCGGTTTCCTCCCACAGTCCAGTGATATACAGGTTAGGGTGGATTGGCTTTGCTAAATTGCTCATAGTGCCAAGGGATGTGTAGGCTAGGTAGATTAGCCATGGGAAATACAGAGTTATCAGGATAGGGTAGGTTGGGTGGGTCTTGGTGGGACGCTCTTTGGAGGCACAGCACAGACTTGATGCACCAAATGGCCTGCTTCTGCACTGTAGGGATTATAAATTGAAATAACTTAACTCTGTTGGAAAACTTAATAGAATAATAGATTATTTAACTACTAAACAGTAACTGTTCCAATCTAATAACATCCCATAAACACACCCTTAGCAAGGCAAATTCAGTAAAATAGTTTGTCTCACATACAATTCTCCACTCCAGGAGGAAAAACATCAAGGGAAAACTCTGAGCGAGAGAGGAGCAGGGAGAGATGTACTTCATCTTCCAAACTTTGCTTCAAGACCCCAGCAACTGCTACTGAGAAACTAAAACTAAAAGTTTTGGTTCTGTGGGAGTTTGACCCCACCCATTCAGGCTGCTTCTATTGTTCCAACTTTGTTTAAAAACCCCAAGGCCTCATAAACTGTTTACTTTATTGGCTCTGAGTAGACCAATCAGTGCCTCTGCTTTAACCTTTCTTCATTAAAAAAAATTCCAGGACAAAATATACCTCTTAAAACCATAGTATTGTCAAATCCCCAAACATTAACTCTGATTTCTCTCCACAGATGCTGCCAGATCTGCTGAGTTTCTCCAGCAATTTCTGTTTTTGCTTCTGATTTCTAGCATCCGCAGTTCTTTGGCTTTTTTTTGACCGCAATAAATGCAGAGAAAGAAGGGTGGGTGGAAAGTAAAGGAAAATGAAAAGCTAACAATTAAAGATAAATATTAAAGGAGAAGTAGCAGTGGAGATGTGGGAGGCTGAGATGTTATCTTCATTCAGTCATGAGGTGTGGACACCACAGATAAGGCCTGCATTTACTTCCTGCTCCTAAGTTTCCCTTGAGGAAGCTTGGGTCCAACCGAGTGGTTTGCAAGACCACTTCAGAGTTGCATGTAGGCCAGACCAAGTAAGGGTGGCAGATTTCCTTCTGGGAAAATCATCCATTCTGCAGTTTCGCAGAAGGAAATCCTGACACCATTCTTGCCGTCAGCTCTTTACTCCAGCTTAGTTTTAATGAATTGAGTCTAAATACCTCAGCTGCTGCGGTGGGATTTGAACCCACTACTGCAAAGGAAAGTGATCATTAGAGATTAAAAAAAAATACTGAAAGGATAAACAAAAGAAAATTCAAAGCAGACGTGGAAATTGATGAAGAACCTCTGGAGGACTGGCAGTATCTGTGGAGAGAGGAAGAGAGTTAACATTTCCAGTACAGTATGACTTTTTCCAAAAAAAAAGTAACTACGGATGCTGGAAATCAAAAGGAAGTTAGAAATTGCTGGAGAAACTCAGCAGGTCTGGCAGCATCTGTGGAGAGAGAAACAGAGTTAATGTTTCGAGTCCAGTGTGAAGTCAGTTCTGAAATCGTTCTGAAGAAGGGTCACTGGACCAGAAACATTAACTCTGTTTCTCTCTCCACAGATGCTGCCAGACCTGCTGAGTTTCTCCAGCATTCACTGTGTTTGTTTCAGATTTCCGGCATCTGCAGTATTTTGTTTTTACATAAAAAAAACACAATTCGAAGTCCAATCATTGGCATGGTATGGCATTCTGGCATCCTTGTTTTTGGGGAGCTGAGAGCAGATGAGTTAGAATCATAGAATCCACTAACTCTTTGAAGAGCATCCTTCCCAGACCCACCTGCCCCCATAACCCTGCATTTCCCATGGCTAATCCACCTAGCCTGCACATCCCTGTTCACTATGGGCAATTTAGCACAGCCAATCCACCTAATCTGCGCATCTTTGGACTGTGGGAGGAAGCCAGAGCACCTGGAGGAAACCCGCACAGAAACTGGGAAAAATGTGCAAACTCCACATAGACTGTAGCCTGAGGGCAGAGTCAAACCCAGGGTCTCTGGCGCCATGAGGCGGCAGTGCTAACCACTGAGCCACTGTACAATTCAAGCATTATCAGCATTCCTGCTTCTCAACCTATTTTCAGAAACTGTAAGCCATTGTTTAATTTCTAGATTCTTACCAGAATACAGATGTTTTCTATCAGCATGGGGATATCTGTTAATCATGGCTCTAACAGGAAGCCAGTCTCTGCAGGTTGGTGTTGGAAGCTACAGAGTTCTCGGAATACCTAGCAGAAACAGACCAGGAAGGGACAGAATCTCCAACCTGCCAATGTTTTCTGCAGAACAGGGCTGGTAACTCAAACAATGCCGCCATTGTCCTCAGCTTGAATTCCACGGTGGGTGTCAGGTCCTGCCTTGGCACAGTGCCCGGTACCTTTACCATCACAAACTGTGGCGTCTGTCTGAGCTGCTTTGCTCAGCTCCACATCCATCATGTCAACCTGAGGCAAACCCTTTCTGTGCTGCGACTCCAGCTCTGAAATGCTTTTGTCGCACGGGCCTTTCCTCGTTTTGGTGGTCCTGTCAGATTGGCTGCCTGTTCTGCAAAAAGCTTGCTGTCAATTGCTGTGCTTTTTGGAGGCTCAGATTTCACCCCCTCGCCCACCATTAACAGTACACCCCTAGCTTCCTGACATTGAGAAATGTTGTGGAGGTGCCGGTGTTAGACTGGGGTGGACCAGGTCAGAAATCACACGACACCAGGTTATAGTCCAACAGGTTTATTTGAAAACAGAAGCTTTCGAAGCCTCAGTCCTTCTTTCAGGTGTTAGTTGAGAGAGGTAGTATCAGACATGGAATTTATAACTAGAAGATCAAAGGTTCACACCACTGATGAGGATGTAGTAAACAAACCTGAGATGCTGTTAAATCTTTAATCAGTTAGAAGGTTTTAATTGATTAATATGTATGTGTACATGATTAAAGATTTAACAGCATCTTAGGTTTGTTTACTACATCCTCATCAATTTTTTATGTTTCTATGACTCAGGGACGAGAAGATGTAAGAGCAAAAGTAGACCATTCAGCCCATTGAGTCTGCTGTGCCATTAAGTGTGATCGTGGCATATCTGATAATCCTCACCTGCATTTTCCTGCCTTAGTCCTTGATTGCTTTACCGATTAAAAATCTGTCTCTCTCAGCTTTGTATATGCTTAATGACCAGCCTTGACAGCCCCCTGTGGTAAAGATTTACATGATGAGGGCATTAAGTGAGTATTATTTAAGCATCGTGTTTCTGGGACGGGAGTTTTGTGGGTTTAGTTGGAACTTTGAGAGTCGCCTTGGATACAGACAAAATGTCTACTCTTTATAGGACAATAAAGTTGTAGGAAGAGCAGGAAAACTGGGTTATACAGATAATGCTTGTCTCGCTGCAGGTCTTACAAGATACCAGTGCCTCTGAAGGCCAAGTGGTTGTCCTGGAATGTCGAGTTAAGGGGACCCCTCCCATCAAAGTACAGTGGCTGAGACAAGGAGCAGAGATTGAAGATTCTCCGGACTTCCGAATACTTCAGAAAAGTAATGAATACGTTGCAGACGCGAGTTCCACTCAGGTTTTTTTTTCTCGGCACAGTCCTCCCGAAACAACAGATTGTGGAATTTTATGTAAAAGTCAATTTTCCATGATCTCTCATGCTAGTTTTAAAACTATTCTGTCAGAACCAAATCGATTGCAGCCCCAAATCTAAGAAGTTACTGTGCAGGTTTTCAATCACTGCACCTTTTTTTGCAGGCCTTCAGGGAAAGTGCAGAAAATTAGGAGTTTTGTTGGTCACAAGGACACCAATAAGGAACATTTTAAACCCTGTCAAGTGTAATCTTTTTCAAGCTTTCCTAAGAAACTGACTCTTGTACATTAGATTCACTAGCGTTGCTTCTACATCTCATTTCCTTTTTAAGTCATCTTCAGTTAACATTGGTTTAATCACGTAGAAACTAGGAGCAGGAATAGGCCAATCGGCCCATCAAGCCTGCTCTGCCTTTCCAATATGGTCATGGCCAATTATGCCTAGTGAGTTAGACATTACCTCAAAATGGTCCTGTGTTCTTCAGACTGAACTGTGTTTGCTGTCTTAAATATAATAAATATTTTTAATATTTGCAAATACCCAATGACTGGAAAAGAAAGACATTCTGAAAACATATTGCAAAACTCCGGTTTTACATTCAGGAGTATGTGGAAACTTGATGATGTTTCATAAAAACCCATGCAAGTTTGGGTGTGGATTGTACCCAAAACAGAAAGTCTGCACCCAAGAGCTGAACTCGTTCACTTTGAAAGGACAGGAGCTAATTTGCTGTCTCTGCTTTTCTGTTCCATGTTACCTCCGTCCTGGTGTGATGCTCAGAGCCTCGATCAGCCACGGAGCCTGGTAAGGTCCTGCAATTGTGATCATCCTAAATATAGCAAGGTTCTTGAACATTGGTGGGGCCTGCTTATTGTCTTCTGTTCTTTGCTAACCCACTCTGTGGGGTGTACTTACCTGCCATGGACATCAGAGGTTCAAGAAGGTAGCTCACCACCAACTTCTTGAAGGGTAATTAGGGAATAGCTGAGTCAGCAATGCCCTCAGGCCCTGAATGGATAAAACAAAAATGACTCAGTTCAGGAAACCTATAAGACTCTATGGCTGTATAGTGTAGCAACACTCAGAGTTCTGTTGGATGGGGGATTCCATGATTTTGATCCAATGTCAATGAAGGAATGATGATCTGTCATGAGTCAGGACAGTGTGAGGTCAAAGAGTACGGTCAGGCTAGTTCCATGTTTAATTATTCAGCGGCGGTTCAGTGCAACTGAGTGATTTTCTGGGCAGTTCAGGGAGCAGTTAAGAATGAATTGCATTGCTGTGGATCTGTAGCCCCTGTGCATAGACAGTACGTTTCAAACTAATGCAACAGAAACAGAAATTGCTGGAGAAACTCTGCAGGTCTGGTGGCATCTGTGGAGAGAGAAAGCAGAGTTAATATTTCAAGCCCAGTGATCTTCACCAGAACTCAGTTTCTGATTTTGTTTCGGATCTCCACAGTTCTGTATTTTTTTCAAATTTATGTATTGGCTGACTCAACAATAAAAGAGAATAAATGAAGAAATAGGCTATTTAGTCCCTCAAACCTGCTTGGCTATTCAGCAAGTTCATTAGCTGACCTTCTACCGCGACTCCACATTCCCATTCTAGCCCCGTCTCCCTTAACTGAGTAGAAAATTCCAAAAATTCACAACACTTCAGAGAAGGCATGCCTCCTCAACCCCAGTCTAAAATGACCAAACTTTTATCCTAAATTTGTGATCCTTAGCTGTAGAGCTATTCAGGGAAAGCAACCTCCCAGCACCTACCCTATCAAGCCCTCTCTGAGTTTAATATGTATCAGTGACAGTTCCTTCTATTCTCCAAATATAACAGACCTGTTCTACCCAATCCCTCCCAAAAAGTTAGTCCTGTGATCCCAGAAAATCAATTACGCTGCCTTCCATATAGTCAATCCACAGCGGGCTACAATATGTCAAATTTTACTGTGCAATGTTTTAATTGATCTATGTTTGATCGTATTAGTCTGTTGGCTGATCTGTGTTAACATTGCTTGATTGATTAAATATGGAAGTAGCCTCTGAGAGCTAAAATAAACAAAAGCTTCCAGTGAATGACCTGAGAAACTAGACCTATGAAGAGGTGTGTAGATATCCTGTGATCGCTGAGAAACTTTAAAGCCCTGTAAATAAACCAAGACTTTGAATTAATCCTCTGCACTGCTGTGAGGTAAATCAAATCTATAAAATATACAACAAACTGGCGAAAACAGAATACAGAGATAGTAAGAATTGCCGACGCTGGAGTCAGAAATAACACAGTGTGGAGCTGGAAGAACACAGCAGGCCAGCATCAGAGGGGCAGGAAAGTTGACGAATACATGTTACAGAAGTCACAACATTGTTGTAATTCATTATTGGTACATCAGATGATATCCAAGTTGGACTTTCTCTTATATAACCTAGTGAGCTTTATCATTGATGACTGGTTAGGATCCCATCTGTGAGTCGAACATTAGTGTAAGTGTTGTACAGGAGTCCTACTCAATAGCAATTGTCTTGATACTTTCAGAAGAAGAAATCTGCACCCTGGTGATTGCTGAAACCTTTGCAGAAGATGCCGGAACGTTTACTTGCACGGTTACCAACCCTGCTGGCAACGTGTCTTGTAGTGCCCAGCTCACACTCAGGCCAGGTAGGTGATGTTGGTGATGTTTTTGCAGGAGAAGCAGTGAGAGGAAGCTGCTTCCTCTTAAACATAACGGGGGATCTGTCCTAGCCGAGTAATGTAAACCAGACCTTGTGTGTGATGCCTACGACATAAAACACTGAAGGGCAGAAAATTAAAAAGATACAACATTGAGGGATGACCCAATTTGAGAGGTTTGAAATTATTAAAAAAAAAGACTCTGATAGGAGGTGTAAAGGGAGCTTATTGCCTTGCATGGAAGATTGGGGATGTGTGGTGCCTCGATGAAAACAAGCTAAAAATTAATGTTTTTCTGCCTGTCTGTGTCTATCTATTTATTTAAAAATAAAATGTCCTGGAGCAACTCATGGAGAGAGAAAAACAGAGTTAATGTTTCAGGTCCAAAATGACCCTTATTATCTATTAGTTTGCTTATCATTGACTGTCTACCTCAATCTAGTTACCTGCCTATCTTCTCTATTCAGCTATCTCTATTTTGTAAGAATATAAGAAATAGGAGCGAGAATAAGCCATTCAGCCCCTGGAGTCTGCCAACCATTCTGTAAAATCGCAGCTGATCTGCTCTAGGCCTCAACTCCTCCATCATGTCAGCTCACCATAGCCCTCAACTCCATGATATTTCAAAAATCTATCTGCCTCCTCTTTAATTACTTTCACCTTCCTCTGATTTCCATCTGTCTTTGGCTCTGGCAGACTTCTCAATTTTAACTGCGCAGCCTGAAAAATACAATTAATTCCAATTCAGATGCCCGAAACCAAGTTCTGTCCTGAGCTGATTCATGTCGCAAAGTTGCCTCTGTTTGGGTCCTGTGTCACTCCCGGTCAGCATGAATCACAAACCTGCTCTGACTCAGGGGTCAGCGTACGCTCAGCTGACAAAACAAGGAAAGAAATGACTTTGTGTTTCTCCATCACTGGGTTCTCCTCTCCTGGCATCTCGAGGCACCTCACATGTTAAATTACTTTGGATTTACATGTTGACTGTTGGATGGGCGAATGTGACAGCCACTCTGTACCAGCAATGAGTTCAGAACCTACAGGTGGTTGTTTTGATTCAATGGGCTGAAGGGCCTTTTTTCTGTGCTGTGGGCCTCTCTGACTCTGTGACTCTAATGATAATAGCACACTGTTTGATAATCCATGCTGAGAGAAGACTGCCAGTCCTTATCATCTTCAGGTCCTCAACATTCAACTTCAACCAGCTAAAAATTCTGAAAAGGACAGGGTGGAGGGTTCCATCTCCAGTAACAGAAACTTATGTCTGAATATTGTCAAAAGTCTTTAACTTCTCCCGGGTGAGAGGAGTGTGCAACAGCCTCATTTTCTAATGTATCGAATACTCAGATGTCTGCTCCCATATGTAATACCGTGTTAGGGCTGTGAAAATTTATATAAAATTTACCCTCCTTAAGAGTCTACGTTAGTGATGTCTTCAACTGCTACACATGCCTGTTTCGTAGGCTTGTGGAGCAGTTGCCTCAAACATTAGATACAGCCTGATAATGACCAAATGTTCTGAGGTCATGGATTCAAATCCCCACCATGGGAAATGGTGAAATTTGAACTCAGTAAAAATCCAGAATTTAAAAATACAGCTTGTCTATTGGTGACCACATAACCATTATCAGTTTTATTAAAAAACCCATCTGCTTCACTACTTTAGGGAAGGAAACTGCCATCCTTACCTGGTCTGGCCTACATGTGACTCCAGACCCGCAGCAATGTGGTTGACCCTTAATTGTCCTCTGGGTAATTAGAGTCGTAGAGATGTACAGCACTGAAACAGACCGTTTGGTATAACTCGTCCATGCCGACCAGATATCCTTATTAATCTGGTCCCATTTACCAGCTTTTGGCCCATATCACTCTAAACCCTTCCTATTCATTTACCCATCCAGATGCCTTTTAAATGTTGTCATTGTACCGACCTCCACCACTTCCTCTGGCAGCCCTCTGTGTGAAAAAGTTGCCCCTCAGGTCCCTTTTAAATCCTTCCCTTCTCACCTTAAACCTATGCCCTCTAGTTTGGATACCCCCACCCCAGTGAAAAGACCTTGGCTATTCACTCTGTCTATGCCCCTCATGATTTTATAAACCTCTATAAGGTCACCCCTCAGACTGCGACGCTCCAGGGAAAATAGCCCCAGCTTATTCAGCCTCTCCCTATAACTCAAACCCTCCAACCCTGGCAACAACGTTGTAAATCTTTTTCTGAACCCTTTCAAGTTTAGCAACATCTTTCCCATAACAAGGAGACCAGGATTGAACACAGTATTCCAAAAGTGGCCTGACCGATGTCCTGTACAGCTGCAACATGATCTCCCAACTCCTGTACTCAGTACACTTATCAATGAAGGCAAATGTGCCAAATGCCTTTTTCACCACCGTGTCTGCCTGTGACTCCACTTTCAAGGAACTATGAACCTGCACTCCAAGGTCTCTTTGTTTGGCAACAGAGCGGCACAGTGACTCAGTGGTTAGCACTGCCGCCTCTCAACGCCGGGAACCTGGGTTTGATTCCACCCCCAGGTGACTGTCTGTGTGGGGTTTACATGTTCTCTGCGTGTGTGTGTGTGTGCGTATTCCAGTTTCCTTCCACAGTCCAAACATGTGCAGGCTAGGTTGGTTAACCATGGGAACTGTAGGAATACAGGGATTGGGTGGGATGCCGTTTGAAGTGTCAGTGTGTAATTATGGGCTGAATGGCCTGCTTCCACGCTGTAGGGATTTTATCATTCTGAGTTTGTTTAGATACGCACTGTGCTGAAATGGGGGCTTTATTAGCTGCATATGTAGGGCAGGAATTTGTTTGTACCTGTTGCTTGGAAATGGTATGCACCAAACCATTAGGAGCCTTTCAGAATGAGGTGTTGACGTCAGTATTTGTGACTGGTTTGTCGGTCCAAGTGAGTTCCACTTGTGAAGTCCCTACAGTCTATCAAGGTTTTTCAAACATTCACAGGATGTGGGCATCAACATTTGTTGTCCATCACTAAAATTGGAGACGTAGTGGGCAGCCGTCTTGTGCTTGTGAGTTTTTCTGGGGCAGGGATTGTTGGGTTCTTTCAGAAATAGCGAGAGGACCGTCATGTCATTGAGGAAATGAGTGGGAAAAGGAGGACTGGCATACCTTCGACCAGAACTAGGTGTCCCTGTTCTTGGACAAGAATTCATGTGACAGGCTTACAGCTGGCCCGGTCAGAGATAGGTTGAGGTGAGGCATTGCCAGGATTCCCTCCTCACCCTTTCTTTTGCCCTTTTCCTGCCCAGACGTACTCCCGTCCAAAATTGTGTGTGGGAGAACATTGGGCCATTTGCCTCCTAGGTTTAATATTTCTGGTCACTGAGGAACCCACTGAGTTACACAGCAGCCTGGAGGGGCCACCTCTCATCCTTCCATTACGTCTGATCACAGATCAATTCAGGAGAGATTTCTGCTCCGTCCTATGCCGGGAAAAGAAAAGAACACAATCGGGTATGTGGTCTGCAATATTGACCCAGATTTTCCAATGGTCAGATAGTCAATCCACTGGAATCCCACCCTCAGCTGAATCCATGGAAAATCCCGGAAAATTACATTTTACAATAAGACCAGAAGAAATAGAAACACAGGTAGGCCATTCGGCCCCTCGTGCCTGCTCTTCCATTCAATAGGATGGGCAATTTCCCTGCACACAGAACTCCTTTGAAAGGCTCCACAGAGGTAGGAGAATTTGGACAGTCCCAACTCACTTCAGCCTAATGGTCACCCAAGAAAAGCCTGTTCCAAAGGCACCTTCTAACTGAGGAACGGATGTGAGCGATTTAGACATAAACTTGACTTGATCAGTTAAGCGATAGAGTCGCTGTCCATGTTGTGGAAATCTAGCGTTCTGCCCCACCACTCCGCAAAAACAAAAGCTATTGAGTTTGGGAATCAGTTGTAGATTTCTCATTGCGGTGGAGAGATTTGTCCACTGTGAAATGTGGAACCTAGGCTGGCTAACCAGAGTTAAGGTACAGATCAGACATGATCTAGTTCATTAGTGGAGAACATGATTGGTTGGGGATGGGGGAGGTCATGTGACCAATTCCTCATCCTCACTCTCTGTCTGATACTGTACCTGTACACAGTCAGACAGTATCCAAACTAAGGCAGATAGTTGCTCAAGCAACTTAGTGTTGCTGCAATGTAGAATCAAATTTTCCTTACTGTACATGACAGTGGAGTAAATTGCAGAAGAATTTCAGAGTTACTTGTGAGATGCCAAACTAAATGCTTTGAACTATCACTCAGGTATTTCTTTTTAATACCCGTAAGGGGGAATAATTTGTACAGAAATTATTTCCCTTAGGCTTACTGGCTCCCATTTCAGTGGGAAACTAATAATGGAATATACAGAGAGAGGAGGTATGTCTGCAGGAGCAGTGAGCATCTGTGATGCTAAGCTGAAATGTTTCGGCTGGCAGTTGGCCCATACAACATGCCTGTGTGGAATTCCAGGTGTCCTTTTGATAATGGAATGTGATCCGTATCTTGCTGCTATGGAGCAGCAGGTGATGCTACTGCTATCAGGTTAAGACACAAACCAGCCCAGTCGATCGATCACCTTCTGTCTGTCTACTGCCAAACGGCAGCGGCAATGTGTGCCATCGACAAACCATCGTTGAAGGCCTTTCACTTGAACTTTCCAAATCCACGACCACTGACCACCAAGAAGGACAAGGACAGCAGATACAAGGGAACACCACCCCCTGCAAGTTCCCCTCCAAGCCCCTCACCGTCCTGACTTGGAAATATATTGCTGTTTCCTTTACTGTTGCTGGATCAAAATTTATTTTCCGTGTTCTTTCATGGGATGTGGGTGTCTCTGGGTAAGGCAGCATTTGTTGCCAATCCTTAAATGTCCTTGAATTGAAGGGCATGCTGGGCTGTTTCAAAGGACATTGGTGAATAAATAGGATTTTACAACATGGTCACAATTCAAATTCCAGATTTTATTAATTGAATTCAAATTTCACAAGCTGCCCTGATGAGATTTGAGCCCATTTCCTAGGAGATTAACCTAGGCTTCTGGATTAATGCTTGAGTAACAATGCCGCTATACTAGTGCCTTCTCTCAAAAATCAAGGAATTCATTTTCTGACAGCACTGTGGGTGTCCCTACACCAAAAATGGTCTGAGAAGTTGGATCACCAGCACCTCTTCCAGGGCAATTAGGAATGACGCATCGAAAAGGTGCATTGCACCCTCCATTTCCAGCAGGGCCTGTAACTGAAACCAATACTTTAGGCTGCCGTGTCTACATTCGCTCTTGATGAGAGAAACTCCAATCATCCCACTCTCCCCTTCTTTTCTCCACATTCCTGCCAGTCCTTTCTCTTCAGATAATTATCTGATTCTCATCCAAAGCCGTGATTGGAGCTGCCCTCCCTCATCCCACTCTCTCAGGCAGTGCATTTGTCAGCACTAACCACATATTTTCAGCATATAAACATTTTTCCTCTAATTGCCTCTGCTTAGAATACATCATAGAATCCCTACAGTGTGGAAACAGGCCCTTCAGCCCAACAAGTCCACACTGACCCTCAGTGTATCCCACCCAGAGCCATCCCACCTAACCTACACATCCCTGAGCACGATGGGTAATTTAGTGCAGCCAATCCACCTTGCCTGCACATCTTTGGACTTTTGCCAATTTCCTTAAATCTGTGTCTTCTGCTTCTGGGTCCTTCACAAATGGGAACCGTTTCACGTTATCTACTGTCGAAGGCCCAGTTTGGCATCAGAATGGGTAGGTGCCTACATGCCTCCCCTCCCTGCACTAATCGGGATCGAAGCTGATGGGGTCCTCACCTGGCACCCTCTGAACTGGTCAAATGCTCCTACCACCTCCAGCTTCACCTCAGGATAACACCATGAAATTCTGCCCAATAAATTCAACTTTACAACATGCATTGGCAAGATTCGAACACTTGATTAGAAACAAAGAACTGCAGAGGCTGGAAATCAGAAACAAAAACAGAAATTGCTAGACAAACTCAGCAGGCCCAGCACCGTCTGTGGAGAGAAAGCAGGGTTAATGTTTTGGGGCTGTAGACTCTGCGTCAGAACTGAAGATGCTGCCTTAATTTTGCCAGCGATTTCTGTTTTTGTTTTGAACTCCTGGTGAAAGGTTGCGGACCTGAAGTGTTAACTCTGTTTCTCTTCCTGCAGATGCCACCTGACCTTCTGCAGTCTCTGCTTTTATCTCAGGTTCCCAGCATCTGAAGTCTTTTCTGTTTTGAACCTTTGAACTCTGGGTTGCTAGGCCAGCAACACAAATACCAAACAAAGCGGGCATTGATTTAACAAACTAGTCTAATTCCAACTCTCTCCTCTCTCTCTGCAGGAGATGAAAGGGCGCCAAACAATGGGAATGGTCTAGTGGATAATATTATCCCATCACCTCAGAATGAAATTAGCTCATTAGAATTGCCTCCTAAGAGGACAGTTGACCCAGTCCAGGAGAAGAGCCTTGAGATCAAGCCCAGTGTAGCTGCCTTCGAACTGCAGCTCAGTCCTGCCGAGAAGTTACCCAATGGTAGTTCTACGAGCCACGAGATCAATGGACCAAACCAAGGGCAATGTACACAGTCTGCAGCCGCACTCCCATCCCCAGTAAAGGAACCACCACCTCTAGCTGCCAAACCCAAGCTGTAAGTACCACAGTTTACTCATTCTCATTTCATCCCTCCTTTATTTTGAACAGGGCATCTTTGGTTCGGCACTATCATTGCAACAATTCTGCTTCACTTGTGCTTTAATGTAAAAGCACGTTTGGAGCACAGTGCACTATACAGGTTTAACAAACTGATATGCATATGTGCAGTTTTACAATCAATTAATAATTTAGCACTGGCACATGTTCTCATCTTTCTCTTCTGAACACTTTCTGATTTGATTTGACTTATTATTGTTGTGTGTACCTAGGTACAGTGAAAGGTTTTGTTTGGTGTGCAGTGCAGGCAGATCATACCATGCAAAGTGCATTAGGGTAACAGAACAGAGCAAAGAATAGAATGTTACGGCTGCAGGGAAGGTGCACAAAGAGTGAGATCAACATTAAGTTTCAAATTTGAGAGATCCATTCAGAAGTCTAATAACAGCGGGGTAAAAGCTGGTCTTGAATCTGTTGGTATGTGTGTTTAAGCTTTTTTATCTTCTGCCCACTGGAAGAGGTTGGAAGAGATTGACTGTAATGGGAGGAGTTATTGATGATGTCGGCTGCCTTCAGGAGGTAGTGAGAAAGATAGCTGGAGTCAATGTTTGGGAAAGTTGGCTTGTGTGATGGACTGGGTTGTGTTCACAACTGCTCTGTAGTTTCTTATGGTCATGGGCAGAGCAGTTGCCGTACAAAGCAATGATGCATCTAGACAGGATGCTTTCTATGGTGCCTCTCTGAAAGTTGGTAAGAGTTCCTGCGGACATGCCAAATTTCCTTAGCCTCCTGAGGAAGTAGAGACATTGTTGCACTTTCTTGACCATCTCATCAACGTGGATGGACCAGGACAGATTGTTGGTGATCATCACTCCCAGGATCTCAACCAGCTCCACCTCAGCACCATTGTTGCAGATGGGAGCGTGCCCTCCACCTGGCTTCCTGAAGTCAATGACCAGCTCTTTCATTTTAGTGACGTCGAGGGAGAGATTGTTATCGTTACACCACACCACAAAGCACTATATCTTTCTATCCCGTTTGTATTCTGACTCATCGTTGTTTGAGATCCAACCTACAACTGTGGTGTCATCAGCAAACTTGTAGATGGAGTTAGGACGGAATTTGGCCACAACAGTCATGATTGTACAAGGAGTACAGTAAGGGGCTGAGTATACAGTCTTGCAGGACGCCTGCGTTGAGTATTGTCAAGGACAAGGTCCTGTTGCTCATTCTTACTGCTTGAGGTCTGTGGGTCAGGAAGTTGAGGATCCAGTTGCACAGGGTGGAGCAGAGTCCTATATCCTGGAGTTTGAATATTAATTTGATTGGAGTTGTAGTGTTGAAGGTGGAGCTGTGCACATATCAAGGATTTGTTTACAGTTGTTGGAGAGATCAAAAGATGAGGCCATGAATATGAAATAATGACTAATAAATGCAAGAGGGAATTCTGGAGGAATCTCTGCGCTCAGAGAGTGATGAGAATGCGGAACTTGGTAGCACGAAAAGCAATTGAGACTAATAACAAATGTAAGGTGCTTTTAAGAAGAAAGTAGATGAGGGAGAGAGAGAGAGGTAGCAGATGATGCCGATGGGGTGAGATGAGGAGATTTAAGCACGGAGTAAACTCTGACATGAAGTACATGGGTCAACAGAGCTGTCTTAGTGTTGCAGATTTTATGCTTGCAGTCTTCAACCTTGAGTCTGGACGGGGAGAA
Organism: Rhincodon typus; assembly: GCF_021869965.1. Taxonomy (NCBI): domain Eukaryota; kingdom Metazoa; phylum Chordata; class Chondrichthyes; order Orectolobiformes; family Rhincodontidae; genus Rhincodon; species Rhincodon typus. Next base: position 119,297,482 of record NC_063334.1, read on the forward strand.
GATTCAGGAATGATAACATTGGGTTGACTAGCCAAAGCAACCTAAGCTTTTGAGCAGTCATACCAGGTCAATACAGCAGTGACTGTCTCTCCGATGGGAACAAGTAGCCAATTAGACCTAATAAGGTTTATGGTTATGGCAAAGAGTTCATTAAATAAATTACACCATTAGTGTTTAAGATTAGGTAACTAAATCAAGGTTAAGGTTAACTTGAAACAGCAGAGATGGTTGCTTTAGGAACAGAAACAGAAATTGCTGGAAAAGCTCAGCAGGTCTGACAGCATCTGTGAAGAGAAATCAGAGTTAACGTTTTGGGACCGGTGGAGCCTTCCTCAGAAGGGTCAGTTTCTTTAGGCTTCTTTAGTCTGTCAGATTTACTGTCGGTCATTCAATTGGTCTCTGGCTGTGGCAGACTGCCGTTTTGTAGGACAATGTCTCGTTCTGTGCTGTACGGGCAGGTATTCATTTCATTTTAACGTGAAGAGTATTTGCAGATGCCACCAGGAAAAAGGTCAAAGGGTTTGTTCAGCTCAACACCGAGAAAGTCAATGCAGCATTTCAATCATTTTATTAATCCTGTCCCATCAACATGATCTGGCTCATTAATTGTTCTTTATGAACTACCTGTGTGTCAGCTAACAACTCGAACCACTCCCCCACTCTAAAATAGTTGCGATGGATGGCGTTTATTCAAACTGAAGTGATCGGTATGTTCATTTGGCAGGATAGCAGAAAGCTGCATTGACTGATTGAACTCATGTGTGAGGGTTGATGTGCGTGTGTGTTCACGCTTAAATGTGACAGTGTGTGTGGGTATGTGTATGTCTGTGTGTGTTCCTGCTCTGGTAACTGTATATATGCCTCTACCTTTCCCTCCCATAGAGATACAGTACACTGGACACCTCAAATTGAATGACTTGCTGCCAGTGATAGCGTGCAAACAGTTCATGTTCCATATACTTTGAAGGATGCTCAGCCCATTTTTAAAAATTAATTTTAAGATTAAAATTCAGGGGATGTGGGCTTTGCAGGAAGGGCCTGCATCTGTGACACATCACTCATTGACCTTGTGAAAGTGATGGTGAACTAAACTGGAACTACTGTGGTGTACTTGATGTAAGAGGCAATTGCAGGATTTTGACCGAACAACACCGAAGGAACAGCAATATATTTTCAAATCAAGGTGGGAATGGCTTGGAGGGGAAAGGCCGTATCTGTTGCCGTTGTCCTTTTAGATGGAAGTGGTCGTGGGTTTGGAAGGTGCTGTCTGAGGATCTTTGGTGAATTTCTGCAGTGCATCTTGTAGATTGTACACACTGCTGCTACTGAGCATCGGTGGTGGAGGGAGTGGATGTTTGTGGATGTGGTGCCAATCAAGCGGGCTGCTTTGTCCTGGATGGTGTCAAGCTTCTTGAGTGTTGTTGGAGCTGCACTCATCCAGGCAAGTGGGGAGTATTCCATCACACTCCTGACTTATGCCTTGTAGATGGTGGACAGACTTTGGGGAGTCAGGAGGTGAGTTAGTCACTACAGGCTTCCTAGCCTCTGACCTGCTCTTGTAGCCACAGTGCATATATGGCAAGTCCAGTTCAGTTTCTGGTCTGTGATAACCCCTAGGATATGATTGTGAATATTTCTGATCAAATCCTGAGAACAGTAAAAATGCCTCAATATTTGAACAGCAGGATTCCCCTTTCCTGGGACTTTAGCTGTTGGAAATCCAGCATCCATTGTCTTCCCTTGCTGCTTATCTCTTGAATACAGTGTAAGTGGAAATTTGCCAACAGATTGATGTTTATCAGATATGTTGTTTAATTCTGGCAGGGCCTGATGTTCAAGAGCTGTTTGAACATGTGCATAAATCAGTCACAAACTGTAGATAAGGCGTCAATAATCAATCCAAACCACCACGGATGGTGGAAATCTGAAATAAATGAAACACTGCAAGACCTGGAGAAGGCAGGGAGGTGTTGCAGCACTTGTGGAAACAGAAACAGAGTGAACAATTTGAGTCTAGTACAACTCTTCTTCAGAACAGGGGCTCGGCAATGTGCTAAAGGAAATACAGCATCTTTCATAGCCTGTGGCCATCTCTAACTCTCTTTACAGCTATTAAAGGAAAGTAAAGGGGTGGTATTGTAGCTCAGAGGTTAGCACTGCTGCCTCACAGTGCTGGGAACCCGGGTTCAATTCCACCCTCTGGTGACTGTCTGTATGGAGTTTGCACGTTCTCCCCATGTCTGCGTGGGTTTCCTCCGGGTGCTCTGGTTTCCTCCCACAGTCCAAAGATGTGCAGGGTAGGTGGATTGGCTGTGCTAAATTGCCCATTGTGTTCAGGGATGTGTAGATTAGGTAGGTGATGAGAGATGCTCTGAGGAGCAGTGTGGACTTGTTGGGCTGAAGGCCCTGTTTCCAACTGTAGGGATTCTAAGATTCTATGTGCAGGCTCGGTGGATTGGCCATGCTAAATTGCCCATAGTGTCCAGGGATGCATAGGTTAGGTGGATTAACCATGGGAAATATGGGGTTACAGGGATAGGGTAGGGGGTGAGTCTTGGTGGCTTTTCGGAGGGTTGGTGTGGCCTTATTGGGCCAAATGGCCTGTTTCCACACTGTAGGGATTCTATGAAATAATGCCATATGCGTTTGTCAGTTTTATTGAATGTGGTGCATGTGGCAACCAATTTGTGCACAGCTCCATTCTGCAGTTTGTTGATTCACTGTGTTTCTCTGAAAGCCTTGTTCCTCAAAGCCAAGGCCTTGTTTTGTAACCCAGCCAGAATAAACCATCTATACTTAATCCCCTCGTCCAGCTGAGGTAAACTCTGTTGGTAATAACAGGTCTGTTTTAGCACCATTGTCTTCTACATTATATACTCTATCCACAATTGGGGTCAGTGGGAAGGTAGTGCAGAGGTGGCGGGCAGTGTAGGGTGCGGAGTTGGGAGAGAGTGGGGGGAAGATGCCACAGGGGATGGTGAATGGAGATGTGGGGTGTAGGGGGTTGGGGGGTTGGTGTTGCAAGAGGAAACTGCAGAAGGTGGGAAGGGGCAGTAACGAAGGTGGTGGGGGGAGGCGAAGTGTTGAGCACTGAAAATTGGAGCATGGAGCCATTGCTATCTCTTTTGACAGTTTTAACGCATGCACAAGTCCCAAAAGGCTATGTGACTACAACACCTGAAAAGTAGAAAGGTTGGGATTAAGGAGCAGGGTTTACTTTGTACAACAGGCTGCTGCATGTCCCTGGATCCTCTCATTCACCTTGCCTAAGCCCACGCTCCCTCATAGCCTTGGGCCAATATATTGAGAGCTTGGCCCTAGAATCAGTCTCGGAAATTGGTGCAGAATCTAAAGACCAAGATAGACTCATACCAACCACTGCTACTGCAAGCAAGTGCCTGTCAGGTCTTTAACAAAGGAAAATCATGTCTCTAATTGACTAAAATAAACAATACAGTTTAGTATAACTTAACAAGCTGTGCATTCCAAATCTTAACTACTTGTTGCATTGCTTTTTCTCATGTTGTCTCTGATGCTTTTGTCAATGTGTCCCCTCTGGTTCTTTGCTCTTCAATCAGTGGAAACAATTTCCCCTCCTTTAAGCTATCTAAACTTTCATGATGTTTTTATTAAATCTCCTCTCAGCTTCCTCGGCTGAAAAACAACCAACCCCATCATTTTTATTAAGTCTTTCACAGGATGTGGGCATTGCTGACTGGACCAACAGTTATTGCCCATACCTTAACTGCCCTTGATAAGATAGCTTTGATCTGCCTTCTTAAATTGCTTAGAGTTCTTGGGATGTTGACACCCACAATACCCTTAGGGAAGGGAGTTCCAGGATTGTGACCCAGTGACAGTGCAGGAACGGCGATATATTTCCAAGTCAGGGTGGTGAGTGGCTTGGAGGGGAACTTGTAGGGGGTGGTGTTCCCATGTACCTGCTGCCCTTGTCCTTCTAAATGGAAGTAGTCGTGGCTTCGGAAGATGCTGTCTAAGGAGCCTTAGCAAATTGCTGCAGTGGGTATTGTAGATGGTACACACATCTGTTACTTAGTGTCGGTGGTGGAGGGAGTTGACGTTGAAAATGATGTATATAGGTGCCAGTCAAATGGACTGCTTTCTCCTTAAACATAGAACATAGAACAGTACAGTACAGGCCCTTCGGCCCACAATGTTGTGTCGACCTATTATCCTACTAAGCTCGATCTACCCTGCATACCTTACATTTTACTATCATGTAAACATTCCAACATTCCAACACCCTCCTGATTGTGCCTTGTGAAGGGTGAACAGGCTTTGGAGTGGCAGGAGGAGGGATGCTCCTAGCTAAGTAATTCCGAAGAAGACTTATCATTCTCTGTTAATTGCATCGACCTACTGCAGATGCTGAATATTTGAAATAAGCACACAGAATGCTAAAGAAGCATAGAAAAAGAGAAATAGGAGCAGGAGTGGGCCACTCGGACCTTTACGCCTGCTGCACCATGCAAGATTGTTTGATTCTCTAAAGGTGGCAAGGCAAGGTGAAAGAGTTGTTTATAGACTTATAAATAAAGGCATGGAGTATAAAAGCAAGAAAATGATTCTACACGTCTACAAATCATGGGCAGACCCCATCTGGAGTATTGTGTTCAGTTCTGAGCACCGTATTTAAGGAAGAATGTTAAAGCCCTGGAGGGAGTGCAAGGGAGATTTACTAGAATGATACCAGGAATGAGGGATTTCAGATACAAGGAAAAATCAGAGAAATTGGGCTTTATTCTCCTTGGAGCAGAGAGGATTAAGAGGTGGCGCTAAAATTGATTCAGAGATAGTAGGAACTGCCGATGCTGGAGAATCTGAGATAACAAGGCGTAGAGCTGGATGAACACGGCAGGCCAAGCAGCATCAGAGGACCAGGAAGGCTGACGTTTCGGGCCTAGACACCCCTCCTCCATTTCTGATGAAGGGTCTAGGCCCAAAACGTCAGCCTTCCTGCTCCTATGATGCTG
>NC_063334.1:119312475-119322662 GCF_021869965.1 Rhincodon typus
CTGTTTTTTCCTTCACAGATGCTGCCAGACCTGCTGAGCTTTTCCAGCAACTTTGTTTTTGTTCCTAATTTACAGCATCCACACTTCTTTCAGTTTTTATATTATGGATGGACCCTGACCATTTTTCTTCAACTGCAGTTATTGGTTTCCTTAACATTGAAAGGACAGTTATTGTTCACAGTCCCTTAGCTCGAACTTTATTTTTACTTAACACACGGGATATAGGTGTTGCTGCAAGGCCAGTTACAGCAACTCGTGAGGCCATTTTCAGAGGGTCACTGTCCTCCTCTAAATGGCATTAATGAACAATTGGACAATCAGAGCTAGTTTCATGCTCACTAACTGTTAATTCTAGATTTATTTATTGAGTTTAAGTCCTACTAGATGTGATGGGATTTGAACCCTTGTTTCCAGAGCAGATTCTCCAGATTGCTCATCCAGTGACATTCCTGGAATAACTCCACAGAGGCCGGTAACCAGTCACCAAGTCACTCTTCATTTACACACAAACAGTCCCTGCCTTGTTCAGAGTCAGCTACCAGAGTGCCAGTATCTCTGATATTCCTCTTTTTAATCTGTCAGCCAGGGGTCCCTGATTGGACCAGGTTAACTGTCCCAATTAGCGAACTCATATTCTGTGAGGTCCAGCTAGCTGACCTCGTTACAATCACTGCAATTTCGACCACACCAGGCACTTGATAACTCAATGGAGCGGCATTTAGATGTGCACTTGATAATACCGCTCCTCATATGACAAGCCCTTCATCCCTGGGATCATTCTTATAAACCTACTCTGGACCTACTCCAAGGCCAGCTCATCCTTCCTTAGAAATAGGGCCCAAAACTGCTTGCAATGTTCCAAACATGTTCTGACCAGAACCTTATTCAGCCTCAGCAATATATTCCTGCTCTTGTCTTCCAACCCTTTCGGAATGAATGCCAACATTGCATTTGCCTTCCTAATCGCCAACTGAGGGGTCATGGGGGCACGTAGAGAGGTGGGGGTGGTGGGGAATGGGTGCCTCTCGGTTGGGCATCGGATAGGGAGAGGGTGTTACCGCCACATGCCATCACCCTGCCCTCGTCTCTTAACTTCTCCGAACCTCCCACCGAACCCCACAGTTCCCCTTACTGCCTTCTCTCAGCAATGCTCAGAGTCTGGTGCATGCATTGCTGCTAGCAACCACTGCTCCCACCTCCCACCCACTCCCAGCGGCGATGGGAGAGGGATGAAATTTTCCAGTTTCTGATTGGCCTGCAGCTCTTGGGACCTCGCCCAGTGAGGACCCTGTTAATGAGGGGTGGGGCTGCGAATAGAAGTGGGCTGGCAGGATACCAGTCTGAAGTGTCATCACTGGTATGGACCTAAAGGGGAGGCAATGGCCGAGTGGTATTATCTCTGGACTGTTAATCCAGAGACCCAGATAATGTTCTGGTTTCAAATCCCACTGGTGGTGACAGACAGTGGAACTAGAATTCAATAAAATAAAATCTGGAATGGGGAATTTAGTGATAACCATAAACCCATTGTTGATGATTGGGGAAAAACCCACCTGGTTCACTAATGTCCTTTAGGGAAGGAAACTGCCATCCTCACCTGGTGTGGCCTACATTTGACTCCAGACCCACAGCAATGTGGCTGACTCTCAATTGCCCTCTGGGCAATTAGGGATGGGCAATAAATGCTGCCTGGTCAGCGATACCCTCATCTCATGAACGAATAAAGGGGGGGAAAGAATGAGCTGCTGGGCAGTGTCTACACTCTGGGCTTGTCACTACATTTGCACAGTTCATCAGCCCCTGAGTTTCAGTCACTTGCATTTTGATATAAATCTGTGTAATTCTGTGATTTGTCATTCCGCAACTTTGGAACCGAAAGAACAGCTTGGCTGCGTTGACATAGTAATCAGTTCAGTTTTGACAGTAATTCAGTTGTCCTTTTGTCTGCAAGTTAAATTATGACTCACCGTTTTTCCCTTGGTGAGACAACACAGTGAATTTACTTGTGGGTGAGTTCAGGAAAAGGGATATATTTCAGGGCAATAGACCATGTACTTTTTAATTATCGTGACAGCATCAGGCACTCCCAAGTACAAAGACAAAGAAAGACTTGCATTTAAGTAGCACCTTTCAGAACCACAGGGTGTTCCCAAAGGTCTTTAGAGACTGTGAAATACTTTTGAAGTGCAGTCACCATTATACTGTTAGATATTTGGTTTGATTTATTACTGTCACATGTACCAAGGTACAGTGAAATGTTTTGTTTTGCTTGCAGTGCAGGCAGATCATACCATACAAAGTGTATTCGGGTAATAGAACAGAGCAAAGAATACAATGTCATTGGCTGCAGCAAAAGTGCACAAAGAGCGAGATCAACATTTAAATTTGAAATTAGAGACATCCATTCAGAAGTCTAATAACAGTGGGGAAGAAGCTGTTCTTGAATCTGTTGGTATGTGTGTTTAAGCTTCTGTATCTCAGTCTGATGGAAGAGGTTGGAAGAGAGTATAACCGGTTGGGAGGGGTCTTTGATAATGTTGGCTGCCTTCCCAAGGCAGTGAGAAATATAGATGGAGTCGATGAATGGGAGGTTGGCTTATGTGATGGACTGGACTGTGCTCACAACTCTTTGTAGTTTCTTACGGTCCTGAGCAGAGCAGTTGCCATACCAAGTCATGATGCAAACAGATAGAATGCTTTGTATGGTGCATCTGTAAAACTTAGTCAGTGCCTTTATGGACATGCTAAATTTCCTTCGCCTCCTGAGGAAGTAAAGGGAGCCGTTGTGCTTTCTTGACCATAGTGTCAACATGGATGGGCCAGGACAGATTGTTGGTGATCAACAGTATGTGTCAGCTGGCTCAGTTGCTACATTTTCGAAGTAAACTCTTTTCTATAAACAGTGTGACACAGCCACTGTAGGTACTCTGTTGCCCTTGCCCAGTTCCCAGGGCATCAACTTGTGGCCCAGATTAAATGAACACGTGACAAAAGCAGAAATTGCTGGAGAAGCTCAGCAGGTCTGGCTGCACCTGTGGAGAGAGAAACAGAGCTAATGTTTCGGGTCTTGGGGTTCTGAAGAAGGATGACTGGACCTGAAACATTAACTCTGCTTTCTGTCTCCATAGATCTGCTGTGCTTTTCAAGCAATTTCTGATTTCTAACATCCCTGGTTCTTTAGGGATTTTTTTCTTTGTTAAATGAACTCCTCCTGGACAAAGGGAAATGATCCTACATTTCCCAGCTGAAGGAGCTCACAGATTCCTTCGTCATGAAGAACAGGAGACTGCTGCTTTGCTGCCATCTCCCAGCTCCCCAGGAACAACCCTCTCCACTGAAGACCCCATCTCGCTGTGCGCCAAAGAAACCTAATTGCCCAGGATGAGCTCATTCAATCCTGGCCACAAGTTGATTCCCCAGGAACTGGGCGAGTGCAGATGGTGCCTCACTCGCGCTGTAAGTCTATCATAGAACAGAGTTTGAGAGGAAGGGGTTGCTCACTCAGCAAGCTGTGGGAAATGTGACCCTGAATCTGTGTGGCAACATCTCCCTCCTACAAGACGAAGTCCCCACCTGCTTCAAAAAGACCACCATCATCCCCGTACCCAAACAAATACATGCAGTGTGCCTTAATGACTACCACCCAATAGCTCTGACTTCAATAATCATGAAGTGATTCAAGAGGCTCAACTCCAGTCTCCCAACCTGCCTCAATCCCCTACAGTTTGCCTCCCAACATAACAGGTCTACAGAGGATGCCTTATCCCTAGCGCTGCACTCATCCCTGGACATCTGGACAACAAAGACACCTACATCAGACTCCTGCTCATTGACTCCAGCTCCACCTTCAACACCATTATCCCCTCCAGACTGATCTCAAAACTGCGTGACCTTGGTCTCTGCTCCACCATCTGCAACTGGATCCTCAGCTTTCTGACCACAAAACTGCAATCAGTGAAGATAGGTAACTGCACCTCCTCCACAATAGCACACATCTCTGGAGCCCCCCCAAGGCTGCGTCCTCAGCACCCTACTGTACTCCCCGTTCACCTATGAGTATGTTGCCAAATTCCTAAAGAACACCATTTGCAAGTTCGATGACAACACCACCATAGTAGGACAGATATCTAACAACGACGATTCAAATACAGAAGGGAGATAGACGGCTTGGTGACATGGTACAATGAAAACAATCTGCCTGTCAACGTCAACAAAACTAAAGAACTGATCATCGACTTCAGAAAGAAAGGAGGAGAACATATCCCCATCTACATCCACGGGACTGAGGTTGAGAGAGTGAAGAGCATCAATTTCCTCAGAGTGACAATAACCAACGACCTGTCCTGGACTTCCCACGTAAATGCGACAGTCAAGAAGACACGACAACGCCTCTTCTTCCTCAGGCGGCTCAGGAAATTTGGTATGTCCATAAGGTCCCTCACCAACTTCTACAGATACACCACTGAAAGCATACTGTCCGGGTGCATAATGTCCTGGTCTGGCAACTGTCTGCCCAGGACCGTAAGAAACTACAGAAGGTGGTGTGTACAGCCTAGACCATCACAGAAGCCAACCTTCCATCCATGGACTCTGTTTACACAGCTCGCTGCCGTGGCCAACATCATCAAAGACCCATCACATGCAAGTAATGATCTCCTACAGCCTCTTCCGTCAGGCAGACGATACAGAAGCCTGAACACATGCACAAGCAAGTTTAAGAACAGCTTCTTCCTGGCCATTATCAGACTGCTGAATGGACTCTGGCCTCAAATGATGTAACCTGCAATGTAACCTGTATGTCTCTAAATCTTTTTGATCCGTACATCCTTTGCTCACTGTGATCTGCCCGTATGGCTCGTAAACAAAGCTTTTCACTTTATTTTGGTACACTTGACAATAAATCAATGAATCGAATGTGTCCAAATAGTTTGACAAATCTCAATGCGGCTCATGGCTAAGAGTGACCCTCACTGATTGATCTCCAGAGCATGCGCACCCCAATTGAGAAAAAACAGCCGAGGGTTTATGGCTGATATCAAAATTGAAGCAGCAATGGCTGGTGATCATGAGTAATGCCTGAGGAAGACCAGTTGAGCTCAAATAAAACAAGGAAATGCGGATCCTGAAGCAAAAACAGAAAGTTCTGGAGAAACTCAGCAGGTCTGGCAGCCTCTATAGAGAGAGAAAAACAGAGTTAATGTTTCAAGACCAGTGACCCTTCTTCAGAACTGATGGTAGCTTGGAAAAGTTAGTATACAAGCTGATGATAAGGTAGAGGGGAACAGGAGTGGGGTGTGGGTGGAGACAGAGCCCAGAGAGACAGAAAGGAAGTTAGGCAGACAAAGGGATGATAAATAGTGAGCCAGGGAAGTAGAAAAGTTGGTAACGGGGACGATGAGTAGGTGAAAATGGGTTGGCCTTGAGATGGCGTCTGTACATAGACAAGTTTCGGAGCCGTATAGCAGAGTTGGGAGGATGACTACCTAATACACAAGGATCTTAGTATCAACACGGTCATCAAAGACTCTCATCATTAAGAATCTGAAGGTCGTGCTTGTAGCTCGAATATGGTGTTGGAACTCCACATCAATGCCGACCTTAGCTGGCTTGGGGAGTCAGAAGGCCACGAAGAAATTATAGCAGTTGATGGGAGATGTTTGTTATGGCAGACATTATATAAGGAATGCAATCTTATGAAGTCAGAAATGCAGCTCCAATAGTTCACTTCTCTTGACCACTGCAATAGAATAACTTTCTTCACTTCTGGTTTCCGCAAGAGCAGTTAAAACCGGAAATATGTTTTGGCTTTGAAGAGACCCAATAGTGACCAGAAAGGAGCTGTTAAATAATGAACTGTAGCTCTGTCAAGCGTGTTGTGTGTCACGAACAAACTGCAGCCTCACCAAGGCACGCTTTACAAGTGGGAAGGACTGTAGCTTTAATTCTTCAGTGGCACTGCAAGAAAAAAGTAACCCAATTTGTTTAAAAGATCCATCGCTGTGCAGATCTTATGAATAAACTACAAAACAGTTGTTTGGTTCCACAAATTCAGCACCTGAGCTTTAGCTAGCCTTAGAACCAGATGCTTGGCTGTTGCATTTTCCACAAACTGTGAAATTTCATCCTGCGAACATTCCACTCCACTTCAAGAGGCATTCTCTTAGTGAGTTGCTGCCCTTTGCTTTCATTTGACCATATTTGAGCAGTGAGAACACAAAAGTGCTAGAAAGTAGGAACTAAGGGCAGGAGTAGGATATTCAGCCCTTCAAGCCTGCTGTATCATTTAATAACATACTAGCTGATCTTCCACGCAGCACCATTTGCCTCCACTGTCCCTTAATGTTGATCTTTGTCTTGAATGCACTCAACAACTAAGCCTCCAAAGGAGATGAAATAAATGCACAAAGGCCGGTCTCCCACCACCAAAACACTCTTTATTTAACAACCGAAAGAACAGCGGATGCTGTAAATCAGGAACAGAAACAAAGTTGCTGGAAAAGCTCAGCAGGTCTGGCAACATCTGTGAAGGAGAATACAGAGTTAACGTTTCAGGTTCGGTGACCCTTCCTCAGAACAGACCTGAGGAAGGGTCACCGGACCCGAAATGTTAACTCTGTTTTTTTCTTCACAGATGCTGCCAGACTTGCTGAGCTTTTCCAGCAACTTTGTTTCTGTTCACTCTTTATTTACTTGCGCACAGTGGCCAGCTAGCTCGGAATTAGTCCCCTGAAGTGAGGAGATTCTGAATCCACTGTTTATATTGGTCAGGCAGGGCTCCCGAATGGGTCCGGGTTAACATCCCCAAACAAGGATCTCGTAGTCAACGAGACTGAGCTGTTTCTAATCACTACAGAAGAGAATTCCAAAGATTCACCACCCTCTGGGTGAAGAACTTTCCGATCACAATACCAAACAACCCTGTCCCTTATTCTGAGACTGTCCCCGGTTCTAGGCCCCTCTCCATCTACTTGACCTTAAACCTTGGATCAGATTGAACTAAAAGACTGGGACAGCGACCTGCTCTATGTTCTCCTCTGTGCTCCCAGTGCCAGTGCTGAGTGAATGCTGCACCGTCAAAGCCAGCTTTCAACTGAGATAAGCCCAGGAGAACACCGTGCGGATTTCGGAAATCTCATGGTACTGTTTGATATATAAATGACAGAGAGCTTGGTACACAGGAGATAACTTCAGGATTTGCTGGCAATATGAAATTTTGTGAATTGTGAGGAATGGAAATGTAGAACTTTAAGAGAGCAGTGACAGTTTGATAGAAAGAATGGGCAAGTGGCAGATGAAATTTAATGCAGGAGAGTGTAAAGTGATTCATTTTGATATGAATAGAGAGGCAGAATTTTTTTTATTCATTTATGGGATGAGGACATCGCTGGCCAGGCAGCATTTATTGCCCATCCCTAATTGCCCTGAGAGCACTTGTGAGTCAACCACATTGCTGTGTGCCTGGAGTCACATGTAGGCCAGACCAGGTAAGGATGGCAGTTTCCTTCCCTAAAGGACATTAGTGAACCACTAAGGAAATAGAATAAAAGAAAGGTTACAGTTCTAAGGAGATACAAGAGCAGGAGGACCAGGCTGTATAAACACATAAACTATTGACTAGAGATGTGCTAGGCAAGTTTTTCACACAAAGGGTGGTGAGTGCCTGGAATGTGCTACCAGAGGTGGTGCTGGAAGCAGGCACAATGGCAGCTTTCAAGAAGCACCTGGACAAATACATGAATAGGAAGGGAATAGAGGGATACGGATCCTGTAAGTAAAGACAGTTTCGGTATGGGAGGGCAAAATGTGTCAGCGCAGGCTTGGAGGGCCGAAGGGCCTGTTCCAGCGCTGTATTGTTCTCTGTTCTATTTAAAGAAGCAAGGCAGTTTAACAATGCATTTAATAAAACCTTGTAGGCTTTAAAAATAAGGGTCATTGCCTGGCATTTGTGAAGCACAAATGTAATTTTGACTCATCAGCCCAAGCTTAAATATTGCCCATAAATAAAAGCAAAACACTGCAAATGCAGAGATCTGAAATAAAAACAGAAAGTGCTCACAGAAAAGCCAGCATTTATTACCCATCCCGGCCACATCATGCCATTTGATCTCTTGTCGGAGAATAGAGAACAAGGAATCAAAGTTTAAACATAAGAGACGCCCACTTAAAACAGAGATGAGGAAACAACTTTTTTTTCTCTTGAGGGCTGTAAGTCTTTGGAACTCCCTTCCACAAAAGTCAGAGGATGCAGAATCTTTAAATATTTTCCAGGCAGAGATCAATAGATTCTTGATTACCGAGGGGATGAAAAGTTATCAGAATATGCAGGAATGTAGAGCTGAGGTTAAAATCAGATCAGCCATGATCTTACTGAATAGTGAAGTAAGTAGTATGAAGGGCTGAATGGCCTACTGATGTCACTGAGCTTGTAACCAAGAGGCACAGACTGATGATCTGGGGACACAAGTTCAACTCCCACTGTGGGAAATGGCAGAATTTAAACTCATTTGATACATCTGGAGTTGAAAACTAATCTCAGTAACAGTGACACAAAACTACCAGTGATTATTGTAAAGGCCTACCTAGTTTACGATAACAAGTTGTAGAGCTGGATGAACACAGCAGGCCAGGTAGCATCAGAGGAGCAGGAAAGCTGACGTTTCAGGTCTGGACCCTTCTTCTGCAAGGCTATGGAGCAAGAACAAAACCAAGTATAGGACGTGGGGAAAGGCAGATTGGCACTCGGCAATAGAACTGGTGCTGCTAAGCTGGATGGTCTCTTTCTCCACAGTAAGAATTCTGTTATTCAGTGACGAGCTGGAAATTAGAATCGTAGAGACATATAGCACCGATACAAACCCTTTGGTCCAACTGAAAACAAATGCTGGAGATCACAGCCGGTCAGATAGCATTCATGGAGAGACAGCAAACTAATGTTTCGAGTCTAGATGGCTATATTCTGATAAAAAGCTATCTAGACTCAAAATGTTAGTTTGCTGTCTCTCCGTGGATGCTGTCTGACCCGCTATGATCTCCAGCATTTGCTGTTTTAAATACAGATTCCAGCATCTGCAGTAATTTGCACCTTCTTTGCTCCAACTCATCCATGCTTCCTAAACTGAACTAGTCCCATTTACCTGCATTTGGTCCTTATCCATCTAAAACTTTCCTATCCATGTACTTTTAAATGTTGTAATTGTACTCACCTCTGTTACTTCCTCTGGCAGCTCGTTTCAAATACACACCACTGACTGTGTGAAAAAGCTGCCCCTCGGGTCCTTTTTAAATCTTTCCCCACACACCTTAAACCTATGCCCTCTAGTTTTGAAATCCCCTACCCTTTGCTATTCACCTAATCTATGTCCCTCATGATTTTATAAATCTCTATAAGGTCACCTCTTGGCCTCCTACACTCCAGGGAAAATTTCCCAACCTATCCAGCCTCTCCTCAAACCTTCAAGACTCAGTGACATCCTTGTAAATCTAATTTGCACGCTTTCCAGTTTAATAACATCCCTCCTATAGCAGAGCGACCAGAATTGTATGCAGTACTCCACATGTGGCCTTCCCAATGTCTTATACAGCCGTAACATGATGTCCCAACTCCTGCACTCAATCCTGTCTACCTGTGATGCCACTTTCAAGAAACTATGTACCTGCTCCCTGGGTCTCTCTATCCAACAACACACACCAGGGCCAAACCATTAACTGTGTAATCCTGCCCTTGTTTGTCTTACCAAAATCCAAAATCCTCCACGTTTATCTAAATTAAGCTCCATCTTCCATTCCTTGGCCCACTGGCCCAGTTGATCAAGATCTCATTGTACTCTGGGATAACCTTTTTCAGCATCCACTATACCAACAATGTTGGTGTCATCCACAATGAGACAGTCCATAATTGCGATGTGACTAGATAGTTCCTTTTTGGCTGTTCCCATCCCATGATGGGCTGAATGGCCTTCTGCTCGAGGATAATTTCTAATGATTACCAATTGATGAGAGGCACTCCATTGCTGTGGGTATAATATGGGTGTCAGCTGGGGTCTAGTTTCTAAGCCTGTGTTATTCGGCCACAGGTAGGGCCATTGACATGAGATGAAATGTCTCACACAAAACTGGAAGGGACCAGGATATCCTCTGTGAGGGGTAGTAGGAACTGCAGATGCTGGAAAATCTGAGATAACAAGGTG
>NC_063334.1:119323162-119341426 GCF_021869965.1 Rhincodon typus
ACACACACACACACACACACACACACACACACACACACACACAGTCTATTTATGATGTAGATGAGAGTCAGTTACCAAAAGTAAAGATGACATTCAGAGCACTGAGGAGGCACACTGTATAGTAGCTTCCATGCCTATACCTCAGATTGGAAGGTCTGGAATAGCAGCCAGGATTGCTTAAACTAGAATTCCTAAGTCTAGACATAACAAAGCCATTGGGGAAGGGTTTCAACAGGAGATGCAGTGAGGCAGGGCTAGAGTTGGGCAATGTGGAACTAAGCAACCTTAGTGAAGACTCCTTCATCAAATCACAGCAGGGACCATTCGCTACGATGTGTCCCTTGAAACAATGGGCCAAAAGGCCTCCTTCTGAGCCATAATACTTTTGAAAGTGGATGTGCTGGCCTTGTGGATTCCAGAGGAGGTTGACCAGAATGATCCCGGGGATGAAGGACTTGACATAGGAGGAGTGGTTGAGGATTCTGGTACTGTGCTCGGAGTTCAGAAGGATGAGGGAATGGATCCAGTTGAAACGGACAGAATACTGAATGGCCTGGATAGAGTGAACATGGAGAAGAGTTTTCCACTCATAGGAGAGGCTAGGACCTGAAGGCACAGCCTCAGAATAAAGTGATTACCCTCTGGAACTGAGATGACGAGGGATTTCCTCAGCCAGAGAGTGATTAATCTGTGGAAATCATTGCTGCAGAGGGCTGTGGAGACCATGTCATTGAGTGTCTTTAAGACAGAGATAGATAGGTTCTTGATTAGTAACAGGGTCAAGCATCATGGGGAGAAGGCAGGAGTATGAGGTTGAGAAACATATCAGCCATGATCGAATGGTGGAGCAGAATCGATGGACTGAATAGCCTAATTCTGTTCCTATGTCTTATCTTACGGAAAGTACTATTAAATAATCCCACAGCTCTGCATTTCCTTTTCCTTTTTTGTGTTTATCAATTTCTTTTTTTGAAGTTTACTGTTTCCACCATTCCTGTAGTGTTGTATTAGAGGATACGAGTCTGAAAGGGCTAACGCTGGAGTGCTTCAAACACCACCCACTGTGATGATCTCACATAGACTTGGTGGGAGAACAACTTCAGCAGCAAGACTTGTCATTGGGGTCTTTATCTTTGTCTCTGCAGCAATGTCCATCCGTTATTAGAACTTGGATCTAATTGCTATCATGCAATAACCTACATCTTGTCGAAGATACGAGTCTCTTCTTGTTAAATTACTAGGTGCCACAAAGCAGATCCCTCTGGATCCCTACCCAGAAAGAGGATGGTGGAGGCAGATCTACCAGATATCTGCTGAAGCATGTGCATTTTGGGGAGGTTAGTTAGCTCAGTTGGCTGGACAGCTGATTTACAGCACAGTGTGGTGCCAACAGTATGGGTTCAATTCCCAAACCAGCTAAGTTCACTGTGCAGGGCCCTTCTTCTCAACCTGTCCCCTCACCTGAGGTACAGTGACCCTCAGGTTAAAACACCACCAGTTGTCTCTCTAATGAGAGAGCAGCTCTATGGTCTAGAAGATCTATGATAGTAGAGGCAATGTCCTAGTGGTATTATTGCTGCCCTGCTAATCCAGCAACCTACATCATGTTCTGAGGGCACAGGTTCACATCCCACTATGGCAGATGGTGGAATTTGAATTCAATTTTTAAAAATCTGGAATTAAGTGTCTAACGGTGAATCAATTGTTGATTGTCAGGAAAAACCTATCTGGTGTACTAATGTTCTTTAGGGAAGGAAACTGTCATGCTTACTTGATCCACAGATGCTGCCAGACCTGCTGAGTTTTTCCAGCAATTTCTGTTGTTGATCCTTACCTAGTCTGATGTACATGTGACTGAAGACCCACAGCAATGTGGTTGACTCATAACTGCCCTCTGGGCAATGAGGGATGAGCAATAAATGCTGCCTGTTCAGCGATGTCCTCACCGTGTACATGAACAAAACAAACTTTATCGATAAAAAAAAAACGAAAGAACCGCGGATGCTGTAAATCAGGAACAAAAACCAAAAGCTGCTGGAAAAGCTCAGCAGGTCTGGCAGCATCTGTGAAGGGAAAAAACAGAGTTAACGTTTCGGGTCCGGTGACCCTTCCTCAGAACTCATCCATACCAACCAGGTTCCAAACTTTATTGATGACTGATACAACCTGATGACCAGTGCGGAAGATTTATCTTACAACAGTAGACAATGCCTTCCTTCTTTTATTAAAAAAAATTGTATTTATGCTAAATTACCTTTGATCTGTGTGTTCTCTGATTTACTGGCCCTCCTGCCAGTGGAACAGTTTGGAACGGAGATTTGCAAAGCTGTGGGGGTGGAACTAATTGGGTAAGTATTTTAATGAGACACAACAAAGAGGGCTAGCCAGAGATAGTAGGAACTAGCCTCCTCTTTTGCAGCACTGCTCAATATTGACATTAAAGTTTTAGAAGATTCACAGAGTCCCTCCATTTTACTTTATGTCAGAGCAGATTGTACATGCAGCACTTTATTCTCTTTCGAGGTTACAAATGTAACGTTTGCCACAGTCGAGACCTGATTGGCATGGAGAAAAAGGAGGAAATTTGAGGAAGCTTTGGTATTTTACATTCTTTTTTCTTTAAAGGTCTCACAGTCCAGTCAGAACACAGGGAGCAGGAGGAGACGGGGAGAGATACAATAAACAACAAGCCACAGTCTGCAATAAGGAAAGGCACTCCTTAAATGGGCAGGAGAGTTTTGCAGCATTGGATTATGATTTTTAAAAAAAAAACAAAGGAGGCTGAGTCAGGCTGACCTCCCAGTGCCAGACTTTGGGGGCTTGTCCAGAATGTTTGAACAAGACTGAGTGCAGCTTTAGCAGGTTACCAAATAAGGAGTTGCTGCAGAGCCTTTCAGAATAGTAGTAATTCCACTTAATCCTGTTCATTTTTAACCACAGGGCTGACTGTTCCCGGTACTGTCAGAGACTGAGCACTGACTGGTTGTTGGCGGATTAGTATTGCCCCATTAGAGGTGGGGTGGGGAGGAAGAAACGTATTGCGTTTTCTCATCTTTAGTTCAATTTTCGCTGACTTAAGACCATAAGATATAAAAGCAAAAGTAGACCATTCAGCCCATCAAGTCTGCACCATCTTTCGTGATTGATCTGATAATTCTCATCTCTGTTTTCTGCCTTTTCCCCATAACTGATGATTCCCTTGTTGATTAAAAATCTGTCTCTTTCAGCCTTGAATAGACTTAATGACCCAGACTCTGCAGCCCTCTGCGATAAAGAATTCCGCAGATTCATTACCCACTGAGAGAAGAAATACCTCTTCATCTCTGTTTTAAATATACAACCCCTTATTCTGAGATGACGCCTTTGGTCCTACGCTCTCCCACCAGGGGAAACAACTTTTCCACATCTACCCTGTCAAATCCCCTAAGAAACTTGCATGTTTCAAGAAGATTTCCTCATTTTTCCATACTGTATGGATACAGACCAAGCCTACTCATCCTCTCCTCATAATACAGGCCCTCCATAGCTGGGATCAGCCTGGTGAACCTTCTCTGGACTGCCTCCAATTCTCCCCATGATTATGTTATTAAACAGACAGAAACCAACCATTCAGCATCACTAGTCTATAATCCCCTCGGGTTGGCATCCCCTCAGTCCCCTTGTCAATGTATCCTTTCCCTGTTTATCAGGCTTGGCTTTAAATGGCTCGATGCTGTCTCCCTCAACGAATGCATAAGGTCGTGAGTGTCATGTTCCCAACACTTTCCGGTTAAAGAAATTTTTCCTCCCTACTCCAATTGTGTCAGTACAGGGTCACAGCCTCTGAATAAGGGATTGGCCAATTCAAACTGGGATGGTGGAGAAATAGCTTCCTTCAGAGGTTAGTGAATCCATGCAATTCTCTATTCCTGTGGAAGCTCAGTGTGTACGTATATCCACACAAACAGAGGCTGATAAAGTTCCGGGACACGAGGGGACTGTGGGAAAGGGGAATTCTAAGTACAAGTTCAGCCATGATCTTGCTGAATGACAGACCAGGCTAGAAGATGGCTTACTGGAAACAGGCCAACTCCAGCTCTTCATTCTGATGTTGCTATGGGTCTGTCACTGACTGTCCTTTATTCGTGGCTCGCAGTTTGGATCTCCTGCATTGGTCAAATGTCATTCACCATAACAGGGGAGGATTAAACAAATGTGTCCGTTTTATAAAGGAAAGCAAGTAACTTGCAAAACCAGAAGTCCAGCAGTCAGAAATAGAACAGGGATAGTAGGAACTGCCGATGCTGGAGTCTGAGATAACAAGGTGTAGAGCCAGGAGGCCTGCTGTGTTCATCTAGAAATAGAACAGGAAGTGCTTTTGTATATTATTATTCATATCAACGGAGCAAGCCTGCACCACTGGTGCCCACCATTTGTGAAACCAGATGATGTGGTAACTTGTTGTCATTGTGTCCGAACCTTTTCGATAGGTTCTGACTGTATAACCTTCAACAGAAAATTGCTGGAGAAACTCAGCAGGTCTGGCAGCATCTGTGGAGAGAAAGCAGAGTTAACGTTTTGGATCGAGTGACCCTTCTTCAGAACTGATGGTAGCTAGGAAAGGGTTGCTGATGATGGGGTGGGGGAGAGAGGAGGTACAAACAATGGGTGGAGATAGAGCCCAGAGAGAGAAAAACAGTTGGACAGACAAAGGAATGGATAAAGGTCAGCCTGGGAGAATGAATAGCTGCTGATAGAGACCATTAGTGGTTGACAATGGGTGGCTTATGGTAGCAATCCATGTGTGACAAGGCCTGGTGGTGTGTGGGGTTAGGTAAGGAGGTGGGGGAAGGTGCCCAGGCCCTAAAATGATTAAACCTGATATTGAGTCCTGAAGGACGTCCTCAGTTCTTTGATTTTCCTTCAACGATGTCTTGTCCGGCACTTGGAATCAAAGCAGCTACCTAAAGAACAAACTATTAGGGGCATTGATTCCAGCTAATGTTGATATGATTAGCCAGTACCCCTGGGCATCCTTTAACACCTGGAACAGGTTCTACCTGTAGTTCCACTGCATTCGCACCAGCACAGGAGCAGGCACAATGGAGGTGATGGCCTCGTGGTATTATTGCTGGACTGTTAATCTGGTTAGTATTCTGGGGACCTGGGTTTGAATCCCACAATAGCAGATGGTGGAATTTGAATTCAGTTAAAAAAGGTCTGGAATTAAGAGTTTAATGATGACCATGAATCCATTGCTGATTGTCAGCAAAATCTCATCTGGTTCACTAATGTCCTTTAGGGAGGGAAACTGCCATCCTTACCTGGTCCAGCCTACATGTGACTTCAGACCCTCAGTAATGTAGTTGACTCTTAACTGCCCTCTGGGCAATTGGGGCTGGACAATAAATGCTGCCTGGTCAGTGACACCCTCATCCTGCGAATGAGTAAATATAAAGAGAAAGAAAGGCCTTGCATTTATGTAGTGCCAACCTCAAAACACTCCAACAGCCAATGACATACTTCTGAAATGACAGACATTGTTGTAATGTGGTGCTGGCAACTTTGTGCACAGCAAGCTCCCACAATGTATGGGGTCAAGGGATGCATTTTGACCAGGATACCAGGAAGAACTTCCAAAGGTTTTGGAGAGTGTGACACTGAAGATACAAAGAGTGATCAGAGGTCTTCCATTCTCAGCAAATTGAGGGTAGTGTTGTCACAATGTGACCTAACCAAACTCATTACGAGGTTGTTTGGAAATCCTAGTTTAGTTCTTTAAGTGACTACCTCAGAAGTTCAGAATATTATCACATCCACTGAGCAGACCATCAGCTCCATGAGTTCTTGAATAAAAGCGAAACACTGTCTATGTCGGAAATCTGGAACAGATGCACAGAATGTCAGAAAAACTCAGCAGGTTGGGCAGCGTCTGATGAGAGAGAAACAGAGTTATGAGGAAGAGTCATATCAAATTTGAAATGTTAATTCTGATTCTCTCCCCACAGATGCTGCCAGACCTGCTGAGTTTCTCCAGCATTATCTGTGTTGGCACCATGATTTTAACTGCCTCTACCCTTGTTCAAACCAATGCCCATCGCCCATGTGCACACTGACCTCCCTTGCCTTCTGTCCAGGAATGCCGCAGTCTTAAAATTGTCAATTTCTTTTTCTTTCCAACCCCTCAGGTGCATCCCCTTTCCCTTACTCCGGAACCACCTCCAGCCCTACGTCCCTTATCGCTCGGTGAGTGATGGCTGTGTACTCAGCTGATGTCTGGATCATAAGTTTCTGAATTCTCTCTCTGGTCTTCTCCAGCACGCACCCCCCTCCCCCAAACCCCTTAAGACGCACTTTAAGATCTTCTTCTGCGACAAAAGTTGTGATAACCTAAGTAACTTAGAATCGTAAAATCCCTACATTGTGGAAGCAGATCATTCAGCCCATCTAGTCCACACTGACCCTCCGAAGAGACCCACTCTCAGGAAACCTTTGGAAATTCTCCCTGGTATCCTGGTCAGTATGTACTTGGTGTAACACTTACTTTAATATCACTCTAATTTTACAACATTCAAAATGCCGTTTCAACGAAAGTTGCTGTTGATTTTGGCAATTCCTTGGCATCTTTGTAGACCAGTATATTGAGGAGTTTTTCTCCTATGTTTGTGTATTGTAATAGAGGCAATTTTATTGTACTGATTCATGTTTATGACATTCTTGTTAGTAAATCCACACAAAACAAATATGAACATGAGGCCATTGTGCAAAGTTACCAAAAATTCACTTTCATTATTGAATGGTGTTACCAAATAAATGGATTTGAAATCATGGGGTGAAAGTAAGGGTTGCAAGAATGTTTTTTTAAAAAAAGTCTAGCCTATTGCTCTGGCATTGAAGTCATGGTGGGGGGGCGGGGGGAGAGGAAAGGGATGCAGGAGGTTTTTTTTCAAATTTTGCCTATTTGTCCAATCAGTCAGAGATGTTATTATACACCTCTGGAGCAGGTGGAGATGTGAACCTGGGTCACTCATTCCAGGGGTAGGGGCGCTACCTCTGTACCACAAGAGAGCCCTAGGGTGCAGGAGCCAGGTGGTACAGTTAACCAGTCAGTTATTGTACGGTTTCAGGCAGAATGTCCCTTTATTGTGTGTAACTACGTATGGCGAAGGAGCAGGACTCTGTGCAGAGCTGGGAAACTTTTATTTTGAAGTGATTTACCAGGCTCAGGCAGCAGAGTCACTGAGTCATGAAGTGGAATTCTGTCATTCTCAGACTGGTCTGTATATATTGTTAGATACCTGCTGGACTTGCTGCATTTTGCTTAAATATCCCATCGCTGCCGTAGCCTTCTTTCTTGAGCCATCCCTTTGTGTGTGTCTGTGAAGGACAGCTGAGAGTCACATTTAGGAGTTTAAAAGTCAGAGGAGGTAAGGAGCTTCATCCTTTCTTTTGAAGCCTTTTTTTTTTTGCGTTTCTTTGGCAGCCGTATCCTGGAATACTCTGCAGGTTTTCATGCTCAGGGGACGAGTGTAATGCTGGTGGGATTTTTCCAAATGGTCATCCCCCAGCGTTAGTTTCTGCAGTGATTGTGAAGCTGAACTGAAGTTGTCTGGTGACCATGAACTGTCAGCGAAGGGATGCTGAGGCAAAGTGGAAGAGCAACCCCTCTGGGGGTGTCAAAGTGGAGAGAAGTTTGCAGAGGGTGGCAATCTGATTATTAGGAAATAATTGGACTCTCGGAATGGGTTCTGCGGGCATCGGTTAGCGTCGTGTAATAGACAAGGTGACTTGTGTTGAGGATTATACTTCAACATGTTGCGACACGAGGCTTCCTTCTTGGAGGTCAGTTCACCCCACCTACCTCTACTGTCAAGCTCAAGCGTTCTCAGAATACTTGTGGTGCTGTAGGTGAGGATGCTGATGGAAGGGGCTTACCTGTATGTCGATATGTACAATGTTTGTGTGCACGACCCTTTTAATCTTCAGCTTTGGATTGCCATGAGTCATAATTGTTTACACTCTCAAGCAGGATACTCAGGATCGTTCTGGAGTCTCCAGGAATTTAAGAATTAATCTGTGGCATTAGAATTATTAAGCTAAAAAGACTTACTTTTCAAACCCACTGTGCATCTCAAAGCAATTTGCATCCAATTACCATTAATTATGGTATATAAGTCAACTCAGCACGTAAGGCAACCATATTTTTTTCTGGCCCCAGTAGTCATGTTTTGGCATATAAATTGACCCCCCTTTTCATCCAACAGTCAGCCTCCATTTCTCACCCGACAAAGACACATTTTACTTTGCAGTACTTTATAATGGGAACATGAACAAAGAAGGTTAGACAGATTGTGTGCTAAGATGTGTGTGAATATATGACATGCCCGCTCTTTGTGTTGGATGATATTTCAAAATGGCGACCGCCCGCACTCATGCTGACAGTTCACGTTTGTATTCGACATATACGTTGACCCTGATTTTCTAAGGAATTGTTTGTGGCTTCAGAGGGTGAGTTATAAATCAGCATCGAGAGTAAGTCATTTTTGACATGTGGGTACCGCTGTATTGTTGGAAGGCTGGCAATTACACAGCGCGCTCCTATGCAAAGAAATCTTCCCATTTTCTTTCAAGACTTTTCCATTTGTGAAAAGCAACATTCCCAATTATTGAGATAACAAGGTGTAGAGCTGGATGAACTCAGCAGGCCAAGCAGCATCAGAGGAGCAGGAAAGCTGACGTTTTGGGTCTGGACCCTTCTTCAGAAATGGGGGAGGGGAAGGGGACTCTGGAATAAATAGAGAGAGGGGGGGAGGCGATGATGGAAGGTGGATAAAGGAGCAGATAGGTGGAGAGAAGACGGACAGGACAAGGAGGCAGGGATGGAGCCAGTAAAGCTGAGTGTAGGTAGGGAGTTGAGATGGGCGTTGGTCAATTGAGGGAAGATGGACAGGTCAAGGAGGCAGGAATGAGGCTGGTAGGTAGGAGGTGGGGGTGGGGGTTGGTCAGTGAGGTGGGAGGAGTGGATAGGTGGGAGAAAAGACAGACAGATCAAGGAGGCGGGGACGAGCTGGATTGGTTTTGGGATGAGGTCGGAGGTGGGGAGATTTTGAAGCTTGTGAAGTCCACATTGAGACCATTGGGCTGCAGGGTTCCCAAGCGAAATATGAGATGCTGTTACCTGCAGCCTTCGGGTGGCATCGTTGTGGCACTGGAGGGGGCCCAGGATGGACATGTCGTCCAAGGAGTGGAAAGGGGGAGTTGAAGTGGTTCGCGACTGGGAGGTGCAGTTGTTTGTTGCGAACCGAGCGTCGGTGTTCCACAAAGTGGTCTCCAATCCTCTGCTTGGTTTCCCTGATATAGAGGAGACCTCATTCCCAATTATTTTTGCCTTCTTCTGTGTGGATCTTGGTGCGTGGCAGCAACTTTGGGAATGGAATGACAGTGCTGTGACTGGCGTCAGTATGTGAACCGCCTTGCGTGGATCCTCACATATCTGGTCACACGGCTCAGAGGGACACTGCTGGTAAGAGGAGGTGCTGTGATATAGTGGTACCGTCCTTGCCTCTGAGCCAGTAGCTCCAGCTCCAAGCCCGGTGGCACTTGATGGCCGCAGAAGATGAATTTGTAACGTGGCCAGACATGTTGAGTACCATCTTGTAAACCCATCCAACACGTAGCAGTGTGATGGAGAGGAACTTAAAGCGCCAACCATCACATGCAGATAAAAGTCCATTGCTGCAGCAACCCAGATTCCAGGAAGGGGATTGTGGTAATTTGACTCCCTTCAATAGACAGCCAGCATGGATCAGACTGGAGCTGACAGCACAGGGTTCGATCCCCCTTCCTGCCCGCCCAGGTGGGCTCAATAGCAGCGCCCTTGCCCCCATCATAGTGGGGTGGGATCATGGAGCTGCGGTTAGACCCAGGATGCACAGGGAGGAAAGTTCCAGTAATATTGGCCAATGCCAGAAACATGTCCAGCCAGAGTTAGCAATCCAACCCCCAAGTTAGGGGGGGGATATGTCCAGCGATTCAAAGCCCAGAGATTCACTCAGCCAGCTTTGCAACATGCAAGCCCCTGCGCTGATCAGACACGATTGGAACACCATTTGGCTCAACCCATCTGGGACAGAATTAGAAATTCTCAATTACTACGAGTAGAACAAAAGTTAATGTTTTGGGTCATTCTGAAGAAAGCCAGGGAATGTTCACTCTCCCTACAGATGCTGCCTAACCTGCTGAGTGTTTCCAGCACTTCCAGATTTCATTTGAGGTTTCTTTAATCCCTGCAGTGCTTTGCTCTTGTAATACTGGACTCTGCCACTGTCTAGGTGCTCCACACGAGCCTCCCTCCCATGTACTTCTTCATCGAAATTTGTTGGATAGATGAAGGAAAAGTCATTCTATCGCAACTTCAGATCTCTGTAAGAAAGAAGTCAGTCCAACAGAGTAAACTACGTACAGTATTGCTTTCCACAGAAAAGGCACATCTCCAAACAGGTTGGAAGCAGCTGCAAGTTGGGACTGATTATGTACGTGCGGGTGACAAAGTTTCTGGTCCACGTACAAAGGCCAAAACTCTACAGTAGTCCTTTGTGTCTTGGGACAATCCTCTTTTTGTGGCATGTTCTGTCATTCTTTTTTGTGCATGTGTTTTATTTTTCAAAGCCCCTTTTGCCTGAATGAAGTGCTCTACTAGACATCGTCATTCGGTCCTGAGAAAGGCATTGAGCTCCAGGACCTTTTCTACTGAGGCTATAGAATTGTAGTGCAGTGAATATTGGCAACTGTACAAGATAAGCAAGTCTCTTTCCCAGAAGACTGCTGGTGTGCTGGTGTTGTCATGGCAGCAGACACGTTAGAGATTTCTTCTCCCAGAATGGGAGGTGTGTGTGTGTGTGTGTGTGTGTGTGTGTGTATCTGTGTGTGTGTGTGTGTGTGTGTGTATGTGTGTGTGTGTGTATGGGTATCTGTGTGTTTGTGGGTGGGTGTGTGTGGGTGGGTGTGTGTGTGTGCGTGTGTGTGTCTGTGTGAGTGTGTGTGTGTATGTCTGTGTGTGTGTGCGTGTGTGTGTCTGTGTGTGTGTGTGTATGTCTGTGTGTGTGTGCGTTTGCGTATGTCTGTGTGTATGTCTGTGTGTGTGTATGTCTGTGTGTGTGTGTGTGTGTGTATGTATGAGTGTGTGTCTGTGTGTGTCTGTATGTGTAGAATAGAAATTAGAATAGAATAGAAATTTATTGTCATGTGTACTTTTACATGAATAATAGTTTAAAGTTGTATAAGTCACCCTACCACGGTGCCTGTATTAATGACAGAAGTCATACAAAATAATACAAGAAATAAAATTAAGACAAAGTTCCTCACAGTTCAGTGAATGGCTCCTGGGTTTGGGGAAGGCAGATAAAGGAATGATGGTATACCCTGAGGATGCAGCTGGGACGAGACAGCCATTTCAGGACAAGAACATCATGCCGGAAACCTCAGCTGAAGAAGACCGTCACACCAGGCCAACACTGCCAGGTCAGGACAAGACAGCCACCTTGTCGTTGGGCCAGGAGATGCCTCCTGTTCCCTGTTTGATGCACCTCTGGCCGAACCACCAGTCCATCCCTTTCGCCGATGCTTCCGCTCCTTCAGGCACGTGGGCCTAGCTGCAGACGGGACCCTCGGCCCAGCCTGCAAGTCCCAGCCAGGGGAGTCAGCTCAGGACCTGCTCCTCACTCGACTGGAGACCCCTCATAACGGTGGATGTTGTGACCCATTCTCAATGGACAGTTGTAGGTTTGATTCAGCACAAGTTCAGTCATGGGGAGGCGATGGCCTAGTGGTATTATCGCTGGACTATTGATCCACAGATCCCAGATAATGTCCTGGGGACCCAGGTTTGAATCCCACCATGGCAGATGGTGGAATTTGAATTCAATAAAATATCTGGAATTAAGAATCTAATGATGACCATGAATCCATTGTTGATTGTTGGGGAAAAACCCATCTGGTTCACTAATGTCCTTCAAGGAAGGAAACTGCCATCTTTACCTGGTCTGGCCTACATGTGACTCCAGACCCACAGCAATGTGGTTGACTCATAACTGCACTCTGGGCAATTAGGGATGGGCAATAAATGCTGCCTGGCTGGCAACACCCTCATTCTGTGAATGAATAAAGGAAAAAAAAACAGACGCAATGGGGTGGTCAATGTAAACTGCAGTTAGCAATTGATCAAATATTTGAGGCACTGCATTTAAATTGGTGCCTTTTCTTTTAAGGACATCTGAACTCCCTGCAATGTCTTCTCTCTCTGATAAAGGCTATTATTTTACGATTACATTGCTTGACGTTCAGCGTTTCACTTTTGGTCTTCTTTTTACAGAGCTCACAGTGCTATCACTGAACACTGTCCCTGTTGGTCCTCAGACACTCAGCCATGAATGAATACTGCGTTAAAATATGCGCAACTGAATATGCTTAAATACCAGTGAATATCTTTTAATGCCGATGGTGGTTGGGAATATGAGTAGATTGGAACAGTGAGTTTTTACGAGGGACTCCTGACCAACACTGCACCCCTACCCCAAAACACATTCCCCACCCCGAACACACATTCCCCAGCCCAACACACATTCCTCACCCCAACACACATTCCCCACCCCCAACCTAATGCCCAAAAGATGAGCTTTAATGCCTCCAAGATTGACACAGCATGAAATAATTTTGCGCCCACGTACAAATACAAAAGGAAAAGAAAAGTCTTGCATTTAAATAGTGCCTTTGATGGCCACCAGATGTCCCAAAGAGCTTTGAAGCTAAATGAAGTACTTATGAAATGTTGTCATTGGTGTGATTACCATCAGATCATCTGTTTAGTGGGTTGTTGATTGAGGATAAATATTGGCCAGGATGCAGAACAGAACTTCCAACTTAGTCTTTGAAACTGTGTTGTAGGATCCTCTCTATATACAAGTAGGGCAGAAAGGGCCTCTGTTCATCTTTTGATCCAAAAAACACTGTCTCTGACAGCTGTAAAATCATGAGTGAATTAAGGATTATGGGGAAAACACAGGAAAGTGGAGTTGAGGGTGATCAGATCAGCCATGATCTCACTGACTGGTGGAGCAGACCTGATGGGCTCAATGGCCTACTTCTGCTCTTACCTCCCTCGGTATCACTCTAGACCGGCAATAGGACCTGACTGGGAATTGAACCCGCAGCCTTCTATCTCAGAGAGTGCTACTTGCTGAGCCACAGTTGAAACCTACAATAATATGCACCTACAGCTACTTGAAGATTTCTCAGATCCTCATGTTGTTACGCTTCCCATTCCCCTATTCCCTGAGACCACCTTGTTGATTTTGGGCAACCAACTTCTCACCATAACTATACAAAACCCTGGTTCGGCCACATCTGGAGTATTGTGTCCAGTTCTGGTCGCCTCATTACAGGAAAGATGTGGAACCGTTGGAAAAGGTGCAGAGGAGATTTACCAGGATGTTGCCTGGAATGGAGGGAAGGTCTTACGAGGAAAGGTTGAGAGAGCTAGGGCTTTTCTCTTTACAACGACGAAGGATGAGAGGTGACTTGATAGAGGTGTACAAAATGATCAGAGGTATACATAGACTGGACAGCCAGAGACTTTTTCCTAGGGTGGAGGTAGCTATTACGAGGGGGCACAGTTTTAAAGTGAGCGGAGGTAGATATAGGGGAGACATCAGAGGAAGGTTCTTTACTCAGAGAGTGGTAGGGGCGTGGAATGCATTGCCGGAGAGGGTAGTGGAGTCGGCCTCATTAGGGGCATTTAAGCAGCTATTAGATAGGCATATGGATGGTAGTATAAGGTAGGAGTGGAGGTTAGATAGACCTTAGGTTTAGGGTAAAAGTTTGGCACAACATCGTGGGCCAAAGGGCCTGTACTGTGCTGTACTGTTCTATGTTCTATGTTCTGTAACATGCCCTAAGGGGCGTTGACAACATTGTCCTGCCATTGGACTAAGTGCCGCATTGGTTTGTCACTGTTTTGTGCAGGACAGCTGTCTAGGAATCTCTCCCGCTCTTACTAGCTGCCATCAGGCCTGTTGGAAGGGTTTACAGCATGAGTTTCAAACTGCTTGGTCGTGTTGTGAATACTCCTTCCATGGCCAATTAGTGGAAGTTGAATTCAGATCTTCTGGCCCAGAGGTAGGGATGCTACCACTGCACACCACAGGACCTCCATTGGGGTACATTGGATGTTATGTATGGACACTTAGTTTTCATTTATTCTCTCATGGGATGTGGGTGACACTGTCTGGGCCAGCATTTGTTGCCCATCCCTAATTGTCCTTGAACTGAGTGGCTTGTTTGACATTTGAGAGATTGCTTAAGAGTGAACCTCAGAGTTGTGTGTATGAGGCCAAATGTAGACCAGATGAGAATCATAGAATCCTTACAGTGCAGAAGCAGGCCATTCGACTCATTAGGTCCACCAATCCTTCAAAGAGCATCCCACTCGGACTCAGACCCGTCCTACCCTATCCCTGTAACCCTGCATTTCCCATGTCTGATCCACTTAGCCTACACATCCCTGGACACTACGGGCAACTTATTGTGGCCAATCCACCTAACCTGCACGTCATTGGACTGTGGAAGGAAACTGGAGCACATGGAGGAAACATGGAAACATAGAAAATAGGTGCAGGGCTCATGGTAGACTGGTTAGCAAGGTTAAATCACACGGAATAGAGGGAGAACTAGTCATTTGGATACAGAACTGGCTCGAAGGCAGAAGACAGCGGGTGGAGGTGGAGGGTTGCTTTTCAGACTGGAGGCCTGTGACCAGTGGTGTGCAGCGAGGATCGGTGCTGGGTCCGCTGCTTTTTGTCATTTATCTAAATGATTTTGGTGTGAACATAGGAGGTATGGTTAGTTAGTTTGCAAATGGTACCAGAGTTGGTGGTATGGTGGATAGGGAAGAAGGTTACCTCAGAGTACAACAGGATTATGATCAGATGGGCCAATGGGGTGAGAAGTGGCAGATGGAATTTAACTTAGATAAATGTGAGGTGCTGCATTTTGGAAAGTCAAATCAGGGCAGGACTTATAGACTTAACGGTACGGTCCTGGGGAGTGTTGCTGAACAAAGAGACCTTGCAGTGCAGCTTCATAGTTCCTTGAAAGTGGAGTCGCAGGTAGACAGGATAGTGAAGAAGGTGTTTGGTACGCTTGCCTTTATTGGTCAGTGCATTCAATATAGAAGTTGGGAGGTCATATTGCAGCTGTACAGGACATTGGTTAGGTCACTATTGCAATACTGCATGCAGTTCTGGTCTCCCTGCTATGGGAAGGATGTTGTGAAACTTTAAAGGTTTCAGAAGAGACTTATCAGAATGTTGCCAGCGTTGGAGTGTTTGAGCTAAAGGGAGAGGCTGAAAAGGCTGGGGCTATTTTCCCTGGACCGTCAGAGGCTGAGGGGTGACCTTATTGAGGTCTATAAAATAATGAAGGGCATGGATAGGATGAATAGACAAGGTCTTTTCACCGGGTTGGAGGAGTCCAAAACTAGAGGTTTAAGATGAAAGGGGAAAGATTTAAAAGGGACCTAAAGGGCAATGTTTTCACACAGAGGGTGGTGTGTGTATGGAATGAGCTGCCAGAGGAAGTGGTGGAGGCTGGTATGATTACAATATTTAGAAGGCATCTGGATGGGTATATAATATGGAAGGGTTTAGAGGGATATGGGCCAAATGCTGGTAAATGGGACTAAATTTATATAGGATATTTAATCTGCGTAGACGAGTTGGACCAAAGGGTCTGTTTCCATGCTATATATCTCTATGAGTAGGTGATTCTGCCCTGTAAGCCTGCACTACTCTTCAATATGATGACAGCTGATAACACAATTTCAGTATCTCATTCCCGCCTCTCCCTATACCCCTTGATCACTTTAGCCACATGGTTCACATCCAGCTCCCTCATTAATTTATTTAATGAACTGGCCCTAACAGCTTTCTGTGATGGAGAATTCCACAGGTTCACAACTCTCTGAGTGAAGAAATTCTTCCTTACCTCAGTCTCGAATGGCGTGTTCCTTATTCTTAAACCCACACAGATACAGGGAGAACGTGCTAACTGAACATGGACAGCCATCCTGGGTGGATTCGAACCTGGGTGCCTGGTGCTGTGAGGCAGCAGTGCTAGCCACCGTGCCACCCTCAGAGAATGTTCTAGTTGTAACAGTTAAGTTTTTACAAAAGGCGCTGATAGTCTCATGGTCACTATTACCAAGTCTAGCTTTCAGTTGCAAATTGAATTTAATTTCTATCAGTTGCCCTCTTGATAGTTGAGCCTGTGTCATTAGAGTGTTATCCTGGGTCTCTGGATCACTGGTCCAGTGACATTATCACAATGCCATAAGCAAAAATGTACAGGGGAAGCTAATTGGGCCAAGGCCAATGATGAGTTACATCGTGGATTTTAAAGGAAGTAGTGGATACACAGGAAGTAATTTTCCAGGAATCCTTAGATTCTGGAAAAGTCCCAGAGGATTGCAAAATTGCCAACGTAACATCCTTTTGCAAAAATGGAAGGCGACAAAAAGCGAGCAACTATAGGCCAGTTAGCATAGTGGCTTTTATTAACATCAGGGAAACTGTTAGAAAGGATGGAATGGCAGAGCACTTAGAACAATATATACGAACAAGCAGAGTCAGCATGGCTCCATGAAGGGGAAATCATGCCCTTGACAATCTTATTAGAATTCCTTGAAGAAGTAACAAGCAGGATAGATAAAAGGGAAGCAGTGGATGTAATGTGTTTGGATAAGATAAGTCTTTGGTGTTGAAGGTAGTTTATTAGCATGGATTGAGGATTGGCTAAGACAGACAGTTGGGGGTAAAGGGAGTATTTTCAGTGTGGCAGCCTGGAACTATTGATGGGCAACCGGGATCAGTGCTGGGGTCACAATTATTTATGATCGATATTAATGACATGCATGAGGGTAGTGAATGTATTGTAGCCAAGTTTGCAGATGAGACAGAAATAGATTGGAAAGCAAGTGCTGAGGATGACTCAGAGTCTGTAAAGGAATATAGACAGGCTGCATGAGATGGCAAAAGG
The DNA here is from genome assembly GCF_021869965.1 of Rhincodon typus. Classification (NCBI taxonomy): domain Eukaryota; kingdom Metazoa; phylum Chordata; class Chondrichthyes; order Orectolobiformes; family Rhincodontidae; genus Rhincodon; species Rhincodon typus. Next base: position 119,340,230 of record NC_063334.1, read on the forward strand.
AATTGCCAAGGGCATATAATTTGGGAAAATATGAGGTTATGCAATTTGACAGGAAGAATAGAGGAGCTGAATCTTGTTTACGTTAGTAAAGACTGCAGAAAGCTGCAGCCCGGGGGAATTTCTTGTGTATGAATCACAAAAAATTTGGCATCCAAGTTCATCATTGAGATAATCACAGGTAATGGAGATAAGGCAGGAAATTGCTGATTATCAGATTAGTCAAGATCTCATTGAATGGCAGAGCAGACTCGATGGGCTGAATGGCCTTCGCCTGCTCCTATGTCTGATGGTCTTGTTTCTCAATCAACATTGTCTGGTCATTATCACATGGGAACTTGCTGTGCACAAATTGACTGTCACATCACCCCACTTTTCAACGGTAACTATGAGTGACATGGCCCACATTGTGCTTTGACATGTCACGTCATGCAAGTCTTCCCTTAGTTTGACTGCGAGCCCTGTACCGAGTTGCTGATCTTGCCCAGAATGCAGTGGAGATGCTGTCATGGTTTCAGCATCCTTGTATTAAAGAGACTGGGGGAAGAAAGGCTAAGAGTTTCCATTCCTGGTGGTTTTAACCTTCTGGAATGTGGAGAAACTCAGCAGGCCTGGCTGCATCCGTGGCAAGGAAAACAGAGAGTCAACATTTCGAGTCCAATGACGTTAGCTCTGCTCTTCTGTCTGTACAGATGCTACCAGACCTGAAGGGTTTCTCCAGCACTTTCTGTTTCAATTTCAGATTTCTAGCATTTGCAGTTCTTCATTTTTAGTTTAGGATCGAGCAACATTCACTCTGGCCAAATCATCTGCTTTGGAGAATGAGATAGGACAGTGCTTTCCCCACTCCTATTTCAAGGCTCCAAAAGGTTAGGCCTCACAGACTCAACCAAATCCTGGAGTTGACCGGAGATACTGGGTACTCCTCTGGTACACGGATTCAAGTTCTCCATGTACTACTCCAGTCCTAGATGGAAAATTGCAGAGAAAGAAAGTAATGAGGGAAATCTTGTTAGATAAATTATTTAGATAGTAATGCTGTTTTTATTTTACATGACATTCCCCTGTACGATTCTGCAAAGCCAGGAATGATCATTGTGATTCATTCGGCTGAAAAAACACATATTGTATTCAGATGTTCAAGAGGCTATTTGGTGTGTGTGTGAGTGTGTGTGTGTGTGTGTGTGTGTGTGTGTGTGT
>NC_063334.1:119341926-119362392 GCF_021869965.1 Rhincodon typus
TGGAGTGAGATTTGTACTGTCAAACTTCTAAATCTGAGGTGGGACATCAGATGCAGTGTACAATGTTGGTATACCTACACTGCATGGACATCAGTGGTTCAAGAAGGCAACTCCACCACTTTCTCAAGGACAATTAGGAGTTTTTTTTATATTCAATTGTGGGATGTGGGTGTCGCTGGTGGGCCAGCAGTTATTGCCTGTCCCTAGTTGCCCTTGAGAAGGTGGTGGTGTGCTGCCTCCATTAACTGTTTCAGTTCATGTGCTATGGGTTGATCCACACTGCCCTTAGGGAGGGAATTCCAGGACTTTGATCCAGTGACAGTGAAGGGATTGCGATATATTTCCAAGTCAGGATGGTGAGTGACTTGGAGGGGAACTTGGAGGCGGTGGTGTTCCCATGTATCTGCTGCCCTTGTCCTTCTAGGTGGAAGTGGTCGTGGGTTTGGAAGGCACTGTCTGAGCACTTTTGGTGACTTTCTGCAGTGCATCTTGTAGCTAGCACACACTGCTGCTACTGAGCGTCGGTAATGGATGCAATGGATGATTGTGAATGTAGTGCCAATCAAGCGGGCTACTTCATCCTGGATGGTGTCAAACTTCTTGGGTGTTGTTGGAGTTGCACTCATCCAGGCAAGTGGGGAGTATTCCACCACACTCCTGACTTGTGTCTTGTAGATGGTGGACAGACTTTGGGGAGTCAGGAGGTGAGTTACTCACCGCCTCTAACGTAAGCTTGTAACCACCATTTTATATGGTGAGTCCAGTTGAATTTCTCGTCAATGGATTCCCCCAGATGTTGATAGTGGGGGATCCAGTGATGGCAACACCATCGAATGTTAAGGGACAGTGGTTAGATTGTCTTTTATTGGAGATGGTCAGAACCTGGCATTTGTGTGGCCCGAATGTTACTTGCCACTTGTCAGCCCAAGCCTGGATATTGTCCAGATCTTGTTGCTTAAATCTCCATGAATGTATATATATTTTTTAAAAATCTTCAATCGACTTTTCTGCATGTTTGAGGAGCAAGGTAACATTGAGATCCTTTGGGAAGCTGACTCACTGAAAGGGCAGAGGAGCGAAGGAGTTTATAATGCAGTGGTGTAGCACTCTCTGATTGTCTTTGGTGCTCTGATTCTGGTCTATGATCAGTGCCAGCCTTAGCTCAAGTAACGCTTGATCATTCTGCTGAAGAAGGGCCTGCACACCTCTGCCTTAAAAATATGCAGTGATCTCCACCTCCACTACCTTCTGAGGCAGAGGATTCCTAAGTTGCACAAGCTTCAGAGGACAAAAAAAATCCCTTTATCTCTGTCCTAAAAGGGCTATCCTGAATTTTAAAACAAAAATGTTCTGGACTAACCCATAAGAGGGACTCATCCCCACCATGTCGACCTTGTCAAGTTCATTCAGAATCTCATACGCATCAATCACATCGTCCCTCACTTTTCTATACGCCAATAGAGATAAGTCCAGTCTGTCCAACTTTTCCTCATAAGACAACCCATTCATTCCAAGTATCAATCTAGTGAACCTCCTCTCAATGGTTTCCATTGAAGTTACATCCTTCTTTTAATAAGGAGACCAAAACTGCGCACTGTATTTGAGATGAGGTCTCACCAATGCTCTGTATAACTTATGTGTAACATTCTTGTCAGCAAGGACTCTGACCGATTTTTATAGATGCACCATGAAAAGCATCCTACCCAGATGCATCACAGCGTGGTATGGCCACTGCTCCTCCCAAGACCACAAGAAACAATAGAGAGTCATGAACACAGCTCAATCCATCACGAAAAGCAGGCTTCCATCCATTGACTCCATCTATATTTCCCGCTGCCTTGGGAAAGCAGCCAACATAATCAAAGACCCCTCCCATCCTGGTCATACTCTCTTCCACCCTCGTCCATCAGGTAGAAGATATAAATGTTTGAATACACGTACAAACAGATTCAAGAACAACTTCTTCCTTGCTATTATCAGACAAGAGATAACAAATGTTAGTGTTGACCTTTCTCTCTTTGCACCTTCTCTGTGGCTGTAACACTGTATCCTGCACTGTGTTCTGCTAACCTGGTACACTTTGTGTGGTACGATCTGCCTGTATAGCACGCAAAACAACAATTTTCACTGTTGGTACAGGTGATGACAATGATTCAATCAGTCCATCTTACTTTTAGAACGCAGAAGAGTACAGCTCAGGAACACCAAGGCCGTTTATGTTCAATTCCTGTCCTAATAAAGGATAGCACTCTTTGTATTGTTCTGTATGTTGGAACATAGGCACAGGAGTAGCCCATTCAGCCCATTGAGCTTGCTCTGCCAATATGACTGTAGATGATTGAACATTTCAATGCCTTTTACTCACCCCATCCCCTTAACCCTGCATGCCGTAGACCTCCATACTAACTTTTCATGGCTCATGTACTAGAACATCTAAATCCCTTTGCAACTCAGAATTCTGTGGCTATTATCCATTTAAGTAACACTATTACTTTTATTTTTCCTGTCAAAAGTGAACAATTATAGTTTTTCTACATGATACTCCGTCTGCCAGGTTTTTGCCCCTCATTCAACTTCTCTCTGTATCTATTACAGAGCTGAAAATCCCAGAGGGAATTCCCTACGTTGCTCCTGGTCACCATTTCTTGATGGCCCTTACTCATCGCGAAGTACCAGTAAAGGTTATCAAATACAGAAACATGAGTTGAGGGGGGTGGCAGGCGGCGGAATAAAGGAAACATGGTTTGCAGCACACATATGATTAGGGGAGGCAATGGCCTAGTGTTGTTATCACTGGACTGTTAATCCAGAGACCCAGGTAATGTTCTGTAGACCTGAGTTTGAATCCTGCTATGCAAGAATTTGAATTGAATTCAATAAAAATCTGGAACTAAAGGGCCTAATGATGACAATGAAGCCATTCTTGATTGACAGAAAAACCTATCTGATTCACTAATGTCCTTTAGGGAAGGAAACTGCCATCCTTACCTGTTCTGGCCTACATGTGACTCCAGACCCACAGCAATATGGTTGACTCTTAACTGTCTTCTGGGAAATTAGGAATGGGCAATAAATGCTGCCTAACCAGTGATACTCTTAGCCCATGAATTATTTCAAAAGAAAACTTCCCAAATGGGATAATGGACAGCTGGATGAACACAGCAGGCCAAGCAGCATCAGAGGAGCAGGAAAGCTGACGTTTCGGGCCTAGACCCTTCTTCAGAAAGGGAAGGTCTATCTTCCATCTGAGGTTCCTGCACTGATATCCTCCAAATTGCTGACGGGTTAGAGATTTAATGGTGGTCGCCTGCAAGGATTAGGCACCCGTTCAGTCAAACTGCCCTTACCTCAGTTTGGAAATCATTTCCCAGGGTGTAATACACTATCAAGATGGGAGCTGATATTGGAGATGGTGTCTGCAGAGGCTTCAATCTTTCACATACTGAAGAATGGTCTCTCGGGCCTACTTGCACTGGGCGGAAAGTGTCTCCATCACAGCTCGGAATTTCCGCAGCCCTGCTCCCCCAAGACAAGGGAACATTGCTCTTGCCCACCACTTCAGTGGCACTGTCTCATACTTGTCACTCCGGCAATCTCTGAGCACAAACCTGTTCTTGTTTCCGCCTGCAGCCACCAGTTTAGCAGCTCGGCCTGGCCCTGCAGACTTGAAACTCGAATGGAAAATTTCAGTGCGCCAGTACAAAGAAGACTGAAACCTGACTGTACAATGCACAGTTGATATGAGAACAGGGAACAACGAACCAGCTGAAATGGCTCAGCATTCGTTACACAATAGGTGAGCGTACCATTGAAATTTCAGTGCAGGCTGAGGAAATCTAATCCATTGTATCAGAGTCTGTGCTGGTGACTCAACTCATAAATCTCCACCCAAATATTTTCATCCCCTCTGCTCGTTTCCTGTTATCTTTTAATATTCTGCCATAATGGCTACACTTCCAAATTCTTTCCTTCTCCATTACCCACTTTGGCATGTCAATTATAACAATGCAAGTTTTCTTTCCTTTTATTCCTCCACACCCTTCCCCGAAAACCTTAAATGTTTTAGAGTTATGGGTCACACAGCACACAGAGGCCCTTCAGCCCATCGAGTCTGCGCTAGGCTATCTACACTCATTTCTTATTCCACAGTGCTTTCACTAATTCGTCAGCTGTGGTTATTGAGTCACAGAGGTGTACATCACGAAAACAGACCCTTTAGTCCAACTTGTCCATGCCGACTCGATATCCTAAATTAATCTGGTCCCAGTTGCTAGCATATGGCTCATATCTCTCTAAACCCTTCCTATTCATGTACTCGTCTAGACGCCTTTTAAATGTTGTAATTGTACCACCTCTTTGGCAGCTCATTCTATACCCTCTGCATGAAAAGGTTGTCCTTTAGGTCCCTTTTAAATCTTTGCCCTCTCACCTTAAACCTATGCCCTCTAGTTTTGGACTTCCCTACCCTGGGAAAAAGACCTTGGCTATTCACCCTATCAATGTCCCTCGTGATTTTATAAACCTGTATAAGGTCACCTGTCAGCCTCCAATGATCCAGAGAAAACAGCAACATCCTTATAAATCTTTTCCAAACCATTTCAAGTTTCACAACATCCTTTCTATAGCAGGGAGACCAGAATTGAATGCAGTATTCCAAAAGTGGCCTAACCAAGGCCTGTACAGCTGCAACATGACCTCCCAACTCCCATACTCAGTACATTTACCAATAAAGGCAAGAATACCATTCTGTTTCTGGGTCAGATACTCCTGACTTTATCTCGCTCAGGAAAACTGACTGAAAATTATCGGCCCACATTTCTAGTGCAGTACTGAGTGAACGTTGCACTGTCAGAAGTTGCTTTTACAGGTTATTTTCTGACTCACAGATTAATTGTGAAGCTTTGTCTTCTTTCAAAATGTTGCATGACGTTGTTTAAAAGAGGAACAAAAGACCTCTAGCTAGTATTGATCGCTCAATTGATACAGAAAAACAGATTATCTGGTCATTATCACTTTGTCACGCTTGGGAGCTTGTCGTGTTCAAATTAGTTGCCATATTTCCTACGGTACAATGACAGGTTTAGGAAAACTGGATAGTTTGACCACCCAGGACAAAGCAGCCTACTTGATTAGCACCTCAGAGACCAGCTCCAACGTTCACTTTCTTTACCACTGACACACAGTGGCAGGTAGTGTGCCTCCAGAGGGCAGTGAAGAGCCAATCACATTGATATGGCTTCTAGAGACACATACTGGCCAGGCTGGGTAAGAATGGCAGATTTCCTTCCCTAAAAGAAATTAGTAAACCAGATGGCAGTAGGAACTGCAGATGCTGGAGAATCCGAGACAACAAGGTGCAGAGCTGGATGAACACAGCAGGCCGAGCAGCATCATCGGAGCATGCTGCTTGGCCTGTTGTGTTAATCCAGCTCTGCACCCTGTTGTCCCAGTAAACCAGATGGGTTTTCTCAACAATTCATGGTCGCCATTGAGATAACTTTTTATTGAATACAAATTTTGCCATCCACCATGTTGGAATTCAAAATCCATGCCCTGGATTACTTATGCTGTCCCATCACCATCATCTCCCCATTTGTGTCAGCAATTCCAACAAAGAGATCAGAATAGTTATCCTTAATCATATCCTTTCTGATCAACCTGTTCAGAGATGTTATTACACAGCTCAGGAGCAGGTTGGTGTTGATCCTGGGCCTCCTGTCTTAGAGGTAGAGACATTGCCACTGCACCACAAGAGCGCCATGTCCTTAACTACATCGTTTTGGAGAAAATCTGCAATAAGGTAGGATTAACTAAACACCCCTTTGTGAAGGCACATCTAGGTAGCAGTGACCATAATATGATTGAATTTTAATTAGCTTTGAGGGGGAGAGAGGAATGGGTCTGAGACTATTTTTAAAATATTAAATAAAGTGAATGATGAGGCATGAATGCAGAGTTATTTAAAGTGAACTGGCAAATGAGGTTAAAGGATGGGTCAATAGAAATTCTGGGGCAAATGTTTAAGGGGATATTTTAGAATACACAGAATAGATCTTATCCAATAAGTAAGAAAAAGTCCAAAGAATGGCCTTACAATCTGTGGTTAACTAGGAATCTTAAAGTGACTATCAAACTGAGAGAAAACAAAAACATACAATTGTGTAAAGCAGCAAAGAATGACCAAAAATGAATAAGGATAGAAATGTTAGAGTATATGAGAAAGCTAGCCAGAAATATATAAAAAAAGATAGTAGGAGTTTCTATAAATATTTAAAGAAGAAATGAGCTCACAAAATGAATGTTGGTGCAATGGAAAGTGAAATTGGGACAATTCATAATGGAAAATAAAGAAATGGTAGATGAATTGAACATGTATTTTGCTTCAGTCTTCATTATAGATGATGCAAGTAACATCCAGAAGCATGAATAAATCAGACAATGGAAGGGAGGGAGGAACTCCAGAACTCTGTGGGGGCAACACGGCGGCTCAGTGGTTAGTGCTGCTGCCTCAGAGCACCAGGGACCGGTGTTCGATTCCAACCTCAGGCGACAGTCTGTGCAGAGTTTGCATATTCTGCCTGTGTCTGCATAGATTTCTTCCGGGTGCTCTGGTTTCCTCCCACAAGCTAGGTGGATTGGCCATGCTAAATTGCCCGGGGATGTGCGGGCGAGGTGGGCTAGCTATGGGAAATGCAGGGTTACTGGGATAGGGTAGGGGGGTAGGTCTGGGTAGGATGCTGTTTGGCGGGGGGGTCAGTGTGGATTTGATGCGCCAAATGGCCTGCTTCCACACTGTAGGGATTCTACGATCCTATGAAAATCCACAATGACCACAAAAGGGGAAACTGATGGAGCTGTGGGCTAACAAGTCCTGGCCCCTGACGGACCATATCCTAAGGTTTTAAAAGAAGTGACCAGTGAGATATTTGATGCATTGGTTTTAATTTACCAAAATACTCCAGTTTCGAGGAAGCATTAAATTGAAAGGTAGCAAATGTAACTCTTTATTCAAAGGAGGGAGACAGAAATCAGGAAACTGAGGCTAATTAACATCTACCATACGAAAAAAAGGTTAAATATAGACTGTGTAAACTCAATGCTAAAATAGGGTGTACCAGAACTATCCTGCAGAATATTGGCTAACCCGATCAGCTCGCATCAGCTCAAGAGTGATTCTAAGGCCATGGCTTTCAGTCCTGAACAGTGTCCGGTCTATCTCAAATCAGCCTACAAAGGGAAGGAATCTCAAAAATGTCAGAAATGAATGAGGCAAGTTCTCATGCGGTTACTATGCAGCAGCAAAAGGACTGGTGTTTGCCACTGGTAAGAAACTGTCATCAAGCCAAACAGAAAAGACATTCTGCCTGATATACAAATGGTCATGTGGTGTAGGAATTTCAGTGCCAGTAAAATGTCAGGTGTGTAGGCCTTACATTATAACCTCTGCTTGATGGTGTATTCAGCTGTTCACAACAGGCAGGGTAATGACTGTACTAAGATCCAAAATTGCAAATCCCGGCTTTGTGGATGCGTGTATGGAATGAGCTGCCAGAGGAAGTGGTGGAAGCTGGTAGAATTACAACATTTAAAAGGCATCTAGATGGGTATATGAACAGGAAGGGTTTAGAGAGATCTGGACCAAATGCTGACAAATGGGACTAGATTAATTCAGAATATCTGACTGGCACAGATGGGTTGGACCGAAGAGTCTGTTTCCATGCTGTACAGCGCTATGACTCTATGACTCTATATGATTCTATGATTGATTAGTATTACTGAATATTCCTGAGTGTTTGAAGAATTATAAATTAACAACAAATTTAAGATTACAGGTCAGGCAATGTGGCTTGGTTGACACTACATACGGGCAGGCTCAATCATCTGCAGGCCATAAGGAATTTGTCCAGAGATATTGTGACTTATCAACTAAACAAAAGCTTTGAGGAAACTGTTCCCTGGTGCATGCTCTTGATCAATCATAGTTCACTTGCTAACCAATCAATGTCCTGTTTGTCACGCAGTATAAATTGTTGTTTTCTTTGAAATTTGGTCTTCCATCTGTTCTGATGCATGCAAGACAAAAATCTTTGATGGCAAGTCCTGTTTTTCTCAGCAACACCAGGTTCTGTGGTACCAAGCGACTATGTGGACATTTATTACTTTTGAGATGCTATACAAATATAAGTCGTTGTTACCATTTTTGTGATGGTGAGGAAGCAAGGTAGAATTAGAACTGTTGTAAATGGCCAAAAGTACATTGATGAAGGCTTTTGAAAGGGACAGAGAGCACGAAGAAAAAAGCACCTATAAGACATGTTTCACAAACACAGGAGATCCCAAAAGGCTTTCAAATCAATGATGCATAGCTCCTGGTGTAATGTAGCAACTGTAAAAACCAATTCATGCACAACAAACTCCCACAAATGGAAATGTGATCATGGTCAGATGATCCCTCTTTGTTTCAAAAGTGATGCTGGCTGAGAGATAAATATTGGCCCAGGTTTCTAGGGAAAACTCTACCCTTTCCGAATTGTGACATCCCATTGGGAAGGCCAATGCCTCAACCAAAAGACAACAGGGTAGCACTCCTCCAGCAGTGCATTTGGAGAATGGCAAGCCTAGGTTGTGACCTTAAGGCTCTGCAAAGGGAATTGAATTCACCACTGTTGACCCGAAGAGCGGGAGGCACTTATGTGAGCTAATAGAGGGATAGCCAAGGGCAAATGCTATTGGAATACATTATAAAAGATACAAGTATTCCTGTATTTGGCTGGTGACCAGTGACATCAGTGAAGTTCCTGGCTTTTCTATTGAGGGATTAAAGCAGAGCTTCATTTAGAGGCAGCTTCGTTCTCACAAGAAAGAGCCTGGCAGGAAAAGCAGTATTTTGTTTTGGTGGTGCTTGAATGGAACATTGAATTATTGATTGAATTGACTATTTTCCTTTGCAATTACAGAACAATGCAAGTTTGTAACACTGATAGCTGCTAATGTCACCTCAGGTTGTGGTTGAGCGGCAAGGTATGAACCCTGGGACTGCAGTATAATCCCACCACCAAAGCCTTGTCTGCGAGATGGGTCAATCTCAGCTCAATAAATTGTCCAAAACTTTAGGATGGGAGACAGTCCTGACCTGAATCGAAAACATCGAAAATGATCAAATTGAGCACTTGTACAGCCTAGGTGTAGGCCATTTGACCCATCCTGGCTGTGCCAGCCCTTTGATTGAGCTATCCAATTAGCCCCACTTTCCCACTGTTACCCGCATATCCCTGCATTTCTTTTCTCTTCAAATGTTCACCCACATTTTGGAAGGTAATTGTGAATCTGCTCCCATTGTCCTTTTGAAGCAATGTGTTCCAGACCATGACACGCTATGTAAAATCGAATTTCTCTTCATTTTCCTTTAATTCGTATTCATTGGTTACTGACCTTGGAAAACATTTTCTGTTGATTCATTATTCGTAATTTTAAATGATCCTCCCCTTAAGCTTTTTCTATTCCAGGAAAAATAACTTTCCTGGTCTCTTCTCCTTAAAATCTGTCTTGTAGGCATGCACAAATGTCTCATGAATGTTCGATGCACCGATATGAACAAGCTGCTCACAGTGCTAGGAAATCTCAGGAACTTTTAAAAATGCAAACTTCCCACGTATGAGACAGTGAAAAGAAAATCAAAGAACTACAGATGCTGGAAAGCAGAAACACAAACAGAATATTTCCAGCAATTTCTGTTTGTGTTACAGGCAGTCATGCTGTAACCTGGCCAATATGAAGATACAGAAAGAGGGAACATTGGTTCAGAAATGGTCCGGTCATACTCTAATCAAATGGTAGAAAAGGTTAATAAAGGAGTTGAATTGTGTCCTCTTATTCATGTGTACAATATATGGATCAGTGAATAGTCAATGTTCCTCTGTCATTCTTCAAATGTTGGTATTTGCAGAGACACTGGTGTAATAATTTCACTGCACAGGCTAATGCTGGTGGAGTTTAAAATTAAATTAATAATTCTAATTTATTTTATAAAGATAATTTAAGAAATGGAGCCATGAAACTACCATCCACTTGGCTCACTCATGCCTCCTTACGTGGTTCGGCCTACACAGGAGTCCAGATGCACTACAATGTTTATTTAAGAAAAGATATTATTTCACTGGTGCCAGTTCAAAGAAGTTCCACTACGATGATCCCCAGTATGGAGGGCTTGTCTTACGGACAAAAGTTAAACAGGTTGGGACTCGACTCACTGGTGTTTAGAAGAATGAGATGTGATCTCATTGAAATATGCAGGATTCTTAAGGGCTTGACAGGGTAAATGCTGAGATGAAGTTTCCCTTCATGGGAGATCCTAGGACCAGAGGACATTGAAATAACTCCACAGAGACTGTATCCCGTCATTAAGTAATCCATTATTTACATGTGCATAGTACTTGACACTGGTGCAGCTTCCTCAGAGCCACCTCTCACAGTCCCTCTGTTCAGGATATGTCCTGAGTGAGGCTATGCAATTGCCTTCAATCGATTGGTATTCTCCAAGGTCAGTTGGCCTGGTGAGGGTGTCCACTTCCATCGGAATACCCTGTAACTCATATGCTCCACTTGCTACATTTTCTAATGACAAAGCCAGTTGTAGTGCCTGTTTGAAGTCCAGTTGGGCTTCAGATAGTAGGCGCTTTTGTATGGTCACATCATTAGTCCCAGATACCAAACGGTCTCTCAGCATCTCATTAAAAGTTAAACTAAAGTCACACGCCTCTGCCAGTCATCTTAACCTCGTCAAAAATCCCTACACAAATTCCCTTGGATCTCAAGCTCTTGAGTAAAATGGATAGCATCTCAGAATTAGGGGAGGCTTGGTGTGGTAATATTCCTTAGCTAAATCTATCAACTCTTGAAAGGTTTCAGTATCTGGTGCCTCAGTGAAAGTTAGGCTCCTAATGACTGAAAAAGCAGTTGGTCCACAAGCCGCCAGGATGCTTTTCATCTGCCCTAATGTTGTCAACCTGGAAAAAATAACACATTCTTTCCACAAACTGGGCCCAGTATTCAAAAGTAGGATCAAATGAGTCAAGCTTCCCAAATAACAGCATGATGCCAGACATGCTTACCCTATCTCAAAGACAACTGTCGCGAGTGTAATTCTTCAGGCATAGTGTGAGAATTAAGGGATGCTAACTTAAGACTGAGATGAGGAGGAATTTCTTCTCTCAGAGGATTGTGAGTCTTTGGAATTCCTTGCCATAGAGAGCTGTGGGGGCAGAGTCCTTTTGTATATTTAAGGCTGAGACAGATAAATTCTTGATCAGCCAGGGAATCAAGGATTATGGGGAAAGGACAGGAAAGAAGATGTGAGTAATGTCAGATCAGCCACGATCCTATTGAATGGCAGGGCAGGCTCAAGGGGCTGAGTGGCCTCGTCCTGTTCCTATTTCCTATGGTTTTAACATCTCTAACTGCGCCTTTGAAGTGATTGAGCATGTTAGTCAGCTCAAGGATGACCAAAAAATGAAATTGTCATAACCACAGCCCATGGAAGATTAAAGAAAAATATTGTGGGGTCCAGCTTTGCTCCTGAGCTTTATCAAAAGATAAACATCATAATATTTAGGATGATGAAAGGTTTCACGGGGGTGGGATGAGTAGATGACAGGCTTCCTTCTTCACTGGAACACTGATGTAATGTTGTCTTTCCAGCTTCAGTCTTGCTGTGGAGACACTTCATCTTTGCTCTTCCAATAACACACAGAGTTCTGAGAGTCAGGAATATCTTGCGGTGATAATGCCTCTAAATGTAACTTCGGAACATTTTTTTTTATTAACCTCACATCACTTAGAATTCAGCCCTCGAGCCAAAAATAATTCATGGGACATGATCTCATCAAAACCAACTTTAGTCACAATTTGTAACTTTCAAAGAATTCACATATTTGTGGTCTTTTATCATCTGCTACATTTATAAATTGCATGTCAGAAGAACAGACGATTATAAACCAGCTGCAAAATGTTGTCCTCTCTCTCCTTACAACCTGTTTTAGTCAGGATCAAAGATCTAACTCTACTCTAAACGACTCTACTCCTTTCTCTCTCAGCTACTTATCTCAATAGAGGAGACATTTATCTTGTTGAGGAGACATTTCTGTGGAATTCATTACCACAGGACGTAGTTGATGCCAGAACATTGAATGTATTCAAGAGGCGGCTAGAAAAAGCACTTGGGGCGAATGGGATCAAAGGTTATGGGGAGAAAGCAGGATTAGGCTATTGGGTTGGATGACCTACCATGATCATGAAGAATGGCGGAGCAGTCTTGAAGGGCTGAATGGCCTCTTCCTGCTCCTATTTTCTATGTTTCTATGATAGTTTGAATCAACATCTTCAGATATATTGTGATCACACCTCTGGAGCAAATGGGACTTGAACCTGAGCCTCTTAGTCCAGAGACAAGGGCACGACCACTGTACTGTTATCTATGCCCTGTGGAGACTGCAGGAATGCACTTGGGGTGAAGGGTCTGAGATGACTCTTTAGCAGAGATTTCAAGACAATCAGTAGCAAGGCCAACAGGAGATGAAGAGATTTCTTTTTCTCTTCATGAGATGAGTTGCCTTGGTCTGGAATGCACTGTCTGAAAAGGCAACGTAAGCTGATTCAATATTAACCTCCAACAGAGTCATCGAGATGTACCGCATGGAAACAGACCCTTTGGTTCATCTCGTCCATGCCGACCAGATATCCTAAATTGTTCTAGTCCCATTTGCCAGCATTTGGCTCATATCCCTCCAACCCTTCCTGTTCATATACCCATCCAGATGCCTTTTAAATGTTGTAATTGTACCAGCCTCCACCACTTCCTCTGGCAGCTCATTTCATACACACACTGCCCTCTGCATGAAAAGTGTTGCCCCATTGGTCCCTTTTAAATCTTTCCCCTCTTACCTTAAACCTATGCCCTCCAGTTTTGGACTCCCCTACCCTGGGAAAAGATCTTGGCTATTCATCCTATCCATGGCCCTCGTGATTTTATAAACTGAGTAAAAACTTCATAACATGGTGAAAGAGTGAGAAAATGCGACTGTTTGCACAGAACTCCCAAAGATCCAGCACAGGGCCCACTGCCCAACAAGCCTCTTTCTGGGCTGCATGATTCTAGTGCAATGTTGCAAACTGTGTAAAGTATTTACAACACAGGAACAGGACATTTAGCTCAACCTGATGAGAATGTGCAACAGTTGTGGTGAGCAGCTGCAGAAAGAAACAGAACCCCACACAGATTGGCTGAGACGCATACAAGTGGCAGGCCATTGGCCCTTCTGACTCTGCGCTGGCATTTATGTTCCACGTGAGCCTCCTCCCAAATTCCTTCATCTGTTCTTCTCTTCGCTGTCCTGTCCTGTTTGCCACAACTTCCCCAGACAGTAGTGAGCTCTATGTTCTCACTGCGCTCTGGGCAAAGATATTTCTCCAATTAGATCCGTCAAGGATCCATCTGAATTTGTGGTCCTCAGTTCAATTCCTACTTCAACACATCATTGAGGCTGACCCTGTGGGGGAGCTGCAGCATTACCAGAGGTTCTGTCTTTTCAATGAGCTATTAAATAGCTTCCAATGCATTACCATCCTTCCATACGTACACATTACTCCAGATAGTCTCACCAAAAATGGAAGTGTAAGCTCACTACCTTTTTACATGCTTTCATGGGATGAGGTTGTCACTGGCTTGGCCAGCATTTATCGACTATTCCAGAGGGCAGTTAAGAGTCAACCACATTGCTATGGGTCTGGAGTCACATGTAGTCCAAAGTGAATTTCTTTCCCTAATGGACATTAGTAAATCAGATGGGATTTTCCCCACAATCAACAATGGTTTCATGGTCATCATTAGATTCTTAATTCAAGATTTTTATTGAATTCCAATCCCACCATCTAGACACGGTGGGACTTGAACCCGAGCCCCTAGAACATTTCCTGGATCTCTGGATTAATGGTCCAGTGATAATACCCCTAAACCATTGCAACACGGACCCCTGTACTCTTGCATTCAAAAAAATTGCATTATAAAATCATGAGTGGTATGGATAGGGTGACTAGCCAAGGTCTTTTCCCCAGGTAGGAGAGTGCAAAACTAGAGGGTATACATTTAAGATGAGAGGGGAAAGATATAAAAAGGACCACAGGGGCAACTTTTTCACACAGAGGGTGATGCGTGTATGGAAAGAGCTGCCAGAGGAAGTGGTGGAGGCTGGTACAATTACAACATTTAAAAGACATCTGGATGGGTATATGAATAGGAAGGGTTTAGAGAGAAATGGGCCAAATGCTGGTTGATAGGACTAGGTTAATTTAGTAAATCTGGTCGACATGGACAAATTGGACCAAAAGGTCTGTTTCTGTGCTGTACTACTCTATGATTCTATGACTCTAAATTCTCCTTGTGATAAACCATAAGATTTTATTATGTTTACTGATTACTCACTGTGCTTGCATTCTGTTCTTCTGTGATTCATACACCACCACACCCAGATCTCTCTGCACCCTCTCACCATTTAGATAACATGCTTTTAAAAAAAAATTCTTTCTGCAAACTGGACAAGTTTACATTTTCCCTCATTGTTCATCATTTGTCAATATGGGCTGAATGGCCATTGCCTTTTCAAGCACCCTAAGTGTATGATTAAATGTAGAAACACTTTAAAATAAATGAGCAGCAAATCCCTGGATATCAGTTTTGGTGGATTAAGTTAAACAGAATTGAGGTTGGAACTTGCTTAGAGCCAGTAGCTGAACAACCCACTTTGAGGGCATCATTACCAGAATAAACAAGTATATGGTCAAATCAAACCACAGCAAGCTACATAACATCTCAACGAAACCAAAGGGAACGTTATTATCTAAGCAATGATTTTATTCCTAGTCTGTAAATGAAGAACTCTCTCCTAATATGACCATAGGGCAAGGCTTTATATTTGTCTGTTGTCACCACGTCTTCTCGGGGAGGGAGAGTTGTTGTTATGGTGTCACTGGACTGGTAATCTAGAGGATCAGGCCAATGCTTTAGGTACACAGGTTCCAATTCTACGGTGCTGGCTGGTGAAATTTAAATTTAATTAATAAAATCGTCAATTGAAAGCGTGCCCACTGATTATGTACAAAAACAGATGTTGCTGGGAAAGCTCAGCAGGTCTGGCAGCATCTGTGAAGCAAAAACCAGAGTTAACGTTTCGGGTCTGGTGACCCTTCCTCAGAACTGGTTAGGCCCACTGATGATGTAACTTTTATCAGGCATTATAAAAACACATCTGGTTTAGGGGAAGGAAATCCGCCGTCCTTACCCGGTCTGACTTACGTGTGACTCCAGTAATGTGGTTGACTCTTGACAGCCCTCTGAAATGGCCCAGCAAGGACAATTAGGTGTGGATAACGCCAGCGCTCCTTAAGGGGAATGTTGCTATATGCAAGCAAGCATATTGCCAGAGTAAACAACATAAAGTCCATGGACCATGGGAAAAAAAATGAGCAAGTTTGTAAAAAGGACACTTTCTCATGAATGTACGTCAGAAGGTGAAAGGTTTCATAAAACCATAAGATATAGCAGCAAAATTAGGCCATTTGGTCCATTGAGTCTGCTCTACCATTTGATCATGGGTGATATGTTTCTCAACCCCATTCTCCTGCCTTCTCTCCATAACCTTGGATCCCCTTACCAATCAAAAATCCATCTATCTCCGTCTTAAATAGATAGATTCTTGATTGCCTCAAGATTCCAATCTTGATTTTCCTGATATCCTGAACTGCCATCTTTGACTTTGTTTGTTTTAGTCCTACAGAATCCATCTCCTTCATCAATTTGGGTGATGGGGGTTGGGTATAAAAACGGAGAAACAGACCTATGTACTTCAGTGCTGTAGAGTCTGCATGATGTTTGATAAATAGCTATCTACAGCAGCCAGCTGGAAAGGTGGAAGGAAGGTACCAGAAAATACTTTAATGAGACAGCTGAGACCTTCTGTACATTAAAAAAAATAAGAAGAGACTGTGGAATGGCCAACGGCAGATCCTGTGGATGAAACCAATGGCCTGGGACAGATAATGGAATGTTGTGTCAGAGGCACACAGCAGGTCAGAGGTTCGAGGCCTAAAATGAGAGCAGTTGTATCAGCCTGGGCTTGTGTTCTACTGAGATTGTGACTGAGGGATAATTTGATCAATGTTTTTAAATTTGAAGCTGCTTCTATGGGCTGGGAATCAACATAGAAGGGGAAAAAAACATATTAGGATAGAATTAGATGGAATTCACAGAGCATGAACAGAGCAGAACACCCAAGAGATCCAATGCTGTTCTTGCCATTGAGTCATATTCAGCATCTCCATATGTCTCAGACCTTCAACTCTGGCAATATCCTTATAAATCTTTCCTGAAACCTTTCAAATTTCACAGCATCTTTTCTATAGCAGGGAGACCAGAACTGAATGCAGTATTCCAAAAGTGGCCTAACTAATTTGCTGTACAGCTGCAACATGACCTCCCAACTTCTATACTTAATGCACTGACCTAAAAAGGCAAGAGTACCGTCTTCACTATCTTGTCTATCTGTGACTCTACTTTCAAGGAACTATGAGCCTTTCAATATAATTCTATTAGTGTCAGTTTTGGGTTTATCTACCTTCTCCTTAAATGTTTTCTAAGCGAACCTCCTTCACTGTTCTCTGTGGTAGTAAGTTCCACTTCCGCACCACTGTCTGGGGAAAGGCGTTCCTTTGGAATTCACCTCCGGCAAGTGGACGGAAATTGGGAGAGACTCTTTGGGGAGAAGAAACTCAGGAGCAGACTCTCTCTGCAAAGACTGTGGATGCTGGGATAATTGACTGATGTCGTTGTTGGGTGTCAAGCGAAGAGGGGTAAATGGAGTTGACATTGTGCTCAGTCATTGTCCAATTGGAAACTGCAACAGGCTTGAGGTACTGAATGGCTTTTCCTTGCTTCTGCATTGCTGATGCCATTCCCTCAGGCTTCTCTCTATAATAAGCCAATTAACAACAGTTGCTAAAACAATGACCAGAGGAATGGCATGCAAAGACGTTAACTGTTTAGCTGATAAATAAACAAATGTCATCCATGAGATAGTAGGAACTGCAGATGCTAACCCTACCCCTAACTGTCATCCATGGTTTAGATTATGGTGACATTGATAGTGAGGATCGGAGGTCAGGAGTTCAGATTTCACCAAGTTAACTTGAGGAAGCGAAAATGCTGAAACCTGGTAAATTATAGGCTATCGTGAAGACAGAGTAAACAATCAGTCAGAAGTTGGATCAGGCCAATGAGACCATGCCACGTCTGTCACCTCGTTGTGGGTTTATTTGGACAATATTTCATTTCTTAAAATTTGTTTTCCTTTTAAATTCCCTCGACAATGTTGTGATGGATAGACAGATCAGTATCAGGGAAATGGACGTTTTGTTGGTGCAGGCTGTTCTAGTGATGAGACGGTTATTAACTAAAGCAAGTCTCGTTCAGTTCAGCAATCAGGCTACAGGATGGAGGGGTTCTGCTTCACCCCCTGGGGCTAAGGGACAGGGGGTTCTGCTTCACCAGTAGAGCTACATTCAACGCAACAGTTACCAATTGGCTTTTCGAACATGTTCTGCTATTCAGATTGTTCCTCACTGATCTCTTTTTATATTTGTTTGTGGGTTGAGAATGTCACTGGCTAGTGTTCCCCTGCATCTCCCACCCCCCACAGAAAACTCAGTAGCCTTGGGAACGTAGAGGGAGCTGCCTCCTTGAACCATGGCAGGGAAAACACAGTAAAATAGAACAGCAGTACGAGGAAATGAATGTACAAGCTGCACTGCAGCACTGTGCTGTACGAAGTGAATTGGGCTTGTACGCATCATTCACAAGTCTGTACGGGATAGGGTGAAGGATTCGGGTCTCAGGTGAATCATAGAATCCCTACAGTGTGGAAACGTCAGCCCAACAAGCCCACACTGACCCTCACAGAGTCCCACCCAGGCCTGTCCCCCCATAACCCACCTAAACTACACGTCCCTGGACACTATGGGCAATTTAGCATTGCCAATCCACCTAGCCTGCACATCTTTGGGCTGTGGGAGGCAACCAGGGCACCCAGAGGAAACCCACGCAGACATGGGGAGAACGCGCAAACTCCACATAGACAGTCACCCGAGGGTGGAATCAGACCCGGGTCCCTGGTGCTGTGAGGCAACAGTGCTAACCACTGAGCCACCGTGCCACCCATGGATTTCAAGTCCATCGCCTCAACCACTTGGCCACGACTCCAATGGTGGTGGAGGTGTAGGTGGCAGGTTGGTGAAGGGCCGAGGTGGGTGAGTGGGTTCCATTGCCATGTAGGCAATTGGTTAGCATTGGCAAATAGGTGAGGGGGTAGGAGGTAAGTGGCTGAGGGATGAGAGGCAGGTGGGTAAGGGGGTAGGTGAGTAAGGAGGTGGTTGAGGGTGTTGGGCAGCAGAAAATAATCTAGAAAGCTAATGGAATTCTGGCATTTACTTCCAGAGTACTGGAGTACAAGGATGCAGAATTTATGCTGCAGTTACACAAAACCTAGTTCGATCCCACTTGGAACACTGTGGGCAGAGCTGGGCACCACATAAGATTGCAGACATGTTCACTGAGTCGATGGGCTGGGTTGCAAATGTTTTGCTACCCTGCTAGGTAACGTCATCTCCAGTGAAGCATTGGCGTTCTATCTCGCTTGTTATTTATATGCCTCAGTTTGGTGGGGTGGTTGGTACCACTCCAGTTCTGTTGCTCAGTGGTTTGTACACAGGGTCTAATTCAATGTGTTTGTTGGAGGAGTTCCAGTTGGAATACCCCGCCTCCAGGAAATCCCTGGTGTATCTCCGTTTGGCTTGTGCGATTATTGATGTGTTGTCCCAGTCGACTTGGTGTCTCTCCTTGTCTGTGTGCAGTGAGACAAGTGAGAATTGGTCGTGCCTCTTGGTGGCTAGTTGGTGTTTGTGTATCAGTATTGTCAGTTTTCTTCCAGTTTGACCTATGTAGTGTTTCTCACAGTCCTTGCATGATATTTTGTATATAAGGTTTGGTTTTAGGTATGGGATCCTTTACGTTTATCAGTAGCTGTCGTAGGGTGGTTGTTGGTTTATGGGCTACCCTGATACCTAGGGGTCTAAGTAGTCTTGTGGTCATCTCTGAAATGTCCTTAATGTACGGTAGGATGATTAGCGAGTCTGGTCGTGTTGTGGTCTGTCTCGGAGGTAACTACGGATTGTGCTTTTTGGGTACCCGTTCCTTTTGAAGACTTCATGTAGGTGCTCCTGTTCTGCTTTGCGTCATTCTGGGTTGCTGCAATGTGTTGCCGCTCGTTAAAATAGTGTTGTGATGCAGCCCTGTTTGTGGGCTTTGGGGTGGTTGCTAATGTAATTGAGTATCTGGTCCATACGTGTGGTCTTTCCATATACACTAGTCTTGGAGCTCCCCATCGTTTTTGCGTTCTATCTTTATGTCTCGGAAGGGTAGTCGGTTGTTGTTTTCTTCTTCTTTTGTGAATTTTATCCTGGTGAGGATGTTGTTTATGTGTCTGTGGGTTTCTTCCAGTTTTGTGTGTTTAATAATCATGAAGGTGTCATCTGATATTCCAACTGGAACTCCATCAACAAACACATTGAATAGACCCTGTGCACAAACCACTGAGAAACAGAACCAGAAGTTACACCATACACCCAGCCAACCTAGACATATAAATAACAAGCAGGACAGAACACCGTGGCTTCACGGAGATGTACTGACGATATTACCTGGCAGGTTGACGAAATGTTTGCAACCAAACACACCGGCTCGGCGAGCAAGTCTACAACCTCATCCACAACCCAAGCTACAAATCTTCTTGAAGGATATATTGGCCTTGAGGGAGCACAACGTGGGTTTACAAGAATGATACCTGGACTTCAGAGGTGTAGTTCTTAGGAAAATTATACAAATTCGGCCTGTTTCTCTCTAGAATTTAGAAGGTTAAGTGTTGATCTGTTCAAAGTCTTCAAGATATTAACAGGAAAAGACAGGGCAGCTAAAGGGAAACTATTTCTGCTGGTTGAGGATTCTAGAAATAGGGGCATAGTCTGATAATTAGGACAAGACCATTCAGGAGAGATGTTAGGAAGCACTTCTACGCACAAAGGGTGATAGAGGTTTGGAGTTCTCTTCCAGAGTTGATAAAGGTCAGTTGTCAGTTTTAAACCTGAAACATATAAATTTTTTGTTAAGCAAATGCATTAAGGGATATGGGTCAAAGGCAGATGTATGGAGTTAGGCCACAAATCAGCCATAGTCTCATTGAATGGTAGAACTGGCTCGAGGGGCTGAATGGTTCACCCCTCCCTATGTTTTTATGTCAGGTTGGTGAGTGGGTAGGGTTGGCAGGTGGGTGAGTGGGTAGGGTTGGCAGGTGGGTGAGTGGGTAGGGT
>NC_063334.1:119362402-119385748 GCF_021869965.1 Rhincodon typus
AGGCGGGTGAGTGGGTAGGGTTGGCAGGTAAGGGTAAGGGTTAGGGTGACAGGTGGGTGAGGTTGGCAGTGAGGTGAGGGGTAAGGGGCACAGGTAGGTGAGGGTATATGTTGGCAGGTGGAGGACTGATTACTTACAGTAGTTCAGGGGGATAAGAGTGGTCTTGGGGATAGAGAGGGGGTTTGCAGTCGGGCCAGGCAGGGTCAGGGTGTTGGGGTTGGAGGGGGAATCGGGTTTAGGGTGGGGAGTGAATGGAGTGTGGCATCAGTTGTGTCTTGGGAGTTCAGTTTAATAGTTCCCTGGGAGTTAGAAGGAGGTTTGCTGGGTAACCCTTAAGCTAAATCTATCGGAATCCTCCAACGACCATAACTCTCAGACGTGGAGACTTTTCTGGAATGTTCCGCGTGTTGAGTAATTGCCACCTTCAACTTCTATGGCAATTCCTGGGGAGTGAGCAATATCAGGCCATCTGCATGTTCCCGATATGTGACTCCTATCTGCCTACTGCTGCAATGTCTTATCTTTCTTCAAACAGGGGAACCAAAGCTGCAGACCAACCCCCTCCGGACTTAGAACCTTAAATTGCAACATTCACAGCCCCAGGGCATCCTAATGCACTTTGCTATCTTTGAAGTATTTTTGAAATGTAGTCATCGCTTTAATGTGGGAGGCATACCAGCCAATTTGCGCACTGCATATCCTACGAGCTGCAATGTGAGAAAGATTTTGGTTGGAAGTTAAATGTTGGGCCAGACATGAAGCATGACCTTCACTTCTTCCAAAATGCCCTCTTGGATATTTGAAGTACCCCCTGAAGGGGCAGAATGAACCTCAGTTTCACAGCTGATCCTCAATACAGCACCTACAACAGCACAGCACCTCCCTCGCAGGTCACTGGGGACAGGGCCGTCAACTCAGGTGACATCTGAGCCAGAGGTGACAGCGTGAAAGAAACAAAAATTTGCTCAGGAACAAATGAGAGGGCATAGATTTAAGGCGATGTGCAACTGAAGCAAGGGTGGTGAGGAAAAGAATGTTCTCGTATAGCAAGTAGTTTTTGTTTTGTTTACCTGTGGGATGTGGATATCGTTGGCTGGCCAGCTTTTATTGCCTGCTCCTAATTGCCCTTGAGTGCGGAATGCGCCGCCTGGAAATGTGGTGGAGGCAGATTTAACTGAGGCATTGAAGAGGGTATTGGATGGTTATTTGGATACAAATGGTGTGAAGGGGCATGGGGTAAAGGCAGGAGATTGGCGCTAGGGGATAGACTGGTGCAATACACGATGGGCCGAATGGCCTCCTTCTGTGCCATAGCAAAGCTACGAAAAAGAAGATGAGATTAAAACTGCCGAGCCTGTTGCGTTCAGTCAGCACAGACTGGTGGGATCCAACCTTGGACATTCAGTCTAAGGACTCCCAGCTGCCCACTGCTTAAAGTCAATGAGCCGTTTGGGACCACGTTGTCTATATTTAGTTCATTTTTCAGTGGTTTGTGATCTCTTTTGGCAGCCATTCAATCAGTGAGAGGTATATCCATCGTGTCAACCAAATGGAGAATTCTTGACAGAAGGAGCCTAATGGACTGGCATTTATTCCTGAAACAGTACATTACATATCAGGCAATGGAATCTGGATTTGCCTCTTGTCATTACACAGAGACTGATGCTCCTTACACTTCACCATAAGGTTATTTTACATCATACATTGGAAGCACTTTTTGTTTAACAACTGAGCATAACGGTGAGGATGGTTCGGATAGACCGTTCGATTCTGGTCTCCCTGCTGTAGGAAGGATGTTGCGAAACTTGAAAGGGTCCAGAAAAGATTTACAAGGATGTTGCCAGGGTTGGAGGGTTTGTGCTACAGGGAGAGGCTGAATAGACTGGGGCTATTTTCCCTGGAAAATCGGAGGCTGAGGGGTGATCTTATAGAGGTTTATAAAATCATGAGGGGCATGGATAGGGTGAATAGACAAGGTTTTTTTTTTAAACCTAGGGTAGGGGAGGCCAAAACTAGAAGGGAAAAATAACATGAGAGGGGAAAAATAAAAAAGGGACCTAAGGGGCAACTTTTTCATGCAGAGGGTGGTTTGTGTGTGGAATGAGCTGCCAGAAAGAGGTGGCGGAGCCTGGTACAATTACAATATTCAAAAGGCATCTGGATGGGTATATGAGGAGGAAAGGTTTGCACGGATATGGGCCAAAACCTGGAAAATGGGACTAGATTAATTTAGGATATCTGGTTGTCTTGGACGAGTTGGACCAAAGGGTTTGTTTCTGTGCTTTACAGTCTCTATGACTTTATGACTATGAGATTGGGTTTGTTTTCGCTGGAGTTTAGAAGAATGAAGGGTTGAGTTGACGGAAGTTTTATAAGATCAACAAGGTGATGTGGAGAGGATGTTTTGTCTTGTGGGTGAGTCTGGAATGAGGAGACACGGTTTAAAAATAAGGGGTCCCTCCCTTTGAACACAGAGATAAGATGTTCATTTTTCACACAGATAGTTGCATGAGTTTGGAACTGTTTGCCTCAGGGGGTGACAGAGATGGAGGTCACTGAATATTCCTAAGGTGGGGACAGATGGATACTCATTAGGCAAGGGAATTGAAGGGTGGCAGGGGTGGATGGGAATGCAGAATTCAAAATGTAATCAGATCAGCCACAATCTTATTGAATGGTGGAGCAGGTTCTAGGGGCTGAATGGCCTTTTCTGCAGCTATTTCACATTGGACTCTATAGTTACAAGAAATATGATGACACAGCAAGGAACTTGCATTCAGATAGAGCCTTACACGATATTTTCGAAGATCCCAAAGTGTTTTACATCCAATCTTGTTACTTGACAACTGTCACTTGTGTTTCCTTGCACCATTCGCCAATTTGCCATCATTTAAGCCCTCTACCTCATTCAGAACTTTCCTTTTCCTCCTCCGCCCACCTCTGTAAACCCAGTATTTGTTTTAAATCATCGTTTGGTAATACAGAGATTTAACATTTCTGAAAGGAATTTGCCTTGCACTAATCAGGACTGGGACACAGGAAACAGATTTGGAGAAAAGGTGGTGTCATATTCAAGAAAAGAACAGGGATTGTGGTGACATCCCCCACTCCAGTTGCTGGGTAACTTGCCAACAATCACTGTCTACAGATATTATGTGGCGAGACATGCAAGGACACCAGTGCTAGAGAAATATAAAACCAAAAACAATTGCTGGAAAAACTCAGCAGGTCTGGCAGTACCCACGGAGAGAAATCAGAGTTAACGTTGTGGGTCCAGTGACGCTTCCTCAGTACAGACAATGAAACATATCTCACTATGATACTGTGGAGCTGGATGAACACAGAGGCCAGGCAGCATCAGATGGTCCAGACCTGAAACGTCAGCTTTCCTGCTCCTCTAATGCTGCCTGGCCTGCCGTGTTCCTCCAGCTCCACACCTTGTTATCTCAGACTCCAGCATTGGCAGTTCCTACTACCTCTTACTATGATACTGACCTTGGGAAACTAGGGAGAAATTTGAACATCTTAGTCTATGGCAAACTTTTACATTGGAAAAGAATTCTCAGACGAACTGTTAGTAAGATGCTGGGTGGATTTTATCCTCAGTTACCTGAGAGCATTTCCTAGATCTTTGCCTTCCTGTTTTAGAAATGAAATATACCTCTGCTTAAAACACAGACTGCAAAGTGACTGTGCTTCAAATGTACTACATTAAGTTCTTTAAACAGTGCGGAAGTTGAAAAGAATGGTAAAACATGGAAGGGTAGAAAAATAGGAGCAGGAGTAGGCCATGAATTCCAGTGAATCTGCTCTGCCCTTGAACATGACCATGGCTGTATCTCTATCCTAATGCTATATTTGCACCATGTCCCCATACCCTTTGACACCTTTAGCCTATAGAAATCCATCTATTCCTTCCTTAAATATATTGAGTGACTTTGATTCTGCAGGATCATGTGGTCTCAATTGCCAACAATCCCAGTTGAAATTGTGAGATGCCATAATTTACTGGTTTAGGAAGACCATAACACTGGAACAGAATTAGGCCATTTGGCCCATCGAGTCTACTCCTCCATCAAATCATGGCTGGTATGCTCCCCAACCCCATTCTCCTGTCTTGTCCCCATAACCCTTGATCCTCCTACCAATCAAGAACCTATCTATCTCTGTCTTAAATACACTCAATGACTTGGCCCCCACAGCCCTCTAAGGCAATGAGCTCCACAGATTCACCACCCTCTGGCTGAGGAAATTCCTCCTCATCTCGGCTCTAAAGGGTCATCCCTTCACTCTGAGGCTGCGCCTTTAGGTCATAGTCTTTCTTACTAGTGAAAACTTATTGTTCATGTCCACTCTATCCAAGCCACTCAGTATTCTACAAGTTTCAATCAGATCCCCGCTCATCTTTCTAAACTCCTTTGAGTATAGACCTGGAGTCCTCAACTGCCCCTCATATGACAAGTCCTTCATCCCTGGGTCATTTTTTGTAAATGTCCTCTGGACTCCCTCCAAGTCCAGCACATGTTCCAGGCACAGAGGAACATTTTAAAAGTCTTTTCTTAAAATAAATCTGTAATTTACTAAAAAAAACTGAACACTAAACCAATTAAACGGCTCAATATGCTTTTTGAAGAACATTTCAGGTGATTTTGAAATCAGGTTACACACAGGCAGAGTACAGCAATCGCTTATTAAAAATATTTTACTTGTGGCATAGACATGCTGTCTGAGAGGGGAACATCGCTATGCACATAATCAGGCTGTAGCTGCTCCCTGAAGGCTTGACAACATCCAACAAGTACAAATTTGGAAAGTGAAAAGGAACATCTTAAATGCAGTTTAGCGAAAAACACAAGAAATTGCCCACAACTATTTCTGTCTTGCTCCATGCACATACCCTGCTGCTTGGTGATATCAGGCTTAAATGCCTCATAACCACAGGCATCACTTCTGAACTAGTTGCAACATCAGCTGAGCTAGTTGTGGGATTTACTGTTTCCATCGGTGACGTGTGAATCATGGAGACAGGGCCATCACAATTATGACATTTCTCAGGTGCAGAGGTGGGGGTTGGTGGGGGGAAGGTGAGGCTTCAATGTGGAATAAGTCAACCTGGGTTCTGATGGTCTGGTTAAAGCTGTTAATCTCCAGCTCATTCTTAACCTTGCTGGTGAGGTCACCAGCCCTGTTCAGCATCCCAGTCTTTAGCTTCTACCTGGTAGACTTCAGAATTGGACACACTGGTTACAGGGAAGATGTTTCCCCCTGGCTGGGGAGTACAGAACCTGGGAACACAGTCTCAGGATACAGAGTAGGGCATTTAGGGTTGAGAGATCAGTCAAAGCTAATGAGGCCAAGTCAATAAGTATATTCAGGAAAGAGAGATAGATTTTTAGATGTTAAAGGCAGCAAGGGGTATGGGGAGAAAACAGGGAGATGGCGTTGAGATAAAGAATCAGCTACAGTCACATTGAATGACGGAGCAGGCTCAAAAGGCCAAATGGCCTACTCCTGTCCCTGGTTTCTATGGATAGTTAAGTGGCAAAAGCACAATGCAGTGTAGTGTGAAGTGATGCCTTTATTTTCAAAGAATGTGAGTATTACTGATGACGCTAACATTTGTTGCCCATCCCTAATTACCCTTGAACTGAATGGTTTGTTTGACCCTTTCAGAGGACTGTTAAGAAGCAATCACATTGATGTGGGCATGGAGTCACATGTTCGTCAGACCAGGGGTAAGCACAGCAGATTCCCTTTGGTGAAGGGGTAATGGGTTTTTAATGTCATCACTAGGGAGACTAGCTTTCAATCCAGATTTAATAATTAATGAAACTGAAGGCTCAAAAAGCTGCCGTTGTGGGATTTGAACCAGTGCCTCCAGAGAATTGACCTCAGACACTAGGTTCAGTGATCTAGTAACACTACCACTCATTTCCCCTCAGCTGAGGCCTAACCAGTGTTTTGCAAGTTCTTTCTTAATGAAAGGATGTAAGAGGCAAAGCACGGCCAATTAGGGATCAAAAAGGAGATGTAGACAGAGAAGTTAAAGTAATGAATACTGTTCTTATCTATGAGATCTATGGCAACAGAAGAAGATAGTCACTAGGAGGCCTTAAAATTATAAGGACATTGATAAGCTATCCGTACTTAAAATTGACAAGATACTGAGTCCAGGTGAGATGTATCCATTGAAGGAAGTGAGAGTGGAAATTACAGAGACCCAATCTTCCCTGGATGTGGGGAGTGGTTTGGAGGATGAGAGAACTGCAAACGTTGCACTCTCGTTTAAAGAAAGATTGTAAAGAGAGAGGCAGCAAGTACAGACCCGTTAGTTAAACTTCGGTGGTGAATACTCTTCCAGAAACAATTATTTGGTTTAAAGTTAATAGTCACATGGAAAACTATGGATTGATTCTGAAGACTCAGCCTGGGTTTGTTAAGGGAAAATCATGTCTAACTGGTTTGTTGGAGTTTTGTTTGAAGATGTAACAGAGAGAGCTGATGAGGGTAAGGCCTTTGATGCGTTGTACGTCAAAGACCAAAAGGCGTTCAAAATTGTGCCACATGACAGACTTGTGAGGAAAGTGATAGACCATGGGGTACAAGAATTGACTCTTAACTGTCAGCACTTCAAGGACAGGTGGCGATGGGCATTAAGTGTTGGCTTTGCCAGTGATGCCTACAATTCAATTTAGAAGCCTTAAAAGATGTGGAGGAATTTCTTCTCTCAGTGGGTTGAGAGACTTTGGAACTCCTTGTCACAGAGAGCTGTGGGGGAACAGAGTCTTTGTGTCTATTTAAGGCTGAGATAGATAGATTTTCAATCAGTTGGGTGAATCAAGGATTTTGGGGAAAGGACAGAAAAATGGACATGAGGAATGTTGGATCAGCTGTGATCCTATTGAATGGTGGAACAGGCTCGAGGGGCCGAATGGCCTACTCCTGTTTCTATTTCTTATGGTTTTGGATGTAAAGGAAAGATTAAGAGAAGCTAGTTGTCATGGTCTGGAATTGTTCTATCTGAAGGTGGAAGCTGATTCTGTGAAGAGTTTGAAAAGTGAGGTGGAAAGGTACTTGTGGGCTGGATGTAGGGTGCAAATGATGGCACAGTGGCATTATGACTGGACTAGTAATACAGAGCTCCTGGCTAATGTGCTGGGGACGTGGGTTCAAGTCCCACTCTGATAAAACTTGTATTTGATTAAAACCTAGCTGAATTATGACTTAACGTTATAAACATCCATTTGGCTCAGCCTTCAGTAATAGCAACATTTTTTAAAATTCATTTATGGGATGTAGGCATCACTGGCTTGGCTAGCATTTATTGTCCTTCGCTAATTGTCCTTGAGAAGATGGTGGTGAGCTGCCTTCTTGAACTGCTGCAGCCCATGTGCTGTAGGAAGACCCACAATGCCCTTAAGTAGGAAATTGCAGGATTTTAAACCAGTAAAACTGAAGGAACAGAAGTAACCTGTTGCTCTCAACAAGTCTAGCTTATATGTGTCTCCAGGCCCCCAGTAATGGGGGTTGACTTTTGGCACTTTAGCAAGCCACTCAGTTTAGAGGAAATTAGGGATTGGGCAACAAATACCAGCGTTGCCAGTGACACCCACATCTCATGAATCACTAAAAAAAACAAAAGGATATTTGGCAGGTGTGGGAGGCACAACATGACTGGACTTTCAGTGGAGCAATTAGGAAAGGTACTAATGACCTACTTCTATCCTCCGTTAGCAAGATGTGACCTCGGAACAACTTTACAATGACTGATTGGCTCCTTTGATCGGAATGGGAGTGTTACATGCAAGTGGCAGTCATGGGACCATTCATAATTGTCCCACAGGAATGTAGAAGGACCTACAGTCAGTGTGTTTTCTCTGCAAAAGCACGGAAACAAAGTCTATTCCTTTGGTTACCCCATCCACCTACCTGATTGGCTGAGAGCGCTGAGCTTAGCTTTCATCACGGATGCCCAGTTGGGCACTTGCCCAATTGAGGGAATGCTTTGGAAATCTGCTGCAGGGATGGGTTGGCAAACCCAATGTGAAGTTTGATTTTTCCAAGATTGATGTCTGTTTGTCATTATCCATTCACATGACTGGGAATTGTTGCTTCATGTCTCACCATATAATAGAGGCAAGATGCTACCAACCAATGGGATGGTGGCGTTGGAGCAAGTTAGGGCAGACGGGTGGGGGGGCAGTAAAATGGCAGTGAGCCACGCTGGGATGGTCCATGATGTTCTGCCACCTCTGAGGCAATTTACCAAGATGGCAACATCAGGTAGGGGAGTGTGCTGGTAACTGAAGTCTGGAGTCCAATTAGAAGCCCGATTGAGGGGCATCTGGGTGCCAGTGGAGGAAGAGGCCACTGTTATGGGAAGGGGTAAATTGGTGCTTCATGTTCCAACAACAGGACTCCCCCTCTGGCATAAAGCACCAGAGAAAATTGCCTTGTCAGACTGCCTCAAAGATGGGGGCACCCTCTCCTACCCTTTGTAGCCCCAGTCGACAGTGGCCTCCTCACTACCGATACCCTGATTGCGCCAACAATGTGGTGAGCCAGCCTGGTGCCCACAACTGGATGTTGGGCCAGAAGGTTAGGTGGATTGGCCATGCTAAGTTGCCCATGGTGTCCAGGGATGTGCAGGCTAGGTGTAACCTGCCTTGGGAATGCAGGGGATAGAATGGGTGGGGGGAGCTGGGCCTGGTTGGGATGCTCTTCGGAGGGTCGGCGTGGACTCAATCGGCCAAATGGCCTCTTACTGCACAGTAGGAATTTCATGGTGACAAGGTTGCTGCCGCTGGGAACTCAGGACCTGCATATGGTCTCAAAATCGGTGTTTAACCTGTGCTGGGAAGAAGCGCACTTAAAACAGGATGCACAGACGCATTAATATTATATATCAGTCTGCTGTGTGAGGCAGGTCGTGTGCTAATTGTTCAGCTTAAGCATATAGCTGGAAGGATATAATGTACAGAGCTGAGGAATATTTATTCAGCATTTAACCAAACATAAACAGCTGACCGTGCGTACTTGCTAACAGGAGAAGTGTCCTAACCCTTGGAAGAGTACCTCTCTAGTAGAGCCATCACTGATGAGGAGATCCAATACTGGATCAGCTAAACCAGCTCAACCTTCTTCAAAGCATGATAGCGAGCATTTGACGTCAAAACCCTCCTTAAGCAGTTCTGGTGCACAGACCACTGTCACTGCACTCCTGTGCTATAACACCATAAGACATGGGAGCAGAAATAGGCCATTCAGCCCATCGAGTCTGCTTCGTTATTCAATTCCAATTTCAAGTGCTGGAAAATGGGATTAGAATTGTTAGGTGGTTATTTTTGACCAGCATGGACTTGGTAGGTTGAAGAGCCTTTTCTCTGCTATAGACCTCATGGCTGATCTGATAATCCTCAACTCCACTTTCCTGCTCTTTTTCCCAATAACAATTGATTCCCCTATTGATTAAAAATCTGTCTATCTCGGCCTTGAAGATACTTAATGACTCAGCCTTGACAGCCCTCTCTGGTAAAGAATTCCACGCATTCACAAACCTCTGGGAGAAGAAATTTCCCTTCATCTCTGTCATAAATGAGTGACCCCTTACTCTGAGATGATGCCCTCTGGTCCAAGACTCTCGCATAAGGGGTAACAATGTCCCCGCATCTACCTTGTCAAGTCCTCTAAGAATCTCGTATGTTTCAAGAAGGTGACCTTTCATTTTTCTATACTCCTCTGCAATGAGATCTAGACTGTGTAACAGTGACATATAAGATACAGAGTGACAGTCAATTTGGTCACATCAAGATTTCACCAGCAACAACGACCAGAAGGTCTACCTCTGGTGATTTGGCGAGGGATAAATATTGATCAGAATACAGGGAAAGCTCCCTTGCTACTCTTCCAAATAAACTGATAGTATTTTTAAAAAAAAATTATTATTTCACGGCACATGCGCATCGCTGGCAATGCGAAGCATTTGTTCCCATCCCTAAATGTCCTTGAACTGAAAGGCTTTTGAGGTCATTTCAGAGAATAATTAAGAGTCGGTCACAGAGCTGTGGAACGGGAGTCACATGGAGTCTAGACCAGCCAAGGATGGCAGATTTCCTTCCCTGAAGGATATTAATAAACAGTCTTTTTTTGAAGCAACAATGGTTTTCATAGCAGATTCCAGATTTCTGTGAGAGATATTAGGAACTGCCGATGCTGGAGTCTGAGATAACAAGGTGTGGAGCTGGAGGAACACAGCAGGCCAGGCGGCATCAGAGGAGCAGGAAAGCTGTCATTTCGGGTCTGGACCCTTCCTCAGAAAATGACCAGAGGGCATTATCTCAGAGTAAGTTGTCACTCATTTATGGCAGAGATGAAGAGAAATCTCTTCTTCCAGAGGTTTGTGAATGTGTGGAATTCTTTACCAGAGAGGGCTGTCAAGGCTGAGTCATTAAGTATCTTCAAGGCTGAGATAGACAGATTTTCTGAGGAAGCGTCCAGACTCAAAACTTCGGCTTTCCTGCTCCTCTGATGCTGCCTGGCCAGCTGTGCTCATCCAACTCTACACCAGATTTCTGTCGTCCAGCTTTTAAAGTCTAGAGTGGAATGAAAACATGCTTCCCAGAAGATTGGCCTAGATATCTGCAAGTTCACTCGGATGATCCCTGGTATGGAGGGATTGTCTTACTATGAAACGTTAAACAGGTCGGGACTCTACTCACAAGTGTTTAGAAGAATGGAAGGTGATCTCATTGAAATATATGGGATTCTTAAGGGCCTTGACAGGGTGAATGCTGAGCAGTTGTTTCCCCTCACGGGAGAGTCTAAGACCAGAGGGTATAGTCTCAGAATTAAGAGGAGCCAATTTAAGGCTGAGATGAGAAGGAATTTCTTCTCTCAGAGGCTAGTGAGTCTTTGGATCTCCTTGCCGCAGAGACCCATTGGGGCAAAGTCCTTGTGTATATTTAAGGCTGAGAGAGATAGATTCTTAATAAAGGATTATGAGGAAAGGGCAGGAAAGTGGACATGAGGAATGTCAGATCAGCCATGATCCTATTGAAGGTGGGGTAGGCTGGAGGGGCCGAATGGCCTACTCCTGTTCCTATTTTTTGTGATCTTATTTGTCTAATAGCAGTTACGATTTCCCTTTGAGCCTTTCACATCCATCTGAACAGGAAGAAAGGGGCTGTGTTTGATGTCTCATGGCAAGCCTTACAATACAGCATTCCCTCAGTACTCTACTGAACCCTTCGACTTTTACCCTGAGATCCTAGGACACAGTGTCCTGACACGGAGGCCAGCGTGATACCAATAATGACCACCGCAACTCTGGTTCTGACTCTCAGTTGACTACAGCTGTTTAGACATTGAGGCGTGAGGTGATGCCAAGTTTAATATTGCCATCTCATCCCTTCTTATCACAAAGCTGGAAGAAATTGGATGTAAACATCTGTCTGCAAATTCTCACTTCCAATATCTGGACTTGGAAACTAACAAGACACTGCTGTTAGATTAGATCCATTTTTAAGAAGAACAAAGAACAAAGAAAATTACAGTACAGGAACAGGCCCTTCGGCCCTCCAAGCCTGCACCGACATGCTGCCTGTCGCAACTAAAACCCCCTACCCTTCCGGGGACCGTATCCCTCTATTCCCATCCTATTCATATATTTGTCAAGATGCCCTTTAAAAGTCGTTATCGTATCTGCTTCCACGAACTCCCCGGCAGCGAGTTCCAGGCACCCACCACCCTCTGTGTTAAAAACATGCCTTGTACATCACCCTTAAACCTTGCCCCTCACACCTTAAACCCATGCACCCTAGTAACAGACTTTTCCACCCTGGGAAAAAGCTTCTGACTGTCCACTGTCTCCATGCCCTTCATAATCTTGTAGGCCTCTATCAGGTCACCCCTCAACCTCCGTCATTCCAGTGAGAACAACCCAAGTTTCTCCAACCTCTCCTCATAGTTAATGCCCTCCATACCAGGCAACATCCTGGTAAATCTTTTCTGTACCCTCTCTAAAGCCACCACATCCTTCTGGTAGTGTGGCGACCAGAATTGAACACAATATTACCTCCAGTCTTTACTGTTCTGAGATCTGACCTCACCATTTAGGCATGATTTGGAAATCTATTTTAGTTCTTTCTACACTGCGGCTGTTGAAATTTGGCCTACGTAATATAATAAAAATCTGAAGCAGAGATTAATCTCATCAAATTTCAGAGTGCAGAACAAAATGTGACTGCATTTCTGGCAATGCCTCATTCCAGCAATTTTGTAACAACTATAACACATTTCACTGGCCAGTCACTCTTCAAAAATGAATAATTCATCTCTCAGTGACATATGGAAATAAAAATCTCTGGCAATGAGACCATAAGATCATGAGACGTAGGAGCAGAAGCAGGCCATTCAGCCCATCGAGTCTGTGAGATGATGGCTGATCTGATAATCCTCAACTCCACTTTCTTGTCTTTTCCCCATAACCATTGATTGGTAAACTGTCTATCTCAGCCTTGAAAGGCTTATCAATACCCAGCCTAAACAGTCCTCTGTGGTAAAGAATTCCACAGATTCACTCCTCTCTGAAAGAAGAGATTCCTCCTCGTCTCTGTCTTAAATAGGTCACTCCTTGCTCCGAGTTGATGCTCTCCGGTCCTAGACTCTCCCACAAGGGAAAACAAGCTGTACCTACCCTGTCAAGTTGTACTCACTCACTCCTTGTCATGTAGCATTGCGATTATGCTGTACAATTGCAGAGGCCTGAATGGCTGACTGGGGGGTTTAGATGCAGGTATTAAATGCAGCTGGAATAAAAACTGGTCCCAGTAATGGATAGCGTGGTTTTACCGCCAAGGAGTGTTTATCTTAAAGCCTGATGTGGCAATGTTATTGCCCGTAATACAAAACAAATCTGGGTATGGATATTATGGCACTGAAGAAACTGATGGACATTTATTGCAGAATCACTGAAGTATTACAGAGCAGGATAAGGCCAATTGGCCTATCATATCTGTACTGCCTCTCCAAATGAGTGTTGTGACTTTGTTTCGTTCTCCAGCCCTCTCCCCCGTATCCTTGTACATCGTGTCTATTTAAATAATTATCCAATGAACTATCAAGTATCTACTACACTTCCAGGCAGCGCATTTCAGACCCAAACAACTTATCATGCGAAAAAAGTTTTCCTCACATTATAATTGCTTCCTTTGCAAATCACTTAAAATCTGAGCCCACTCAGCCTTGATCTTCTCAAGCGCAGACAATTTCTCCCCGTTGACTCTACCCAGTCCTGTTGCGAATTTAAAAATTTCTATCGGATCTCCTCTTAGCCCCCTTGTCTCCAAGGAGAGCAGTCCTGGCCTTTCCAAGCTATCCTCACAACTTGTTCCTCATCCCCGGGACCAGTTGTGAAAATCTCTCCTGTACTCTCTTCGATGCATTCACATCCCTCATATAGCGTGGGCCAGAACTGCACACAACACTGCAGCAGTGGTCTAACAGTTGTCTTACAGCCAAGTATTATGTATAAATATTACATTTCTTAGGCACATAAGTGTCTTGGTTAACATTAAGTTATTTTACAATGGATGAGTATGCTCCTAGTTAAGTGTCATGCTTCCAGTGATCTGAGACAAGATGGAGTATACTATCTTCATACCCTTAGATCACCGTTGCAATGATGATATCATGCATGTTGAAATACTGACCCTGAGACATAGCAGAATAGAGACCATGAAACAATTGGATTGTCAAAGAAACCTAGGATAACAAGGTGTAGAGCTGGATGAACACAGCAGGCCAAGCAGCATCAGAGGAGCAGAAAAGCTGACATTTCGGGCCTAGACCCTTCTTCAGAAAGAAGGGTCTAGGCCCGAAACGTCAACCTTCCTGCTCCTCTGATGCTGCTTGGCCTGCTATGTTCATCCAGCTCTACACCTTGATATCTCAGATTCTCCAGCATCTGCAGTTCCTACTATCTCTGTCAAAGAAACCTATCTGGTTCTCTCATGTGGCCTATGATGTCACTACAGACCTGCATTTTTTTTATGAGACATGAGCGTCACTGGTGGGTCAGCACTTATTGCCTGTTGCTAGTTGTTCTCAAGGAGGAGTTGGTGAGCTGCCATCTTGAACTGCTGCAGAGCGTGCTGTAGTTGGGGTAGGTGCAGCACGGTGGCTCAGTGGTTAGTACTGCTGCCTCATAGCACCAGGGACCTGAACTTGATTCCACCTTTGGGAAACTGTCTGTGTGGAGTGTGCATGTTCTCCCTGTGTCTGTGTGGGTTTCCTCTGGTTGCTCCCATTGTCCAAAGATGTGCAGGTTAGGTGGTTTGGCCATGATAAATTGTCCAATGCGTGCAGGTAAATGTGGGGGTATGGGATGGTAGGGGTGTGGGTCTGAATGCGATGCTCTTTGGAGATTTGGTGTGGACTGGGGGGGCAGAATAGCCTGTTTCTACACTGTAGGGATTCTATGATTTGGTGTAGGTAGACCTGCCATGTTGTTAGGGAGGGAATTCCAGGATTTTGACCCAGCAACACTGAAGGAACAGCAATATACTTCCAAGTCAGGATAGTGAGTGGCTTTGAGGGGAACTTGCAGGTGGTGGTGTTCCCTTGAATCTGCTGCCCTTGTCCTTCCAGATGGAGGTGGCTGTGAGTTTGGAAGGTGCTGTAGGGAGGGAATGTTGACTATTGAGCTATTGGATATAGTTAAAGCTCTGAAAGATTTAGTGCCGAAGGCTGCATTACGTCTGATCTAACTTGCGTGGGGAAAGGCAGGACAATGTAAATTCTTGAAGTGGACAGATCTGTATTCCTTCGACTCCCAATAGTCTGAATAGCAATGTTCATCTTATCGAGATAACTTGATTACTATCTTGCAATAACTTCAATCTTGGACACCACAAGACAAAGCTGCAGCAAAGAAATCAAGGGCTGTAGAAGCAATTTAAACCATAGTTGCAACACCAGGATTGTTGGGATGCCAGAATTAAAGCTATAACAGGGCCATTTAGAAGTTTAAGCAGACAGAGTCGAGTGGAAGAAGGAAGTAAAGAGATTGAGTCTGCAGGGAGATCTAGAATTAAGGCCACTGTTGAGGCAGATAAGAATGTAAGAAATAGGAGCAGGAGAAGGGCATCCGGCCCCTCAAGCCTGCTCTGCCATTCAGTACGATCATGGCTGATCTTTTCGTGGACTCAGCTCCACTTACCCACCTACTCATCATAACCCTTAATTCCTTTACTATTCCTTTACTATTCAAAGATCTACCTAACTTTGCCTTAAAAACATTCAACGAAGTAGCCTCAACTGCTTCACTGGGCAGGGAATTCCACAGATTCACAACCCTTTGGGAAAAGGAGTTCCTCCTCAACTCAGTCCTAAATCTGCTTCCCCTAATTTTGAGGCTATGTCCTCTTGTTCTAGCTTCACCCACCAATGGATACAACCTCCCTGCTTCTTTCTTATCTATTCCCTTCATAATTTTACATGTTTCTACAAGATCCACCCCCCCCCCCTCCCCCCCCCCCCCTCATTCTTCTAACTTCCAATGAGTATAGTCCCGGTCTACTCAATCTCTCCACATAAGCCAACACTCTCAACTCCAGAATCAACCTAACGAACCTCTTCTGCACCCCCTCCAGTGCCAGTGCATCCTTTCTGAAGACAGAATTCATTCTGATCACAGAAGCAAGATTCATTTGGCGAAATTGTGGAAATAAATGGGAACGCTTTCAGAAATGGCGGCCATTATTACAAACATGGTGGACAATGTGAATCACCGAGGGATTCATTGTAAAGGCTTCAGGCAGCAGGTTTCATTTCTCAAATTGTGGAAAAGGATAAGCATTGTTTATTAGGCTGTGAAAGGCAGGAAATCATCTATTTCGCCTACAAAATGGCAGGAAACCTTCATACTAGTCATAAATACCAAGGAAAAATCTTCCAGTGAGTGGTACAGGGAAGGAGCATTGCTATAGTGAAGAGTTGAAAGTCTCTAAGGGAAAACAAAACAGCATTTAAAAGTTTTCAGGCAAAGTGAATTAGCAACTTTGGTATAGTTCAGGACTACAAACTTTTAAAGTACCAAAAGGAAAGCAACATTACAGAAATAAAAACTAATGTAAGAACAAATATTTGCACTGGGAAGAAACAACACAATACTGCAGGAGGATTTGATTTCAGAAATGGGCCAAATGGAACAGAATATTGGACATGGAGAAAATAGTTCTAAAGATGCAGAATTTCTTCCAAACTTGACAATAAATCAGAAGTAGTGAGTATGTGAACAAATAAGCACACATATATCTTCAATTGGGATGGTAGCTGAAGACATTACAGCTTGCCAAGACAGATGATTTTGAAGATATCTTACAAACTTTTGACAATTGGTTTAATCTGTGAACAAATAAAATTCTTGAAGATCAAGGTTTAACAGCAACGTTAAGCATCTAGGGGAATTGCTAGATAATTCAATTTATGATCTCTGTAGATTAGTGAAAAAATGTGACTTTGGAGCTTTGAAATCAGAACTCATAAAAGACAAAACTATTGTTAGAATTGCTGATAAATCTTTGTCAGATTCATTACAGATCAAAGAAGATTTGACTTCGGTGGATTATGTTCAGATCGTGAATAAATCAACAATCCCAAGAGAAGATGGTCAACCTTATCACAGGAGATCCACAGAATCCATTTCGTTCATAAGGCACAAGAACTCTAAAAGCTCATGGGTCAAGCCAATACAAACAGTAGGCTAGACAACAGATACTAATGGTCAATGGAACAAGAAAGCCTCAAAGGCACAGAATATGCCTAGTTATTGTATAACGATGCTTCATCTGTAAAACAAAAGGTTACTTCCAGAAGATATGTTGTAGCAGGACACAATCAAAGAGCAACACAAGATCATGCAGCTATTCT
Organism: Rhincodon typus; assembly: GCF_021869965.1. Lineage (NCBI taxonomy): Eukaryota > Metazoa > Chordata > Chondrichthyes > Orectolobiformes > Rhincodontidae > Rhincodon > Rhincodon typus. The sequence continues at coordinate 119,379,332 of NC_063334.1, forward strand.
CGAAAAGAGGTAGAGCAACTAACAACAAAACAAATCTTCTGCAAGTATCATCCAGGAGATAAAAGTGGAGAATTTAGTGGAGAGTCTTTATAAATCTGTCCAAATCATAGAATCATAGAGTTATACAGCATGGAAGCAAACCCTTTGGTCGAACTCGTCCATGCCGATCAGACATCCCAATTGACTTAGTCCCATTTGCCAGCATTTGGCCCATTTCTCTCTAAACCCTTACTATTCATATACCCATCCAGATAGTTTTAAAATGTTATAATTGTACCCGCCTCCACCACTTCCTGTAGCATCTCATTCCATACACGCACCACCCTCTGCGTGAAAATGTTACCTTCAGGACCTTTTTAAATCTTTCCCTTTTCACCCTAAACCTATGGCCTCTAGTTTTGGACTCCCCCAACCTCGGAACAAGACCTTGGCTATTCAACCTGCCAATGCCCCTCATGATTTTGTAAACCTCTATAAGGTCACCCCCAGCTTCTGATGCTCCAGGGAAAATAGCCCCAGCCTGTTCAGCCCCTCCCTATAGCTCAAACGCATAACCAAAGTCTTCACTTTCTTGAATTATCCCTATATCCCTTAATTCATTTCATGCCCAAAAATGTATCAATCCCTGTTTTGAATGTACTCTATATCTGAAACTCTCCAACTTTTGGACAGAGTGTTAAATAATGATGATCTTGTTAATGTTGATTTCACCTAGCGCACACCCTGTGCAATGTGACCTGTATGCCATTTTGATCTGTATGTCCTTTCTTTACTATGATCTGCCTGTAACGCTCATAAACCAAAGCTTTTTACTGTAATTTGATACATGTGACAATAAGACAATCAATAAAACCCAGTGAGTGCAGATCTTTTCATATCTCCCCTGTTCTGAATCTGTGACACAGTGTTTAGATCTCCCAGCCAGGAAATATTTTCCCATCAGTTACTCCATCAAAAAATATAATTAGGCCAGTACATAACTCCAACGGGTTTAGGCCTTGTCCACATGAACTTTACTCACGGGACAATCCCCTCATCCAGAACAGCCTAATGAAGCAATGTTGCACTCCCTTCAGGGCAAGACTTTTTTTAGTGAAGCAGACCAATGTGGATTTCCTGGAACAAGGAGATCCTGAGGAAGGATCGGAGAATCACAGAATAGTTCCACGGGCACAGGACGAGGCCATTCAGCTCACCATATGATGTCATCTGAATGAGCATTTCAGCGAGTGTCACACCCCCTCCTCCAGTTTACCATGTAGCTCTGGACATTTGTCCTTCTCAGATACAAATCTAATTTCCTCCTGAGTGCCTGGATTTACTTTACCTTCACCAAACCGTGACGAAGTACATTCCAGATCCGAAAACCCTGCTGTGCAGGAATGTGTCTCCACATATCACTATTGCTGTCTCATCAATTGCCTTAACTCTGTATTTCTTTGGTTCTTGATCCTGATAGGAATAGTTTCATTCAAGCCACTCTGCCCAGTTGCCTCATAATTTTGAACACCTGTACTAAAATCTCACATCAACCATCTCTTCTTTAATGAAGATTGTCCCAGCTTCTCCAATCCATTAGGTTCCTCACCCTTGGAACCATTCTTATGGATGTTTTCTGTACTCTTTCTGATGCTGTTACAGTCTTATGAAAATGTGGCACCCAGAGCTAGATGCACAGCCTCAACTGTGATTAAATTAGTGTCTAATATAAGTTCACCATCACCTCCTTACCCTTGTACTCTACGCCCCTATTAATAAAGTTGACAGCACTGACTGCTTTATTAACTCCTCTCTCCAACTTCCCTGCCACTATCAATGGTCTGTGCAGATACGCACCCAGGCCCTCTGCTCCTGCATCCCATTTAGAGTTGTAACCTGTATTTTGTTTTATCTGCATTGAGTTCTTCCTGCCAAAATAAATCACTTCACATTTCTCTGCTTTCAATTTCATCTGCCATTTGTCCAACAAAGTCACCAACCTATCTTTGTCCTTTCGAAGTTCTAAACGGTACTTATCACAACGCTTCCAAATTTTGTATCATCTGCAGGTTTGAAATTCTGTCCCCATGCATCCATGTCGAGATCATTGATGTATATCAGAAAGAGCAGGTACCCCAACACAGACTACTAGGGACTCCATGATGACTGTTCTTTCAGTCTGACAAAGATTCATGAACCTCTACTCTGTTTTATTTTATTCATTATTTGCCATGTCAAGATTTGAATCCATGTCTACAGAGCGTTATCTGGATCTCTGGATTAAAAGCGATAATACCACTAGACAATTGCCTCTTGGTACTCAGTCAACTTCCTATTGTTGTCACTGCTGTCTCCTTTGTTCAACAAGTTCTCACTTTGCTTACAAGTCCACTATGCAGCACTATATCATCTGCATAGCTTTCGGGAGAGAATCCCAGATCATAAAATCATGGACAAAAACAAAGTTGCTGGAAAAGCTCAGCAGGTCTAGCAGCATCTGTGAAGAAAAAATCAGAGATAATGTTTCGGGTCCGGTGACCCTTCCTCAGAACTGGACCTGAAACGTTAACTCTGATTTTTCCTTCACAGATGCTGCCAGATCTGCTGAGTTTTCCCAGCAATTTCTGTTTTTGCTCCTGATTTACAGCATCCGCAGTTCTTTTGGTTTTCATAAAATCATGGTATGTCTATAATCCAGTCAGAGGTCTTTTCGTGCATCAGGTCCCTACTGGATACTGTGAAACAATAATGCCTTCAGTTCTTTGAAGAGCTTCATTTGTAGTGTTACAATGACACAGTAAAGCTCAGTGGGAGGTGGAAACATTTCATTGAAAGAAGCAACATGGGATATGGATGCTGGACCTGTGCAAAATGGGCTCCAGAAGGTCAGACGACTTCTGTAGAGGTTTCTGCATCGAAGGACAGGTGCAGACATAAATCTGAGTCCCCTGTGTTACCCCATGACTGGAGAACAGTGGTCCTACTCCTGGTCCCCATCCCAAGCACGAGTGGCCCTGACCCGGTCGATAGAAGAGGTTTAAAACAATAATGGATGCCAGACTTATCAGTCCCGTGATGGTGGAATTTCAAATGAAGCTGGTTTAGGAAACTGGTCAAAGCTGCGATGTTGATGGGTCATCAAACATTCCACAGTCAATGTCAAAGTCATCAGCTTGACCCCATTGTGTGGATAATGGAATACATCAAATAATGTGATCACATGACTGTGGATAAAGGGAGAGCCAATACCTAGTCGAGCAACAGTCTGATATTGCGATGCACATGGAAATGTGCCCTAAAAACAGACTGACATTGTCTCAGAAAAGACCGTTGCCATCCCTGCGTATATCCTACCCAATCCCACAGGATAGTTAAAATGTTAATGGTAGTTTTCTTTTCCCTAGGAGGGGGGATTTCAAGACTAGGGGGCACATTTTTAGGTGAGAGGCGAGAGATTTAAAAAAGACGTAAGGGCCAACTTTTTTACATAGAGGGTGGCTCGTGTGTGGAATGAACTTCCTGAGGAAGTGTTGGATGTTTAAAAGGCATTTGGATAAGTATATGAATGGGAAAGGTTTGGAGGAATAAGGGCCAGGAGCAGGCAAATGGGACTAGTTTAGTTTGGGATTATGTTCGATATGGATTGGTTGGACCGAAGTTGCAATCTTTATTTTGTTTTATCTGCGTTGAATTCTTCCTGCTGTATGACTCTATGGCTCTATGACAGACTCAGCAGAGGTAGCGGGGCAGTGATATACAATCAGGAGGACTTCAATGGCTTTCTGTGGCAGTGAATTCCACAGGTTCACCACTCTCCGGGTGAAGAAATTTCTCCTTATCTCAGTCTTAAATGGCCTACCCTGTATGCTTAAATTACGACCTCTGCATCTGGGCTCCCCATTCATCTTGCATTTATCCTGTCTAGTCCTGTTAGAATTTTAGAGGTTTCTATGAGGACCCCGCATTCTTCTAAACTCCTGTGAGTGTAGTCCTAACTAATACAGTCTCTCTTTGTACGTCAGCCCCACCAACCCTGGGATCAGTCTGGCATTAACAATCAGTCTATTGTTCTAGTCTGACTGGTGGACTTCCATTCTTGCCCCATTGAAGTGGGCTCGTCCTCAAATAAGTATTCTCACTCTGGCTTGCTTGTCATAGACTTGTACAGCACAGAAACAGACCCTTTGGTCCAACTTGTCCACGCTGACCAGATATCCTAAATTAATCTATTCCCATTTTCCAGCATTTGGCCCATTTCCCTCTAAACCCTTTCCATTCATGTATGCATCCAGATGCCTTTTAAATGTTGTAATTGTACCAGCCTCCACCACTTCCTCTGGCAGCCAATTCCATACACTCACCACCCTCTGCATGATAAAGTTGCCCCTTAGGTCCCATTTAAATCTTTCCCCTGTTCTGAGGAAGGGTCACCAATCCCGAAACATTAACTCTGTTTTCTCCTCCACAGATGCTGCCAGACCTGCTGAGCTTTTCCAGCAACTTTGTTTTTGTTCCTAAATCTTTCCCCCCTCACCTTAAACCCATGTCCCATAGTTTTGGACTCCTCTACCCTGGGAGGCATATGTTTCAGTTCACACAGAGCATTGGTAAGACCCACATTTGGAATACTTACAGAGGGTTGATAATGCATTGGAAGCAGTTTAGAGAAGCCTTACTAAACTAATACCTGGCATGAGTGGATTGCCTTATGAGGAAAGGCTAGGCAAGCTCGGTCTGTATCCTCTGGAATTTAGAGGAGTCAGAGGTGACTTAATTGACACATGCAAGATCCTGAGAGGCCTGAGGTGGATGTGGAAAGGATGTTTTCTCTTGTGAGAGAATCTAGAACTAGGGATAATGTTTAAAAATAAAAGGAAACCCATTTAAGATAAAGATGAGGAAACATTTTTTCACTCAGAGGGTGGTGAGTCTTTGGAGTTCACTTCCTCAAAAGGCAGTGGATGCAGAATCTTTGAATATTTTGAAGGCAGAGGGAGATAGATTCTTGATTACCAAGGGGATGAGGGGTGGCACAGTAGCTCAGTGGTTAGTACCGCTGCCTAACAGAGCCAGGGACTCAGGTTTCATTCCAGCCTCGGCAACTGTCTGTGTGGAGTATGCATGTTCTTCCCGTGTCTGCGTGGGTTTCCTCCAGGTGCTCTGGTTTTGTCCCACAGTCCAAAGATGTGCAGCTTAGGTGGATTGGCCATGCTAAATTGCCCACAGTGTCCAGGGCTGTACAGGCCAGGTGGATTAGCCTTGGGAAATGCAGGGTTACAGGGATGGGCTTGGTTTGGGAGGGATGCTCTTCGGAAGGTCAGTGTGGACTTGATGGGCTGAATGGCCTGTTTCCACACTGTGGGCGTCCTATGAAGGATTAGCTGGGATATGCAGGAATCTGTAAGATCAGATCAGCCAGTGAATTTATTGAATCGCAGAGCAGGGCCAAATGGACTACTCTTAGTTCTTGTTTGTATTTTCTTAACTCCGAGGTCTGCTGCCAGGGAGATCAAGACAGGATTTAGTAGGAAATGTGATTTTTTTTACCCACACGATTCCTATTCCAGCCAGAACCAGCAACCAAACCGAAATGCTAAGGGTGTTGAACATCACCAGATGGATCCTTTTCTTTTAAATTAATTCTGGACAGGGAACAGATTAAATAAGTCTCGCTGTTTTCTCAGAGCACTTACTGCACTCACCAGCAATCCTATGTAATGAGGGCCTTTTTTATATATATGGAAGTAATTGAATGATTAAGGTCAGGAAATACAACACAGCTGTACACATAATTTATGTGGAACAGCACACGTCGCTTAAATTAATGAACTTAACCTCGAGCGAATAAATATCATTTTGGAAAACAATCTACAAATTCTTAGTCTCTGGAGACAGAGCCAGATTGCTAACATTGTCACGGCATTACTGGAAATAAAAGCTGTCCATCACTGTGCTCCCAGGCAGAACTCTCAGATACCCATAGAAACAAGGCGGCCATTCAGCACCTTGAGCCTGTTCCATTATTCAATGAGATCACAGCGGATCTGTGGCCTAATTCCATATACCTACCTTTCGCCCATATCCCTTAATACGTTTGCTTAACAAATGTATCTCCCTCAGATTTACAACTAACAAATGATCCAGCATCCACTGCTGTTTGTGGAAGAGAGTTCCAAACCTTTACCATCCTACGTGTGTCAAAGTGCTTCCTAACATCTCTCCTGAATGGTCTGGCCCTAATTCTCAGACTCTGCCCCCTTGTTCTAGAATCCACAACCAGTGTTAATAGTTTGTCTTTATCTGCCCTGTCTTTTACTGTTAATATCTTGAAAACTTTGATCAGATCACACCTTAAATCTACTAAATACGAGAGAAAACAGGCCTAATTTCTAGCCCTGCACCTTGTTGTCTCGGATTCTCCAGCATCTGCAGTTCCTA
>NC_063334.1:119385758-119394458 GCF_021869965.1 Rhincodon typus
TGCTGCTTGGCCTGCTGTGTTCATCCAGCCCTGCACCTTGTTGTCTCTAATTTCTATAATGCCTTTTCATTACTCCCGTGCATGACCAGCTAGGATCAGATAGCCCTCTGCAGGAGCTGTTTCTCTCCCTCTTATGCTTTCACCCAGTTTTCTTCCACGTAAGAATGGAAGATCATGAGAAATAGGTGTGGGAGTAGGCCATTTGGCCCTTCGATTTTGGTTCCCCTCATTTCACAGCTGATCTGATCCTAGGCTCAGCTCCACTTTGCTGCCTGGTGTTGCTATGGTTTCTCGGATGAAACACTCCTGCCAGTCTGATATGGTCTGAGTTTGCCCTGTATGTTAGCTCGCTACAAACATCCTGCACATTTCTATAAGGTCTTACATTAAACATCACTTTGATATGAAAGAGCTACATGCTGTTGGGTTGCTCCACCCCCTCCCGATACTAGCTCAATATTGTGAAGATCTTTGTAGTGTGGGTTTGGAGGAGACCTGGGACAGAAAAGGAAATGATAAAGTGCTGAGGAGACTGAAGGAGCAAAGACATATGCTGAACCCATTGAGGAAAAGGGAGAGATTCTGAGTAGGGCACACCCTCAGAGGAAGCAGACCTATAAGAAATGTTCCAGAGCAAGGAAGCAGAGAAAGAGGAAGGAAGAGTTTATCAATGATGGATGGGCTGTAAAGCTGAAAGAAGTTCTGAACAAATATGAAGGCTGGCACAGAATAGAGACACAAAGATTAGTGTCAGCATTGAAGCACAGTACACATTCTGGGCATGATTGTTAACTTCTAGTAAATCATATTGCTAAATTAGCTTGATTCAAATTTGCTCACAGGATGTGGGTGTCACTGGCTAGGCCAGCATTTATTATTCCTCCATAACTGCCCAGTGGGAATTTAAGAGTCAACCACATTGCTTTGGATCTGGAGTCACACCTATACCAGACCAGGTAAGGATGGCAGATTTCTTTCCCCGAAGGACAGCACTGAGGCACATTCACCATTATGATAGCTTTTAACTCCAGATTTCTTTTGCTGTTGAATTCAAATTTGACCATCTGATGTGGTGGAATTTGAACCATGGCCCCCGGAATATGAACCTGGTGGTTCCAGATTACTGCCCAAGGAGCATTGCCACTATGCCATCACCTCCTCATTGCAGGGTAATGCGTTTATTTAAGGTGAAGAGAAACATGTGGTGGCTATTAATTATCTCAGCACATATAAATAGGGAACAGCTGTGACAGTGGGGATGGGCTGGAAGGTGCCAGAGAGATCTGTAGCACAGAAAAAGGCCCTTTGGCCCATCAAGTCTGCTCTGGTCAGAAATAAACCCACCTAGCCATTCTAATTCCATTTCCCAACACTTAGCTCATCGCCTTGTATGTGTTGGTATCACAAGTGCACAAATGTTATATGGGTTTTTCCCTCCGGCACTCTTACAGGCAGTGCGTTACAGATTCCCACTTACGCTCTGGGTGAAAAAGATTATCCTCACATCCCATCTAAACCTCATACTCTTTACCTAAAATTGATGCCCCTGGCCATTAATCCCTCTATCAAGGCAAAAAGCTCCTTCCTGTCTTGCCCATCTATGCCCCTCATAATGTTAAACATCTTAATCATGTTCCCTGTCAATCTCTTCTGCTCTAATTTATCCAATCTCTCTTCATAACTAAAACTCCCTAGCAACTTCCTGGTAAATCTCCTTTTCACCATCACCAGTGCTATCATATCCCTCCTATAATGTGGATTGCAGAGCTGCACACAATACTCTAGCTGTGACCTAACCAACATTTTATACAGATCGGGCATAAATTCCCTGCTCTTAAACTCAATACCTTGGCTAATAAAGGCAAGTATAGTAAGTGAATAAACTCCCTCTCTTTGTTTCAATCTCACTGACTGGTTTGGATTCTATCAACAGTGGTAGCAGTGGATAGCAGCCTAAAGAAGAAGACCAGAAATTAAAGTTCTCTTGGTTAGAAGATTGTTATCGAAGTTACTGTGGAGAGGAATGGATGAAAACAATGTGATGTCAAGAATAAAAGATCCCATTGAGGTATCTTGTGGCATAGTGGTAGTGCCTCTACCTCTGAATCAGGAGGCCTGGGGTCAAGACCCACTGTTCCGGAGGTGTATCATAACATCTCTGAACAAGTTGATTAAAATACCCACTGATGTTTTGCGAAGCTGAACTTTGTGGTCAAGGGAAATTGAAGTTGGCATGTATATATATGTATATATATGGGTTCCATCTTCTCAAGAGAGAAGCAAGTTTTGGTCTTGGTACCGTCACTATCTATTCAAACGTGAAGTATTATCAAAGGTAGAGGCTCAATATTTGAACACTTAGAAACTTAGAAAGTAGATGCAAGGGTAGGCCATTCAGCCCTTCGAGCCTGCACCACCATTCAATATGATCATGGCTGGACACACAATTTCGGTATCCCACTCCCGCTTTCTCTCCATACCCCTTTACCCACAAGGGCCACGTCTAGCTCCCTCTTGAACATATCTAATGAACTGGCCCCGACAGCCTTCTGTGGGAGAGAATTCCACAGGCTCACAACTCTCTGAGTGAAAAACTTCTTCATCTCAGTCCTGAATGGCTTACCCCTTATTCTTAGACTGTGACACTGAGGAAGATTATGAGAAAGACAACCGATTAAATGTGTGTGATGGGTGGTCAGTCTTTGATAAGTTTTGAATGCATATACTGTAGAATAATTTTTTTAAAAAATCCTCTAAAGGATGTAGGCATTACTGGCCGGACCAGTATTTATTACTCATCTCTAATTTATTTGGGGAAAGTAATGTTAAGTGTCCTTCTTGAACCACAATGTGTCGGACTGGGGTGGACAAAGTCAGTAGTCACAACAGGTTTTTTGAAATCACAAGCTTTCATTGACCATGGATAGACTCCTTGTATCAACTGAAGGAGATAGTAGGAACTGCAGATGCTGGAGAATCTGAGATAACAAGGTGTAGGGCTGGATGAGCACAGCAGGCCAAGCAGCATCAGAAGGGTCTAGGCCCGAAACGTCAGCTTTCCTGCTCCTCTGATGCTGCTAGTTATCTCTTGTATCAACTGAAATTGGTTTTTCACAAGCAACTATTCACTTCTGGAATAGTTGTTGGAAGGTTTAAAAAAAGTCCTGGGATAACATTCAGTTCCAACATATTTCTTGGCATTAATGAGGCATGCAGCAGTAACAAAGAATCAAGGATACAATGCTACCAGCATTTTGAAACCATCCAGACATTGTGTGCAAGTGTCAATACGAAATAAAAGGATGATAATCAAAAGGTTGAAGATGCAGGCACCTTTGGAAGTTATGAAGGTGACAAGAATTGGGATACTACAACGGAGGAATGAACTCCAGGAATGCTTGGGGAACGGTCAACAGGGGTTTCAGTTGTGACTCCAATTGTCATTACGCAATGAATTGTCCTAAAGGGAATGTCAAAGTTTTTGAAATAAAGCACAATGCGGAAGGCTCAGAGGAACAGAGTGATACTGATCAGAGAAGGAATTGTTCACAAGAAGCTCCAGTGATGAATGTTCTACTCTCAGACTCAGTCTATTATGCTGTGTTGGCCAGTGGGGTACACAGCCACAATGTGTGGATCAGATTTGTTAAAATGTTACCTACCTTCTCCAAATACCAAGAACCAAATTAAGGCCAAGGAAATTGGGAGTTCTGCTTGCTTCAGATATGGTGATGACAACACACTACACTCAGCGAAAAGAATGATAATTCCAATGTAAAGTAACTACGGGTAAACCACTTTCTCTGCAGAGACGTGATACCAACTGAAATGACCTCACCGTTGAATGGGCTATCTGTGATAACTGCCCAAGTGGGCACTGTGAGGCAGCAGTGTTAACCACTGAGCCACCATGCCGCCCAAAGAAGTGATAATGGAATTAGAGGAATGGAGTTTGAAGGCTAGTGGTAGTTTTAAGATGACTGACAGTTGTCCCATCTATCTTCTCACAGATTGAAAATCCCACTGAAGGTTGTAGGAATAGTAGACAGTAAATGCACTAAATTTTTCTTTTAACTCATTCGTGGGAAATGGGCATGATTGGCTGGCCAGAATTTATTGCCCGTCCCTAATTGAGATAATATTCATAGACCTGCAAAAGTACTTTGATAATGTACAGCGCTTTGGTGAGACCACACCTGGAGTATCGTGTACAGCTTTCGTCTCTATCTGAGAAAGTAGGGTCTGGCAATGGAGGGGTTGTAGTACCAGACTGATTCCTGAAGATGGCAGGGCTCACATCTGAGAGAGATAGATTAGGACTATATTCACAGGAGTTAGGAAGTATTTGAGGTGGGGATGGAATCTCATAGAAACCTATAAAATTCTAACAAGGTAGTTTCAGGAAGGATGTTCCTGATGACCGAAGAACCAGAGGTCACAGTCTAAGGAAATGGTAGGCTTAGTGCAAATAAAGGGTATGTAATTAGGAGATGATAATAATTTGGATGGTAGATTACTTAGAAAGGGGAAAATGGAGTTGAAAGGCTCAATTCTGTTTTGAAGTTTGTGGCAGTGCCTGTGAGGCTGAGTATAAGACGAGAGGGGGTAAGTCGGAGGAAGTCAATAAACAAAAAGCTGTGAGTCCCAGTTTGAATTCCACCAACTTTCAAATCACAATGACGTGGAAGGAACATAGCCATGAAAATTAATGATTAGAACGTTCTGAGGAAGGGTCACTTGACCTGAAACGTTAACTCTGATTTCTCTCCACATGTGCTTTCAGATCTGCTAAACTTCTCCAGCAATTTCTGTTTCTGATTTACAGCATTCACAGTTTTTTTTTATAATTTCCATAGAGCTGACAGAAATCTGATGGCCTTCTTCTTTGCTGTTTGATCCTATATTTCTACGTTGCATCTTAATAGTTTCTTATCGGATCCTCAGGACATTCCATTCTACAAATTGCTTCAGGCTAATCTCTTCATAGATGAATGAATCCAAAGACAATGTTGCCCACCCTCAGTTCTAGAGTGCGGTGTATGGGAAGTTTGGAAATACAAGCAGAAATGGGCCATTTGGCCTCACAAGCCTGTTCTGTCATTTAAGTAGACCATTGCTGATCTTCTACGCTAATACCATTTCCCCCACACTACCTCCAAAATTCTTCAATGTCTAGAAGTTATGATTTTGTTTTGTGTTGAACACATTCACTTTTGAAGATTCACCAGCCTCTGAGTGGGGAAATTACTCTTTGTTTCAGTATAAATGGTCTGCCCCTGAGTCTGAGACTCTGTCTCCTAGTTGTAAATACTGCCCCCTCATGGCTTTGGGAAAGTATTTCTCCTGCATCTACCTTGTCAAGCCATGAGAAATTTTTACATACTTTCTAATCAGAAATGTTCAAACACACCTCTGGAGCAGGTGGGACTTAAACCCAGGTTTACCCAACTCCAGGTAGGGACACTACCAGTATACCAAAGGAGCCCTTTCCAACAGTGTTATAATCTTCAATGTGCCTTCCTGCATAATGCAGATCTGCCCTCCAGCGGAGGTCAAATCCTCACCTTTCTGTATCAGATTCAAGCTAAAGCCAGGTAGTTTACTATGATATACAGTGAGCATTGTTCTTCTATACTGCCATTTTCATATTACATCTTTAAGTATTTCAATGCTTTGCACATTCTTCTATCAAGCCTGAAACAACTTCCACAGTTGCATCACTAGTTGTTCCTTCATCCTAAAGGTCAGAATGGGGATGTCGGCTGATGATTGCACAATGTTCAGCACTATTTATATTTCCTCAGATTCTGAACGATCTAATATTCATATGGAACAATACCTGGACAGTATCCAGGTTTGAGGCTGATAAGTGGCAAGGTAATATTCACACCACACAAATGCCAGGCAACGACCATCTCCAACATGAGGGAATGTAACATAGAAACATAGACAATAGGAGAGGAGCAGGCCATTTAGCCCATCATGGCTACTTTGACATTACATAAGATCATGCCCGATCACCCAATTGTTCCCCCCTTCTCTCCACATCCTTTGATTTCTTCAGCTCTGAGAACTATATCCAACTTCTCTTTGAAAACATTCAATTTTTTAGACTCAACTACTTTCTGTGGCAGAGAATCCCACAGGCTTCCTACTCTCTGAGTGAAGAAATTTCTCTTCATCTCAGTCCTAAATGATCTACCATATCTTTAAACTGTAACCCCTGGTTCTGGGCACCCTGGTCATCCCGAATCCTAAGATGGACAAGTCGCCAGGACCAGATGGAATCTACCCCAGGATTCTCAGAAACGTAAGGGAGGAAATAGCTGGGGCACTGGCAGAGATAGTAGGAACTGCTGATGTTGGTGTCTGAGATAACACGGTGTGGAGTTGGATGAACACAGCAGGCCAAGCAGCATCAGAGGAGCAGGAAAGCTGACATTTCGGGTCTGGACCCTTCTTCAGAAAAAATTGGCAGATATCTTTGCATGCTTGTTGACCATTAGTGAAGTTCCAGAGGACTGGAGATTAGCAAATGTTCTTCTCTTGTTTAAGGAAGGATTCAGGATAATCCAGGAAACTATAGGCTGGTGAGCTAGAAGTCTGTGGTGGGCAGGCTCTTGGAGAAGATACTGAGGGACAAGATATATGCGCATTTGGAGGAAAATGGACTAGTTAGTAACAGACAGCATGGTTTTGTCCAGGGAAGGTCATGTCTCACCAACCTGATTCAATTTTTTTGAAGAGGTAACAAGGATAATTGATGAGGGAAGGGTTGTGGATGTAGTTTAAATGGACTTTAGTAAGGCATTTGATAAAGCCCCACATGGCAGGTTGGTACAAAAACTAAAATCACAAGGGATTCAGTGTGGCCTGGCTAGATGGATAGAAAACTGGCTTGGTCATAGAAGACAGAGGGTAGTGGTGGAAGGATGTTTTTCAGAATGGAGACCGGTAACTAGTGGTGTTCCACAGGGGTCAGTCTTGGGTCCTTTGTTGTTTGTAGTATATATAAATGATCTGGAGGAAAATGTGGGTGGACTGATAAGCAAGTTTGCTGATGACACAAAGATTGGTGGAGTTGCTGATAATGCCAACAATTGTAAAAGAATGCAATAGAATATAGATAGATTGGCAACTTGGGCGCAGAAATGGCAGATGGAGTTTAATCCAAACAAATGCGAGGTGATGCATTTTGGAGGATCAAATTTGGTGTGAATTATATTGTAAATGGCAGAACCCTTAGGAAAACTAACATTCAAACAGATCTGGGCGTGCAGGTCCACAGTTCCCTGAAAGTGGCAACACAGGTAGCCAAGATGATTATGAAGGCATATGCCATGCTTGCCTTCATTCACTGGGGCGTGGAGTACAAGAGTTGGCAAAACATGTTGCAGCTATATAAAACCCTTGTTAGGCCCCATTTGGAGTATTGTGTGTAGTTTTGGTCACCACACTACCAGAAGGACGTGGAAGCTTTGGAAAGAGTGCAGAGCAGGTTCACCAGGATGTTGCCTGGTCTTGACGGCATTGCCTATGAGGAAAGGTTAAAAAGACTAGGATTGTTTTCACTGGAAAAACGGTGGCGGAGAGGAGACCTGATAGAGGTCTACAAAATTATGAGAGGCATAGATAGGGTTAATAATCGGAGGCGGCTTCCCAGGGTTGAAGTTTCAATTACAAGGGGGCACAGGTTCAAGGTCAGAGATAGAAAGTTTAAGGGAGATGTGCGAGGGAGGTTTATCACGCAGAGAGTGGTAGCAGCCTGGAATGCAGTACCAGAAGAGGTGGTGGAAGTGGGCACATTTGAAGACATTTAAGAGGCACCTAGATGGGTACATGAATAGGTACAGAATAGAGGGATATGGATCAAAAAATGGCAGGTTTGTTTTTAGATGAATTAGGGCATGATGGTCAGCACAGGCTTGGAGGGCCGAAGGGCCTGTTCCTGTGCTGTACTTTTTCATTGGTTCATTTGTTCCTTCCTGAAACTACCTTGTTTAATGATGTTAGAATTTTATAGGTTTCCACTCCCCGCAACCCCCACAACCCCACAATATTTCTAAACTCCTGTGAGTTCAGCCCCAATCTATTTCTCTCAGACGTGAGTGCTGCTATCTCCAGGAATCAGTCTGGTAAACCTTTATTACACTCCCTCCGTAGCTAGACCATCCTCTCCCAGGTAAGGAGACCAAAACTGCACACAATACCCCAGCTGTGGTCTCACCAAGGCCCTGTACAACTGCAGCAAGACGTCCTTGTTCCTGTATTTGAAACCTCTCACCACGGAGGCGAAAACACCATTTGCCTTCTTCACTACCCGCTGCACCTGCATGCTTACCTTCAGTGACTGGTACACCAGGACACCCAGATCCCATTGCACCTCCCTCTTTCCCAATCTGTCATGTCTATGTTTTACATTTAACTCAGCAACAATACACAGCCTGACATTCCGTTACACAGAATTTTACAGCAGAGGAACAGGCCATTCAGCACTGTGCACCCCTCATGAGCCTCATCTAAGTTACTCATCTCATCCTATCAGCATACCATTCTAATCCATTCCACCTCCTGTGGCTTCCCCTTCAATATTCTCTATGTTATACACTTTAAAGTAGTCGCCAATGTCCCAGAGGATCATAGTGTTGCTCTCTCATTGGAGAGAGGCAATCCAGTCAACTGGACAAGGTGTAGAGCTGG
>NC_063334.1:119394858-119434829 GCF_021869965.1 Rhincodon typus
CTTGGCCTGTTGTGTTCATCCAGCTGTACACCTTGTTATCTCAGATTTTCCAGCATCTCAGTTCCTACTATCACTGAACCAGTTAACTGGACAGCTGGTTTGCGATGCAGACTGATGCCAACAGCGTGGGTTCAATTCTGCACTGGCTGAGCTTCCCATGAAGGACTCTCCTGCTTTCTCTCTCTATAAAGTGATAAAGTCACTGTTGTGTTTCCAGACCATGGGGCTGCTCTCTCGTTAGAGAGAGACGACAGGTGGTAGTTTAACCTGAGGGCTACCATACCTTAGGCAAGGGAATTAGTTGAGAAGGAGAGCCCTTCATGGTAGCCTCAGCTAGTGTAGGAATTGAACGTGTGCTGTTGGCATTACATTGCCTCGCAAAACAGTCTGCTTAGCTACTAATTGTAGGTGTGTTAGACATCATTCCAAAGGGGCAATGAGCTCCTCTCATTCAGATTGACAGTTGTTAGCAATGCAAACCTTATTCCCCTAGGCTCGGCCTCCTTTCATTATCTCAGCATGCACCATAAGCAGAGCCACCTTTCTCAAACGGTCTGGAACCAAGCACAGTCTCAGTCCATGTGACCCAGCACTGTGGCTGTGCCTCTAACCCAATGGTGCCCAATGGCTGCAAGATCATCCAACCTCTTCAATCCTCCTTCAACACTAAATAGACTTTGCGATCATTCTCCTCAGATTGGGAGGGGGAAGGTGGCTTTAGGTTGGATGGAAACTCATTGGCACAACAGAATTGTAGCCATGGGGTTCTGGCTAATGGCAGGTTAATGAGACGCCACTATGTACGAATGATCTTTTACAAAGCACTTACAGGTTTCCCCTGAAGCTAAGAGTTGCTGCCTGTACTCGCAGTTATTCTCAACTCTTTGGATTCTGGTCAGTAAGTATTTTCCTGGCTCAGAAATAATAGACAGACACATAACCTCTCAGCCACTTCAGAGCTAATTGAGATTTCTCACCGTGCCCTGCATACCATTATCCTGCTGCTCTTCCTGGTGGTTTATTTTCTCCCCCCTTCTTCGATTTGCTCCTGAGTATTTTTTCAGTGAAGCAGCGGCTATTTTTGATGAATTTTTGATCGTTAATAAAAGTATCGTAGCCTGGACGAAACGTGACGTTAATGCTAATGCTGCAGTCAGAGATGTGTTTCAGATGAGATTACTTAATGGTGTACAACTCATATGAGGGAAGCCCCCACCCCTCACCTTCCCACACCAACCACCCCGCCCCAACCCCGGCTCAGCCGAGGGCCTTTTTCCGAGGGTGGGGGAGTCCAAAACTAGAGGGCATGGGTTTAAGGTGAGAGGGGAAAGATTTCAAAGGGGCCTGAGGGGCAACTTTTTCACGCAGAGGGTGATGCGTGTATGGAATGAGCTGTCAGAGGAAGTGTTGGAGGCTGGTACAATTACAACATTTAAAAGGCATCTGGGTGGATTAGATATGGGAAATGCAGGGTTACAGGGATAGGGTAGGGGGCTGAGTCTGAGTGGGATGCTCTGAGGATGGTCGGTGTGGACTCAATGGGCCGAATGGCCTGCTTCCACACTGTAGGGATTCTATGATACTATGAAACCCGTCACTTTCACACACTGTGATTCTATACATCTGGATGGGTACATGGATAGGAAGGATTCTGTGGGATATGGGCCAAATGCTAGATCAGATTGGAATGTCAGGTCGGCGTAGATGAGCTGGACCAAAGGGTCTGTTTCTGTGCTATATAACTCTATGACTCTATGATGCTGCTTTCATTTTGAAATGACTGACAGTCAGATTTGGGACTATTCTGCCAATTAATTAAACTGGGGTGAAATGGATATACCTTATCTTCCCCTACCTGCTTTGGTTCCTTAAGCCTTAACATCCTCTGTCTAACAAGATCTTTTGTGGCTTGGTTTGCAAGTTTTCAGCTGACGCATGGCCTCCACGTACCTTTCTGAGAGAGAATTCCAAATTCAGCCTCAGTGTGAAGAAATGAACAAAGAGAACAGAGAAACAGTATGGCCCTGGAACAGGTCCTTCGGCCCACCAAGACTGCCCAAAATGTATCACCACTGAAAGATCTAACTTGAAATTTGTTATTATTTCTGTCTCAGTCGTTAGGCAATTAATGTTTCTTAATACTAATGCATTATTGTTCTTCCTTTATTCCCCTAAAGATTTCTTAGCTTTTGTGCCTCTTCCTAACTTTAGGCATTTCACAGCTGAGTCAGTCAGTGAGCCACAGATTAGGACATAAAGATTCAGCAGCTGGGGTTGGAGTCTCGTGTGGTGCAGTGATAATGGGCTAACCTCTGAGCCATGGAGAAACTGGGTTCAAATCCCACCTGCTCCAAAGGATGTGTTTGTAACAGCTCTGAAAACAGGTTGATTAGGAAAGTATCTAATGATTCACCAGAGATTAGGAAGCAGGCAATAAGGGAGAGAATGCAGGTATTGTGAGAACCAGAAGCTGCAAGCACAACAGCCAAGGATACAAATTGAAATGTACGAGAGATCACAAATGGAGGAGTGACATCTCTAACACAAGGAGAGCTGGATGGGGTGGTGCAGCTCGAAAGGACCAAGTCCCCGGATGCTGAGAATTTTAAAATTGAGTCTTTGCCAGATTTCGATCAGGTTTAGGTGAGGAGTGGCAAGACAAAGAAACTTTAGAACTCTCTTCCTCACTTGCCTGGATGGGTGCAGCTCCAACGAAACTCAAGAAGCTTGACACCATCCAGGACAAAGCAGCCCGCTTGATTGACACCTCATCCACAAACATCCATTCCCTTCACAACCGAAGTCCACTAGTAGGTGCACTATCTACACAATGCACTGCAGAAATTCACCAAAGATCCTCAGACAGCACCTTCCAAACCCTTGACCACTTCTGTCTGTGATAGGAAGGATATTATTAAGCTGGAGAGGGTTCAGAAAAGAATTACCAGGCTGTTGTTGAGTTATGGGAGAGGTTGGATAGGCTGGGACTTTTTCCTTGGGGTGTAGGAGGTTGAAGGGTGACCTTATAGAGGTTTATAAAATCATGAGGGGTATAGATAAGGTGAAAGGGAGGTGACTTTTCCCTAGGGTGGGGGATTTCAAGACTAGGGGGTACGTTTTTAAGGTGAGAAGAGAACAAATGTTTGGAGAGATATGGGACAAGTGCAGGCAGGTGGGACTAGCTTAGTTTGGGATTATGGTTGGCATGGAGTGGTTGGAATAAAGGGTCTGTTTGTGTGCTGAATGACTCTGTGACCATATCTAGAAGGACAAGGACAGCAGACACATGGGAACACGATCACCTGCAAGTTCCCCTTCAAGCTACTCACCATCCTGACTTGGAAATATATTGCTGTTCCTTCAGTGTCGCTGGATCACAAAATCCTGGAATTCCCTCCCTAAGGGCATTGTGGGTCAACCCACAGCACATGGACTGCAGCGGTTCAAGAAGGCAGCTCACCACCACCTTCTCAAGGGCAACTAGGGATGGGCAAGAAATGCTGGCCAGCCAGTGACACCCAGGCCCCACAAGAGAATAAATCAGATTCTCAGACCTGGCTGCACCTAATTCTTGGGTGTCTTAAAGGAGTAGAAGGAAGCAGGGAGGTGTAGGGAGTCAATTCCAGAAGTTAGGGCCCACACAATTGAGGATATGGATACCAATGGTATTCTAATTAAAATGGATACACAAGACAGCAGAATTAGACAAGCACAGATGCCTTGGAAAGTTATAAGGCCAAGGGAGACGCAGAGGGACTTGGAAACAGGAGATGAGAATTTTAAAATGTGAAGTGTTAGTGAACGAGCAGCCAATGTGGGGAGTGAGTACAGTCAAGGATGGATGAATGAAAGTTGCTGTGAGTGCAGGCACAGTGGTGAGCAGAGTTATAGCTCATCAGAATTATGGTTCCTGTAACAAATACTCCATCAACAGGGGTTTTGTCATCAAGTGTGAGAGAGGTTAAAGGTGAGCCAGTTTCTGCTGAGCGAATCTTGAGAATCCCAAGCATGTGAATTCTTTTAAAAAAATGACATAGCTACTTTGCAAATTGTTGCATTCTGAAATTCTGTAATTGTTGAGGCATGGCAGGCCAGTACTTTCCTTAACTAGCTCTTGTTCAAAGTAGACAAAGTCATAGTTTTGTTCAGGATGGCAACAGATCCTTTGGTCCAACTCATCCATGCTGACCAGGCAGTCTAAATTAATCTAGTCCCATTTGCCAGATTTAGGCCCATATCCCTCTAAACCCTTCCTACTCATATACCCATCCAGATGCTTTTTAAATGTTGTAATTGTACCAGCCTCCATCGCTTCCTCTGGCAGCTCATTCCATACATGCACCACATTCTGTGTGAAAAAGTTGCCCCTTAGGTCCCTTTTAAATCTTTCCCCTCTCACCTTAAACATTTGCCGTTTAGTTTTGGACTTCCCTAACAAGAATATAGAATGTGGAACTCTGACATTTAGTCACCCCTACCATTTTACTACAGTTAGCAAGCAGGAAATATTTTCATCAATCAACAGGGATATATGAACAAGGTCAATCAACAAAGTTTTTAAACACTCCTGTGTATTCCGCAGTTAACTCCTGATCCTGTTTCGCCTTGGTCACTACAGACAACACCGCCCCCCAGTGGCTTTGAAGTAGACTCGAGAATTAACTGCAGGAAAGCCAAACCCCATAAAATTTTGTGGAATGATTGAGAGTGGAAATAGAGACAAGATTAAGCCATTTAACCCATGGAGCCACTTGAAACAAGCATAGTTGATTGAACACTTCCATGTCTTTTATTCACCCATCCCCGTAATCTTGTATGTCACTGGTAATCAGAAATCTATCAATCTCAGCACTTTGTGATAGAGATTCCAAAGTTTAAGAGCTCTCAATAAACAAATTCCTCTCATTCTTGAAGCTAAGTGGCATCCCTCATTTTAAATTGTGGTCCCCGGCCTTATACTCCCTGATCCGGGGGAAACATCTTACCTCCTTTTACCCTGCCTGTCCTTTTCAGTATTTTGTAAGTTTCAATGAAATCACTTTTCATTCTTTGATACTGTGGAGAATACAGACATAGATTCTCCAGTCTCTCTTCATAGGACAGTCCTAGTATCCTGGGAACAAGCCTGCTGAACTTCCATTGCAATCCCGTTTTGGCAATAGCGTCCTTCCTGATATAAGGAGACCAAAACAGCACACAGTGTTCCCGAATTCCAAGGATTTGCAACACTCTCAGTGATTGTCAAAGGAACTTGGATGATACCAAGAAAGTGTTTTAACTCAATGAGTGTTTAGGATTTGGAAAGCAGAGCCCAAGAGTGTGGCAGGAGCAGCGTTCCAAAAGAGAATCTGATAATTATCTGTGGAGAAAACATTTGCAAGGCGAATGGAAGAGAAACCAGGAGAGTGGGATTGGCTGAGTTGTCCTTGCAGAGAGTCAACATAGAGTAAAGGAACATCCTTCCACATGGTGTAAAATTGTGGTTGCCACGTGAAAGGAAAATCGTGAACGCATTCGCGAGAGTGCAGAAATGATTTAGAAGAATGGGTCCAGGGAGGAGAAATTTCAATTTGAGGATAGACTGAAAAAGTTGGGACTGTTTTCCTTGGAGAGAAGAAGGCTGAGAGGAGATTTGATGGAGGTTTTCAAAATCATGAGTCAGCTGGATTGAGTAAATAGGGAGTTGCATTTCCCACTTGTAAAAGGAACAAGATTGAGGGGGATTAGATGTTCAAATGAAGCAAGGATGATGTTTTATATTCATTTGTGGGTTGTGGGCGTCGCTGGTTGGCCAGCATTTCTTGCCCGTCCCTGGTTACCCTTGAGAAGGTGGTAGTGAGCAGCCTTTTTGAACCGCTGCAGGCTGCCTGCTGTGGGTTGATCCACAATGCCCTTAGGGAGGGAATTCCAGGATTTTGACCTGTGAAGGAACAGTGATATATTTCCAAGTCAGGATGGTGAGTGTCTTGGAGGGGATCTTGAAAGTGGTGGTGTTCCAATGTATCTGCTGCCCTTGTCCTTCTAGATGGAAGTGGTCATGGGTTTGGAAGGTGCTGTCTGAGGATCTTTGGTGAATTTCTGCAGGGCATCTTGTAGATAATACGCACTGCTGCTACTGAGCGTCGGTGGGGAGGGAATAGATACTTGTGGATGTGGTGCCAGAGTTGTTTGAGGCTGCACTCATCCAGGCCAGTGGGGAGTATTCCATCACACTCCTGACTTGTGCCTTGTAGATGGTGGACAGGCTTTGAGGAGTCAGGAGGTGATTTACTCGCCGCAGTATTCCCAGCTTCTGACCTGCTCTTGTAGCTACTCTGTTAATGTGGCGAGTCCAGTTGAGATTCTGGTCAATGATAACCCCCAGGATGTTGATAGTGAGGTTTCAGTGATAGTAACACCATTGAATAACAAGGGGTGATGGTTAGATTGTCTCTTATCAGTGAAGGTCATAGCCTGGCATTTGTGTGGTGCGAATGTTACTTGCCACTTGTCAGCCCAAGCCTGGATATTGTCCAGATCTTGTTGCTTGTGAACATGGACTGCTTCAGTATCTGAGGAGTCATGAATGGTGCTGAACATTGTACAATCATTGGCGAACATCCCCACTTCTGACCTTATGATGGAGGGAAGGTCATTGATGAAGCAGCTGAAGATTGTTGGACCGAGGACACTACCCTGAGGAACTCCTGCAGAGATGTCCTGGAGCTGAGATGATTGACCTCCAACAACCACGACCATCTTCCTATGTGTCAAGTATGACTCCAACCACCAGAAAGTTTGCCCCCGGTACCCATTGATTCCAGTTTTGCCAGGGCTCCTTGATGCCACATTTGGTCGAATGTAGCCTTGATATCAAAGGCTGTCGCTCTCACCTCACCTCTGGAATTCAGTTCTTTTGTCCATGTTTGAACCAAGGCTGTAATGAGATCAGGAGCTGAGTGGCCCTGGTGGAACCCAAACCGGGCGTCACTGAGCAGGTTATTTCTGAGCAGGTGCTGCTTGATAGCGCTGTTGATGACACCTTCCATCACCTTACAGATGATCGACAGTAGACTGATGAGGCGGTAATTGGCTGGGTTGGATTTGTCCTGCTTTTTGTGTACAGGAGATACTTGGGCAATTTTCCACATTGCTGGTTAGATACCAGTGTTGTAACTGTAGTGGAACAGCTTGGCTAGGGGAGCGGCAAGTTCTGGAGCACAAGCCTTCAGTACTATTGCCGGAATGTTGTCAGAGCCTGTAGCGTTTGCAGTATCCAGTGTCTCCAACCGTTTCTTGATATTGTGTGGAGTGAATTGAATTGGCTGAAGACTGGTATCTGTAATGCTGGGGACCACTGGAGGAGGCTGAGATGGATCATTCACTCAACACTTCTGGCTGAAGATTGCTGTGAAAGCTTCAGCCTTATCTTTTGCACTGATGTGCTGGACTCTTCCATCATTGAGGATGGGGATATTTGTGGAGCCTCCTCCTCCAGTGAGTTGTTTAATTGTCCACCACCATACACGTTGGGATGTGGCAGGACTGCAGAGCTTAGGTCTGATCCGTTGGTTGTGGAATCGCTCAGCTCTGTCTATCACTTGTTGCTATGCTGTTTGGTGTGCAAGTAGTCCTGTTTGGTGGCTCAGAACAGGAAGGGTCACTGGACCCGAAATGTTAACTCTGATTTTTTCCTTCACAGATGCTGCCAGACCTGCTGAGCTTTTCCAGTAACTCTGTTTTTGTTCCAGGGATGGTGATGGTGGTGTCTGGGACATTGTCTGTGAGGTATGATTCTGTGAGTGTGACTATGTCAGGCTGTTGCTTGACTACTCTGTGAGACAGCATCTCCCAATTTTGGCACTAACCCCCAGATGTTAGCAAGGAGAAATTTGCAGGGTCGACAGGGCTGTTTCTGCCGTTGTCTTTTCCAGTGCCTAAGTTGATCTGTCCAGTTTCATTTCTTTGAGACTTTGTATAGATTGGTAGAACTAAATGGCTGCTAGGCTGTTTCAGAGAGCAATTGAGAGTCAACCACATTGCTGTGGGTTTGGAGTCACATGTAGGCCAGACCAGGTAAGGATGGCAGTTTCCTTCCCTGAAGGGCATTAGTGAGCCAGATGGGTTTTTCTGACAAGCGGCAATGATTTTGTGGTGATCAGTAGATTCTTAATTCCAGACTTTTTATTTGAAATCAAATTCCACCATCTGCTATGGTGGGATTTGAACCCGGGTCCCCAGAACATAAGCTGGATTTCTGGATTAATAGTCGAGCGTTAATACCACTAGGCCTTCACCTATCGCCAGTGAGGAAAATACCGTGAGTAGTTAGGGTCTGGAATACAGTGTTTGAAGATGTGGTGGAGGCAGGTTCAATTCAGATATTCAAGAGGGCAATGGATGATTATTTGTATTAAAATAATGTGCAAAGATTTGGGGTAAAGACAGGAGATTGGAACTGGGAAATGATGCACGTTTGCAAGGAAGATGGGCCAAATGGCCTCTTTCTGCAATGTAACAATTCAGTGATATGTGGTCATTCTCTGGTTCCTTGGCAGACCTTCCACAGAGTATCAAACCCTCCAACATCTTAAAGGACAACAGATGCATAGGCGACCAGTACCGCTCCATGTTCCTCAAAGTCTCATGATCCTCTAGGTTTGAAGTTCTAACATTATTAATTATCTATGTAAAGTTTATAAGCTGCACTCATCATCTTAACTTTAACCAGTATCCACAAGAGACAAGAGAGAAATACTCACCAATCACAAACTTGCTCTCCTGTGATGTTTCACTTAAATTTAACTGAAGTAGCTCACTCAGTGTATTTATGACAGAGATAGTTGTGTTCTTGATTTGTAAGTGAGTCAGGGGTTACCAGGAGAAGGTGGGAGAATGGGGTTGAGAAACATATCAACCATGATGGAATGTTGCCAGGGTAGAAATTGGTGGCCATGGTGATGAACAGGATTTGGAAACTCAAACAGCTGAAGGTAAAGGAGGTGATTCTGAGGATCAGACACTGGGGTTCTGCCTCGGGCCATGACTTGGGAAGGTGATGGAGTCAGTGGGTTGAGGAAATGCTGGAAATAGCAATGAAACAAAATCATGTTTTCTCCCCTTTACTCGTTGGTGGGATGAGGGCTGAGCTTGGTGAGTCTGGTGTGTTTGCCCATCCCTAATTGCCCTTGACAGCTGAGGGACTAGCTCGACCATTTCAAAGGTCAGCTAAGAGTCAACCACATTGCTGTGGGTTTGGAGTCACATGCAGGCCAGACCATGTAAGGATGATAGATTTCCCTCCCTAAAGGACATTAGTGAGCACAATTGGTTTCTGTAACAATCTACCATTGTTTTTTGGTCACCGTTACTGGAGCTAGCTCTGGATTCCAGGAAACAATATTTGGACGAACACTTGAACTGAGGCTTTCAGCCTAGTGCAGGAAAGTGTGACTAGTATAGGGAGCAGTGTATTTTGGGGGCTACAGACTCAATGGGCAGAAGGTCCTCTTCTGTACTGTATGATTTTGCTTTCAATCTGAGTCCAATGGAATGATTTGAACCAGTTTCTCTGGAATATTAGCCTAAGCCTCAGGTTTGCTAGCCCAGTGCCTAGGCAACTTGTCTTCCCGGTTCCTGAAGACTTGCAAGTGATTCGTGGCCATTTGCTTGTCACAGGAATATAGCCATCATGGTGGAGAAGCTGGCAACATTCCATCATGGCTGATATGTTTCTCAACCCCATCCTCCCGCCTTCTCCAGGTAACATTTGACCCCCTTACTCATCAAGAACCCAACTATCTTCGTTGTAAATATCCTGAGTGAGCTACTTCAACTAAAAGAAGTGAAACATTCATGGGGTATGGAGCAATCTCACAATCTCACAGATCTCGACCAGGGCTGTGTTCAATGACAACTCTGAACTACATGGAGAGGTTTTGATGTTAACAGCTTGGGGTTAAAGATCAAAGCCCTGTCTGTAATTGTGGGCTGTACAATATCTACAGGCTGTCAGAATTAGAGCTGATATCGCTGGCCATACATGGAGTAAACCTTGAAGCAATCATGTAGCTGATTATAGCCCCTATCATCGCTCTCAAAAAAGGAGCTTTGCTTCAGCTGTTAGTAGGAACTGCAGATGCTGGAGAATCTGAGATAACAAGGTGTAGAGCTGCATGAACACAGCAGGCCAAGCAGCATCAGAAGGGTCTAGGCCCAAAACGTCAGCTTTCCTGCTCCTCTGATGCTGCTTGGCCTGCTGTGTTCATCCAGCTCTGCACCTCGTTATCTCTTTGCTTCAGCTTTCAGGTTTGGAACTCTCGCTGCACAATATAAATAGTTCAAATTCCGCTCAGAACCTATCGCCATAAATTACAAAATAAAACTTTATGTGAAGACTACAACAGCAGTGTCAATCCATTCCATTTAAACAGCAGGTCCAATGTATTGTTTACAGGTGGAACAAGCCTCATCTCTCTTGGGATTTTTGGTGTGACATTTCAAGAATGATCTGTGGAACATACATCGGGGGAACTGGACATAACCAGGGAGGGTGAAAGATTTTCAGAAAAGGGAAATCAAAGCCAAGCTCAAGAGAATGGATACTGGGAGACAGGAAACAGGCTCTAAATCATGAGGGCACAGGTCTAATGCCATCACCTTTGTGATTATTTCTTCCCTTTAGCTTTCCCTAGATAAAGTGCAGCCTGTCACCTATAATAGAAACAGAGAAGATAGAAGCAGAGTAGGACATTCAGCATCTCAAGCATGCTCTGTCATTCATTAGCATGATTGCCAATCATTGAGCCCAATACCCTAATCTGACCGTCCCCCCATATCCCTTGATCCCTTTAGCAATAAGAGCTACATCTACCTCCTTCATGAAAACACATAATGTTTTGGCCTCAACCACTTTGTGTGGCAGAGAATTCCACAGGTTCCCATTCTCTGGGTGAAGAAATTTCTTCTCATCTCAGTCCTGAAAGTTTTGCCCCTTATTCTTGAACTATGACCCTTGGTTCTGGACTCCCCCACTATCAGGAATATCCTTCCTGCGTTTACACTGTCTAGTCCTGTTGGTATTTTATAGGTTTCTATGAGATATCCCTCACATTCTTGAAACTCCAGTGAATACAATCCTAACCGACTCAATCTCTCCACAAACATCAGTTTTACTGTCCCAGGAATCAAACTGATAAACCTTAACTGCACTCCCTCTATAGTAAGAACATCCTTCCTCAGATAAAGAGACCAATACTACATACAATATTCCAAGGTGTGGCCTTGCTAACGTCCTGTATAATTGCGACAATTGTATGCTTCTTCCTGTACTCGAATCCTCTCACAATGAAGGCCAACATAGAGTTTGTATTCCGCACTGCCTACTGTTCCTGTGCAGTAAATACAGCTAATGATGCAGTTTGTCTCTGTCTGTCTACAGCAGGCACCTCAAGGCACTGGAGCAGAACCACCAATGCTGCCTGCGTACGATCCTGCGAATCCGCTGGGAAGAAAAGTCACGCCAACAGCAACGTCCTTGACCAGGCCGACATCCCCAACTTCGAGGCATTGACCCCCAGTGATTGGCTATGATGGGCTGGGCACATTGTCTGTGTGACCAACATGAGACTCCCCGAGCAGGTGCTCTACTCCCAGCTTCAAAACAGCAGGCGAGGCCCAGAAGGACAGAGGAAGCCCTTCAGTGATACCCTTTAGGCTTCACTGGCATAGTGCGGCCTTCCCACAGACACCTGGGCCAAGACCGTCCAAAGTGGAGCATCTGGGAAGGCGTTGAGCACCTCGAGACTTGCCGTCAGGAAAAGTCAGGTGGAAGCCAGGCGAAAGCAGCGAAAGGAGACACCAACGTCCCACCCACCCCCTTCCCATGACCACCAACTGCCCCCAGTGTAACAGAGCCTGCGTTAGCCGCATCGGTCTGTGCAGCCACCTACAACTCACCCTGAGAGCGGCAGAGAGTCATCCTGGTCTGTGAGGGACTGCCAATAATGATTACCTTCTGTACTGCCTGCTGTACCTGTCCCTGGTGCTGTGAGGCTGTGATACTAACCAAGAGCCATCATGTTGCCCAAGGCTCCTTAGACAGCACATGGTGACAATGTGGTATCCTCCAGCAGACTTCCTTTGTGTATGGTAGCCTCAAATGGAGAAAAAATATGCAACACAATTTTTAGTATTTTACACTCTCGGGGACACATTTCAGATCTTTTCCTATTTCTTATGCTCTTATTCTAAAATAATCTGTTATAGTGGTGGTGCTGGATGGGTATGTATTGTTTAGGCCAAAATAAAACTCAGCTTCCACAACAGCATCAATATTTACATTCTCCTTTTCTCTGGTTGTTTTAATGGACTGGTTAAGTATTTGTTGCTAAGTTCCTTGCAGCCGTGGCTGAAATAGATGGTGCTGAAATTTGATCCAATGATTTAATCCAACCTCCCAAACTTTTGCATGCCATGGGTGAAGAAAATGTAAAGCTGAGAAGTATGGAGACTCTCCCTCTGACCTGGGTATAAATAGCTATGGTGTATGATACAGCAGATTTGGTAACCAGCTAATTGTGGAACTTGGCTCTACCGTCTGGCTTTAATTAACTAACTGACCCATATTCCAGCTTCAATCCTGTTGGGTGATTCACCCAGTGTAATGAAACTGTGAGTTAGGTACAGCTTCTGAAGTTCAAGACTTTAACTGTCTCTTATGCCCCACTTCTCTGCTACCTCCACACCATTTTTACCATGCCCTCACCCTCCGCCATCTCTTGGACACTGTTGAGTTGGTTGTTCCCATCTGAGTTGTAGAACTGGTTCTCAGAATTCCCAGAATGATGGCGATCTCATGTTCGTACATGTCAACAGAGGATAAAAGATCCCTCAGCTCTCCTCAGAGTTCCTGTGCAGTACTGAGGGAGCGCTACATTGCTAACTTTACTAACTTTTCATTGAGATGGTAAAAAATGACCGTAGCTGCCCCCCTCAAATAAATGAGAAACAATCTGTGGCTGCTGGTTGGAAGAAGTCATAGACTCATAGAGCTGTACACCACAGAAACAGACCCTTTGGTCCAAGTTGTCCATGCCGACCAGATATCCTGAATTAGTCTAGTCCCATTTGCCAGCATTTGCCCATATCCCTCTAAACTCTTCCTATTCATATACCCATCCAGATGCCTTTTAAATGTTGTCATTGTACCAGCCTCCACCACTTCCTCTGGCAGCTCATTCCATACACACACCAGCCTCTGTTGCCCCTCAGGTCCCTTTTATATATTTCCCCTCTCACCTTTAACCTATGCCCTCTATTTTTTGGACTCCCCTACGTTGGGAAAAGACCTTGGCTATTCACCCTATCCATGCCCGACATGACTGTATAAACCTCGATGAAGTCACCCCACAGTCTCTGAAGCTCCAGGAAAAATAGCCCCAGATAATTCAGCCTCTCCCTATAGCTCAAACCCTTTAGTCCTGGCAACATCCTTGTAAACATTGTGTCCTGTGCAATATTTATCCCTCTTAAAAGTAAAGCCACCATAGGGCTGCTCTCTCATGAGAGAGACAATTGATGAGGTTGACAATGAGGGATCATCATGGTGGCCTAGCTGTTGAAAGGAATTGAACCCACACTGTTGGCATCATACCGCTGTGCAAACCAGTCATCCAACCAATACGGTGTGGAGTTGGAGGAACACAGCAGGTCAGGCAGAATCAGAGGAGCAGGAGAGTTGACGTTTCGGGTCGGGAGGGTCAACACACTGTGTTGACGCTGACTTCCAGCATCTGCAGTACTTGCTATCTCCCAATCATCCAGTCAACTGAGCTAAGTAACATTACAACCATCCAAAGCCCATATTAAGTCACCATTATTTCATATTTCCTACATTATAACATTTTATGCATTATTGCACTTCAATAGTACTATATTGTCGTTAAATTTAATTAGGATGTCCTGAGATTGTGAATGTCTTCGTCTTTAATTGATTGCTCACACTACAAACAGAGATGATCAATGCCACAACTGGCAGATCAGATCTAAGCTCGGAATTCTTGCCCCATTCAGTTCTGAATGGTGGCAGGTGGTTGACTGACTTGGGGTGGGGAGGAAACTTCAGCAAAATTTTCAATGAGGGCAGAGCGCTGCACATCAGTTCAATAGATAAGGACTGAAGCATTTGCATCAACCTTCAGTAACAATTGCCGAGTGGGTGATCCATCTCAGCCCTTTCTGGAGGTCCCCAACATCACATTCCAAAGAGATGGGAGATGGCCTAGGACGGCACAGTGGTTAGCACTGCTGCCTCACAGCACCAGGGACCCAGGTTCGATTCCACCCTCAGGTGACTGTCTGTGTGGAGTTTGCAGATTCTCCCTGTGTCTGCGTGGGTTTCTTTCGGGTGCTCCGGCTTCCTCCCACAGTCCAAAGATGTGCAGGCTAGGTGGATTTGCCATACTAAATTGTCCATAGTGTTCAGGGGTGTGTAGATTAAGTGGGTTGTGGGGGGGGGGGGGGGGGGCGGTGTCTGGGTGGGATGCTCCAAGGGTCAGGGTGGACTTGTTGGGCCGAAGGGCCTGTTTCCACACTGTAGGTATTCTACGATTCTATGACGATCACAGATTATTCCACTTGTCAGCCCATTCGATTCACTCCAACAGCTCTAAACCTGAAGGATGCTATGAAGACAATCAGCCTTAACAATATTCTGCTGATAGTACTGTTACCAAAAGTAGATGCGGCCCAAGCTGTTTGAGCCCAGCTACAACACTGGCATAAACCTAACAATGTGAAGATTTGCCCGGGTAGGTCTTGCATACAAATCCAACCCAACCAATTATCGCCCCAGCATTTTTTAATGCATTCATGGGATGTGAGTGTCACTGGCTGGGTCAGCATTTATTACCTGTCCCTAGTTGCCCTTGAGAAGGTGGTGGTAATTTGTCATTTTGAACCACGGCAGTCCACCTGCTGTGGGTTGATGCACAATGCCATTGGGGAGGGAATTCCAGGTACTTGACTCAGCAGCACTGAAAGAATGGTGATACATTTCCAAGTCAGGGTGGTGAGTGGTGGGGAACTTGGAGGTGATGACGTTCCCATGCATCTGCTGCCCTTGCCCTTCTAGATGGAAGTGGTAATGGGTTTGAAAAGAGCTGTCTAAGGTTCTTTGGTGAATTTCTGCAGTGCATCTTGTAGATAGTACCCACTGCTGCTACTGAGTGTCGTGTGGGAGGCAGCGGATGTTTGTGGATGTGGTGCCAATCCAGCAGACTGCTTTATCCTGGATGGTGTCAAGCTTCTTGAGTGTTGTTGGGGCTGCACTCATCCAGGCAAGTGGGGAGTATTCCATCACACTCCTGACTTGTGCCTTGTAGATGATGGACTGGTTTTGGGGAGTCAGGAGGTGAGTTACTCACCTGGAACTAAGGTTGTAGTCTGAGAATTGGGGCTAGACCATTCAAGAAAGATGTTCAGAAGCACTTCAGCACGCAAAGGGTAGTAGAGATTTGGAACTCTCTTCCACAACTGGCAGTGGATGTTAGATCAGTTGTAAATTTTAAACAGATACAGGACAGAAACAGACCCTTCGGTCCAACTCATGCTGACCAAATATCCCAAATTAATCTAGTCCCATTTGCCAGCATTTGGCCCATATCCCTCTAAACTTACAGCACATGGACTGCAGCGGTTCAAGAAGGCAGCTCACCACCACCTTCTCAAGGGGCAACTAGGGACGGACAATATACCCAGCCAACGGCACCTATGGGTGATGGGAATCCAGTTGGTCACAGGAATCCTTAATAGAATCACTGTCAAGGCAATGGTGGTGATCCCCATTGGAATTCAATTAACCCTCTCTCGTACCTCTTTGTTTGGATTATTGTTGCTGAGGTCACTGTGATCTCTGACACCCTTAACCCCTCATCTCTGACTATCCCTCTGCTGGAGGTGCTTGATTGGCAGGAGGAGTTTGAGAGCCTCCTTCCACCATTCACCTCCTCCTCCAATAATGCCCAGCTCGCTGAACCACATCGATTCCTGTTTCCATTTGCAGGGCTGGGATCAGAAGCAGCTGTCACATGTGAGCTGTTCCTGATCACAGCAACAGGGTAAGTGCCCAGCAGCTCATGGCCTTTCAGCATCTAGGGTTTTGGGTAAAGGCTGATGGGGGGATGATGGGAAAATGCCCGCTACCCTCTCACAGGACTCCTGTCCCACGCCTGCAGATTGGTTAATTGTTAACTCGTCTAACAAAGTACCCAAATCATCTCAAACCTCCACATGGCATTATAGATTGGTTTAGCATAGAAGCAGGCCATTCTGTCCATTGCACCTGTGCTAGCTCTACCAATCAATCTACTCTCTCTGCATGGCCCTACAAACATGAACTCTTTGGCTATTTATCCTAATCCCTTGTAAAAGTGATAACTGAATCTTTTTCCATCACCATTTATGATCTAGAATCATGGAATGATACAGTGCAGCATAAGGCCATTCAACCTATCATGTCAATACTGGCTCTCTGCAAGATCAGCTTAGCCAGTTCCCTATTTCCTGCCTTTTCCCTGTAGCCCTGATTTTTATTTGTTCTCTTCAGATAAATTGTCCCATATCCTTTGGAAAACCATGATTGTATCTTTCTCGATCATCCTCTCAAGAAGTCTTTACCATTCGCTATGTTTAAAAATAAAACTTCCCCGCAGGTCACTATTTGCTTATTTTGCCAATTTGTGCTCTTTTGTTCTCGATTCTTCCACCAATGGGAACAGTTTCTCTCTCTAGACCCCTCAAGATTTTGGAAACTTCTCCTCTCAATCTACTCTTCTCCAGGCATAACAACTCCCACTTCAAAAAGCTCTGAGTCAAAATAACTCGCCTCATAGTGGGTAAAACTTGTTCCCTTTATTTCCATCCCCTTCTGAACCCTTTAACTAGTGGAAACAGTTTTCACAAAAATGCTTCATGATTTTAAACATCTTGATTAAACATCTCCTACATTTTCCATGTTTGAAGAATAGCACAAGTTTTCCAGTTCTTTCCAATTCACTGAAGATCCTCATCTCCTGGCATCATCTCTGAAGATCTATTTACAGTCATAGAGTCATACAGCACGGAAACAGACCTTAAGTTTAACAAGTCCATGCTGACCATAAACTGGTCCCACCTGCCTGTGCTTGGCTCATATCCCTCCAAATCTTTCTTTTTCATTCACTTAACCAAATGTCTTTTAAATGTTCTAACTGTACCTGCATCAACCAGGTCCTCTGACAGTTCATTCCACACACTAACCACTCTCTGTGTAAAAAACTTGCCCCCATGTCTTTTTTAAATCTTTCTCCTCTCACCTTAAAAATATGCCGCCTAGTTTTGAAATCTCCAACTCTAGGGTAAAGACACCTGCTGTTCACCTTATCCTTCATGATTTTATAAACCTCTGTAAGGTCAACCCTCAACCTCCTACGCTCCCGTGAAGGAAGTCCCAGCCTATCCAACCTCTCCTTATAATACAAACCCTCCACTCCTGACAATATCCTGGTAAATCTCTTCTGACCTCTCTCCACCTTAATAAGAATCTTTCTATAGCAGGGTGACCAGAGTTGGACACTGTCCTTCAGAAGATGCTCCACCAACGTCCTGTACAACCTCAATGTGACGTCTCAACTCCGATACTCAAAGGTCTGAGCAACGAAGGCAAGCTTGCTAAATGCCTTCTTAACCACCCTATCTATATGTGTTGCAAACTTCAAAGAATTGTGTACGTGAAACTCTAGATACCTCTTTACTGGCCACTAGGAATGAGCAATAA
Source organism: Rhincodon typus (assembly GCF_021869965.1). NCBI lineage: Eukaryota > Metazoa > Chordata > Chondrichthyes > Orectolobiformes > Rhincodontidae > Rhincodon > Rhincodon typus. The sequence continues at coordinate 119,412,653 of NC_063334.1, forward strand.
ATTCTAGTTTTGCCAACAATGCAGCTTTTCAAGAATTGTTACAGCACAGAAGGAGGCCATTTGGACCATCATGTCTGTGTTAGCTCTCCTGCCTCCATAATCTTCTTCATTTCATCTTGAATGTCTTGATTAAACCTGCCTCCACCATACTCTTGAGCAGTGAATTCCAGACCCCTAACCATTCACTGTAAGAAAACGTTTTCTCTCCTGTTGCTTTTACTTCTTTTACTAGTTATGTTAAACCTGTGCCCCCTAGTTCTTGATCCTTTCACGAGTGGGAACAATTTCTCCCTATCCACTCTGTCCAGATCCCCAGTAATCTTCAAGAACTTTGTCAGATCTCCTCTTGGCCTTCTGTGCATCAAGGAGAACAGTCCCAGGTTCTCCAATCTATCTTCAGAACTGAAGTTCCTCATCCTTGGGACCATTTGTGTAAACCTCTTCTGCATGGTCTCCAAAGCCTTCCAGTCCTTACTAAAGGGTGGTGTCCAGAACTGGGTGCAGAACTGACTAGCGAGTGTAAGTACAAAACAAGTGGATTCCATCTTTGGAAAACATGTGAATTGAATGTGGAAGAAGTGTAAAAAAAATCATAGGTGCTAGGAAGCTGGGAAGAAGGAAATGCTTGAAGTTATAGGGAAATGCACAAAGATGAGTGCTCCCAAAAGCTAGTTGGCTGTCTGACCATTGATTCCCAGTAAACGACCAGTAAGATGGGACCTCCATTCATCCCAAGAATGTTGCTGAGTCTCTGGCTTGTTGTTTAAGATCAAGGTCATGCTTCATATTTGCAGGTCAGCCTCTCAGAGTGTGCACTAGCTTTCACCTCTTGGGGTAGAGCTTTGAGCAGCGTGGTTGAGGTGAGGTTGAGGCCTGTGCAGCGCCCTTGGGCTACAGATACTGCCTTTAATCTTGGGCAGAAAACTTGGAGGTTATGATAAAAGAGAGAGGAATATGGTCATTGGGTGAGAAGAGGTTTCAGAGATAGGGAAGGATGTGAAAGATTTCCAGGAAAAGAATTTGAACACAGGGTCTATCTCTCATGTTCTGCAATGTACAGCTGGAGTAGAAATATTCCTTGCACTTAATTCAAAGCATCTTTGTATACAATGCGAACAAATTACTACATTGCAACTTGGCACAGAATGTGAAATAAATCACTATGGGAGGCAGCGTACAAATGTATAGTGGAACACTACTCTGGTGCACAAGAGAAACACCAGCAGGAGTAGTCCATCTGTCCCTTCAAAACTCTTCTACCATTCAGTAAGATTGTGGCATCTATCACAACCCCACTTTCCAACACTGTGTCCATTTCCCTTCATTCCCTTTGCAACTAGATTGGCAGGGCATATCAGGGCAGGACTTTTACACCTAATGGTAAGATCCTGCCGAACAAAGAGACCTTGTGGTGCAGGTTTATAGTTCCTTGAAAGTAGAGTTGCAGGTAGACTGGGTAATGAAGAAAGTGTTTGGGACGTTTGCCTTTATTGGTCAGTGCATTGAGTATATAAGTTAGAAAGTTGTGGCTGTACAGGACAGTGGTTGCACCACGTTTGGAATACTACATTTAGTTCTGGTTTCCCCGCTGTAGGAAAGATGTTGTTAAACTTGAGAGAACAAGAACAAAGAACAAAGAAAATTACAGTACAGGAACAGGCCCTTTGGCCCTCCAAGCCTGCACCGACATGCTGCCCGTCACAACTAAAACCCCCTACCCTTCCGGGGACCGTATCTCTCTATTCCCATCCTATTCATATATTTGTCAAGATGCCCTTTAAAAGTCGCTATCGTATCTGCTTCCACTATCTCACCCGGCAGCAAGTTCCAGGCACCCACCACCCTCTGTGTAAAAAAACTTGCCTCGTACATCACCTTTAAACCTTGCCCCTCATGCCTTAAACATATGCCCCCCGGTAACTGACTCTTCCACCCTGGGAAAAAGCTTCTGACTGTCCAGTCTGTCTATGCCCTTCATAATCTTGTGGACCTCTATCAGGTCACCCCTCAACCTTCGTCATTCCAGTGAGAACAACCCAAGTTTCTCCAACCTCTCCTCATAGCTAATACCCTCCATACCAGGCAACATTCTGGTAAACCTTTTCTGTACCCTCTCCAAAGCCACCATATCCTTCTGGTAGTGTGGTGACCAGAATTGAACACAATATTCCAAATGCTGTCTAACTAAAGTTCTATAAAGCTGCAACATTACCTGTCAACTTTTAAACTCAATGCCCCAGCCGATGAAGGCAAGCATGCTATATGCCTTGTTGACTACCTTTTCCAGGGTTCAGAAAACATTTACAAGGATGTTGCCAAAATTGGAGGGTTTGAGCTATAGGGAGAGGCTGAATCCTGCTCCTCTGATGCTGCCTGGCCTGCTGTGTTCATCCAGCTCTACATCTTGTTATCTCAGACTCCAGCATTGGCAGTTCCTACTACCCCTTAAAGTCAAGTCTGTTCTTTCTTAAACCAAAACTGTAAACCATTCACCAGATATTGCCCCATCAAGGCCCAACATAATTCTCGTAAAAAATCTGTTTTCGTATCTTCCACTCATTTTAGAATAAAGAGTCATTGAGTCATAAAACACAAAAGAGACCCTTTGGCCCATTTATTCTGTGCCAACATATCTAACCAATCCCAAAGTCTGTAGGAAAGAGTAAAAATACTGGATCAAAACCCCTGGATTTTTAACAGAACTTTTAAAACAAAAAGAAAGACAGCTGGGCAATGCTCTGGAATGCACAATCACAGGGATAGCTGTCTGGAACAATGGTTCAGTTAGAAATCCTATTCATGCCTTCACCTAAAGGAACAATGAACCAGACCTAAGGCAACAACTTCAGACATCTTGGACTCTTCAGAGGTACCAAGGCATTCAACGTCAATTAATATTCATTCGCAGAAATACTGGACATTCCACTGAATCAAAACACATTCACGCCTACTCCAGTGCTCAGGAAGCCCATTCAGCCCTGAGAGGGGGAACAATAGCTCAACAGATTTGGGAGGTGATAACGGAACACATAGTCTGTATACCTGTTGGTCCTGATCTGGGAGAGAAAGGGAGAGCCATCCCTGCAGCTACCAACAGAAGAGAGATCCCAGACAGTTACTCTCCCCAAGAGGTATCCGCACAGCTATCTCCCTGAAACCTACCGACACAGGGCTGTTCTGTACCAGGGGAACCAACGACAGCCGACCACGACCAGCAGATCTGATGGCCGACCACCTCCCAAAACCACTGACACAACTGACAAGGCCTCAGACACATTCTGAGGTGAAAACCGGCTCACAAAACTACCACAAAGTAAGGAAAACCAAGTTCTCAAACCAGACTGAAGGCCTACACCGTCTGAAGTCTTCAACATAGCACAAGGCTACTGCAGTGGGAACAGCCAGCTGTATTTCAAAACTGTGTTTATTCCCAGCAGTGAGCCTATTCCCTCGAGACCTAAAGTATCCAACCTAGCTAGCAGGGAGGGAAAGGTGGGTTGGTGACAGTGCGGGGCACCCCAAAGTCAGGATCAGGAAGTCTGATTAAAGTGTCTGTGTTTGAAATTACTGTTTAGTTTTTAATAGTAATTAGCCTGTGTTAAGTTAATAACTGATAGTATCACCGTTTTGAATTTGCCTTTTTCACTCTTATATTTTTATTCACATTTGTTTTATTTCCCTGTGTATTACTTTTGCTTTCAATTTATTTCTTGTGATAAACGCACCTTTGCATTTAATAAACGCAGAGATTCTTTGCCCCAAAACACCTGTCTACTGCCTCCTTCACTTCACATTCTGAAATTAAGTCCACAGTCAGAACCAGGGACCTGTGGGTGATTCGAGCCACCTAAAATTCAGCAGATTACTGATCACAAACCAGAATCCCGACAAGTCTGTAATATCAATGATCTTATTTGCTTATGCTGCCCTTGTGTTAACTTTCTTTAATCCATTCACTGACATTTTCCTGTCAACATTTTCAAATATATTGTGGTATTATTTTTCCAAATTAGAGAACTTTGCACTTTGCAACATCATTTTGCCATGATTTGGCCATTCAGCCATCCTGTCTGGATTGTTTTGCACCTTTCTGGTATTCTCCTTACGGCTTATTATCCTACCTTGTCATATTACAGTTAACTACAGGAACAGCAGACCGAATCCTGGAAGAAACCCTAACGGAAAGCAACCTTACAGACTGTCCCAAGCCCTGACAAGAAAGATCTTGCTGTATCTGTGTTTATGACAACATTGATACAAGAGAGGGGTGTCAAATCCTGAGGTCATGTTTCCCAAACAGCACATTAAGCCTCCTCTAATTGATGCACTCTGACATCCGATTGGTCAGTGATGGGAGGGTGTGGTGTTGGGAGGAAGTAAAGGCTACTATTACAGAATTCTAAGTTCTACTTGTGTCAGAGCTGGAAGATGCAAATAAATTCCATTAAAGCAATCCCCAAATATTGCTAAAACAGAAATGGGAATTGAATCGCATTGTCTTGTACTGTTGAAATGCAAGAAAAACAAATTTAGAAAGGCAAGACCAAGTTACACAGTGAGAAGAGGGTGCTGACTGGGTTGACTATGATTAGTATGGAAACACAGCAGGGATTGTTAACTCTCAATCTTAGTAAACTTACCAAATTCTTGGTAAATGTATTAAACTTAGTGAACTTATGTAAGGTACGATTTGCCTGCATAGCACACAAAACAATACTTTTCACTGTATCTCAGTACATATTGACAATAATAAATCAAATCAAACCAAATTCAATAAAAACTGAACGAACTGCGGATTCTGAGGAAGGGTCACTAGGCCTGAAAGGTTAACTCTGATTTCTCTCCACGGATGCTGCCCCAAACCAAATTCAAACCAGGAAATAGATACTGATTTGGTCAGGGCATTGCCAAGGGGATGCATCAGGAATCTCCACTGCCCTTTCCTCATTAAAATAGGAGTGTCCACGTGAGGACATAATCCTTTTGCCTTTAAAGAACAACGGTTAGTATTGTTTTGATTTTGTATGATTAAACAGCTCAAATATTGCCCGTTCGATTGACGTAATGGAAAGGAAACTTGAAGAAATGAGAAAAAAGACAAGATTTGTATTGATACGGCAAAATTCATGCCCTCACACTTTCCCAGAATGCTCTACATCCACTGGAGGTACTATTCAAAGGCACTCAGTAGCCTCACTTTCCAGAATTTATTAATTGAGTGGCAATTAAGCCTATATTTCCAGACTGAACATTCCTCTTTTGGTGCATGGGATGTAGGTATCGCTGGCCAGGCCAGGATTTATTGCCCGTCCCTAACTGCCCAAAGGGTAGTTAAGAATCCACCACATTGCTGTGGGTCTGGAGTCACATGTAGCCCAGACCAGGTAAGGATGGCAGTTTCCTTCCCTAAAGGACATTAGTGAACCAGATGGGTTTTTCCAACAATCGACAATAGATTCATGGTCATCACCAGATCCTTAATTCCAGATTTTTTTCAATTGAATTCAACTTCCACCACCTGCTTTGGTAGGATTCAAACCTTCATGTGCAGAACATTACCTGGGTCTCTGGATTAACAGTCCAGCGATAATAACACTAGGCCATTGCCTCCCTTGGGCTGTTAGCACAGGGTTATTACCACTAGGTCACCACCTTCTCTCACTTACACAGCATTTCTAAACCATATCCCTTCTCACCACTTCTGCACTGCTATCACTGTCCCAACCTTTCACCTTTGATCCACTCTCTCCAAACCCCAACCTTCCCTCCAATTTTCTTTGCTCTAACGGAACTCAATTCTCTACCTTCTGCTCCCCCCATTCCCTATCACCTCCCTCGAGGGCTAATGTAAGGAGGTCTGAGTCTCCTTGCCCTCAACTATTTTTCTTCTTCCTCTTCCCCATCTGTCCTTTGTTCTGACTAGCTTCCATCAAACAGGCTTAGCCTGCAATGCACGTTCAACTGAAATGAATTAGAATGAATAACAGCTATGTCCAATGCTTTATTTTCTATCTCTCCCTCTGTCTCACATGTGATACAAGTTAAAATCTCCATTTCACAGATGGATGCAATCACTGTTGAATTTTTTTATCAATAAAACCCAGATGAACTTATTGAGTGCCTTCAAAATTCAACTGTGATTCTTATAAACTTCTGCTTTGCGGTAACACTCAAGCCTCTGAGCGTGACAGTTGTGGGTTCAAGTCTAGCTCCAGAGTTTTGATGCTTATTTGAGGCTGGCAAATGTGGTGGTCCAGGCTTTCATTATGGAATCCCTACAGTGTGGAAGCAGGCCATTCAGCCCATCGAGTCTACACCTACCCTCCAAAGAGCATTCCACCCCCTACCATATTCCTGCATTTCCCACCCTAGACACAATGGGCAATTTAGCATGGCAAATCCACCTAACTTACACATCTTTGGACTGTGGGAGGAAACTGGAGCACTGGCAGGAAACCCACACAGACACAGGGAGAATGTGCAAACTCTACACAGACAATCGCCTAAGGCTGGAATTGAACGTGGGTCTCTGGGTCTGTGAAGCAGCAGTGCTAACCACTAAGACACTGCGTGCTGCCCTAATTAATTTAATCTATTTTATTTAACTTAATAGCACTGGAGCAGGTGGTACAATGGCTCAGTGGTTAGCACTACTGCCTCACATCACCAGGGACCTGGGTTCAATTCCATCCTCAGGTGACTGTCTGTGTGGCATTTGCACATTCTCCCTGTATCTGCAAATGAGGTATTACAACAAGGTGCCCTCTTCGTTGAACCACTAGAAGTAAACAATCCTTTGGTGTTATTTAGATGGAGATCTGCTGAAGTCTCCACTATGCCAAGCTAATATTTATACCTTAATTAATTTATCTTCTCATAATCACTTTACTGACATAGGAGATTGCTGTGCGCATTTACATTTGTATTTCTGACAACAGTTAAAAAAAGTACTTCATTGATTTTAAATTATTGAGGTCACAAACGGCTCTGTATAAATACAAAATTAGTTTCAGCAATTGCAGACCCTTTCTCCTTCACTGATGGCAGTCTCTCTTACTCATCGCTAGTTCTTCAGTTAGAACCACAGAATCCCTACATTCGGCCCATCAAGTCCACACAGACCCTCTGAACAGCATCCCACCTAGAAACAGCCCCCAATCCTATTCCTGTGACCCGGCATTTCCCATGGTTAATCCACCTAGCCCGCACATCCTAGACAGTGGACAATTTAGCACAGCCAATCCACTTAACCTTCACATCTTTGGACTATAGGAGATCACCCAGAGAATACCCATGCAGACACGGGGAGAATGTGCAAACTCCATAGCCGAAGATGGAATCGAACCTGGGTACCTGGAGCTGTGAGGCAGCAGTGCTAACCACTGAGTCACAGTGCCATCCAGTTGACTTTACTGTTTGAAATTCTTTGGTGAGGAGAAGCTACAATAGATCCATAATCAATTTTTTTCGGTCTCTGACAGACACTCCAAAGAAGAAAATTTTTCAAATGTGTCTTTCTTGGCATTGATTCCAATGAAAAGAATGGAGCAAAAAACAGTACGAGCTAAAGAAAACCATCTCACCATCAGACTGAACAGCATTGATGCATATGAACATACATATTAGGAGCAGGCATAGGCCATTTCACACCCGATTCAACATTTGATAAGATCATGGCTGATATGATTATGGCCTCTTTCTTTGTTTTCATCAGAAAGGGGCAGCACTGGCTAATCCAACATTTATTGCCAGTCCCTAATTGCCCTTGAGAAGGTGAGCTGCCATCTTGAACTGCTGCAGTCCCTGGGGTGTATGGACACTTGTGGAGCTGTTAGAAAGGGAATTGTAAAGTTTTGACTGAGCAATACTGAAGGAATGGCAATACATTTTCAAATCCGGATGGTGAGTGGCTTGGTGATGGTGGTGTTCCCATGCTTCTGCTGCCCTTGTAGTGATGATGGGTTTGTACGGTACTGTTGGATGAGGCTTGGCGAGTTGTGTTGTGTAGACGGTACACACTGCTGCCCCTGTGCCTCCCTGAGGAGGGCCTTGACTTGACTTTTCTATCTACTCTCTATACCCTTTGACTCCCTTTACAATCAAGTATCTAACTCAGCTTTCAAATTATTCACTGACTTTTCCTTCACTCCTCTCTGGGGAGAAGACTCTGAGAAACTAGTGACCCTCTCATCTTAAATGGTATACTCGCCATTTCTCTCTTCAAACCAGTCTTTCCCACAAGGGCAAAGTCCTATCAATTACTTGGAGGAAATTACAGGTTTCAGTAAAATCATTTCTCATTCTTGTACAGCTCAACAAACTCAGGCCCAACAATACATTTGATAATATCTCATGATAATCCAGTAACACTTAGTCATAATATCACCTTTTGTACAGGCTAATGTAAAGGAGACATGAGTTCAAATCCTAGGACAGCAGTTAGTAAATCTGGCTTACTTTCAACTGTTGTACCAGCCCATCTGATGCTCTTTTCGGGAAGGAAATCCACCACACTTACCTGGCCTGCATGTGACACCAGACTCATAGAAATGTGCCTGACTCTTCATGGTAGAATCATAGAGCCCCTACAGTGTGGAAGCAGACAAATCGGCCCATCCAGTTCATTCCGACCCTCTAGAGCGTATCCCACTCAGACCCAGCTCCCCACCCTATCCCCATAACCTTGTATTTTCCATGGCCAATCCACCTAGCCTGAACAACTTTGGACTGTGGGAGAAAACCGGAGCACCCGGAGGAAACCCACGCAGACACGGAGAGAATGTGCAAACTCCACACAGACAGTCGCCTGAGGGTGGAATCAAACCTGGGTCCCTAGTGCTGTGAGGCAGCCATGCCACCGTATCACCTAATAACTTCACAAGTTCAAGGGCAACTTGGAATGGGCAATCAATGCTGGCCTTGGCAGTGATGCCCACATCCAATGAATGAATGAATGAAGAAAAAATATAAATCCCAGTTAAAGGACACTGCACTGTTTCACTTGGTCTGGTCAGAATCTCGGCCAATTTGCAGTTGACCCTAAAATCTAGGCCAATGACCCATTAATGAAATGCTGACCCCACAGACTGACTTTAACAAGCGATAGATTATTGTCCCTGCAATGTTAGCGACCCCGCAATATGCAGGAGTGACTCGCAGTGATATGTGCCCGTCAATACAAAGTGCCACAACTTAAGGTGGAAAGTTCCAGCTACGTGTAGCCCATGGCAAGCTGTGAGAACAGTTTGGAAATATTTATACGCTGTCCCTGTCACAGGACATAAATAAATATAAACCATTTCAAGGCAAGTTGTTTTGATCAGGCGGATGGAGAAAAACTAAGATTTCCATTCCTGGGGGGATGATAAACAATGAACACAGATTTCAGGTAACTGTCAAGTTAACTAAAAGAACAAACATTGGAACACATGAATTTGGAGCATAAGTGGTTTTTGTGATGCCAAGGAATACAAAGTCATGGACCATATGCTGGGTAATAGGATTAAAATAGTTAGGTCGTTGTTTTTGACTAGCTGTTCCAGACTCGATGGGCTGAAGGACATTTTTCTGTGGTGTAGATCTCCAAGCCTCAGTCCCTTGAAACTGCTCTTCCATTCAATAAGATCATGTTTGTTTTTAGAAATCCACATTCCTGTCGACCCTTGATAACCTTCGATTCCTCTGCCTACAAACAAAATCTGTCCTAAAAATATTTAATGACCATCATCTTCAGAGGCAGAGAGTTCCAAAGTCATACAATGTGCTGTTTGTTGTGCAATTCTCCTCATCTCTGCCCTGAAAAAGTGATCCCTAATTCTGGGCTTGTTTTTATTCATTCACGGGACGGGGCATCTGGCCAGCAATTATTGTCCATCTCCAAATTGGCCCGTCGGTAGTTAAGAATCAACCATGTTGCTATGGGTCTGGAGTCACACATAGGCCAGACCAGGTAAAAATGGCAGTTTCCTTCTCGAAAGACATTAAGTGAACGAGATGCGTTTTCCCCCAACAGTTGACAATGGATTCATGGTCATCATTAGACTTTTAATTCCAGATTTTTAAAATTGAATTCAAACTCCACCACCTGCCATAGTGGGATTCAAACCCAGGTCCCAGAACATTCCCCTCGCACTCTTGAATAACAGTCCAGCGATAATGCCGCCAGGCCATCGCCTCCCACAAGAGGAAGTATCCTTTTCACATCCTTGTTGAGACAATTCAGGACCTTGCATACTTCAATTAAATTACCCCTCACTCTTCTAAATTGCACCACCAACACATTAATTTTGTCATTAATTTAAGCCAAGGCATAAGAGGTTAGGAGGAACCATACAATTAAGGAGCGTACTTTTCCATGGGAAACACTCTCTGGAAAACAGAACATGGTGAAATGAAGAATATCAGTGTCCCATAGGACCATAGGCTGTTCTCTCACTAGACGGAGATGGCTGGAGGTGAACCTAACCTGAAGGTCTCAACACCTCCATTGAGGGTGAGATTACTGGACCTTCTTAGTGACCCTTAGCTGCTATGGGAATGGAGCCTGCATGGATGGTATTGCAAACTTAAGGAAGAGAGTATGGCATGCTATAGTGGTCCCCTCCAAGCCAAATTGCCTTCCGGACTTGGAAATATATCGGCGTTCCTGCAGTGTTGCTGGGTCAAAATCCTGGAACTCCTTCACTAACAGCACAGTGGGTGTTCCTACAGCACATAGGCTGCAGAGGTTCAAGAAAGCAGGCCACCACCACCTTCTCAAGCAACAACTAGGGATGATCTCATCAGCAATGCTCAGATCTAACGAAGGAATTAAGAAATTTCTTTCCCTGGGGCATCGGAGCCTGTGAAGTGACCTTATAGAGTTTTATAAAGTCATGAGGGGGAATGGATAGGATTAATAGTCAAGGTCTTTTCCCCCGGATGGGGGAGTCTGAAACTAGAGGGTATAAGTTTAAGGTTGAGTGAGGAAAGATTTACAAGGGACCCAAGGGGTAACTTTTTCATGCGGAGATTGGTGCATGTATGGAATGAACTGCCAGAAGAAGTGGTGAAGGCTGGGTACAATTACAGCATTTAAAAGGCATCTGGATGGGTATATGAACAGGATGGGTTTAGAGGGATATGGGCCAAATGCTGGAAAATGGGACTAGATTAATTTAGGGGATATCTGGCCGGCATGGATGAGTTGGAGAGAAGGGTTTGTTTCTATGCTGTACAGCCCTATGACTCTAAATAATGATTTACTTAAATAGTCAACATTTCAATTCAAGGTTTCATCTGATCGGGTAAGTAATGTGTGGGTTTTACTAATTTATAGTCCTTTGTGTTATGAGTATAAAATGGTGAAAATGTTCCCCATAAAAAACAACAATCACTTGCCTTTATAGACCTCCTCTGACATAGCGAAGTATGGTCTTTTATAGGGACATTATCAAAGGAGACGCAGCACCAAGCCATATAAAGTGATGTGAGGAAAGGTCATCCAGCTCTTGGGAAAAGAGAGAGGCATCAAGAGGAAATAAACAAGGAGGGTTACAGAGGTTTGGGGGAGAAATTCTAGAATATCATGTCAAAGTGGCTGTCAACATTGGAGCGATTAAAATCAGGAGATAAACAAGGGGCGAGAATTATGGGGACGCGAGGGGCATGGGGTGAAGAAATCCGAAGGCTATGAGGTGAAAGAGGTTATGGAACTGAAGTTACAAAATATCAATTCTCTGCAGAAGATATGAAAACAAAGATGAGAATATGAAATCTGCAAATATATTGGACATGGGAATATGTTGAAATAGTCAATGTCCAGATGCAGGACAATATCGAGCTTGGACAAGTGCAAAATAACATTTGTGCCACACAAGTGCCTGGCAATGACTATCTCCAACAAGAGAGAATCTAACTATTGCCCTTTTATACTCAATCGTGTTACCATCACTGAATTCCCCGCTGTCAACATCCTAGGGTTACCATTGACCAGAAACTGAACTGGACTCACCACATAAAGAAAGTGGCTTCAGAGGCTAGGAATAACTGTGGTGAGTAACTCACCTCCTGACTCCCCACATCCCGTCTGCCATCTACAAGGCACAGTCAGGAGTGTGATGGAATATTCCCCACTTGTCTGGATGAGTGCAGCTCCATCAGAACAAAGCAGCCCACTTGATTGGCACTACACCCACAAGCATCCACTCCCTCCACCACCAATGCTCAGTAGCAGCAGTGTGTACTATCTCCGAGATGCTCTGCAGAAATTCACTGAAGACCCTCAAACAGCACCTTCCAAACCCTTGACCACTTCCATCTAGAAGGACAATGGCAGTGCATACATGGGAACACCACCCCCCGGAAGTTCCCCTCCAAACCACGCAATATCCTGACTTGGAAATATATGGCTGTTCTTTAACTGTCGCTGGGTCAAAATCCTGGAATTCCCTTCCTAAGGGCATTGTGGGTCAACCCACAAACACACGCACTGCAGCAGTTCATGAAGGCAGCTCACTACCATGTTCTTAAGGGCAACTAGGGATGGGCAACAAATCCTGATCAGCCAGCGACATCCACATCCCATGAGTAAATAAAAAAACAGGTCGTAGAAGCTGAATCTGCATCCAAATAGATTTCATCTGAATGTATCTACAATCAGGCATACTTAATAAAATGTTAAAGCATAATCATCCATGCTTGCAACAAATGATCCATCCACCAGATTTCACTCTCCTCAGGGCTTTCCTAACTGTCCACCATAAACAGAACGGAGGAAATGCTGAAACCCCAAAGTTAAGCTGCATTTTGGAATGAGATCAATGGAAATTCTTCACTAATCAAGTCAACGGCCCTGATACCCTCTCAGCCATGTACACAAGAGTGTTGACATCGTGTCACCTCACTAATATCATTCTCAATGGTGAGGGACCTCAATCCTACACCTCCAGCTGAACAAATCATTAGACACTGGATACATTTCAGTAAAACCCTCAATTTACACTGCATTCATGGTATTTAAAGTTTACCATGTTCTAATTCTTTAAAAAAGAAATAAAGTACAATTATGTTTGACGTTCTAAAAACCACAATCTGCAAACTGTCTGCCATTTATTATACACCATCTGGCCTGTGGTCAGAGTTGAGGGCAGTAAGAATATTTCAATCTTGGAACTGAGTTAATAAGTCAATAAAGCTCAAACATTAATTATTATTTTGTACAGTTCTTTTATTCAGCTACATTATGTGGGCAGTACTGGATGGTCCAGCATTTATTGTCCATCCCTAGTTGACCTGGAGATGGTGACGGTTAGCGGTCTTCTGCTTCAGTCTATTTGGCGCAAGTTGACGCACAATGTTGTTAGGGAGGGAATTCCAGGATTTTGACGCAGTGACAGTGAAGGAATGGCACTATATTCCCAAGTCAGGATGGTGAGTGGCTTGGAGGGGAATGTGAAGGTGGTGGCTGCCCTTATCTTTCGAGGTAAAAGCGGTCATGGGTTTGGAAGGCGCTGCCTAAGGATCTTTGGTGAATTTCTGCCGTGCATCTAGTAGCTAGTACACACTGCTGCTACTGAGTGTCAGTGGAAGGAGTGGATGTTTGTGGATGTGGTGCCAATATGGCTGCTTTGTCCTGAATGACGTCAAGCTTCATGAATGTTGTTGGGGCTGCACCCATCCAGGCAAGTGGGGAGTATTCCATCATACTCCTGACTTCCCTCATTGTACAGGTTAAATGTCCCAGAGTGAAGCCCATTGCATCAGCATTGGACAATTGATGGAGGAGGACTTCAATCTACCAACCAGTGTGTTTGTTAATTGATGTGGATCGTTAATATAATTTCTTGTGAGCCCAGCGATGGTGTACATTAACTTATGGAAATGAACAAACAGAAAAGGATCAAAAGGTGCCTCAGACTTACCTGACCGTGGGGCAAGGGTGCCCCGATGCGCGGCACTCCAGATGGACCGCACTTCCTTCAGCGACCTCTTGACTTTTCAGTTTTTGAATGAACCGGGGAGCGGAGCCGGTGAGCGTTTTCTCCGCAGTCTTGGGGACCGCGTCCTTTTCACAGCTCCGCTCGGTCTCAGCATGTGGTTCCAAATCAGGCACGGCTGTCAATTTGGATTCCAATGGCGTGGCTTTCCTGGTGTTTGCTTTAACATAGTTCTTCGGTGAGCGATAGCCACTGTCGGGTGATGAGCTATCTTCTTCATTGCTCTTATTCTTCCCCTGGCCGTAGTTCCTTGGTCTCGCTGTCCTGAAGATAGAGGACAGCTCCTCTATGAATGACACGGCCTTGGTGCAGAACTCATTCCTCGCCGAGCTCTCACTCTGGTAAATAGGTATCCCTTTCCGTTTGGAGTTGGGGACGGGATTTTCCTTCTCAGGGATGGTTGCAGCCTGTGGGTCGAGTTCCTCAGAGGACGAGTCAGTGCTTGGGTGGTCTGGCTGGCCGGGGCTGGTGGCTCGATGGGCAGGTCTGCCATCTGTGCCTCGGTCGACTGCTGTGGCAGAGCTTCCTGGCTGGGCGTTCCTCTTCACGGGCGTCGCCGGGCTGCTCGGCTGCGGAGTGAGTCGGGCTCCGGCCAGAGGGGAGTCCTCCGGCAAACTGGCCGGGGGCCGATGGCGGATATACCGCGAGATGTCTTCCATCTCAGGCTCGGGCTCTGTTTCTTCGAAAGAGCTCTCGGCGATAGCCACCCGCGCCAGATCGAGGCTCTTGCTCATCTCCTCCCGGCTGAGGAAAGCCGAGAGCTCAGCTGCAGGACTGTCGTCCACCCCATCCTCCTGGAGGTCGGACAGAGAATCAAAGTACACGTCGTGTGAGGACGCCTCCGACATCCTGCTGTCACAGTAACCGTCCACCTTCCCACAAGAATGGGCTTCCTTCAGCATCTGAGAGAGGGCCACTGCGTGCTCAGAGGACCCTTCTTGCATACTGAAAATCGAAAATTGAATAAAGAACGTTAGAAGGAGACGACAGATCAATCATTCCCATGTAATAATTCTTGGCCTAGACTGAAGGGAAGATGAGAGTGAAATTGTCCTAATTCCAGAGGACCGTAAGACTGGTTATTGTTAGAAAGAGAGACGACTGGGGGGCGAGTTTAACTTCAAAGTCCCTACTCCTCAGATGAGGGGCAATGTTGAGACAGGCTTTCATGATGGCTGGAGCTAACTACAGAGATTGAACCCACACTGATGGTATCAGCCATCTTACTGACTGAGCTAACGGAGCCCCTGCTGAAGGACAGGTCCACAGCCGTACGGAAGCAGAGTTCCTGTTGAACATTTAACTGTCAACGAGAGGACAAAAATGTTAGCGAAGCAAAGCTTTGACCACAAAGTCTATCATCTGGAGTCATTTTGTCTTCTAATGCTGACTGTTATTTTTAAGAGTCAGTGAAGTGAGTCCAAGAATTGAAATGCTGGATTCCATCAAACTGGAACTGCTCTTGTCATGTTTTCTGGACAATGTTGAGAAAATTGGTCAGTTTGGGTTATATTACTGTGGAGATGCATTGGAACAGGAGGGAACCAACCAACCCCTCAAGCACATTCCCTCATTCAATTTGATCAGAACTGCTAGCCCAACTAATATCCACTGATGTAGAGTCATCGAGTCATAGATTCATACAGCATAGAAACAGGCCCTTCGGTCCAACTCGTCTGCACTGACCAGACATCCCAATTTGACCTAATCCCATTTGCCAGTATTTGGCCCATATTCCTCTAAACCCTTTCTATTTATATACCCATTCGGATGCCTTTTAAATGTTACAATTGTACCAGCCTCCACCACTTTCTCTGGCAGCTCATTCCATACACACATAAACTTCTGCATAAAAACGTTGTTCCTGAGGTCTCTTTTATGTCTTTCCCCTCTCACCTTTAACCTATGACCTCTAGTTTCGGACTCCCCCGCATGGGGGAAAAGACCTTGCCTATTTACCCTATCCATGCCCCTCAAGATTTTATAAACCTTTAAAATGATCTTCTTGAAGTGGTTTCTACAGTTTGTTATTGAAGGAATGAGGTGGCTCTTCCTTCTATTGTAGGAACAGGAAAATTACTATTAAAATAGAAACTATGCAGGTTAAGAAAACAAGAAACCAATATAATGAGAAAAATTAAGAATTGTTTTCATTCATAAGATGTTGCTGGCAAGGCCAACATTTATTGCCTGGAGTTAAGAGTCAATTACATTGCTGTGGGTCTGAAGTCACATGTAGGCAAGACCAGGCAGTTTCCTTCCCTAAAGGGCATTAGCAAGCCAGATGGTCTTTTCCCCCAGACAAATGGTTCATGGTTATCATTAATTAATAGTCTCTTAATCCCAATCTTTTCTTTCATTTAATTCAAATACCACCATCTGCCAAGGCAGGTTTCAAACCTGGATCCCCAGAACAAATATTTGTGTCTGTGGTTTAATATTCCAGTGATAATACCATCTCCCCTGCAATGTTACATGAAGCACGTGACATCAAGACTTCCCCTATTCGTTTCTGATGTTACCTTGGTAACTCGGCAGATATTAATAAACGGTCCTGGGGCCACAAATTGCAGCATGTTTTGCACACAGTTGGGCAGCTTTTGCGATCAACCTGACGAGTGAAGATATGGAAACTGCCCCTGGCGTGTTGGCGTCTCTGCTTAAATTTGTTTTGGACCTCCACATGAATGTGTTTATAAGTAAAATCAGCAAACAAATCTGAACTGAAATGCTCCATCCAGCACCTGCTGTGTTTTCTCTCTGGGGCAGCAGATGTAAGAACAACACTCACAAAGACACCCAGCCAAATATCTCATTACAGTTCTTGCGCTAAAAATATTTGACAGCTATTCATCATGCAGCAGTCTTTCTTTTCCAGTAATATGTGGAACACTTATCAGCGGCTCTTAAAAAAACCTCAAGCTCTGCATCTGACTACAAGCATCCAGGCTTTGCCTGCATTCTGATCTTCCTTGTCTTCCTCTGCACTATTACACAGATGACTTCTCCTTAGTTTTCCCCTCATTCTCCTTTTGCATCGAGTAAAATCTTGAGAGTTGGGTGAGTAAGGAAATCACATTTTATTGCAGCTTGCTGATTAACTTCTAAATTCCATCTAGGCTTAAACAGGAATATCCGAGCTCTCAACTTGAGAGTTGGTGAAGTCAATTAACAAACGATACCAGCTTGAACTATTTTTAATTTACCTGCGGCTGAGTGAACTCGAAACGAAGCGAAGCATTTCAGAGTGCTTTCATACCGAGTGTGAAATGGAGCAGACAGTTGGGAGTTGGATGATGAGGGGAATTAGTGGAAGGAGGTGGGACTCTCTTTTGTTTTAAAT
Organism: Rhincodon typus; assembly: GCF_021869965.1. Lineage (NCBI taxonomy): Eukaryota > Metazoa > Chordata > Chondrichthyes > Orectolobiformes > Rhincodontidae > Rhincodon > Rhincodon typus. The sequence continues at coordinate 119,429,972 of NC_063334.1, forward strand.
TGTTTGCTCTGTAGGAAATTGGCTCTTATTCTTCTACACACATAGAAGTTTGATGTTCAATGAGTATCTGATGAAGGTCTATTCTAGTGGCTGAAGGGTATCACGGCAACATCAGTGAGGTGGGCCCAGCAGCGAGGGATGTGACCCTGCCATTGGTTGGTTTGGCACAAGCAGCGGTGAGGCGATGGTGGAGGATTTTTGGCCCAGTGGCAAAGATGGCGCCTGAGGATCAGCAACTTCGATGTTAGATAGGTTTGGTGGAGATGGCAGTGAAACTTTGGTGGAGACATGGCAGCGACGACAGCGATGAACTGGCCCAGGACTGATGGACTCTCTTCAAGCTATATCTTTCTTTATTTTCCTTATTCTTAAATTATTCAAAATAGTGTCATATTGTGGCAACAAATGAAAGCTATTCACTGTATTTTATTATATTTTTACTGCAAAATATACGCGACAATAAAAATCAATATCAAATCACTAAAAAAAAATCTTGGTTCCTAAGTTTTAAAATAGCATAGGAACTGGCAGCAAGTTTATAAAATGTATAAGATAGGAAAATAAATAATAAAAATAACTAAGTGGTTAATTAAACACATTAAGAATGGAAAGTCAGGTGATGTGTCATGGCTGCAACATGTGGGAGCTCCTAAATGCCAATGTGATCCTGGGTAAATATGTCTGCTGTGAATGTTTGTGGCTCAAGATTCGATGAAGAGTCATTGAGATGGAGGCTGAGCTACAGACTTCGCAACAAACCAGGAAAATGGGAAGTTACCTGGATATTTTATACCAACTGGAAAGTTTTGTCGAGATCAGACAAAGCTAGTGTGGGTTTATGAAAGATAAATTATGCTTAACTTATCTACTGAAGTTTGTTTATCCGATGTAATGGTTAGAATAGATAACGGAGAAACAGTGGATATTCGGATTTCAACAAGGATCTTTTAAAAGATTCTACACAAGAGACTGGTGGGCAAAATTAGGGTTTGGGGGTAAGATACTGGCATGGATTGAGAATTAGTTGACAGACCAGAAAAAGGGTGAATGTGTCTATTTCTGGGTGGCAGGCAATGACTAGGATTCAGTATTTGAACCCCAGATAATTGCAACATATATAAATAACTTGAATGAGAGGACCAAATGCATTGTTTGTTGATGATACAGTAGCAGGTGGGATTGTGAGTTGTGAGAAGGATGATTCAAGGAGATTTAGACAAGTTGAGTGAGAGGGCAAACAAAAGGCTGATGCATCATGAGGTGAATAAATGTGGGGTATACACTTTGGTGTGAAAAACAGAAAGGTAGAATATTATTTAAATGGTGATATATTGGGAAATGTGGATGTACAATGTGATCTGGGTTTCCTTGTACATTAATCAGTGAAAGTCATTGAAATAACTCCACAAAGAATGGTATCCCATCACCAAGACACCTTTTATTTACACGTGCAGAGTACATGACACTGACCCAACGAGCAGAGAGCCATCTCCTGGGGTGAACAGACTCTCCTGCTAATATCTGTCAGCCAGGGCTCCCTGATTGGATCAGTTTAACACCCAAATCAGGGAAGTCATATTCTATGAGGTCGACCTGGCTGACTTCATTCCAATCACTACAGTAGTGAGGAAGTGGCAACAAGCAAATTGGGAAGGTAAATTTTATATCAGCCTTCATTGCAAGAGAATTTAAGTTCAGAATCCACAATGTCTTATTGCAGTTACAGAAGGCCTCGGTGATGCCACATCTGGAGTATTGTGTGCAGTTTTGGCCTCTCTGGTTGGAGCAAGGATACAATTGACATAGAAGGAGTGCACAGGAGGTTTACCATGTCAATACCAGGGAATGGCAGGACTGTTGAATGAGGAGAGATTAGTTTGACTGGGTCTGTATTCAGAATGGTGATAGAGATTTGTCTGAAATATATACAATTCTAACAGGGCTGAACAATTTGATGCAGGAAGTAAAACAAAGAACTGCAAAAGAAAAGCAGAAATTGCTAGAGAAACTCAGTAGGTTTCGCGGCATTTAGAGTCACAGAGTCATGCAGCACGAAGGCGATGGGTTAGTGGTATTATCGCTGGACTGTTAATCCAGAGACCCAGATAATGTACTGGGGACCCGGGCTCAATCTTGACACGGCAGATGGTGGAATTTGAATTCAATAAAATATCTGGAATTAAGAGTCTAACAATGGTCGTGAATCCATTGTTGATTGTTAGGAAAAACCCATCTCATTCACTAATGTCCTTTAGGGAAGGAAACTGCCACCCTTACCCAGTCTGGCCTACATGTGACTCCAGGCCCACAACAATGTGGTTGACTCTGAACTGCCCTCTGGGCAACAAATGCTGCTTAGCCAGCGATGCCCTCATCCTGTTAATGAATTAAAAAAAATCAGACCTTTCGGTCCAACTTGTCTATGCTGACCACATGTCCTAATATGACCTAGTCCCATTTGCTAGCATTTGGCCCATTTCCCTCTGAACCCTTCTTATTCATATATCCATCCGGATGCCCTTTAAACATTGTAATTGTACCAGCCAGTTCCACTTCCTCTGGCAGTTCATTCCATACATGCTCCACCCTCTGTGTGAAAAAGTTACCCTCAGATCTTTTTTAAATCTTTCCCCTCTCACCTTTAACCTATGCTATTCTAGTTTGATTTGATTTGATTTATTATCATCACATGTACGGAGATACAGTGAAATCTGTGGAGAGAAAACAGAATTAACATTTCAAGTTCAATGACCCTTCCTCAGAACTGGTAGATTCTAGGAAGAGATTGTATTTGTGCTGGTGATGAAGGGTGAGGATGGACAGACTAGAATCAGGGGGGACGTTTTCCCTCCATGTGGAGTTCAGGACCAGAGTCAGAGATTCAGGATACGGGATAAACTATTTAGGACTGAGAGGAGGAAAGATTTCTTTACTCAGAGCATGGTCAACCTATGGAATTAGGTACTGCGGAAGGTTATGGAGGCGACGTCACTGCATACATTCAAGAAAGAGATAGATTTCTTTTACATTTTAAAGGCATGAAAGGGTATGAGAAGAAAACAAGAATATAGCATTGGGATAAAGAATCCTATTGCATGTGAATTGATCGGCCAAAGGGCCTCATCTATACTGTATCATTCTATGACTCTACAAGAATGGCAGAGCAGACCCGAAAAGCCAGAAGGTCTATTCCTGCTCTTACGTTTCTATATTTTTATGAGGCAGTTAAAACCCTCTCTTCGGATTTGATCAGTGGTCAGGCACATTGTGGGGGGTGCGGTGCGGGGTGGGGGGCAGGTGTGGATGCCACTGAGACAGTCATGGGGACTCAGGGAGGCAGGAGGGCATGAGCACTTGTCTGGAAAGTCTGAGGTTCTTTCATTTTGTCTGGATGAGAGCAAAGGCTGCACGGTGAATGAGGAACATAACCTATGGCAGTGTGATAAGGGAAGCCATTCAAGTGGAGGCAGTAAAAAGGGGATGGTAAAATCAAGGAGATTGATACTGTTCTGTGCAGCCAAAAGGGAGAGTCTAGGAGGCTTTATTGCCTTTCTGGGGTCAGGGTTTGGGACATCTGCTCAGGGAGTATTTGGTCATCGTGATCGACGGATGCACTAATGACGTTGTTAGGGAAAAAGAAAAACATCTGCATAGTCAGTATGAGGTGTCAGGCACCAAATTAGGTAGCAGAACCTCAAAGGAAATAATCCTTGGGGAGGCGATGGCCTTGTCGTATTATTGCTGGACTGTTAATCTAGAGACCCGGGTAATGTTCTCAGCACCTGGTTTTAAATCCACCACTTGGAATTTGAATTGAGTAAAAGCCTGAATTAATGATAATCATTGTCGATTGTTGGAAAAACCCATCTGGTTCAGTAATGCCCCTTAGGCAGGGATACTGCCATCCTTACCTGGTCTGGCCTACATGTGACTCCAGACCCACAGCAGTGTGAATGACTCTTAACTGTTCTCTGGGCAATTAGGGGTTGGCAATAAATGCTGCCTGGTCAGCGATGACTACATCCAGTGAATGAGCACAAAAACAAATCACTGAATCATTACCTAAGCCACGTCCAACTTGGCAAAGGGCAAATAAGATGAGGGAGATGGCTCAAAGACTGATGTGGGAGGGTGGGTTCTGGTTTGTGGGACGTTGGCTCCTGCAGTAGGGAAAATGGGAGCGGCACACCTTTGTAACAGCTTACTTCTGAACTGTGGTGGTACCTGTGTTCTAGTTAGGAGCATACCAAGGGAGGCAGAGAGAGAGAGCTTTCGATAAACAGTGAGGGAAAGGGATCAAATATGGGAAGATTTGGTAAATCAAGGAGTTGAGACAAGGCGAGAGAGGAAGGCAGTAATATGGGAAATGAGAAAGTGATTGTGACAGGAAAAGATAGTGAGTACAAATGTAAGAATAAATCAGGGAAGCTAAAGGTTACAAAAAAAACTAAGGCTCTGTATCTGATTGCACATAACATTCCACCAAATATTGATGAACCAATAGAACAAATAAAAATAAATGAATATGATCTGATAACAATCACAGAGACATGACAGTAGAATGACAGATCGGGACCTGAAAATGGAAGAGTATGTGATATTTAGGAATTATAGGGGATTAGGAAAAGAATAGCTCTGTTGACTAATTGGCACTGGCACTAAGTCGCGAAATTACCTAAGTTCAGGAAACAAGGATGTGGAAGTGATTGCAGTTGAAATGGGAAATAATAAAAACAAGTACTCATTTGTGGGACAACAAGGTGCAGGGCTGGATGAACACAGCAGGCCAAGCAGCATCATAGGAGCAGAAAGGCTGACGTTTCGGGCCTAGACCCTTCATCAGAAAAGGGGGAGGGGA
>NC_063334.1:119435229-119451670 GCF_021869965.1 Rhincodon typus
GATGAGTGCAGCTCCAATAACACTCAAGAAGCTTGACACCATCCAGGATAAAGCAGCCCGCTTGATTGGCACCACATCCACAAGCATCCACTCCCTCCACCACCGACGCTCAGTAACAGAAGTGTGTGCTATCTACAAGAAATACTGCCGGGATTCACCAAGATTCATTTGAAAACACCTTCCAAACCCACGAGCATCAACATATAAAAAGGACAAGGGTAGCAGATACAAGGGAACACCACCACTTGCAAGTTCCCATCCAAGCCCCTCACCATCCTGACCTGGAAATGTATTGCTGTGTCGCTGGGTCAAAATCCTGGAATTCCCTTCCTTAAGGGCATTTTGGGTCTACCTACAGCACATGGACTGTAGTGGTTCAAGTAGGCAGCTCACCACCACTTCTCAAGGAGCAATTAGGGACTGGTCCAACCTGCAATGCCCTCATCCCATGAGTGAATTAAAACGAAGTAATGGATTGTTATAGCATCCAGAAGGCCATTCTGTCCACGTGCCTATCCTAGCTCTTTACACAAGACCAGATCAAGTAGCCCCTGATACTTTCTCTACAGTACCTGTAATATCCCCAGCTAGATAGATATTGTCCCAAGTTTTCTGAGGAATCTGCGGTCGTGACAGCTTTGTGTACACTCCCGATTCCATCCTGCAACAACTCGTCACCTTAGAAATCTTTGCTGAACTCGTGTCTGCATGTGGTCACAGGTTGAGATTGATGGCCTCTCATCATTGACTCACCAACTAGATGAGAAAGTGTCTTTGAGCACTTCCATTTAATTTGCAAACAGACCACCCTCCCTCCCTCTCTCGTTCTTTGATCGCAGCTTCATTACCTCCACCAATGCAAGCCTCTCTGCTCCTATGATGCTGCTTGGCCTGCTGTGTTCATCCAGCCCTGCACCTTGTTGTCTCGGATTCTCCAGCATCTGCAGTTCCTACTATCTCTTACTCATTTGTGGGGATGAGAGCTATCTAAAGGGCAAGCTATACTAGATCTGGTATTGTAAAATGAGGTAGACTTCGAGACTTTATGACAAAGGTGCCTCTCGGTAGCAGTGACCATAATATGATTTCATTTTATATTCAACTTGAGAGAGAGGAGATTGGGTCCAAGATTAATAGTTTGAGTTTAAGCAAGGGTTATTGTGAGAACATAAGGGCAGAGCTTGCTAAAGTGAGCTGGCAAGGTAAGTTAAAGGAGGGATCAATAGAAATGTAGTGGTGGACAGTTAACTTAATACATAAAATATATTCAAATGAGGAAGAAAATCTGTAACCCCCCAACTGTTGTTAATTGCAAATATTAATAATACTGTCAGACCTAAAGAAAATGCATATATTTGTGCAAAAATGGGGGCAATTCAGAAAATTGGACAGAATATAAAATCAGCAAAGAATGACTACAGGTTAATAAATAGGGGAGAAAAGTAGAATATGGGTGAAAGTTAGCTAGAAATATAAACAACAGAAAGCAAAAGCTTTTACAGATATTTACAACAAGAAAAGAGACGAGAAAGCGTTGATCCAACAGAAAGTGAGTCTGGAGAATTAATAGTGGAAAAATGGAGTTGCCAGATGAAATGAACAGTTGTTTTGTGTCAGAGTTCACCATAGAGGATGCAAATAACATCCCAGAAAGAGTTGTAAATAAGGAAACTGAAGGAAGGGAAGAACTGAAGAAAATTATAATCAGCATGGAAGTGGTATTAAGTGATTAGCTGAAGCTGTGCACTATAGGTCATCGGGTCCTGATGGACTTTATACTTGGGCCTTGTGGCTTGTGAGATAGTTGAGGCATCAGTTTTAATTTGCCAAAAACCCTGAGATTTAGTGAAGACTCCATTGGATTGGAAGGGAGCAAATGTATCGTTATCCAAAAATAGAAGGGGAGGGAGAGAGCAGAAAATTACAGCGCAGTTAGTTTAGCATCTGTCAGAGGGAAGATGTTAGGAATTATTATGAAAGATGCTATAGCAGGGCACTGCTAAGTCAACATGGCCTTTTTTGAAGGGAAAATCATGCTTAACCAATCTAATAGAGTTCTTTGAAGAACTAACATGTTTTCCGTATAAAGAGGAACTGGTGGATGTACAATTCTTAGATTTCCAGTAGACATTTGATAAATTGCCACATCAAAGGTTATTGTGGAAAATAAGAGCCCATGTTGTGGAAGGTAATGTATTAATGTGGATAGACAAATGGCTGGCTAACAGGAAGAAGACAATAGGTATAAATGGGTCTTTTTCATGTTGAAAAGATGTGATGTCTTCATTTCATGAAGGCATGCTAACTCTGTTTAACCATGTTATGTATTTCTAAACAATCTGCTATTACACCCTTTGTAATAGACTCTAATATCTTCCCAATGTCAGATGTTAAGCTAACTGGCCTATAGTTGCCTATTTAAAACAAAAATCCTTCCTTTTAAAAACTTCCTTGGTAAGTTTTTCCAAGTTACTGGAACTTTTCCAGAATCGAAAGATTCTTGGAAGATAACTGCCATCGCTTCCACTAAATCTGTAGCTACTTCCTTTTATTATCCTTGAATTAGAATTAGGTTTTATTGTCACGTGTACTCAAGTACAAAAGTAGAGGAGTACAGTGAAAAGTGTACAATGTCACCACAAACAGCGCCATCTTAGGTACAAAGTACCTGGTTACAAATCTTAGGCACTAAAATAGAATAGGTACAAAACTAGAGAAATAAAGAAAAAAATGCTGAAAGTTCTACATATAGTATATAATAGGAAAATAAAGGCATAAAGTCAAAAGATAGACATTATAATCCTTCTATTGCCTGCAGTCATTCAACATTGGAGGCTTTCCACACAAGGTCTTGCTGTCCCCTGTGCTGGGCTGATCCCAAATGGGCCTGCATCCATCAGCCCCAGGGGACTTATCAATCTATAACCCCATTAGTTTCCCTAGCACTTTTTGTCCAGTGATAATTATTTCCTCTCCTCCTTTTGCTCCTTAATTGTTTAATAGTTTTGGAAAGATCTTCTACTGGGCAGACTGAAGCAAAATATTTATTCAACTTCTCTACCATTTCCTGATTTCCCATTACATTTTCCCGGCCTTGTTCTCTAAGTTCACTTTGGCCTCTCTTTTTCTTTTTATATGTTTAAAGAAGCTCTTGCTGTCTGTCTTGATATTGCTTGCAAGTTTACCCTCACAGTTTATCTTCTTTCTCTTTATGACTAATTTTGCTAATTTTTCTGTACGCTTTTAAAACTTCCCAAAGTCAACATGACTTTGTGCATGGGAAATTGTGTCTCACAAACTTGACGGAGTTTTTTTGAAGAAGTAACGAAGATGATTGATGAGGGCAGAAACGTGGACATGATCTATATGGACTTCAGTAAGGCGTTCGACAAGGTTACTCATGGTAGACCAAGGTTAGGTCACATGGAATACTGGGAGAACTGGCTTTTTGGATACAGAACTAGCTCGAAGGTAGAAAGCAGAGACTGGTGGTGGATGGTTGCTTTTCAGACGGGAGGCCTGTGGGCAGTGGTGTGCAACAGGGATCGGTGCTGGATCCACTGCTTTTCATCATTTATATAAATGAATAAGATGTGAACATAGCAGATATGGTCGGTAAACTTGCAGTTGACACCAAAATTGGAGGCTGTAGTGGACAGCAAAGAAGGTTACCTCAGAGTACAATGGGATTTTGATCAGATGGGCCAATGGGGCGAGGAAAGGCAGATGGAGTTTAATTTAGATAAATGTGAAGTGCTGCATTTTGGAAAGGCAAATCAGGGCAGGACTTATACACTTAATGCTAAGGTCCTGGAGAGTGTTGCTGAACAAAGACGCCTTGGAGTGCAGGTTCATAGTTCCTTGAAAGTAGAGTTGTAGGTAGACAGGATAGTGAAGGAAGCGTTTGGCATACTTACCTTTATTGGTCAGTGCATTGAGGAAAGGAGTTGGGAGGATATGTTACGGCTGCACAGGACATTGGTTAGGCTACTTTTGAAACACTGCGTACAGTTCTGGTGTCCCTGCTACAGGAAGGACGTTGTGAAATTTGGAAGGGTTCAGAAAAGATTTACAAGGATGTTGCCAGGGTCGGAGTGTTTGAGCTATAGGGAGAGGCTGAATAGGCTGGGGCTATTTTCCCTGGACGTTGGAGGCTAAGGGGTGACCTTAATGAGGTTTATACAATCATCAGGGGCATGGATAGGGTAAATAGACAAGATCCTTGCCCTGGATTTGGGGAGTCCAAAACTAGAGGGCATACATTTAAGGTGAGAGGGGAAAGGTTTAAAAGAGACCTAAGGGACAAGTTTTTCACACAGAGTGTGGCGCGTATATGGAATGAGTTGCCAGAGGAAGTGGTGGAGGCTGGTACAATTACAAAATTTAAAAGTTATCTGGATGGGTACATGAATAGGAAGGCTTTAGACGGATATAGGCCAAATGCTGGCAAATGGGACTAGATTTATATAGGATATCTGGTCGGTATGGTCGGTAAAGGGTCTGTTTCTGTACTATACATCTCCATGGCTATGTTTTACCACTAATCTTTGCCATATTGTATGATTTTTCTTTCAATTTGATGCTACCCTAACCTAACATCCCTGGTTCACCGTGTTTGGCTCACCTTCCTAGAGTCCTTCTTCCTCGCTAAGGTATAGCTTTGCTGTGAACATTGAGCTATTTCCCAAAATGTCTGCCATTGTTCCTCAACAATCTTTGCAAGTAAACTCCTTGACCAGCCTGCTCCAAGCAGCACTTTCCTCATTCCTTCGCTGCCACCTTCACTTAAGATTAACAAGGTTGCTTCCAACCCAAGTTTCTCCTGCTCAAACTGTATGCCAAATTCTACCATGTTATGGTCACTATTTCTGAAGGAATCTATCACACTAACATCATTTATTAAACTGCCTCATTACACATCACCAGATCCAAAATAGCCTTATCCCTGGTTGGGATTCCCAACATTTTGTTCCAGGAAACGACTCCAAATACAGTTGATGAATCCTTCCTCATGGCTACCTATGCCGATTTGATTGTCCCAATCGACATAAGGATTAAAGTCACCCATGATTAATGTATTGCCTTTTTGACATGATTTCATTATCTACTGATTTATCCTCTGCTCCAGTGCAACATTCACTTGGTAAGACACTGCAAGTGTCAGCCTCGATTTCTTGCTCAGCCCCAATGGGGGCTGTTCAAACTTTTTAAGTTAAAGTTTGTTTTTAAAAGAGGAGAGAGGTAGATGCCTGCAGCCACGCTAGTCTGGAAAAGCCTCATTGAATCATACAGCACAGGTCCAACCTGTCCATACCGAACATAATCCCAAACTAAACTAGTCCCACCTGCCTGTTCCTGGCCCATATCCCTCTGAACCTTTCCTATTCATGTATTTATCCAAATGTCTTTTAAACATTGTTCCTCAGGAAGTTCATTCCACACAAGAACCACCTCCTGTGTAAAAAAAATTGTCCCTCATGTCTCTTTTAAATCTGTCTCCTCTCACCTTAAAAATGTGCCCCTAGTCTTGAAATCCCCCATTCTAGGGAAAAGCCAACTACCATTAACTTTATCAATACTTCTAATTATTTTATAAACTTCTTTCAGTGCACCTCTCAACCTCCTACACTCCAGTGAAAAAAACATCCAGTCTGTCCAGCCTTTCTTTATCACTTAAACATTCCATACCTGGCAACATTCTGGTAAATCTTTTCTAAACTTCTCCAGTTTAATACTATTTTTCCTCTAACAGAGTGACCAGGTATTCTAGAAGAGGCCTCACCAATATCCTGTACAACCTCAACAAGACTTCCCAACTCCTATACTAAAAAGGACTGAGTAATGAATGAACTCAACTGGACTCACCACATTAACACAGTGGCTACAAGAGCAGGCCAGAAGCTAGGAATACTGTGGTGATTAATTCAATTCCTGACCCCTCAAAGCCGGTCCACCATCTACAAGGCACAAGTCAGGAGTGTGATGGAATGCTCCCCACTTGCCTGGATGGGTGCAGCCCCAACAACACTCAAGAAGCTTGACACCATCCAGGACAAAGCAGCCCGCTTGATTGGCACCGCATCCACAAACATTCACTCCCTCCACCACCGACGCTCAGTAATAGCAGTGTGTACTATCTACAAGATGCACTGCAGAAATTCACCAAAGGTCCTCAGACAGCACCTTCCAAACCCACAACCACTTCCATCCAGAAGGACAAGGGCAGCAGACATATGGGAACATCACCGCCTCCAAGTTCCCCTCCAACTCACTCACTATCCTAACTTGGAAACATATCACCGTTCCTTCACTGTTGCTGGGTCAAAATCCTGGAATTCCCTCCGTAATAGCATTGTGGGTCAACCCATAGCAGGAGGACTGCAGCAATTCAAGAAGGCAGCTCACCACCACCTTCTCAAGGGCAATTAGGGATGGGCAAGAAATGCTGGCCAATCAGCGACGCCCGCATCCCCCAAAAGAATCAAAAAAAAGTGTGCCAAATGTCTTTTTAACCACCCTGTCCATATAAGACGTAAACTTCAAAGTATTATGTACCCACGCTCCTAAGTCCCTTTGTTCTACAACACTACCCAAGTCCCTACCATTAATTGTGTAAGTCCTACCCTTGCTTGTTGTACCAAAATGCAATACCTCGCATTTATCTAGATTAAACTCCATCTGCCATTTATAAGACAACTGACCCAATCAATCAAGATCCCTTTGTCATCGTAGAAAACCTTCCTCATTGTCTACTATGCCACCAATTTTGGCTTCGTCTGCAAGCTTACTAGCCATGCCTTTTATATTCACATCCAAATAATTTATATAAATGACAAATAAAACAGGACCCAGAACTAATCCTTGAGGTACATTTCTGGTCACAGGCTTCCAGTCCGAAAAACGACCCTCCACTGCCACTTTCCGTCTCCTGCCATTAAACCAATTAATGTATCCAATTGGCAAGCATACCCTGAATCTCATGTGATCTAACTTACCTTGTCAAAGGTTTTACTAAAGTCCAAGTAATGTGTACTGCTCTGCCATCATTGACCTTTTTGGTAGCTTCCTCAATCAAGTTTGTGAGACAAGATTTTCCTCACACAAAACTATGCTGACTATCCCTAGTCAATTTTTGCCACTCTAAATGTCTTATAAATCTTGTCTTTTATAATCACCTCCAACCGGAGTCAGACTCAAAGGTCTATAGTTCCCCGATTTCTCCTTACAACCTTTCTTAAACAAAGGTACAACATGAGCCACCCTCTAGTCATCAGGCGCCTCATGTGTTGCTATAGATAATGCAAATATTTCTGAAAGGAGTCTTGCAATTTCTTCCCTTACTTCTCACAACATTCTGGGATGCATTAGATCAGGTCCCGGAGATTTATCCACCTTTATATTCTCTAAGACCTCCAGAACTTCCTTTTCTGTAATGTGAACTGTTTTTAAAACATCAAAATTTATTTCTCTGCATTCTCTGGCCTCCATTTCTTTCAATCAGGCTTGGATGGGAAACTATCCAGGAATATCAGGCCCAGTTATCTTTGCTGGGGCTTTTCTGGCAGAGACGGTAGTGTCTCTATCTTTGGGTCATGAGGCCCTGGTTCAAGTCTCACTTGCTCCAGTGGTGTGTCCCAATAATTCTGAACAGGTTGATTAAAAATATCCCGATTCCTTGTCCAAGCCTCAAGTCTGGATACCCACCATCTACTTTGTCAGAGGTGAGACCAAAATCTACTCAATGCAGCCTTGTACTTGAAAATAAGCTGCACAAATATTGAAATCTGAAGGAAGCAAAATGAAACCCTGACCCACAGCCCAGGATTGTGCAGGCCAGAATAAGATTCAGATGCTAATGACATCTCTCAACAATGGCTAAGAGTTCGCCATCTCATGTTCCACTGCAAACTTGGCTAATGCTCTCAATGAATAGTTGGATCGGGACCATGTGATACCATGTGGAATATTGAGATCAATTTCTTCAACCAGAGCCAGCTACATGCATTAAAATACACGTCTAGCTGTGAGTGGGTATTAGTTGGTCAGCCAGTGTGAGCTTTGGATTTTTTTATATTGGTGCACTGCTCACAAATAGAAAATAGCTCTGACTTCATGCTGTCCTTTGACATTAACATGTATACTTGGTAAGGTCATGGATAATTAAATTCATGAGAATATACAGTAGGGACTTGTAAACCCAAGGAAGAGCCCGGCCGCATTACAGTTTACCACCTTGGTTTTCTTTTCAATGAACACAATATCCATTACTCTCTTTCTGGGCAGTAAATACAGATACATCCAACATCCAGCCTGCAAATGCTCAAAGCCTTGTTCAATCCCAAAGTAAATATCCTGCCCTTGTTTCCACCTCCAACCAACTTGGCGCAGACTCAATAGATTGAGGGACCTTCTCCTGTGGTATAGCCCTCCCTGACTCTGACTTCAGGCCTTTGGTTGCACGGGAGCTGGTGGTGTCATAGCTAGGCTAGTAATTCAGATATGTAGGCTCATGTTCTAGGGGGCATGAGTTCAAATCTCAACGTAAAAGATGGAGAAATTCACATTCAATAAAAAGCTGCCCAAACAGTGACAAAGCGAGCCCAGTTTCTTATCATAAAAACCCATCTGGTTCACTAATGTCCTTCAGAGATGGAAATTTGCCTCCTTGCCTGGCCCACATGTGACACCAGATCCACAGCTGACTCTTAACTGCCCTCAATAATGTCCCTGAGGGAAGGAAACTGCCATCCTTACCTGGTCTGGTCTGCATGTGACTCCAGACCCACAGAAATGTGGTTGACTCTTAACTGCCCTCTGGGCAATTACAGTTAGGTAATAAATGCTGCCTAGATAGCAATAGTCACATCCTAAATTGAGAAAAGAAACTAGCATCGTTTACCTCTCTATCCTTGTCCTCACTCAACTATTCATTGTTCTTTGAATTGGCCTTCCATTATTTATCCACACCCTACTCTCAAAACCTACTCTGTCCAAAGTTCTGTTGTCCTTATCTCACACTGAGGTCCCATCCACCCATTGTCCCCACCCTCACTGACCTACATTTGCTCCCCAATCTTGTGATATCTCAAATTGAAAACTTTTTCAGATTTCTGAAGAAGGGTCCTGACCCGAAACGTCAGCTTTCCTGCTCCTCTGATGCTGCTTGGCCTGCTGTGTTCATCCAGCTCTTGTTATGTCAGATTCTCCAGCATCAGCAGTTCCTACTACCTCTGAGTGCTTAAGAGAATTTTTTTTCTCTCTGACGGTTATGCGATGTTGGAACTTTGTCTCAGCGAGGCGGTTGAAGTGAGGTCATTGAATATTCATAAAACAGAGCTCGGTTCTTGTCGGGCGGGGGTTCGAGGGTGTTATTGGGGTAGGTGGGAATGTGGAATTCGAAATGCAAAATGATCAGCTGTGATCGTATATAATGATGGAGCAGGCTTGAAGGACTGAATGATCTGCTTCTGCTTCTACTTTCTATCTTTATATTAACTCCTTCAGCTCTATTACTGGCCCCCTTGGAACCTCCATTACCCTGACTCCAATCTCTTGGACATCTCTTCATCTCTTTTCACTGTCTTTAATTACTAATCCAAAGGAACTCCATCCTTTCCATTCCCAGATGTCCTACACCTATGACTGGTAACATGTAATTCCAGGCTGGAGAACTGGATAGCAAACAGGAATGTGAAGGAGTTACTTGCCTCTTGCTTAAGCCATAGCCACTGACAGCATGGCCACTTTCCTACTGGATAGGCACACTGAGCTATGAATTGCCAATGACCCTTGACTACCTTGCCCTGTTATAAGTCAGCAGGTTACTGATCTATCGCGGGCAAACACAACTGAGCACAAATTTGTCCTTGGCTGATGCCTGTACTTTGTAATTGAAGAGTGGTGTAGTGGACAAAGGTTACTATCTAATGCCAGAGTGTAGAATCACAGAACATTTGCAGGCGGAAGGAGGTAATTTCTCTGATAGCGGTCATGGCAGCTATCTAAGGGGGCAATGTATTTAGTTCCACTACCCATTTTCTCCCCGAAAACCTGCACCTTCTTACTTTTCAAATGCCCATTGAATTCCCTATTGAGTGGTTTGGTTGAACCTGCCTCCATTGCAATCTCAGGCAGAGTGTTCTAAATCCTAACCACTCACTGGGTGAAATCGCTCCTCCTCATTCCACCATTGCGTCTTCTACCAACGTCAACCTTTTCCTTTCCCAGGGGCATAGTCCAAATATCTTCAGTCTAGAGGATCCTTTGGCACCATTCTCGGGAATCCTTTCTCAGCCCTCTCGTCGCATCCTCCCTAAAGAGTGGTGCCCAGGCCGAGATGCAATGCGTCACCTGTCCCTCTGTAGCCATGCCAGTTCCCCGAATCCTAACTGTTCCAGTCTAAGCTGAATCTCCCGCATCTGGGCTATGCCCTGGTTCAGTCGCTCAGCTGGCAAACTCTTGGAGTCAATGCGATAGCAATTTTATTCGACCAGAGGGAAGAATTGGTCCTTTCAGAGGAGGGAAAGCTGTTGATTGTCAACGATAGAACACAGCAGCTGGCCATTTGTTGCATTATTGCTATTCCTGCTGTGATCAAAGGGAGAGAGGAGAAATTGGGAACAGAGTTGACGATCAGTCATACTGGATGGTGGAGCAGGGCCGAAGGGCTGAATGGCCTGATCCTATTTTCTATGTTTCTATTGCATCAGTGTCTGAAGGCTCTCTCCCAAATTGGTTTCACCTCCTCTGTCCTTACCCGGTCAACCTGCATAGTCTTTAGATTTCCAGTATTCATCCAGTCCCCTTTTGAAAGCTATCCTTCAATCTTTTCTCATGGTCCATATTGGGTAGAAGCTTCCACCTTTTCCCTCCTTGAAATGGAGAAAAATGGGAAGCAAATGCCAGACAGGATGACCCTCTGGGTGAAATGATCCCCTCGAAACAAGTTTATTTTGAAGCACACATGCACACCCCCTCCCTTCCCCCACCACCACAGGCACAGCATTCTCAGGTCAATGGGAAACTTCTGAAAGGATTTGCTTCAATATCCCTTCTCCCTGCCAGTACCCGGGATTAGTCATGGAGCTCTGTCACTTTTAGACGGACAGCCGGACATGTTTAAGGACTCTGTAAAGTGCAATAGATTTAAAACGAGTCAGATTTAAAACGCTGATACCTCCGCTCCTTGCTCCTGACGGTGGCAGAAACGACGTTAAAGCAGAAACCACAGAGCAAATAGGTTCGTGTTGTGTCAGTGTTTGGGCAGCACAGCCACTGTCTCCTGTCCGAGGCCCCTCTGCACCTCCTCGGGGCTTGCAGCCGACAGCAGTGAGCTCCCGGTCGTAGTCCCACACAGCTATCAACTGCTGCATGCCTGTGGAGACCCTCTCTGTAGTCGTCTATATTTGGCGACTGATCGGGTTTCACTGGAATGCCTGCATCAGGAGTTCTCACTGTGGCTGGAACTCCCAGGGAGAGAGATCCGAGGGGCCTGAGCCCTTGACAACCCCCCCAGGCACACTTTGAGAAGGGAAAACAGAGGGACAGAGGGCAGGAGATCACATGGCAGAGAATATAGGAAGATAAATAGACATGACAACCCGAGATTAAGGATATTATTAAGCTAGAAAGGGTTCAGAAAAGATTTACCATGATGTTGCCGGGTATGGAAGGTTTGAGTTATAAAGAAAGATTGGATAGGCTGGGACTTTTTTCACTGGAAGTTGAGAGATGAATTTGTAGAGGTTTATAAAACCATAAGGGGTACAGATAGAGTTAATAGTAGTTGTCTTTTCTGTTGGATGGGGGATTTCAAGGCTAGGGGTTATATTTTTAAGGTGAGAGGAGAGAGCTTTAAAAAAGAAATGAGGGACAAACGTTTTACACCAAGTGTGGTTTGGGTGTGGAATGAACTTCCTGAGGAATGCGGGTACAGTTACAGTGTTTAAAAGACACTTAGATCAGTACATGAATACAAATTGTTTGGAAGGATACGGGCCAGGAGCAGGCAGGCGGGACTAGTTTAGTTTGGGATTATGTTTGGCATGGACTGGTTAGACCGAAGGGTCTGTTTCTGTGATGTATGATTGTATGACTCTATAATTGTGTGTCAGCAATGCCCCCCATCCCCAGACCTGTGAAACCAGAAGTAACTAGAGCAGGATATACTGGGCTGGAGAGGTTCAGAGATGAAGAGAGATTAGACAGATTGGTACTATTCTCCCTCAAACTGAGGAGACTGAGACAGGACAGGATTGAGATATATAACATTACCTAAGGAGAAACATTTCCCCTTGATGGAGAGATCAATGACCAGGGACATAGAGTTAAGGCAAGAGGGCAGGAAATTTAGAGGAGGTGTGAGGATAAAAACTTTCACCCAGAGGGTGGTGGGAATCTGGAACTCACTGCCTTAAAGAGGCAGAAACACTCATAACATTTAAGAAGTATTTAGATGCGCAGTTGTGATGGCAAGGCATTCAAGGCTATGGGCCAGGTGTTAGGAATTGGGATTGGAATAGTTAAGAGCCGGCTTTTGACTAGCATGGATGCGATGGGCCAAAGGGCCTAATTCTGTGTTGTAGGTCTTTATGACTTTAAAAGCTAAGCTTGCTGTCCCCCATCGAGGTGTGATTGCCAAGTGCAAATTTGTTGGAAGTGTTAGGGAGGGATAGCAATGAAATGGTAAAGACTGTCACCGCACTCAGAGAGAGATAGAGAAAGAGAGAGAGAGGGAAAGAGATGACCCGGCGGTGGTTTAGCCTGAGGATCACCATACCGCAGGTGAGGGGAGAAGTTGAGAAGGAGACCTCTTCATGGTAACCTCAGCCAGTGATGGGAATTGATGTTATCACTCACCAGCCATCCAGCCACCTGAGCCTGGTTTAGAGGTAATGTTAATAGTTTAGCAATCCAAGGATGAGGTTAATGTTCTGAGTTAACACGGTATCTTGTAGAATTTAAATTCAATCTGAAAATTTGGCTCTGAAACTACATCGCAGCCATGGTGACCAGGACGATGATCACTGATCATCATAAAAACCCGTTGGTTCCCCAATGCCATTCAGGGAGGGAAATCTATGTGGTTTGACCAACATTTGATTCTAGTTTCGCAGCAACATGGTTGGCTTTTAACTGCCCTCCGAAATGGCACAGCAAGCTACTCAAAATTCCAGGTCAATTAGGAGCAGGCTACAAACTCTGGCCTTACCAGCAACCCCAATATCCCAAAACAGAATAAAGAAAATAAAATCCTACTGCAGAAATTGAGAGTTCACTCTTCTCCAAACAGCAATGGAGGCCGATTCACTGGAACACGTTTAAGGGCAATGATTCTTGACTAACTAGCTAGCCAAAAGCCAAAAGGTCGCTTGGCCCAATGTGGTGGTCTATCGGCCTGATGTGGTGGTCTATTGGCCCGATGTGGTGGTCTATCGGCCTGATGTGGTGGTCTATCGGCCTGATGTGGTGGTCTTAGCAGCCATAGCAGTCTCTAGGTCCAGTGTGCCCTCAGCATTGACTTCCAGTCTCAAGGTGATTCCAGAGTGCTCTCCTGGCCTCAAGAGCCTTGAGGTGAAGCCCTGTATGGTCTGGACTCAAGGCCTGGTGCGGACTGGAGGCTAGGCGTTAACTTGGACTGGGATGGAAGGACCGTTGTTCTGAACTTTTTAGTTCTCTATTTTCTAATTTATTCCTACAATCTGAAATGCTGGACCTTTAAGTTCTTTACTTTCCAATGTTTTTCCTGAGAACGTGGACTGAAGAATCTGCACCTACGTATCTTTGTACCTAAGATGGTGCCATAAGTGGTAACTTGTAAACTTTTCATTGTACTCATCTGAGCACATGTGATCATAAAGCTACTTCAATTCAAAATTCAATTCAATTCAACTAACTGGGAGTTGGTGAGAATTTTGTGTCAAGGCCACTATCTGCTCCACCATGATCTTATTGGGTGATGGAGCAGGTTGGAGGGGCTGAATGGCCTACTCCTGCTCCTAGTTTATATTCTTATGTCTTTAAATAAACACAGAGCATCTGTCCCTGATGTGGTGATGAAGCCCAATGCACCTCCCACTGAGCCACATAGAGTGATGTAAGGACAAGCGTATAAAAAATAACCCTGATCAAAGAGGTCGTTTGAGAAGGTTTCTTTTATTGAGAAAACAAAACAGTGAGGCAAGGAGCTTTGTTAAGAGAGTTCAGGACCTTAGAATCAAGAGCTGAAGGCATGACGGCCAATGGTGTAGCTATTAAAATTGAGGACACTGGGCCAAAATTGCATTGATCCCAGGTGAATTGGGGCTGAACGGGATTATAAAGATAAGGAGAGATAAAGCCGTGGAAAGATTTGAAAACAAGGACGTGAATTTTGAAATCCAGTCATATTGGAAGCTGACACAGGGGACACAGAGAGTAATACATTTCCCAGTGAGACCACCACCCGAACGAACACAAATCTAAAATGTTGTTCACTGCTGAAGGTTCAGTCCTGCATAGTTTATTTTTGGCTTTCTGACAGATCGAGGGGAGAATTCGACGTCAAAGGTGGAGATATCAGCTGACTGAAATATCTCAGCTTCATAAAAGGGACAAAAGAAGGGCTGGAACAGTAGGGGAAGTTCAAAGAAGTAAACCAGGGGAGTGGGGGTCCAGCACAGTCCTTTCAAATCATCAACACTGATTCTGATCCCCTACCAGATAAGGAAGTGATGCCAAAAAAAACATCAACTTGTTCCAAATGCAGTGTCTATAGGTGTGAGGCTGGAAATGCACAGCTGGTCAGACACCATCAGAGAGCAAGTAAGCCAACATTTCAGCCCAAACGTTGACTTACCTGTTCCTCTGATGCTGTCTGACCTGCTGTGCTTTTCCAACCTCACACCTAGAGACTCTGGCTTCCAGCATCTGCAGTCCTTATTGTCCCAAATGCAGCTGGATACAACAGTGTGTGAGTGAAGGCTGAAAATGGATAATGGGATCAAAGTTCTTCACCCTTGAGAACAGATGAAGGGCTTCAGGGAACCCTAAATTGATGCAAATATAGGGTGAGTCTTAATAAATGTTTTCTTCAATAAACTGTAAATTAATTAACTGTATATTAAATCACAGGGTCTGCTTTCTTTGCAGAAAGAACACGTGATTACATTGTTCCTATTTCAGCTTAAAATAGACGTGAACTTAATCATTCCCGACTCCCTGACCAATCAGAGTCACCATTCTTCATTTAAATTTAAACAAAGCTGGGACATTAAGTGCCAATCAGCACCCAACTGGTGCATTCTCCACTGAAATTCCTTTCCCAATCACTTGCCAACCAATCAACACTCTATTCCCATACATTAGAAAGTGTTGTACCCAGTATTCTTGTGAAAGTCGCGATGAATGCAAGATGAAAATCTTTGACAAATGAAGTACTCATAGAGTCATACATTCATACAGCACAGAAACATGTCCTTCTCTCCAACTTGTCCATGCAGACCAAACATCCCAATCTGATCTAGTCCCATTCGCCAGCATTTGGCCCATATCCCTCTAAACCCTTCCTATTCATATACCCATCCAAATGCCTTTTAAATGTTGTAATTGTACCAGCCTCCACCACTTCCTTTGGCAGCTCATTCCATACACGCACCACCCACTGCGTGAAAAAATTACCCCTCAGGTGCTTTTTAAATCTTTCCTCTCTCACCTTAAACTGATGCCCTCTATTTTTTGATTTGATTATTCTTTTATTCATTTGTGGGATGTGGGCGTCGCTGGCTGGCCAGCATTTCTTCCCCATCCCTAGTTGCCCTTGAGAAGGTGGTGATGAGCTGCCTTCTTGAACCGCTGCAGTCCACTTGTTGTGGGTTGACCCACAATGCCATTAGGGAGGGAATTCCAGGATTTTGATCCAGTGACAGTGAGGGAACAGTGATATATTTCCAAGTGAGGATGGTGAGTGAACTGGAGGGAATCTTGGAAGTGGTGGTGTTCCCTTGTATCTGTTGCCCTTGTCCTTCCAGGTGGAAGAGTTCGTAGGTTTGGAAGGTGCTGTCTGAGGATCTTTGGTGAATTTCTGCAGGGCCCGCTTCTATCTCCTTCCCAAAATCCACAAACCTGAATGCCCTGGTCGACCCATTGTCTCCGCCTGCTCCTGCCCCACCGAACTGATCTCCAACTATCTCGACTCCATTTTCTCCCCCTTGGTCCAGGAACTCCCTACCTATGTCCGTGACACCACCCACGCCCTCCACCTCCTCCAGAACTTCCAATTCCCCGGTCCCCAACACCTCATCTTTACCATGGACGTCCAGTCCCTCTACACCTGCATTCCCCATGCAGATGGCCTTAAGGCCCTCCGCTTCTTCCTGTCCCGCAGGCCCGACCAGTCCCCCTCCACTGACACCCTCATCCGCTTAGCCGAACTCGTCCTCACACTCAACAACTTCTCTTTCAA
>NC_063334.1:119466670-119474611 GCF_021869965.1 Rhincodon typus
TGGGTGTGGGTGTGGGTGTGGGTGTGGGTGTGGGTGTGGGTGTGGGTGTGGGTTTGGGTGTGGGTGTGGGTGTGGGTGGGGATGTGGGTGTGGGGTGTGGGTGTGGGGTTGGATAGTGGTCATGTCACTCACCGGGTAACCCTGAAATGTAGGCTACTGCGCAGAGGGTGTGGGTTCACAGCCCATCGTGGCCGGAAGTGAAATTCACTGAATAAGCTAAAGGAAGGAGGTTTGTCCACGGAATGAAGATGTCACTGTGCAGGCCTTTGTTTATTACCCATCCCCACGACGAGTCAGAGAAACTAGAAGCAGTAATAGGCCATTCGACCCTTTGAACCTGTTCCACAGTTCAATACGCTCGTGACTGATCCACTGTCTCAATGCCATCTTCCTGATTGCTTCTCATACCCTTTGAGGCCTTGAATTTTAAAACTTTTATCAATCTCTTTCTTGAACATATTTCTGATTTGGCCTGCATATTTTTCCATGGTCGGGAATTCCACAGGTTCACTACGCTTTGAATTAAGGGTATTTTCCCCCCTCATTTCAACCCTAAATGGCCAACCTTGTATACTGAGACTGTGACCTCTGATTCTAGTGCCCCAACCAGGGAAAATATCCTCCTGCATCCACCACATTGCTATGGGTTTGGAGTCACACATAAGTCAGACCTGGTACGGGTAAAGGCAGCAGACTTGTACATTAAAGAAGCAGATGCTTGCTCTCTAAATGATCAACGATGGTGATACAGTCATCACAGGCTCATTTTTAATCGCAGATTTCTTTGTGAAGTTAGCAGCATGGTGGGGTTTGAACCGATGTCTCCAATCATTAACCTGGGGCTCTGGGTTAACAATACTCCTTCTCCTACACTTCACCCCATTTTGGGGCATAGAGCTGATCTCAGTGATTGTGACTATGACAATGATCGTCAATTATCGCAAGAGTACATTTGGGTCACTCATTCCTTTCGGGAAGGAAATCTGCCGTCCTTACCTGATCTGGCCTACATGTGACTCCAGTCCCACGGCAATGGGATCAATACATTGGCTGTCTGAAATGACATTGGAAACCGCTTGTTTCAAGGATGGTTAGGGACGGGTCTTATCAGTGACACCCACATCCCATGACAGAATGAAAAAGAAAACTCAATTCTCTCTTCCTTTCTCCTCCCACTGTGGTCTAAAATATATTTCTAACCTTCCCTTTCCTCAACATGATGTGAGGCCTGAGCTCCTTTCTCCAAAGCTCTCATCTCACTGGCCAGGAAGCGAACCTCTGACCACCCAATGTACCATGTAGCTAATACTCTCCAAGATTTTGTCATGGTGTACCTGGGGGGAGAATAGTCCAATGACTGAAATAAAAGCAGCCATTACACACTGAGACCCACCCACTCGAAACTTTATTGCAATGTGAGCCCTCACTTAAAATGACAACAGGAGTTATATTGTGAAGATGGATCTTATAGGAACAGAAATAGGCCATTCAACACATTGAGACTTCCCTTCCATTCAAAGTGATCATGGCTGATCTGATAATCCTCAAGTCCACTTTCCTGTCTTTTCCCCATGCCCTCAGTTCCCTTATTGATTAAAAATCTGTCTACCTTTGAAGATACTTAATGACCCAGTCTCGACACAACCCTCTACGGTAAAGAGTTCCTCATCGGTTGATCTAGTGTGTGATCAAATGCCCATAGAATGTATTTTGTTATTAAATTTGGATGCAGCAATGTCTAATGTTTGGAAATGGTGGGGGAGGCTAGTCATCAGATGACCCCATCCCAATACAGGTCTTCCTGCCTGATTTAGCAATCAAGGCTTAGTGGGTAACACTAGCTGCCCTCAGTCAGTAGGCCACGTGCCCAACACATTCACTGAGCACAGAGATTAAGGCTGTCGCTTCAGCGTAGCACTGTGAGAGAGCTGCAGAGATGAAGCCACATGGTCTGTGAATGAGATCTTCAGTTGACACTGTCTCTTCTCTCTCAGGTCTATATCAAAGATTTCATGGCATAATTTCAAAGAAGAGTCGGGGCTTTCTACCTGAAGTCCAAACAATGCTGAAGCAGATTTTAAAAGTTTTATTATTCATTCACAGGATGAGGCCATCCCTGGCTAGGCCAGCATTTATTACCCAGAGGGCAGTTGAGAGCCAATTACATCGCTGTGGGTCTGGAGTCACATGTAGGCCAGACCAAGTAAGGATGGCAGTTTCCTTTCCTGAAGGACATGAGTGAACGAGATGGGTTTTTCCCAACAATCAATAATGGATTTGTGGTCATCCTTAGACTCTTAATGTCAGGCTTCATTTTAAAATCAATTTCAAATTCCACCATCTCTCATGGCAGGATTCGAACCCAAATCCACAGAACATTTCTGAGTGAGGGGCACTGCACCTGAAACATTAACTCTGATTTCTCTCCAGAGGTGCAGCCAGACCTACTACAGTACTGTAGGCTGGGAAGTGCTTTGGGACATCTCCGATTAACAGGTGAAAGGTGCTAAATGAATGTAAAGCCTTTCTTTGCATCTGCAGTTTGATGTCCTTAGCCTGGAGACTTTAACGGCCTGGAAGCTATCCTTTCTGTGACTCAGTGATCTTATTCTGTTTTCCGAGCCAGTATCACATTACATCAGCAGATGCTGCAAAGTTATGATTCTTATGTCCCACCCGCACAACTCTTAATCAAAAACATGGCGGAATATGGTGGATCCTGATGAAAACCTTGTGCTCAACCACCATCAAAAGAAACCTTTCCAGGCAGGACCAGACCAAATGGAAAATTATGCAGAGTTTACAGCCCAGAAACTGGCCATTCAGCCTTCTGATCCATGATAGAGCTGACATGATCCTTCTCTCCCATTTCTTCAACATATCCCATTGGCCTATCCTTCTACTTCCCTCTTCTCCAGCTGTTTATCTGTCTTCCACTTAAAAACACCATACACTACTCACTGCTCCATGAAGTTTGATATTCTAATTCTCCTCTTGGTGAAGACGTTTTTCCTAAGTTGCTCATTGGATGTATCAGTGAGATGCTCAGGGCCCTTAAATTTGGCCTCCCCTAGTAGTTGGAATCTCCTCTCTGTGCCTGTAGTTATTGTAAGGAGGTCAGCCAAGTGGCCCTCATAGAATGTGAGTTCCCTGATTGGGGCTGTTAATTTCCAATCAGGGAGCCCTGGATGACAGGTATAGAATCATAGATTAGAATCATAGAACCCATACAGTGAGGAAACAAGCCCTTTGGCCCAACAAGTCCACACCGACCTTCCGAAGAGCATTCCACCCAGAGCCATTCCCCCATTCCCTGTAACCCACCTAACGTACACATATAAACAGGAATGTCAGTCATCCTGTTCACTCTGAGAGCTGGCTCTGAGGGAGCTGAATCGGTGTCAAGGGATTTCCACGTGTAAATAGAGAGTAACTTGGTGACAGGATACCTGATTCTGTGGAGTTATTTCAGTACCTAACCTGTCAAAATCCTACATGCTCTTATAGACCTCGAAAAGATCGTCCCCAATCATTTCTCTGGTGGAAGAAAGTCCAGCCTATTCAGTCTTTTCTGATTGTCACAACCTCTCAGGTGTGGCATCATGCTTGCATATTATCTTTGCAACTTCTCCACTGTCTTGATATTATAACGTGAAGGTCAGAACTCTTCATCATAACCCCTATGTTGTTTGGCGCAAGGATAAAGTTGTCATCTAATTGGTGCCCTCACCATAGCAACACCTCGACCAATTAGAGTCCTCTTGCTAACCCAGATCAGGGGAGTTGCTGGCCTATTGGGTTTACTGCCAGAATATTAATCAGGTAATGTTCTGGGGACATGTTTGAATTCCTCCATGACTGATAGAGAAACGTTAATTCAATAAAAATCTGGAATTAAGAGTTTAACGGTGACTATGAAACTTGTCAATTGTCAGGAAAAACCCTTCTGGATCACTAATATCCTTTAGGGAAGGAAACTGCCATCCTTACCTGGTCTGGCCTGCATGTGACTCCAAATACACAGTGTTGTGGTCAACTCTTAACTGCCCTCTGGGCAATTAGTGATGGGCAATAAATGCTGGCCTGGCCAGTGATGCCCACTTCGTGTGAATGAATAATCGAAAAGCAATTGCCAGGTTGTTCTCATACGTGATAAAAACCGTTGCTTCCTATGACACTGGTATTTCTTGCAAATGTCTTAATGAGTGCAAGAGTAGAAGCATTGTCAAAATGTTTCTGTTTTTCACCATAAAAGGAACAAAGAACAAAGAATAAAGAAAATTACAGCACAGGAACAGGCCCTTCGGCCCTCCAAGCCTGCGCCAATCCAGATCCTCTATCTAAACCTGTCGCCTATTTTCCACGGATCTGTATCCCTCTGTTCCCTGCCCATTCATGTATCTGTCTAGATACATCTTAAATGACGTTATCGTGCCCGTCTCTACCACCTCCGCTGGCAACGTGTTCCAGGCTCCCACCACCCTCTGCGTAAAGAACTTTCCACGCATATCTCCCTTAAACTTTTCCCCTCTCACCTTGAAATTGTGACCCCTAGTAATTGAACCCCTCACTCTGGGAAAAAGCTTCTTGCTATCCACCCTGTCCATACCTCTCATGATTTTGTAGACCTCAATCAGGTCCCCCCTCAACCTCCATCTTTCTAATGTAAATAATCTGAATCTACACAACCTCTCTTCATAGCTAGCGCCCTCCCTACCAGGCAACATCCTGGTGAATCTCCTCTGCACCCTCTCCAAAGCATCCACATCCTTTTGGCAATGTGGCGACCAGAACTGTACACAGTATTTCAAATGTGGTCGAACCAAAGTCCTATACAACTGCAACATGACCTGCCAACTCTTGTACTCCATACCCCGTCCGATGAATGAAAGCATGCCGTATGCCTTCTTGATCAGTCTATCGACCTGCGTTGCCACCTTCAGGGTACAATGGACCTGAACACCCAGATCTCTCTGTGCATCAATTTTCCCCAGGGTTTTTCCATTTACCATATAGATCGCTCTTGAATTGGATCTTCCAAAATGTATCACCTCGCATTTGCCTGGATTGAACTCCATCTGCCATTTCTCCGCCCAACTCTCCAATCTATCTATATTCTGCTGCATTCTCCGACAGTCCTCTTCACTATCTGCTACTCCACCAATTTTAGTGTCATCTGCAAACTTACTAATCAGATCATCTATACGTTCCTCCAGATCGTTTATGTATACATGCAGAACAATAGTCTACACTAACATGCTAGTCATGCTTAGTGTAACTTCTCTGTTGTTAAATTCTGTCCCTTTAAAAATGAATACGAGCATGCCTTAGCCTTTACTCACATGGTCTCATCAATGTGCATCACTACTGTTAGCGGTAGCTGCATCTACAACAGTTTCATTTGAACCTTCACTGATAGAACCAGAGAAAGGAAAGCCTGGAGTTGATGGCAATGTCTGTCTCTCCTGTCACGATGCACCACATCTCAAAATAATTCTGACACGAAAACAACAGGGTTCACTCAAGTAAAAGTCAACTTTCTCAGGCCGAACTTCACAAAGTTGACTTTTATGGGCGTGGTGTCTCCGAGGGACTGAGGTGCAAGCATGATTTAGGCAGAAGAGGAAACCACAGAAGAAGGAAGGAATAATACCGAATAAAACAAAAGAATTCATATCAATTATAATAAGTCCCACCTGTAAGTTTACCTCCAAGCCACACACCGTCCTGTTATGGAACAATATAACTGTTTGTTCATTAGGTCAAAGTCCTGGAACTCTCATCCTATCATTACCTGGGGGGGGGGGTCTATCGGAACAACATGCAGTAGCTCAAGAATTCAGCTCACTACCACCTTCTCCAGTGTAACTAGGGATGGACAATGATTGCTGGCCTTAATGTATGTAAATAGTGTCCTAAGTTGGACCGAAGGGTCTGTTTCCATGTTATACATCTCTACGACTCTAAATGCCTCTGGTTTTTGAAACTGCAGGGAATGTCAAATTCCAATGTTTGTTGTTGACACGCAAAGACTGTACAGAACTGCCTTAGTACCTTTGAATGTAGATAAAGATATTTTTATGAATAAAGGATATTTTTGCAATTATAAAGAATGAATGCTGGCCAAGGCAGTTATGGCAATATCCTGGGAGTGAATTTATAAAAAATCATAACCTGATAACGTGAATGATTTGCAAAATTAATAGCAAAACACAAATGTGTGACTTTTTTCCTTATACATTCAGAGATGTGGACATCACTGGTGAAACAATTCATCAGCTATTACTTGGTGTAATTCGCTCAAGCCATTGCTCAGTGGATTTTCTGCAGCAGTACGTATTACTGTGAGGAACACAGCAGGCCAGGCAGCATCAGAGGAACAGGAAAGTTGACGTTTCGGGTCAGGACTAAACAAGGAATTCACCAGTTTTAAGATCTCCCCATCTCCGGCCTCATTCCATGTCCAACTCACCCTCTCATTCTCTCCTCCTTGACCTGACACAACCTGTCCATCTTCTCTCCCATCCATCTGCCCCACCCACCCAACTGACCAATCCCCACCACTCCCTGCCTGCACTCACCTATCACCAACCTATCTACCTTCCCCAGCCCCAACCGTCCTCTCTCTATTTATTTCCCAGCTCCCTTCCCCCTCCCCCATTTCTGAAGAAGGGTCCCAACCCGAAATGTCAACTTTCCTGCTCCTCTGGTGCTGCCTGGCCTGCTGTGTTCCTCCAGCTCCACTCTGTGTTATGTCTGACTCCAGCAACTGCAGTTCTTGTTATCTCTGTATTGCTGTGTTGTTTCTCATCATCTGTTTCTACCCCTCTGTTTCTCATCCTCTGTTTCTGCCCCTTTTTCCCATCCACTGTTTCTCATTCTCTGTTTCTGATTCTCTGTTTCTCATCATCTGTTTCTGCCTCTCTGTTTCTGCTCCTCTGTTTCTTATCATCTGTTTCTGCACCTCCGCTTCTCATCTTGTTTCTAATCATTTGTTTCTGCTCCACTATTTCTCATACTCTGTTTCTGTCCTTCTGTTTCTCATCCCCTAATTCCCATAATCTGTTACTGCCCCTCTGACTCTAATCATTTTTTTCTTCTGTTTCTGACCCTCTGTTGCTCATCCTTTGTCTCTCATCACTTGTTTCTGCTCCTAAGTTTCTGATACTCTGTTTCTGCCCCTCTGCTTCTCATCCTCAGATTCTCATAATCTGTTACTGCCCCTTGTTTCTAATCATCTGTTTCTGCCCTTCTGTTTATCATACTTTGTTTCTGCTTCTCTGTTTGTCATCCTCTGTTTCTCATCAACTGTTTCTGCCCCTCAGTTTCTCATCATCTGTTTCTGCCCCTCTGTTTGTATTACTTTGTTTCTACCACCCTGTTTCTTCTCCTCTGTTTCTCAACATCTGTTTCTGCCCCTCTGTTTCTCATTCTCTATTTCTGTACCTCTGTTTCTGATCCTCTGTTTCTCATCCTCTGATTCTCATAATCTGTTACTTGCCTCTGTATCTAATCAATTGTTTCTGCCTTTCTGTTTCTCATACTCTGCTTCTGCTCCTTGGATTTTCATCCTCTGTCTCTCATCAACTGTTTCTGCACCTCTGTAACTCATCTTCTGTTTCTGCTCCTCTATTTCTCATCCTTTGTTTCTCATCATCTGTTTGAGCGCCTCTATTTCTCATCCTCTGTTTCTGCCATCTTGTTTCTCAACCTCTGTTTCTCATTCTCTGTTTCTGGCCCTCTGCTTCTCATCATCCGTTTCTCATCAGTTGTGTCTGTACCTCAGATTCCAATCTTCTGTTTCAGCTCCGCTGTTTCTTATCATCTGTTTGGCCCCCCAGTTTCTCATCCTCTGTTTCTCACGAGATGTTTCTGCTCCTCTGCTTCTGCCCCGCTGTTTCTCATCCTATGGTTCTCATAATCTGTTACTGGCCCTCTGTT
>NC_063334.1:119474621-119475603 GCF_021869965.1 Rhincodon typus
CTGTTTCTCATCCACTGTCTCTCATCATCTGTTTCTGCATCTTGGTTCCTCACCATGTGTGTCTGCTCCTCTGTTTCCCATCATCTGTTTCTACCCCTCTGTTTCTCATTCACCATTTCGCATCATCTCTTTCTGTGCCTCTGCTTCACATCCTCTGTTTTGGCCCCTCTGTTTCTCATTCTCTGTTTCTACCCCTCTGTTTCTGGTCTTCTGTTTCTCATCATCTGTTTCTGCCCCCCGTTTCTCATTATCTTTTTCGTCCCCTCATTTCTCATTCTCTGTTGCTGTAACTCTGTTTCTCATATTCTGTTTGTACTCCTCTGTTCCTCATCCTGTCTTTCTGCCCCTCTGTTTCTCATACTCTGTATCTGCCTGTCTGTTTCTCATGCTCTGTGCCTGCACCTCTGTGTCTCATTCACTGTTTCTCATTATCTGTTTCTGCCCCTCTGTCTCTCATCATCTGTTCCTGCCCTTCTGTTTCTCAACCTCTGTTTCTCATAATTTGTTTCTTCCCCTCTGTATCTCATCGTCTATTTCTGGCCCTCTGTTTCTCATCCTCGTTTTCTCATCGCTGTTTCTGACCCTCTGTTTCTCAACCTGTGTTTCTCATCATCTGGTTCTGCCACACAGTTTCTCAGCCGTTGTTTCTGCTCCTCTGCTTCTCATCCTCTGTTTCTCATTCTCTGTTTCTGCCACTCTGTTTCTGATTCTCTGTTTCTCATCCTGTGTTTCTGACTTCTATTTTTCATCATCTGTTTCTGCCTCTCTGTTTTACATCCTTATTTCTCATCATCTGGTTCTCATTCTCTGTTTCTGCCTCTGTGATTCTCAAGCTCTGTTTCTCATAATCTGTTTCTATCCCTACTTTTCTTCCACTCTGTTTCTCATCATCTGTCTCTGCCCTCTGTTTCTTGTCATCTGCTCCGCATCTTCTGTTTCTCATCCTCTGTTTCTGCCACTTGGTTTCTCATACTCTGTTTCT
>NC_063334.1:119475613-119476696 GCF_021869965.1 Rhincodon typus
TGCTTCTCATCCTCTGTTTCTCGTCACCTGTTTCTGTTCCTTTGTTTCTCATTCTGTGTTTCTGCCATACTGTTTCTCATCTCCTGTTTACCATCCTGTGCTTCTGTACCTCCTTTTATCATTGTCTGTTTCTGCCACTCTGTTTCTCATCCTCTGTTATGGCCAATCTGTTTCTCATTCTCTGTTTCAAATCCTCTGCTCCTGTCTCTCTGTATCACATCGTCTGTTTCATATCCTCTGTTTCTGCTCCCCAGCTTCTAATTCTGTTTCAAATAATCTGTTTCTGCCACTCTGTTTCTCATCCTCTGTTTCTGCTCCTCTGCATCTCATGCTTTCTTTCTTGTCATCTGTTGCTGCCACACCATTTCTCATCCCCTGTTTCTGCTCCTCTTTTTCTCATCCTCTTGTTCTGCCACACATTTTTCATTCTCTTTTTCTGATCTTCTGTTGCTGCCATTCAGTTTCTCATCCTCTCTTTCTGCTCCTCTGTTTCTCATCGTCCGTTTCTCAACATTTGTTTGTGCCACACAGTTTCTCATCCTCTTTTTCTGACACTCAGTTCCTCATCCTCTGTTTCTACCATGCTGTTTCTCATCCTCTGTTTCTGTCACTCGGTATCTCATCTGCTGTTTCTCATCCTCTGTTTCTGCCACTCAGTTTCTCATTATCTGTTTCTGTCACCCTGTTTCTCATCCTCTGTTTCTGCCACTCTGCATCTCACGCTTTCTTTCTTGTCATCTCTTTCTGCCACACCATTTCCCATCATCTGCTTCTGCCGCTCTATTTCTCATTCCCTGTTTCTGCTCCTTTCTTTCTCATCCTCTGTTTCTGCCATTCTTTTTCACATCCTCTGTTTTGGCCACACATTTTCTCATTCTCTTTTTCCGATCTTC
This sequence comes from Rhincodon typus, assembly GCF_021869965.1. Classification (NCBI taxonomy): domain Eukaryota; kingdom Metazoa; phylum Chordata; class Chondrichthyes; order Orectolobiformes; family Rhincodontidae; genus Rhincodon; species Rhincodon typus. Next base: position 119,476,507 of record NC_063334.1, read on the forward strand.
TGTTTCTGCCACTCAGTTTCTCATCCTTTCTTCCTGCTCCTCTGTTTCTAATCCTCCGTTTCTCATCATCTGTTTGTGCCACACAGTTTCTCATCCTCTTTTTCTGACACACAAATCCTCATCCTCTGTTTCTACCACTCTGCTTCTCATCCTCTGTTTCTGCCACTCAGTTTCTCATTATCTGTTTCTG
>NC_063334.1:119476706-119487689 GCF_021869965.1 Rhincodon typus
CATCCTCTGTTTCTGCCACTCAGTTTCTCATTATCTGTTTCTGTCACTCTGTTCTCATTATCTGTTTCTGCCATTGTGTTTCTCATTCCCTGTTTCTGCTCTTCTCTTTCTCATCCTCTGTTTCTGCCACGCTTATTCTCATCTTCTGTTTCTGCCACACAGTTTCTCATCCTCTGTTTCTGCTCCTCAGCTTGTCAACCCCGGCTTCCCATCCACTGCTTCTCATGATCTGTTTCTCATGAGCTGTTTAGGCACATCTGTTTCTCATTCCCTGTTTCTGCTCCTATCTTTCTCATCCTCTGTTTCGGCCACACTTTTTATCATGCTCTGTTTTGGCCACACATTTTCTCATTCTCTGTTTCCGATCTTCTGTTTCTGCCACTCAGTTTCTCATTCTTTCTTTGCGTTCCTCTGTTTCTCATTCTCTGTTTCTGACACTTGGTTTCTCATCCTCTGTTTCTGCCCCTGTGCTTCTCATCCTGTGCTTCTCATCACCTGTTTCTGTTCCTTTGTTTCTCATTCTCTGTTTTTGCCAGACTGTTTCTCATCCCCTTTTTCCCATCCTGTGCTTCTGCACCTTTTTTTATCCTCCTCTGTTCCTGTCAATCTGTTTCTCATCCTCTGTTTCACATCCTCTGTTCCTGCCTCTATGTACCTCATCCTCTGTTCACATTCTCAGTTTCTGCTCCCCAGCTTCTCATTCTGTTTCACAGCTTCTGTTTCTGCCACTCTGTTTCTCATCCTTGGTTTCTGCTCCTCTGCATCTCATGCTATCTTTCTTGTCATCGGTTTCTGCCACACCATATCTCATCCTCTGTTTCTGCTGCTCTGTTTCTCATTCCCTGTTTCTGCTTCTCTCATTCTCATCCTCTGTTTCTGCCACTCTTTTTCGCATCCTCCGTTTCTGCCACACAGTTTCTCATCCTCAGTTTCTCATCTACTGTTTCTGACATTTGGTACATCATCCGCTGTTTCTGCCATTCAGTTTCTCAGCCTCTTTTCTCTTCACTCGGTATCTCATCCGTTGTTTCTCATCCTCTGTTTCAGCCACTCTGTTTCTCATTCCCTGTTTCTCACCTTCTGTTTCTGCCACTCACTTTCTCATCCTTTCTTTCTGCTCCTCTGTTTCTCATCATGTGTTTCTGCCAGACAGTTTCTCACCCTCTGTTTCTGCTCCTCTATTTCTCAACCTCTGTTTCTGACACTCTTTTCCTCATCCTCTGTTTATGCCACTCGTTTGCTCATTCTCGGTTCCTGTCACTCGATATCTCATCTGCTGTTTTTCATCCTCTGTTTCTGAGTCTCAGTATCACATCCTCTCTTTCTGCCACACTGTTTCTCATCCTCTGTTTCTGCCACACTGTTTCTCATACCCTGCTTCAGCTACTCTGCATGTCTTCCTCTCTTTCTCATTCTCTCTTTCTGCCACATCTCTCTCATACTCTGTTCCTGACCCTCTGCTTCTCATCCTCTGTTTCTTGTCATCTGTTTCTGTTCCTTTCTTTCTCATTCTGTGTTTCTGCCATCCTGTTTCTCATCCCCTGTTTCCCATCCTGTGCTCCTGCACCTCCATTTATCATCCTCTGTTTCTTCCACTGTGTTTCTCATCCTCTGTTCCTGCCAATCAGTTCATCATCTACTGTTTCACATCGTCTGTTTCTGCTCCCCAACTTCTCATACTGTTTGTCATCCTCTGTTCAGGCCAATCTGTTTCTCATCCTGTTTCTCATCCTCTGTTCCTGCCTCTCCGTGTCTCATCCTCTGTTTCACATCCTCTGTATCTGGCACACGGTTTCTCATCTTCTGTTTCTGCCACATTGTTTCTCATCCTCTGTTTCTGCCCCTCTGCTTCTCATTCTCTGTTTCTTGTCATCTGTTTCTGTTCCTTAGTTTCTCATTCTGTGTTTCTGCCATACTGTTTCTCATCCCCTGTTCCCCATCCTGTGCTTCTGCACCTCCATTTATTTCTCTGTCTGTTTCTGCCACTCTGATTCTCATCCTCTGTTCGTGCAAATCTGTTTTAGATCCTGTTTCTCATCCTCTGTCCCTGCCTCCCTGTATATCATCCTGTGTTTCACATCCTCTGTTCCTGCTCCCCAGCTTTTCATTCTGTTTCAAATCAACTGTTCCTACCACTCTGTTTCTCACCCTCTGTTTCTGCCCCTCTGCTTCTCATGCTGAATTTCGTGTCATCTGTTTCTGTTCCTTTGTTTCTCATTCTCCGTTTTTGCCATACCGTTTCTCATCCCCTGTTTCCCATCCTGTGCTTTTGCACCTCTTTATATCTTCCTCTGTTCCTGTCAATCTGTTTCTCATTCTCTGTTTCACATCCTCTGTTCCTGTCTCTCTCTACCTCTCAGTTTCTGCTCCCCAGCTTCTCATTCTGTTTCAAAGCATCTGTTTCTGCCAGTCTGTTTCTCATCCTCTGTTTCTGCTGCTCTGTTTCTCATCCTTGGTTTCTGCTCCTCTGCATCTCATGTTTTCTTTCTTGTCATTTGTTTCTGCCACTCTTTTTCTCATTCTCTATTTCTGCCACTCTGCTTCTCATCCCCTGTTTCTGCTCCTCTCTTTCTTATCCTCTGTTTCTGCCACACAGTTTCTCATTGTCTGTTTCTCATCTTCTGTTGCTGCCACTCACTTTCTCATCCTTTCTTTCTGCTCCTGTTTCTCATTCTCTGTTTCAGCCAGTCTGATTCTCATTCCCTGTTTTTCATCTTCTGTTTCTGCCACTCACTTTCTCAATTTTTCTTTCTGCTCCTCTGTTTCAAATCCTCTGTTTCTCACCCTCTGTTTCTGCTGCTCTATTTCTCAACCTCTGTTTCTGACACTCAGTTCCTCATCCTATATTCCTGTCACTCGGTATCTCATCTGCTGTTTCTCTTCCTCTATTTCTGCCACTCAGTTTCTCATTATCTGTTTCAACCACTGTGTTTCTCATTCCCTGTTCCTTTCTTGTCTTCCACATGCTCTGTTTCTCATCCTCTGTTCCTGCCAATCTGTTTCTCAACCTCTGTTTCTCAACCTCTGTTCCTGCCTCTCTGTATCTCATCCTCTGCTTGACATCCTCTGTTTCTGCTCCTCTGCATCTCATCCTATCTTTCTTGTCATCTGTTTCTGCCACTCAGTTTCTCATTCCCTGTTTTTGCTCCTCTCTTTCTCATCCTATGTTTCTGGCACTCGGTTCCTCATCCTCTGTTTCTTGCACTCGGTTTCTCATCCTCTGTTTCTTGCACTCGGTTCCTCATCCTATGTTTCTTGCACTCAGTTTCTCATCCTCTGTTCCTCTCACTTGGTATCTCATCTGTTGTTTCTCATCCTCTGTTTCTGCCACTCAGTTTCTCATTATCTGTTTCAGCCACTCTGTTTCCAATCCTCTGTTTCTACCACTGTGTTTCTCATTCCCTGTTCCTGCTCCTGTCTTCCACATCCTCTGTTTCCGCCACTCTTTTTCTCTTCCTCTGTTTCTGCCATAAGGTTTCTCGTTCTTTGTTTCTCAACCTCTGTTTCTCATCATCTGTTTCTGCCACAAAGTTTCTCATTCTCTTTTTCTCATCTTCTGTATCTGCCACTCAATTCCTCAATATTTCTTTCTTCTCCTATGTTTCTAATCCTCTCTTTCTCATCATCTGTTTCTGCCGCACCGTTTCTCATCCTCTGTTTTTGCGACCCTGCTTCACATTCTGTTTCTCATCCTCTGTATTTGCCACTTTATTTCTCATACTCTGTTTCTGCCCCTCAGTTTCTCATTCACTGTTTCTCATTATCTGTTTGTGTTCCATTGTTTCTCATTCTCTGTTTCTGCCATACTGTTTCTCATCCCCTCTTTCCCATCCTGAGCTCTTGCACCTCCAATTATCATCCTCGGTTTTTGCCACTCTGTTTCTCATCCTCTGTTCCTACTGATCTGTTTCTCATCCTCTGTTCCTGCCTCTCTGTATCTCATCCTCTGTTTCACATCCTCTGTTTCTGCTCCTCTGCGTCTCATCCAGTCTTTCATTTCATTTGTTTCTGCCACTCAGTCTCTCATTATCTCTTTCTGCCATTCTGTTTCTCATTCCCTGTTTCTGCTGCTCTCTTTTTCATGCTCTGTTTTTGGTATTCGGTTCCTCATCCTCTGTTCCTGTCACTCAGCCTCTCATCTGCTGTTTCTCATCCTCTATTTCTGCCACTCAGTTTCTCATTATCTGTTTCAGCCACTCTGCTTTTCATCCTCTGTTTCTACCACTGTGTTTCTCATTCCCTGTTTCTGCTCCTGACTTCCACATCCTCTGTTTCTGCCATTCTTTTTCTCATCCTCTGTTTCTGCCACAAAGTCTTTCATTCTCTGTTTCATCATCCTCTCTTTCTCAACATCTGCTTCTGCCACACTCTTTCTCATCCTCTATTTCTGACACTCGGTTCCTCATCCTCTGTTTCTGCCATTCCGATTCGCATCCTCAGTTCCTGTCACTCAGTATTTCATCCTCAGTTTCTCATCCTCTGTTTCTGCTACCCTGACTCTCAGTCTGTTTCTCATCCTCTGTATCTGCTGCTCTTTTTCTCATTCTTTCTTTGTGCCACACAGTTTCTCATTCTGCTTCTCATCTTCTGCATCTGCCACTCAGTTCCTCAATATTTCTTTCGGCCCCTCTGTTCCTCATTCTTTGTTTCTCATCATCTGTTTCTGTTCCTTTGTTTCTCATTCTCTGTTTCCGCCATACCGTTTCTCATCCCCTCTTTCCCATCCTGAGCTCCTTGCACCTCCATTTATCATCCTCTGTTTCTGCCACTCTTTTTCTCATCCTCTGTTCCTGCCAATCTGTTTCTCATCCTCTGTTTCTCATCCTCTGTTCCTGCCTCTCTGTATCTCATCCTGTCTTTCTTGTCATCTGTTTCGGCCACTCAGTTTCACATTCCCTGTTTCTCCTCCGCTCTTTCTCATCCTCTGTTTCTGGCAGCTGGTTCCTCATCCTCTTTTTCTGGCTCTTGGTTTCTCATCCTCTGCTACTGTCACTCGGTATCTCATCTGCTGTTTCTCATTCTCTGTTCCTGCCTCTCTGTATCTCCTCCTCTGTTTCGCATCCTCTGTTTCTGCTCCTCTGCATCTCATCCAGTCTTTTGTGTAATTTGTTTCTGCCACTCAGTTTCTCGTTATCTGTTTCTGCCCCTCTTTTTCCATTCCTCTGTTTCTAGTCATCTGTTTGTGTTCCTTTGTTTCTCATTGTCTGTTTCCGCCATACAGTTTCTCATCCCCTGTTTCCCATCCTGAGCTCCTTTCACCTCCATTTATCAACCTCTGTTTCTCATCCTCTGTTCCTGCCTCTCTCTATCTCATCCTCCATTTCACATCCTCTGTTTCTGCTCCTTTGCATCTCATCCTAGACAGTGTTAAATGTTGAGTCCTCAGCCTGACTGTATGGAGAAAGGGTAAGTAAGAAAGCTTGTCTCAGAGCATAGTTGGCCAGCTCAGGGAGTAGTCTGATTAACAGCCTGAGGCTGAAATGTAACAGGCTGAACATCTGATTCAGTCTGGTCCCTGGACAAATCCCTGTGAATCACTTCATTTTCCTTTGCAGGTATTGCATGGGTAAGCATGATATATTCCTGTTCTTGCAGTATTTTATCATTGTACTTTAATGAAGAACAGCAGGTATATCCCATTGTTAGAACAGCCTTGGGTTACTGATATTCAGAGTAAACCTGACAGATCATGGAAAGTAGGAATAAAAGCCCAAAATATCTTGACTATCTGCTGTGTGAAAATGTTTTCCTCACCTTACATTCACTTCTTTTGCAAAACACTTTAAATCTGTACCTTTTAGTTCTCAAATCTTTTACAAGCTGGAACAGAAGAACTTCTGATGAAGGGTCACTGGACCTGAAACATTAACTCTCTTTCTCCTCTGCTCATCGACTACAATTCCACCTTCAACACCATTATCCCCGCCAGACTGATCTCAAAACTGCGTGACCTTGGTCTGGGCTCCGCCCTCTGCAACTGGATCCTCAGCTTCCTGACCCATAGACCGCAGTCAGTGAGGATAGATAACTGCACCTCCTCCACAATTACACTCAACACTGGAGCCCCCCGAGGACGCGTCCCCAGGTCCCTACTGTACTCTCTGTGCATCAACAACTGTGTTGCCAAATCCGAATGAACACTATCTACGAGTTTGCTGGCGACATCATGGTGGTTGGATGGGCATCAAGCAATGATGAGTCAGAGTACAGGAAGGAAATGGAGCGCTTGGTAATGTGGTGCAAAGATAACACTCCCTCCCTCAATGTCAGTAAAGCAAAAGAACTGATCATTGATTTCAGAAAGAAAGGAGAACAATCCCCCATCTACATCAATGGAGCTGCCTCTTCTTCTTCAGGCAGCTCAGGAAATTTGCCATGTCCAAAGGGACCCTCACCAACTTCTACAGATGCGCCATTGAAAGCATACTGTCTGGGTGCATAACGGCCTGGTATGGCAACCAGTGTGCCCAGGTCTGTAAGAAACTACAGAAGGTGGTATGCACAGCCCAGACCATCACAGAAGCCAACCTTCCATCCGTGGACTCTATTTACACAGCTCATTGCTGCAGAAAGGCTGCCAACTTCATCAAAGACCCCTCCTATCCTGGTAATGCTCTCCTACAACCTCTTCCGTCAGGCAGAGATTACAGAAGCCTAATGCCACGCACCTACAGATTCAGTTTCCCTGCCATTATTAGATTCATGAACGGGCTGTTTAACATCACTTAATGCTGATCTTGTTACAGCTGTATGGTTCTATGACTATGAATACAATATTAATTGTCAAACTAGCTTCAGTGATGGTGGATTTGTGTATAAACTCTTCTTTAGGAAAAGTGGAAGAAAAGAATGGCCATTCAGGCAAATTCTCAATTTCCTGACCCAGTGATTGTGATGCAGAGATAAAGTCTTTGTGGGTCACACTGTTCTATTGGATTGGGTGGGGGGAGGGTGGGGTCTTAGTTGTAATACTTTTATATACATTAAGGGTTAAATCGCATTAATCATATTAAAATCATAACCTGCCTTCAATATAAAGTCTGAGAGGAGCAGGACACATGTTTCATTTGGGTCATGCTGGTCAAAGATGGTGTGCAACAAAGAAATATAGCAGCAGGAATAGGCCATTCGGCCTATGGAGTCTGCTCCCCATTCAATAAGATCGTGGCTGGTCATCCAACACGTTCCCCTGTTCCTTCTTTCTCCCTATACTCTGTGAACGCTTCAGCTCTAAGAACTATATCAAACTCCTTCTTAAAAACATCCACTGTTTTGGCCCCAGCCACTTTCTGTGGCAGAGAATTCCACAGGCTCACCACTCTCTGGGTGAAGGAATTTCTCCTCATCTCAGTCATAAATGACCTATTCCATACCTTTAGACTGGTTCCGTGCTCCTTGATCATCAGGAACATCCTTCCTGGAGTTTACCCTGTTTATTCCTGTTAGAATTTTATAGGTTCCTATGAGATCTCCTCCCATTCTTCTAACCTCCATTGAATACAATCCTAGTGGCACTTGTAAGTTCTGCCATCTTCCTTGTTGAACTCCATTGCACGTGGGAGGGGAGTGCGTGAACGACAGCTAGTATGGACTCTTGGGATGGCCAAGTGTGAGTCAGTGGTGGGACAGCAGGGCAATGGAGTGGGTTTGATATCATGGAGGAGTGGAAGAGGGAAGGAGTTTGCATTTGGGAGTCTGGGGAACAGTCAGTCATGATAAGGAAATGAAGGGCCTAACATACAGTGTCAGTAGATCGACATGAGGGCCCATCTCAGGCTTTTAGCTGGCAGAGTTCTTACAATACTTTGAGGGCACTGACAGCATTTCAATGATCTCCGCTCAGAGTGACATTGGCGATGTCCTTTACAGTGTATAAAATGGGACGCCAGCAGAGCCTGCACATTCGACCATAACCCACAGAATGGTGAGTGCAACACTGGATACGAACATGAATGTTCAATGTCATGAGCAAACGGCTACACAACCCCACCTCTACCTCAAGAAAGGGAATGGCCCCAACTCTCTTATAGCATTATAATACGTGTCAACAGTGAGGTGTTCCAGTGTATTTACCTCGCTGACTAAACTAAACTAAACTTTACAAATAACAGCGATGTACCGATGAATAATGTGAAATTGATGTTATGTGAAAATTTTTCAAGTGAAATTTAATTCTGAAAATACCTGTGTTACCTTTGCGCTTTCAATCTATCTTACGTTCAAGGCAATGGAGATGAGATTTGACTGTGACAAGGGCAGATGCTGATATGGTTTTAATGGGCTAGTTATCCAGAACCTGATGGAGGGGTTTAAGATGATGAGGGTTCTGGACAGGGTGGATAGAACACAGCTGTCCCCCCTTCATCGAAGGGTCAGATCAAGGGGGCGCACTCTTAAAGTGAAAGGCAGAAGGTTTAGAGGGAAATTGAGGAAAAACATTTTCACCCAGAAGGTGGAATCTGGAATGCACTGCCTGGGAGGACAGTTGAGACAGGAACCCTCACAAGTTGTGAAAAAAATCTTGAGTGAACACTTGCAACTTTAAAGGCTATGGGCCAAGTGCAGGAAAGTGGGACTAGTGCTAGACGTCATATATTTTTGGTGGTACAGACTTGGCGGAAGGGCCTGTTCTGTACTGTGCGATTCTGTGAACCCCAGGCTCATGTTCTTGGGAGGAGGACATATGTTCGAATCCCACCATGGCAGAATTAGAATTTGAGAAAATTCTGCTGCATTTGGCAACCGAGTAACCACTTTCAATTGTCATAACTACCCATCTAGTTCACAAATGGCCTTTAGGAACACATATCTGTTGTCCTTACCAGGTCTAGGCACTCAGTTGATGGTAGTTAACATGGTCCATCAATGAGGCCAGCATGATCTTCCAGATTGTTTATTAACTAATTCAAATTCCAGCCGCTGTCCTGATGGGCTTTGTTCACATGCCAACAAGGCAATATCAGGTTTATTATTCCAGTCATCTTACTGCTACACTACCATTTCTATCTGGCTACATCACAGATTGGTATAACCACTGCTCTGCCCAGGACTGTAAGAAACTACAGAGAGCTGTGAACACAGCCCAGTCCTTCATACCAGCCAGCTTTCCATCCATTGACTCCATCTATATATTTCCCACTGCCTCAGAAAGGTAGCCAACATAATCAAATATCCCTCCCACCCCGGTTATAATCTCTTCCGTCAGGCAGAAGATACAAAAGCTTAAACACATGTACCAACAGGTTTAATCAACAGCTTCTTCCCTGCTGTTATTAGACTGCTGAACGGACTTCTCAAATTTCAAATCTAATGTTGATCTCACTCTTTGTGCACCGTCTCTGCAGCCATAACATTGTATTCCTCGCTTTGTTCTATTACCCTAATGCACTTTGTATGGTGTGATCTGCCTGTACTGCATGCAAAACAAAACCTTTCACTGTACCTAGGTACATGTGACAATAATAAATCAAATGAAAAAGCTCTCATAACTCATGCCACACAAGACTGAAAGTGAAATGGGAGATTCCCTCACACAAAAGTTAAGCAACGTACACCAGCGGCAGAATTGGGCTGAGATGCTGGACAAGTTTCAACCGATACTTCTGGTTTATCTCCCCCTTGGAGTTGCCATGTTTTTTTTGGGGTGGGGTGGAGTATGTATACTGTGAAAGATAAGGCAGTGCAATTCCTGGGCAACTGTAAGAAGATGCCTTTTATTACCCTGGGATTGTTTGCACTTTATGAGTTGCAAAACTGCAGTTATTGTACAAAGAGAAAATAATTACAGATACATGCAGAAGCTGGGTGAAAACATAGGATTTGTAAAGGAGACAAAGTGAAAATTCCACATGCAGCAATGAAAATAAGTTACGTGGTGATGTTAAAAGTTGTTTTTAGTACAATTTGAAACAGGCTGCTCAGATCTCCATGTCTGCCCATGTCTCAGCATTATCACAGTTGGGGATCAGATCGGAAGACTGCTATAGGAAACAAGGTCACTAAGTGGATCTTAATCTGGATATTATGCAAGGAATTATGGCTCAGCTGTGAAGCTCCAGGTTTAAATCTCACTCCAGCACTTGTTGCCTATGGTAGGAATACTCGTAAGAACATTCAGAACCAGAAGCAATAGGCCATTCAGCCCCTTGAGACTTTTCTGCCATTTAATACAACCATGCTGATCTCACCTTGATCTCAACTCCACTTTCCTGCCCACTCACGATAACCCTACATCCTGTTACTAATTAAAAATCTGTCTATCTCCTCCATAATCACTGTCCTGGCAGCCAATGCGCTCTGGGAGGGCAGATCCCACATATCCACTTTGAGAGAAGTAATTTCTCTCCATCTCTGTTTAAATCTGCCACTCACTATCCTAAAACTATGGTCTCTCATTCTGATTATCCCACAGGGCAACATCCTCTCCACATTGACTTTGTCAATCCCCTTTAGCATTTTGTATAACTCAATTAGCTGTCCTCTCACGCTTCTAAACTCAAGTGATTTTAGGCCTAAACTGCTCAGTCTCTCCTCATAAAACAAAGATGATTGATAAGGTAGGGCAGTGGGTGTTGTCTATGTGGATGTTACTAAAGTATTTGTCAATGTTCCTCTTGGTAGGCTGGTTCAGAAGATGAAGTCACATGAGATCCATGGTGAGTTGGTAAATTGGACACAAAATTGGCTTCGTCATGGAGACAGAGAGTAGTTGTGGAGGGGTGTTTTTCTAACTGGAGCCCTGAGACCAGTGGCATTCCACAAGGATTAGTGCTGGGATTGCTGCTGTTTGTAATATACATGTATATGTACATATAAATAATTTAGATAAAAATGCCTGATTGTTCAGTTTGCAGACAGAGCGAAAATTGGTAGAGTTGTGAAAAACAGTGCAGAAGTTTGTCAAAGAATACAGCAGGACGCAGATCAGTTAGGAAGTTCTCTCTCCCACTGCAACTCTCTCGTAATCTCTTCCTCTCCACCTAT
>NC_063334.1:119487699-119495005 GCF_021869965.1 Rhincodon typus
ATTTCAGAACCCCCTTCCCCTCCCCCTTTTCTGATGAAGGGTCTAGGCCCGAAACGTCAGCCTCTCTGCTCCTATGATGCTGCTTGGCCTGCTGTGTTCATCCAGCCCTGCACCTTGTTGTCTCAGAGAAGTGGCAGATGGAATTTAAATCGGACAAGTGTGAGGTGATGCATTTTGGGAGGTCAAATGCAAGAGGAAAGTGTACAGTAAATGACAATACTCCTCGGGGCTTTGATATACAGAGGATCATTGTGTGTAAGCCAATAGATCCTTGAAAATGACAACATAAGCGGATAAGGTGGTGAAGAAGGCATACGGTGTGCTTGCCTTCATCAGTCGGGGCATTGAGAATAAAAGGTTGGCAAGTCATGTTTCAGCTTTATAAAACTTTAGTTAGGCCACATTTGGAATATTGTGTGCAGTTCTGGAGGCCATAAAATTGGAAGGATGTGGAGGCTTTGGTTTACCAGGATGTTGCCTGGATTGGAGTGTATTAGCTATAAGGAGAGGTTGGACAAACTTGGATTGTTTTTGCAAGGTCATTGGAGGCTGAGGGGTGATCTGATAGAAGTATTCAAAATTATGAGAGGCATAGATAGGGTGGATAATCAGAATGCTTTTTCCCTGAATGGAAATGTCAAATACTAAGGTACATAGGTTTAAAGTGAGAGGGGGTAAGTTTAAAGTTGATGCGAGAGGAAAGTTTTTTTAAATAGAGGGTTGTAGTTGCCTGTAATGTATTGCCAGGGGAGGTGGTCGAAGCAGATATATTCCTTATACGCTCATGACTGTGTGGCCAAATTCCACCCAAACTCCATTTATGAGTTTGCTGTCAGATCTTAGGTCAGATTAGAACATAGAACATAGAACATTACAGCGCAGTACAGGCCCTTCGGCCCTCGATGTTGCGCCGACCTGTGAAACCAATCTGAAGCCCATCTAACCTAAACTATTCCATTATCATCCATATGTTCATCCAATGACCATTTAAATGCCCTTAAAGTGGGCGAGTCTACTACTTTTGCAGGCAGGACATTCCACGCCCTTACTACTCTCTGAGTAAAGAACCTACCTCTGACATCTGTCCTATATCTATCACCCAGGTCAGATTGTAGGTCAGATCTTAAACAACGACAAGACAGAATACAGGAATGAGATTGAATAATTAGCGGCATGATGTAAAGACAAATCTCTTCATCAACATCAACAAAACCAAAGAGCTGGTCATTGACTTCAGGAAGCAGAGTGGAGGGCATGCCCCTGTCTGCATCAATTGTGCAGAGGTGGAGGTGGTCAAAAGCTTCAAATTCCTGGGAATGATGATCACCAACAATCTGTCCTGGTCCATCCATGTTGACGCGACGGTCAAGAAGGCACAACAACACCTCTACTTCCTCAGGAGGCTAAGGAAATTCAACATGTCCACAGGGACCCTGACCAATTTTTATAGATGCATCATAGAAAGTTTTCTATCTGGATGCACCACAATTTGGTTTGTCAATTGCTCTTCCCAAGACCACAAGAAACTACAGAGAATCATGAACCCAGCTCAGTCCATCATGCAAACCAGCCTTCCATCCATTGACTCCATCTATACTTCTGGCTGCCACAGGAAAGCAACCAACATAATCAAAGACCCCTCCCACCCCAATTATACTCTGTTCCACCCTTTTCCATCAGGCAGTAGATATAAAAGTTTGTACACATGAACAAACAGATTCAAGAGAAGTTTTACCCCGCTGTTACAGATTTTTAAATGGGCCTCTCAAATGTTAATTCTGATCTGTCTTGGGATGTAACACTGTATTCTGCACTCTGTTCTGCTACCCTGATACACTTTGTATGGTATGATCTGCCTGTGGAGCATGCAAGACAACACTTTTCACTGTATCCCGATTCATGTGACGACAATAAATCAAATACGATAGCAATGTTGAAGAGGCATTTCGACAGAAACAGCCAACAGGTAGGGAATAGAGGGATGCGGCCAATGTGCAGGAAGATGGGATTAGTTAAGAATGGCATCACGGCTGACACAGACATGGTGGATCAAAGGGCCTGTTCCTGCGCTGTATTGTCCTATGTTCTAAGACAGTCAAGAAATCAATTTAGTGAACCTCCTCTGAGCTGCCTCCAACACAACTACAATTCCTCCTCATGTAAAGGGATGAAAATTGTACACAGTATTCCAGATAGGGTTTCACTCGTGCCTTATACAGTTGCAACAACACTTGCTTATTTTTATATGCTGTATAAACAAGAGTGATGTTTAAGGAAAAAAAAAAGTTTGCGTTTAAATTTATTTCTCTTTAAGGAGTTTGGACATTTGACTCAGCAGTTACTGTTCTGTGATAACAAGGTGTAGAGCTGGATGAATACAGCAGGCCAAGCAGCATCAGAGGAGCAGGAAGGCTGACGTTTCGGGTTGTTATGTCAGATTCTCCAGCATCTGCAGTTCCTACTATCTCTAAAACAATTAATGTTCCGCATTCGCTGGTGAAGGGAAACGAAACTTAAATAGATCATGCATTACGTAACAAAAAAAATACAAAAGGACTGCGGATGCTGTGAATCAGAAACAAAAACAGAAGTTTCTGCAAAAGTTCAGCGGGTCTGGCAGCATCTGTAAAGAAAATAATCAGAGTTAACGTTTCAGGTCCGGTGACTCTTCCTTAGAACTTCCTCCAGCAACTTTGTTTCTGTTCATGCATTACGTAAGCTTTTTTTCAGTTTCGTTTTCCCGAGAATATTTAACTCCTGCCGAAACCCATACACTGTACTCAGCAACGTCAGTACTTTGACACCCAGGATTAGTCACTCAGCAAGAAAACAAAACAGGAGGGCAGAGCCTGGGACTATTGCTGGTTACTGTACAGTGGAGAATCAAGGTGACTTCGTGCAAACTGTCCCTGCTGCAATTAATAAAGGAGTAGGGAGTTGGAAAGGGGCAATCGAGGACAGGGATGATCTGAGCCTACTAGTGACATTCGTATTGAGAAAGAGGGCTGACCAGAGCACCTGGAAGCTGACTGAGAAACCCCAACAGAGTGCTGGTCACAACCCTCCACCATGCACAGTGGGGGTAAGGCTCGACAACATCAGGGTCAAGAGGAGGCGAGGGGCTATTCCGACATGGAAGCCAATCTCAGCCTCAGTGAAGAAGATAGTCCGGATGAGGATGAGGCAGAAGACTTGGACGAGGATGCGGCGGTGGAGAATACGTGGAATGACCTCAAGCAGTTGAGTGACACCAGAGAGGAGGAGAGGTTGGATAAGCTGCTCCTCAAGGCCTCGACTGGTTCAGGTAAAGGAGGTAACTCCTCGCGGATGGGAGGTAAGGGGTTAAGAGTGCACACAGATGTTTCTTTTGGGAAAAGAAGGCACTGTTTCACTTAGTAAGTGTGGCTTGTTATTCTATCCCTACCTCGGTGAATGCACAATGGTAAACTGCAAATATCAGGTAACACTGACTTCCAGTTTTAAGGGGAGACGTGAAGGACTGTCATGATTACATTACTAGGTACGAAGTGGACAACTCAGCAGGGACACTGATTTTAAAAGCAACAGTGACGTGCATTTATATATCACCTCTTCGGACAAAGTACTACAGCTGACAAAGGAGCTGTGCTCCGAAAGCTTGTGATTTAAAAAAAAACCTGTTGGACTATAACTTGGTGTCATGTGACTTCTGAATTTGTCCACCCCAGTCCAACACTGGCATCTCCACATCTGGCAAAGTGGTCATATCCCTACCTTTGAGCCAGGAGGCCCAGGGTTCAGGTCCCACCTCCTCCAAAGCTGTGTAATAACATCTCTGAACAGGTTGATTAGAATATGTATGTCACCTTGAATACAATGAAATGTTCCAAGGTGTTTCACAGGGGCACAGGTAAACAAAATATGCCACTGAGCCACATTGAAAGGGGATATTAGGTGAGACAACAAAGCTATTGGTCAGTGAGGCAGGTTTTAAGGAGTGTTTTAGAACAGGTAGGTAGGTGGACAGATGTAAGGGCAGAGTCAGAGATTTTGGGTGACTGACGAGCCTTCAGACACATTTTGAGGTGAAAACCGGCTCATAAAACCACCATAAAGTAAGGAAAACCAAGTTCTCAAACCAGACTAAAGGCCTACACCGTCTGAAGTCTTCAGCGAAACACTGGCTACTGCAGTGGGAACAGCCAGCTGTATTTCAAAATCATGTTTATCCCCAGCGGTGAGCCTATTCCCTCAAGAGCCAAAGTATCCAACCTAGCTAGCAGAGAGGGGAAGGTGGGATGATGACAGTGCAGGGAACCCCAAGATCAAGATCAGGAAGTCTGATTAAAGTTTCTGTGTTTGAAACTACCCTTCAGTTTCTAATAGTAATTAGCCTGTATTAAGTTAATAACTGATAGTGTCAGTTTCACTGTTTTAAATTTGTCTTTTTATCTCTTGTATTTTGTTCACGTTTGTGTTATTTCCCTGTTTATTTTGCCTTTTTTATTTCTTGTTATATGCGCACCTTTGCATTTAACAAACGCAGAGATTCTTTGCCCTGAAACACCCGTCTACTGCCTCCTTCACTTCACATTCTGAAATTAAATCCCGTGTCAGAACCAGGGACCTATGGGTGATCCAGGCTGCCTGAGAGTTCGGGCAGGGTTACTGATCACACAGACCAGAACTCCCTACATCTCCCAACAGGACTGACCTGATGGGGAAACCATCACAGCCCCCTCAGTTTATAGAAAAGTACCAAACAGGAGCAGGGGTCAGCCATTCAGCTTCTTCAAGTCTGCTGGGCCATTCAATAGAACCAGGGCTAATCATCCAGCTCACTGTCCTGTTCCCAGTTTCTCCACTTACCCTTTGATCTCTTCAGCCCTGGAACTGTACCAACTCCTTCTTGAAAACATTCAATATTTTGGTCTCAGTCATTTTCTGTGGCAGAGAATCCCACAGGCCCACCACTCTCTGGGTGAAGAAATTCCTCCTCATCTCAGTCCTAAATGGCCCAGCCTGTATCCTTAGACTGTGAGCCCAATATTACAACCAATATTACAAACATAGGCCCTGAGGCCCTGATAATGCCTTTATACCCCACTCCACAACATCACCCCCGCCTCCCCCACCCCTCCAATACTGCACATTTAAACAAAGATCCAACCAGATTAGTCAAATAGACCCGTTCCTCTGGACTGAAAGGAATACAAGGCAAGAAGGCAATAGGTCCTCAGCATAGCTCCTTTTCACCGAGTGATGAGGTAGAAATTGGGGTCAGTAGTGTTTCCAATTCATGGTATAAGAGGAGGCAATGGCCATGTGGTATTATCACCAGACTATTAATCATAAAGACCCCGGTAATGATCTGGGGAACTGATTTCAAATCCTGCCTCGGCAGAGGGTGAAATTTGAATTCAAGTAAAAGCCTGGAATTAAGAATCTAATGATGACCATGTTGATTGTCAGCAAAAACCCATCTGACTCACTGAGGTCCTTTAGGGAGGGAAAGCTGCCATGCTCACTTCCTCATGTGTCTCCAGGCCCACAGCAATGTGGTTAATTCTTGACTGTCATCTGGGAAATTAGAGATGGGCAATAAACGCTGGCCTAACCAGCAACACCCTCATGTCGTGAATGAATAAAGAACAAAGGGTCCACGTTCAATCTGACAAACTGCACACTTGAAGACGGTTAAGAGTAAATCTGGTGGGAGTTTTCAGAATCAGCAGCAGGCTGGATAAAGAGGGAGAAAGGGTTCCTGCTTG
This sequence comes from Rhincodon typus, assembly GCF_021869965.1. Classification (NCBI taxonomy): domain Eukaryota; kingdom Metazoa; phylum Chordata; class Chondrichthyes; order Orectolobiformes; family Rhincodontidae; genus Rhincodon; species Rhincodon typus. Next base: position 119,493,450 of record NC_063334.1, read on the forward strand.
TAAAAGGAACAAAACGACAGAATATAGATTTAAAGTGATGTGCAAACGGAGCAAGCACGATGCAAAAAATATGTTCTCACACAGTGAGTATTGAGGGTCTCAACTGGACTGCCTGGAAATGTGGTGGAGGCAGATTCGGTTGAAATCTTCAACAGGGGCATTGGATGCTAATTTGCGTAGAAATCGTGTGCAGGGGCATGGGGAAAGGCAGGAGATTGGTGCTAGGGAATAGATCCGGTGCAAGCACGATGGGCGGAATGGTTTCCATCGGTGGTATAACCACTGGGCGATTCCAAAAAAAAGACCGAACAAACTGCGGATGCTGTAAATCAGGAACAAAAACAGAAGTTGCTGGAAAAGCTCAGCAGGTCTGGCAGCGTCTGTGACGAAAAAAATCAGAGTTAACGTTTCGGGTCCAGTGACCCTTCCTCAAAACTATGTGATTTTAAATTGAATGAACGAAACAAATTGAAACAGAAACGTTGGCCTTGACAAAAAATCAAGAGTGCCCATGGGGTGCCCGAATAGACTAGATAAGGTGTAAAAAACCCTTTGCATGGGCAGTAGATTGGAGACAAGAAGGATGTTAATAATATGAGGCCCTGAGGAAAGACCCCTTCTTGTAGCAAGCAGTTTGTATCCGGGTTGCGCTATCTGCATTCCATGGCCTTCAAAAATTAATCGAATGAATTAATTAGCTCTATTGTGGCATGTAGTCAAATGAATACAGTGAAAAGTTTACAGTCACTACATTGCAGTGCCAGCTTGGGTACAAAGGTACCTAGGTGGGGAAGAAATGGTTTAGTGGTATTGTTGCTGGACTGTTAGTCCGGAGACCAAGGGAGTGTTCTGGGTTTGAATCCTGCTACGCTGGAGGGTGGACTTTGAATCCTATTAAAAAATATCCAGAATTAAGAATCTAGTGATAACTATGAATCCATGATTTATTGTCAGGAGAAACCAATCTGTTTCACTAATGCCCTTTAGGGAAGGAAACTACCATCCTTACCTGGTCTGGCCTACATGTGACTCCAGACTGTGGCTGACTCTTAACTACCCTCTGGGCAATAAATGCTGCCTGGTCAGCGCTGTTCTCATCTCATGATGAATGAATAATGAAAGAAACAGGTACAGACACTTAAGATTAATTTCTTAGCAAACAAAGAAAATTAAAGGACTAAATAGCCCAATGTTGTAGGTCATGGGAATAAATTAGAAAAATAAAGAAGGAAAAAGTTGAAGATATCAGCCTTTCTGACCCAGTCCATGTCAGCACCTACCCTGAAGGGAGACCTCCAATGCCTCGCCAGTGCCTGGCCCTGACTCACCCACCTAGGAGTTGCCTGATTTTAGGCACCATCTCTTCGCCACAGGACCTACTCCAGTGATGCCGCTGAACCCACACTTACCCCACAGCCCAGAGTCACTGGCTCCGATTGCGAACGTCGCCTTGCCAGTACCACCATCTCAAAGATTCCCCTGCCGCGGGTCCCGTAGCCCTCCAAGGCTGGAAGAACCTTGCTGCCGCTCCCACAGGCCACCCCCCCACCCACTCC
>NC_063334.1:119495105-119498891 GCF_021869965.1 Rhincodon typus
CCCCCCACCCCCACGCCCACCACACCCCCCACCCCACCCCTCGAAAAAGCCAGGAGAGCCGACCTCACTCCTGCCACTGGGAGTAGCCACGTCCGCCGACCCGCTCTCGCCGCCATGACGGCGTGCTTCCAATCTACCCACCACAGAGAAGAAGAAATAAAAGACCAAAAGGAAAGAAAGAAGAAAGCAGAAGCAAAAGTAAAACAAGGCAAACAGATGGGGGGGCGGATGGTCCCCGGGCAACAGCCCCCATATACAGCCCTGTTACTCCGCCGCCATCTTGCTCCGGAATTGGACGGTTACCTGAAGTGGAAAAGAACGATCAAAGACATGGCGGGCAAGTGTGATGAAGTAAATCGGTCTCTGCAGAGAGCCAGCAAGGATATGATGGACCAAATGGCCCAATTGTTTGTCGAAGTGGTAATGTAGAACAAGAGGTCATAGCTTGGGGATAAGAGACGGCAGATTTAAAACAGCAAGGGGGAGGGATTTCCTGAAAGGGTCTGTGGTATTCACTAGCCTAGAGTATGGTTGGACACTGGGGCATTGAGCCAACATAGGAAGAAGCTGGACAGATTTTTAATTAGCGATGGTTTGAATCGTTATGAAGAGTGGGCAGGAAAGGGGAGTTGACGCCAAGATGAGGTCAGCCATGATCGTGTTAAATGGCGGAGCAGACTCTAGGGGCTTAATGGCCTACTCTTGCTCCTAACTCTTATCTTCTACAATTCTAATAGAGCTGACGTACTGGAAATGCATTTTCGTCCTGTCCTTCTGTTTCTCTCAAACCAAGAACTACTCAGATATAACTTTGCCACTGTTTGTCTCTGATGGACTTGTTGATTGTGCTGGCTTGGTTGGCAAGTAATAAATAGTTGGGTGTGGTTTTGAAAACGTAGCAGCTGCCCTGGGTGTTGTGCAAGTTTTCTGGATCATTAGAGCCTAAATGGATCAGATTTCTACAGTGAATTTCGTAATGAGAACCCATCCAACAAGCTTGAGATAACAAGGTGCAGAGCTGGATGAACACATCAGGCCAAGCAGCATCAGAGGAGCAGGAAGGCTGACATTTCGGGCCTAGACCCTTCTTCAGAAATGGGGGAGGGGAAGGGGATTCTGAAATAAATAGGGAGAGAGGGGGAGGCGGATAGAAGATAGATAGAGGAGAGGATAGGTGGAGAGGAGACAGACAGGTCAAAGAGGCAGGGATGGAGCCAGTAACGGTGAGCGTAAGTGGGGAGTTAGGGAGGGGATAGGTCAGTCCAGGGAGGACGGACAGGTCAAAGGGGCGGGATGAGGTTAGTAGGTAGGAAATGGGGGTGAGTCTTGAGGTGGGAGGAGGGGATAGGTGGGAGGAAGAACAGGTTAGGGAGGCAGGGACGAGCTGGACTGGTTTTGGGATGTGGTAGGGGGAGGGGAGATTTTGAAGCTTGTGAAATCCACATTGATACCATTGGGCTGCAGGGTTCCCAAGTGGAATATGAGTTGCTGTTCCTGCAACCTTCAGGTGGCATCGTTGTGGCACTGCAGGAGGTCCAGGATGGACATGTCATCTGAGGAATGGGAGGGGGAGTTGAAATGGTTCGCGACTGGGAGGTGCAGTTGTTTAGTGCAAACCGAGCATAGGTGTTCTGCAAAGCGGTCCCCAAGCAAGCTTGAACATGTGATATCGGATATCTATTTAATATCTTATTGTGTAATGCAACCCATGGTCCACATCACCCAGGCCTTGTCAGGTAGCACAAATATTTAATATGCATTTGCTGTGCATGTAACTATTGAACCAACCTCCTTGCTAGCAGTGTACCAACAAGTTTCTTTTTCCTAAAGCCGTTCATGGAGAATGGGTGACAGTGCCTTATTATTCGGGGGATTTAAACATATCTCAGATCGTTAGCTTTGTTTTACTCACTCAGCAGCAGATCCACAATGCTATTGTAGATATTTTTAAATAAAAATTCACCAGGTTAGAGATGTTAGGATACATTAGTAGAGGAGGTGGGACTTGAATCTAGTCTCCGGTGTGCGGATTTGCTCGGGACACAACTACTGCATCAGAAGAGTTCTGCTATAAGGAGCTATGCTTTCTCAATGTGACTGATGGCATCTACCTAGTCAATCACCTTGTCCAGCTCCAAGTCTCCACCATCAATGGTCCAGATGTTTGGTGCACATTGAATCATACAGTCACACAGCACGGAAACAGACCCTTCGGTCCAACCAGTCCATGCTGACCATAATCCCAAGCACAACCAGTCCCACCTACTTGCTCCTGTCTCGTTTCCCTCCAAACGCATCCTATTCATGTACTTATCTAAGTGTCTTTTAAATGATACAACTGCGCCTGCATCCACCACTTCCTCAGGAAGTTCAATCTACACGCGAACCACCGTCTGTGTAAAACATTTACCTCTTACATCTTTTTTAAATCTCTCTCCTCTCACCTTAAAGATGTGCCCCCTAGTCTTGCAATCCCCCATTGTAGGGAAAAGACAACTACCATTCACTCTATCTATACCACTCATGATTTTATAAACGTCGACAAGGTCACCTTTCAATCTCCCATGCTCCAGTGAAAAAAAAAGTCCCAGCCTACCCAGCCTTTCTTTATAACTCAAACCTTCCATACCTGGCAACATCCTGGTAAATCTCTTCTGAACCGACTCCAGCTTAATCATATCCTTCCTACTCAAAATCCACACTGCCCCAGTCAACCCAATGTCTCTGTCTGCTCCTGCCCTGCCAAGCTCATCTCCTCCTACCTCAACTCCACTCTTTTCCCTCTGGCCCAGAAATCACTACTCAAGCCCTCCCACCTTCTCCAAGACTTTCAGATCCTTGGCTCCCAAAACCTCATCTTCACCATGGACATTCAGTCTCTCTTCACCTGTATCCCCCATGAAGAGGGCCTAAAAGCCCTCTGTTCCTTCCTCTCCCACAGGCCCAACCAGTCCCCTTCCACTGACATTCTCATCCGCTTGGTGGAACATGTCCTCACCCTCAACAACTTTTCCTTTAACTCCTCCCACTTCCTACAAGCTAAAGGGGTGGCCATGGGAACCCGCATGGGCCCAAGCTATGCCTGCCTCTTCCTAGGATACGTGAAACAGTCCCTCTTCCGCTGCTACATTGGCACTATCCCCCACCTCTTCCTCCTCTACATCGATGACTGTATCCATGCAGCCTTGTGCTCCCCATGAGGGGCTCAAACAGTTCACCCACTTTACCAACACCTTTTGTCCCAACCTCAAATTCACTTGTTCCATTTCTTACACCTCCCTCCCCTTCCGTCTCCATCTCCGGCAACCAATTTAGCACCAATATCCATTTCAAACCCACCGACCCCCACAGCTACGTCGGCTACGCCTCCTCTCACCCGCCCTCCTGCAAAAATGTCATCCCATACTCCCAATTCCTCTGCCTCTGCCGCATCTGCTCCCAGGATGAAGCATTCCACTCCCAAACATCCTAAATGTCCTCCTATTTCAAGGACTGTAGTTTCCCCTCTCCCGTGATTCATAATGACCTCAACTGCATCTCCTGCATTTCCCGTACTTCTGCCCTCAAAGCCCCTCCCCCCACTAACAATAAGGGTATAGAGTCCCCTGGTCCTACATGTCACCCCACCCACCTCCACATACAGCCCATCATCCTCCGCCATTTTTGCCATCTGCAATCAGACTCCACCACCAAAAAAGATATTTCCTTCCCCACCCCTATCTGCTTTCTCTGTTACTCCCTCGTCTGCTCCACGCTCGACCAACCCCACTACACCGGGCACCTTTC
>NC_063334.1:119503891-119504757 GCF_021869965.1 Rhincodon typus
GTATCTCTAGCCTGGAAGGTTTGGGTTCATGCCCCACTGCCACAGGAGGCTGTTTTAACGTGCCTTGAACATAAAATCATAGAATCATAGTTGATTGAAAATAGTTTAAAAGTTGTTGAATCAGGGTCATTCAACAATAGAAGTCAGTTAAGTTTGGTTCCATCACCATTTGTGTTCCTCCCTAAGTGTTTAAGTCATAATTTGTAGAGTTACATTAACCCTGTTTCTGAATTTTGCTGAATACATTTCAGAAGATAACCATCATTGTTCTTTAATTATTTTGCAGAAGTATCAAAACCTCAGAAGACCTTACATTATTTGTCACAGTTATTGCTCATCAGCTTTACAAAAAGCCAGTAAGTAAAATGTTGGTTGTATCCAAAGCCCAGTTGCACATTTATGAAGAAGCCTTATGCTGAAAAGGATTGGAGACTGAATTATTTACAGGGTGAGCCTGTCTGTATATTAATGGCACTGTACCACTGTATGGGATTGGAGAGGACATGTAGGTGTGTTTGTAATAATAATGGTTATATAAAGTTAGGTGTGAGTTTCTATGGCAGTATAAGGTTGGATAAGAGTATGTAAGAATTGCAGAGTGAAATTGTAAGTGTGTGTGTATATGTGTGTGTGAATGCATTTAAAAGTGTGTGCCTGTGAATGTGCATGTTTTGTGAGTTATGTGTTAATGGCAAAGTAAGGTTGTGTGCCTGTGTGTTAATAGCAGTTTAAGGGTGTATGTGTGTGTTAATAATAGTATGTTGGCTTGTGTGCGTGTGTGTGTGTGCGTGTGTTAATGGCAGTGTAAGAGTATGTGTGTGAATGTGTGTGTGTGTGTGTGTGTGTGTGTGTGTGTGTGTGTGTGT
>NC_063334.1:119504767-119551886 GCF_021869965.1 Rhincodon typus
TGTGTGTGTGTGTGTGTGTGTGTGTGTGTGTGTGTGTGTGTGTTAATGGCAGTGTAAGAGTGTGTGTTTGTGCGTTTGTGTGTCTGTGTGTGTGTCTGTATCTGTGTGTGTGTATTGATAACAGTGTAACAGTGATCAGATTTCATATTGAAACCAGACTGAGAGAAGACATGATATCAGGGCAAGCTGGTTAGCAGTTTAGTTTTCAATCACACGATGTAGCCTTCAGCCATTGTCTATCCTTGATTACATTGGTGAAGGTGGTGACAAGGTGGTTTCTTCAAGTGTTAGCCAGTTCTTGAATGCCTATAATGCTGTTAGGTACGCATTTTCATCCCTTTATTTCGACTTTGTAATGGTTTAATACAACTGAGTTGGTTGCTCGGCAATTTCAGAGAGCAGTTAAGAATTAACCATATTGCTGTGGGTCTGGAGTCACATGTGGGCCAGACCAGGGAGGGGCATATGATTTCCTTCACTAAAGGAATGTAAGATGAAAAAGCATTTAAATCAATTGAGTCATTTCAAATGAAGTTTAAAGCATGAAAATGGAAAACTAAACACATTGAAAGGGAGAAGGAAAAATATCAGGAATGATGCTGAAACTGATGAAGTCATTTGGAATAAAACATTCTGCATTTTGAGCTCAATTCCTTTATTTTACAAAGCTGTTGACAGCATAGGTTTCAGAATGATACACTTTGCAACACAACTTTGTCAGACAATCACACACAACCTGGTTGTTCAAGTTATGCAATCATCATTGCTTCTCAAGACACAACACACAGAAACTATTTAACTATTGGAGGCAGAGCAGACAGAACTCATCGACTTGCATCTGTAATTTTAAGGGGCTTCAATAATGTGGAAATGGGGATATGTGGCCTCTGTTGCATAGAAGAGAAAGCTTTAGAGATGATCTTATAGCAAAGAAGAGGTTTGTCAACTGTATACAACAGATTCGTCCTGAAAATTGTTTCACCCAAATTTTAGGACAAACAATTTCAAGTTTAAATTAGGAAGAAAAATGCAACTGACACTAGAAATCTCTTCTTTACACAGAACCGTCAAGACCTGGAATAGACTCTCTGATACAGCAGGCAGCATGCCCACAGTAACATTAAAGATGGGCTTGGGATACCTCAGTAGGCATCAGGAAATTTCCTCCTCTTCCCTGAAGATCAACTGGCGGGCGTGGGAGGGGCACATAAAATTCTTCCCAACTTTCAGAAGGATATATGAGAAATCCTCAGAAAGAAAGATTTTGACAGGCTACACGGAGGGAGTATGGGGGAATTTGCACGGCTCTTAAACAGTGTGGCCTCCTGCTGTAGCATTCGGTCCTGTGATGTTGTGACTCTGAGTGTGTTTATGAATGGAGGACGGTGCAGATTATTCTTCCTCCACGTTTGGAGCTGACATGACTGGATTGCTGTGTTGTTATCTTTCCTGACCAGGAAGGTGAGCTTACTCCGTGACTTTGTGGAGTCTGAGTTCTTTGTCATTGACGGCGACTCCTTAATGATGACATACATCCACGAGACGACTCTTGTCCCTGGACAGAATTTGCACTTCTTTTACCTGGTGGAGAATTTCTTGTTTGACTTGACAGAGAAGAAAGCGAAGTTCGTCATTACATTCTTTAAGGTAAGAAATGTGTACTTCCTTGGTTTTATATAAATATGGGTGGACACAGTGCTGGGAATTGTATGAAGATTTGCACATCAAAGCACAGAATCAGAATCTTACATCACAGAACAAGGCCATTTGACCCATTGTGTCTGTGCTGCTTCTTGGCCTGCTCCCTTCCCATAGCCTTGAAAAGGTTCATTTTAAAGTCCTCAAACTTACAAATAGTTCACCTGCCTTTATGGGTAGGATATTTTAGCTTTTGAATGAGAGCAAGGTTTAACAAACCGATATCCAAATCTCGAAATAGGCAGAAAGAAAGCTCAACAATTTACTGGGGTTTAATCTATAGTTTAGCACAACAGGAGGACCCTTTCCAAGTTCAAAAGCTACCACCGGGGAAGAACCCAGCCCTTTCCCTTATGCAATATTGGCAGGGATGTGTTTACTGTTGTCATTTCTAATGCCTAAGTCAATGCCAAGTGGTTCATCCTGTTTCATTTCTTTATTGAGACTTTTGAGTGATTGAGCAGCTTGCTGGACAAGTTCGGAGGGTAATTAGGAGTCAAACACATTGCTGTGGACAGAGAGTTACAGTCCCAGGGCAGCAATTTCCTTCCCTAAAGGAGTTTTAATAAAGCAAAAACAGTTTCATTGTCTTAATTACAGATTTTCATTGGATTCAAATTCCACCGTCTGCCGTGATGGGGTTTGAGCATTAGATCTGAAGTTTCTAAATTACCAGTCTAACAATAATGCCACGAGGCCACTCCCTCCATCAAAAAATCCCCTCTTCTTTTCTTGACAAGCACGACCCCCTGGGGACAATGCAGCAATAACAATAAAGGAATGACAGGAAGAGAGGGAAGGGTCAAGATTAAAGTGGTGTTGGAGGGGCGAATAAAGCACTCCAGCTCTGTTGTGCTCACCTACGAACCCGACTCTTGAATAAAAAGCCCAAATTAAGTTCTCAGTTAAATTGGGAACTGTTCTTTTTAACCCTGAAAGGGAGCTGCAGTGTAGCTCTGACAAGGAAGACATAGGGAGTCCTTAGCTCCACAAACATGACCTTAAAAAATATCAGCTCAAACCAATCCATTTTCAGAGTCTAGTGGGGGAACAGGCCATAATGGAATTGGGGGAAGAAGTGTGATCTGGAAAATCTTGAGGAAAAAGCCTAATGGTAGCAGGACAACAAGGTGTAGAGCTGGATGAAGACAGCAGGCCAAGCAGCATCATAGGAGCAGAAAGGCTGATGTTTCGGGCTTAGACTGTTCATCAGCAAAGGCCTTTTCTGATGAAGGGTCTAGGCCCGAAACGTCAGCCTTTCTGCTCCTATGATGCTGCTTGGCCTGCTGTGTTCATCCAGCCCTGCACCTTGTTGTCTCGGATTCTCCAGCATCTGCAGTTCCTACTATCTCTAATGGTAGCAGGCACTGGGTTCCAAAGCTAAATGATAAAGATTTATAACAACCCAGGAGGTGGTGGGGTTACCATTGGACTCACAATATAAATACAATGGTTTCAAGAGCAGATCATAGGCTAGGAATTCTGCAGCATGTAACCTGGTCAGTGCAGCCAGCTTGGTTGACTCCACATCCAAAAACATCCACAGCCAACACTTAATAGATGATACACACTGGGAAGGGAAGGTCATTGATGAAGCAGGTGAAGATGGTTTGGACCAGGACATTACCCTGGCAAGAACATGCAATGGAATGGTGGAGGTGGTAGTGTAGAATTAATGTCACTCGATGATGAGTACAGACCCTAGTCCTGGTGACCTACATTCAATGTCACCACAGTGGCAGATGGTGGAATTTAAATTTAAGATATATTTAAATTCAATCAAATTCTGAAATTAGAAAACTACCTTAATTGGGATAATCTAACCACTGCCATCTGGTTCTTCAAGGAGGGAAATCTGCCAACCTTGCCTGGTCTGGTCTACATGTGACTCCAGACCTACAGCAATGTGGCTATCTCTTAGCTGCTGACTGGGTAATTATGGACCGGCAATAAATGTTGGCCCAGCCAGCAACACTGAATAAATAGCAAAACGAAAAAAAAGCCTGTTTCATTAATCTTGGTTTTCTCCATGTTTTCTTTACAGGATGCTGAAAGTATATGGAACCAAAGTCCCCTTTACCTCTCTGTAAGGACTGCACTGATTCTCCACCTTCAGCACAACACCAAAGTCCCAGTCCTTACAAATTTCTCTAACTGCTTTGATCCAAAGTGGAAACAGTTCTTGAATGAGAACCATCCTTATTTCGTGATGATCTCCGACAAAGCTTTTACCAGCAGTTGGAGTGGGAAGTGTGCATCTGGAATGTTCCAGATCTTCATGTTCCACGCACTGGGGAACAAAATAAACGTTGTCCTGTCTTCTGGAATGAGCTGGGACGTTCTCCGAGTTTATGCGTATCACGTTTGCAGCAAGTCAACCATGAGGTCAAAGTTCAAGACGGTAAACAACAATTGTATAGATTTCTGGTCTTCCTGCTACAGGAAAGGTGTTGTTAAACTTGAAAGGGCTCAGAAAAGAATGTTATGAGGGTAGCAGGGTTTGAGCTATAGGGAGAGGCTGATTGGCTGGAGCTATTCTCCCTGGAGCATCGGAGGCTGAGGGGTCACCTTATAGAAGTTTGTAAAATAATGAGGGGAATGGATAGGGTGAATAGGCAAGGTCTTTTCCCCAGGGTAAGGGAGGCCAAATTAGCAGGCAGCGGTTTAAATAAGAGGGGAAAAATTTAAAAGGGACCGAAAGGGCAATGTTTTCATGCAGAAGGTGGTGTGTGTATGGAATGAGCTGCCAGAGGAAGTGGTGGAGGTGGATACAATTACAACATTTAAAAGGCATCTGGATGGGTACATGAATAGGAAGGGTTCAGAGGGATATGGGCCAAATGCTAGCAAATGGGACTAGGTTAATTTAGGATACCTGGTCAGCATGGACATGCTGGGTCTGTTTCCATGCTGTACATATCTATGATTGTATGATTCTATGTATTTTTAACTCTCTTTCCATCAATTACTGAGAGATTGATAGATATGTAGGTACATAACTAAATTAACTTATAAAGCTATACATGTACATGTTTTTCATATCTGTATGTCTGCTGGACTCTCCATCATCTGCTGATTGATTTGTTATCTTGCTACTTTTGAAACTCTCCTCCTCGTTTACAAACCTCTTCGTGACCTCAGCTCCTCCCTATTTGTGGAAAACTCTCCAATCCTGTAACCCTTCTGAGCTCATTTAATGGTGCAACCTTGTTTCAAACCACTAACTATTGGTTGCTGCACCATCTATTACCTAGGCCCCAAGCTCTGGAATTATCTTCCCATATGCTTCCAACTCTGTCCCTATCTCTTTCCACCTGAAAGACGCTACTCAAAAAGTCTATTTCTTTACTAAACATTGTGCCATCTTACCTCATTAGATTTAGAGTCAAATTTTGCCTAACAAGCCTCCTATGATTCTTTTTCCATTCATTCGTGGGAGATGGGCATTTATTGCCTGTCCCTAGTTGCCCTTGAGAAGTTGAGTTGCCTTCTTGAACCGCTGCAGTTCTTGGTGTGTCGGGACAGCCATAATACCCTTAAAGAGGAAATTCCAGCATTTTGTCTGAGCAGGTGGATTAGCCATGGGATGTGCAGAGTTATGAGGCTAGGGTAAGGGTCTGGGTTCAGTGGGATGATCTTTGGAGAGTCGGTGCGGACTGGGCGGGCCAAATGGCTTCTTTCTGCACTGTAGATATTCTATGATTCTAGGTCCCAAAGTGTTTTGCAATCAATTGAATAAAGAGTCAGGTAGGTCCTGTGTAATGAGACAGGAATAATTAATGACCTCATAGTTAGGGATCCTCTTGGAAGGAGTGATCACAGTATGGTTGAATTTAGAATACAGATGGAGAGTGTGAAGATAAAATCCAATACCAGGGTCCTGTGCTTGAACAAGGGGAACGACAATAGAATGAGGGAGGACTTGGCTAAAGTAAACTGGAAACAAAGATTTTATGGTGGGACAGTTGACGAGCAGTGGAGGACTTTCAAAGCAATCTTTCAAAGTGGTCAGCAAAAGTATATTCCAATGAAAAGGAAGGACTGTAAGAAAAGAGGTAATCTGCCATGGATGTCTAAAGAAATAAGGGAGGCTATCAAATTGAAAGCGAAGGCATACAAAGTGGCCAAAAACAGCATGAAACGAGAAGATTGGGAAAACTTTAAAGGTCAACAGAAAGTCACAAAAAGAGCTATAAGGAAAAGTAAGATAGAACATGAGAAAAAACTAGCACAGAATATAAAGACAGATGAGAAAAGTTTCTATAAATATATAAAACGAAAAAGAGTGGCGAAAGTAAACGTTGGCCCTTTAGAGCATGAGAAGGGGAATTTGGTTATGGGATATGATGAAATGGCCGAGGCATTGAACAGGTATTTTGTATCGGTCTTCACAGTGGAGGACACTAATAACATGCCAGTAATAGACAAAGAGACGAAGGTAGGTGAAGACCTGGAAACAATCATAATTACGGAAGAGGTAGTGTTGGGCAAGCTAATGGAGCTAAGGATTGATAAGTCTCCTGGCCCTGATGGAATGCATCCCAGGGTACTAAAAGAGATGGCGGGAGAAATAGCAGGTGCACTAGCGGTAATTTTCCAAAATTCGCTGGACTCTGGGGCAGTCCCAGCAGATTGGAAAACAGCAAATGTGACGCCACTGTTTAAAAAGGGAAGTAGACAAAAGATGGGGAATTATAGACCGGTTAACTTAACCTCTGTAGTGGGGAAGATGCTTGAGTCTATTATCAAGGAAGAAATAGCAAGGCATCTTGATAGAAATTGTCCCGTTGGGCAGACGCAGCATGGGTTCATGAAGGGCAGGTCATGCTTGACAAATCTTTTGGAATTCTATGAAGACATTAAGAGCGAGGTAGACAATGGGGACCCAGTGGATGTGGTGTACCTAGATTTCCAAAAGGCCTTCGACAAGGTGCTGCACAAGAGGCTACTGCATAAGATAAGGATGCATGGCATTAAGGGTAAAGTATTAGCATGGATAGAGGATTGGTTGACTAACAGGAAGCAAAGAGTGGGGATAAATGAGTGCTATTCTAGCTGGCAGCCAGTGACTAGTGGTCTGCCTCAGGGATCGGTGTTGGGACCGCAATTATTTACAATTTATGTAGATGATTTGGAGCTGGGGACCACGTGTAGGGTGTCAAAGTTTGCAGATGACACTAAGATGAGTGGCAAAGCAAAGTGTGCAGAGGACTGTGAAACTTTGCAGAGGAACATAGATACATTGAGTGAGTGGGCAAAGGTCTGGCAGATGGAATACAATGTAAATAAATGTGAAGTCATACATTTTGGTAGGAGTAATAGTAAAAAGGATTATTACTTGAATGGTAAAAAGTTGCAGCATGCTGCTATGCAGAGGGACCTGGGTGTCCTTGTGCATGAATCACAGAAGGTAGGTCTGCAGGTACAACAAATAATTAGGAAGGCAAATGGAATTTTGTCCTTCATTGCTAAAGGGATTGAAATAAAAAGCAGAGAGGTTATGTTGCAGCTGTACAAGGTGCTGGTGAGGCCACACCTGGAGTACTGTGTGCAGTTTTGGTCTCCTTACTTGAGAAAGGATGTTCTGGCACTGGAGGGGGTGCAAAGGAAGTTCACTAGGTTGATTCCGGAGTTGAGGGGGTTGGTTTATGAGGAGAGACTGAGTAGATTGGGATTATATTCATTGGAATTCAGAAGATTGAGGGGGGATCTTATAGAAACATATAAAATTATGAAGGGAATAGATAAGATAGAAGTAGAGAGGATGTTTCCACTGGCAGGTGAAGCTAGGACAAGAGGGCATAGCCTCAAGATTAGAGGGAGCAGATTTAGGACTGAATTGAGAAGGAATTTCTTCACCCAGAGGGTTGTTAATCTATGGAATTCCTTGCCCAGTGAAGTAGTTGACGCTACTTCAGTAAACGCTTTCAAAAAAAAGGTAGATTTTTTTTGAACAATAACGGAATTAAGGGATACGGTGAGAACGCGGGTAAGTGGATCTGAGTCCACGAAAGGATCAGCCATGATCTTATTGAATGGCGAAGCAGGCTCGAAGGGCCAGACGGCCTACTCCTGCTCCTAGTTCTTATGTTCTTATGTTCTTCTGTTCTAGTAAGCAAACAGTGTAGTCAATCTGCACCCCCAAGCTCTCACACAGACAGCAATGATAAGGTAAATGAATAGATGTTGGACAGATGGAATGGATGAAACAAGGATCGATGTAAAAGTGTAACATTATGTGATCGGACTACAGCTGAGCGACATCAGACCTAATGCTAGGTCATTTTTTTAGTGACCACCTAAAACAACTCACAATCACCAAATGGTTATAGCACTGAAGAGGGCCATTCAGCCCACTGCATCTGTTTCAAATGCCGACTCTCCAAAGGAACAATGTACCTAGTACCATGCTCCTGCAATATCTCCATAACCCTGCATATTATTCATTTTTTGACAGTGATCCAATTTCCTCTTCAAAGCCTTGATTGACCCTATCTCTACCACACCCTCTGGCTGCACATTTCAGATCCTAACCATTTGCTGTGTGAACATATTCTTCCTTGTGCCATCATTATTTCTTTTGACAAAGACTTTGAATCTGTGACTTTATATCGTAAAGCCTTCTGTCGGAATCATTTCTTTGTAGACAGCTGGATATACCACCTGATATAGCAGTGCTTATGTTATCCCTTGTAAAGTAAGAAACTAGTTAAGGATAATGTGGTGTCTCACTGGTTAGCACTGCTGCCTCCCAGCCCCAGGGACCTGGGTTCAATTCCACCCTTGGGTGACTGTCTCTGTGGAATTTGCACAGTCTCCCCACATCTGTGCAGATTTGCTCCCATTTCCAACCACAGTCCAAAGACGTGCAAGTTAGGTGGATTGGCCATGATAAATTGCCATAGCATCCAGGGAAGTACAGGCTAGTAGGTGGATTAGCCATGGAAAATGCAGGGTTACAGGGATGGACTGGGCTTGTGTGGGATGTCCTTTGAAGGGTCAATGGGCTGAATGGCCTGCTTCCACACTGTGGGGATTCTTTGATGGCTATTGCAGTTAGCCATTATATACCAACATCACATTCACAGATACAACAGCATCTGAACTGAAGTTAGTCTATCAAGCCACCACAGGAGAGCTTGTTTCTCGTAGCATATCATGCTTCAAGTTATCCCAGTCAAGATAGAGTCTGAGACCTTTATTTCTTCAGGTCTACATGCTGTGATACAGTGATGACCTTGTGAAAATGTTTCTGAAAGGTATACTCATACTGGCCAATGGGAAAGAATTTCCCTATCTACTCTGTCTTAACCTGTCATGATTTTGAATACCCCTAGTCAATATGTCCTTTTTTTACTCCTGTCCCTAGGATATAGGCATCATTGGTTAGCATTTATTGCCTACCCCTTATTATCCTAAGAAGCTGACAATGAGGTCTTCCTCTTCAGCTGATTAGCAGTCTGAGAGAACTGAGTAAATGGTTTGAACTTTAATAGCCAACTATTACTTCAGCATGGAAGAAGGAAAACGATAAGTATTCTGAAATATTTTTGCCTTCTCTTCTGCCTAGCAGCCATTAAAGGGCTGACTGATTTGATAATGTACGTATTTGTTTATTAGTCTGATGGATTATACATTTTCCACCACAAAGGCTGACTCACATGAAGGCTAGGAAGGTGAATGGCAATATTCACCTTTATCAGAAGAGGATTTGAGTACAGGAGGAATGATTTCTTCCTTCAGTTGTACAGGGGCTTGCTTAGACCACATCTGTGTGTAATGTTAGTCTCCTTATTTCAGGAAAGATACTATTACCATAGAGGGAGTGCAACAAAGGTTCACTGGACTTGAAGAGAAATTGGGCAAAGTGAGCTTGTATTCCCTACAGTTTTGAAGTCTGAGAGATGATCTCATTGAAACATACAAAATACGTAAAGGATAGACAGGGTAGATGCAGGTAAGATGTTTCCCCTTGGTCGGGAAGTCAGGAGCCAAGGAACACAATTTTAAAGTAACAGAAATACGGCTTAGTTCTGAGATAAGGAGAATTGTTTTACTCAGTCGTAAACCTTTGGAATCCTCTCCCACTGAGGACTGTGGAGGTTCAGTCTTTGAGTGTGTTTAAGGTGGAAATTGATAGATTTCTGATTACCAGTGGCATAAAGGGGATTGGATGAGTAAAAGACATTGAAGTGTTCGATCAACCATCATCATATTGAATGGCAGGGCAAGCTCGATGAGCTAATGACCTACTCCTGCTCCTAACTTCATATGAAAGCTCCAATCAGGAAAGTCAATTTTGTGTTATGTTTCACAGTTGTCATGCAGTATACCTTTAAGAGACAGCTCATGATATTATCACTATATCATAGCATGTGACCTGAGGGAATAAAGATGTCAGACTCCATCATAACTTGAAGCTGATACACTGAAGGAAGCTTGCTACTGTCTGTAACTGAAAAGTTCAATGTTAACCAAGACACTGAAGTGCCTGTGAGTGTAACATTTGTTTAAACCTGGAGCTGTAATAAGTGCCTGTTGTATCTTCTAATACCATGTTATCCACAGCCAATTCTAATGTTATGGGAGCAAACATAAACATTGCCAATCAGGTACGTATACCTTGCTAGTGGTAAAGGCTGGGTGTCAGATCTAGAAGGCAGGCTACTGCCCCTAAAAAAAGGCCATAAGACTTAGGCATTGGAGCAGAAGTAGACCATTCAGTCCATTGAGACAACTGGGAATCAGTTGGCTTCCATGACAATCTAACAGCTTCATGGCCAATTGTATTTTTTCAGAAATCAACTTTCACTTCTAGCTTTGTTAATTCAAGTTTTCAAACTGGTGTTAAATCCCTTGCATAAATTATCGAGGGAATTATAGGCCAGACGGGGTAAGATGGCAGATTTCCTTCCCGAGAGGACATTAGTGAACCAGATAAGTTTTTATGACAATTCACTGGTTACATGGTCAATGTTAGGTTACGTTTTTATTCTGGATTGTTTTTATTAAATTCAAAGTTCACTATCTACCATGGTGGGATACATCTGCATCGGGAATACTGTTTACAGTGTTAGTCACTGTAAGGTTGTTAATGAGTTAGAAGAAATTCAGAAGAGGTTTACTGGACTAATTCCTTGAATGAGTGGATTGCCTTGTGAGGAAAGGCTAGACAGGAAAGTCTCTGTACCCTCTGGAATTTGGAAGAGTCAGAGGTGATTTAAGTGAGAGATAACTTGACTGGGTGTTGAAAAGATATTTCCTCTTGTGGGATAATCTGAACTAAGGGTCATAGTTTAAAAATAAGGCTGGCAGCCATTCTAAACAGAGATGAAAACACATTTTTTTTTCTCAGAGTTGAGTCTTTAGAGCTCCCTCATAAAGTAGCAAATGCAAAATTGCCAAATACTTTGAACTCAGAGGGAGATAGATTCATAGATTCACTACTGTGCAGGGAGAGGTCATTCAGCCAACTGAGTCTGTACCAGCTATCCAAAGAGCATCCCACACAGACCCCGCCCCATGCCCAAATCCCACATTTCCCATGGCTAATCCACCTAAACTGCACATCCCTGGACACTACAGAGCAATTTAGCATGGCCCATCCACCTAACCTGCACATCTTCAGACTGTTGGGGGAAACCAGAACACCCAGAGGAAACCCACGCAGACACAGGGAGAACATGCAAACTCCACACAGACAGCTGAGGCTGGAATTGAACCCAGGTCCCCTGGTGCTGTGAGGCAGCAGTGCTAACCACTGAGCCACCGTACCACCCAAGACAATTGCCCAGAGGATGAATGCCTCCATAGCTTGAGGCTGATCTATGGTTGGTGTGCAGTCTAGTAAGTAACTACCACCAGTATGGTTCAGAGTGGATTCAGGAGAAGAATACCTGAGATTTTTTGATTTAGGCTGTGACCTTGCCTCCCTGACTCCTCCACCACACCCTCTTAACCCCTAAGGGGCTCATCTGAGGGCTGCAACTCCAAGTTGATATCATGGTAATGGAGGAGAGGCCTCTGGAGTTGTGACAGATGCCAGAATCCTTCATAAATTAGTGTTAAGAGTTCCCAAGATCCAAGTCCAGGTGAGTTTGATTCCTGTCAATACAGTGTGGAGCTGGAAGAACACAGTAGGTCAGGCAGCATCAGAGGGGCAGGAGAGTCGACGTTTTGGGCCTGGACCCTTCATCTGAAACGTCAACTTTCCTCCTCCTCTGATGTTGCCTGACCTGCTGTGTCCCTCCAGCTCCACACTGTGATGACTCTGACTCCAGCATCGGCAGTTCTTGTTATCTCTGAGTTTAGTTCCTCCTGTTTTACGGTGCATTGCATGTTTGGTTTTGTGTCTCAGAAACAGGCTGGAACAAATTTCTACCCCAAATGTTTATCACTGGTTTTGTGTATGGGATAAAGAATGGCGAAAGTGTTTCCTTTTGGACAAGAGTAATTGCAATGGGTTAAGGTCTGGATCAGCCACAATCAGATTGAATGGTAGAACAGGCTCAAATGAAAGTCTTCTCTTTCTCTGACGTCCAGGTGTTATGTTGTTCAGAGTGTATATGTTTCAAGTGAATGTGTTTTTCATCACCTAGTTGTCAAGTTGACTGGAGTTTTTCTTTTATTTTCCCCTCTAATGCTGCAGTATGAAGTAGATTTAAAAGTTACCCATGAATGGCTGGTGCAGGTTGCTCCTTCGATTTACGACCAAGTGTTTTGTACCCCGAATAAAGAAAAACTGGCAAAACAAATGCAGAAAGAGGTAGGATCGCTCTCTTTTTAACTGTGAAATGATGACTGACTATTTAAAACTAAGTATTTTCTGCATCTCGGAAAAAGACAATTTTTTTCCCCTTATACTCTATGGATGCTTTCATTCCTATTCATCATACCCTACCTGTTTCCTCATACTCTGCCTCAAACTTGCCATCTTCGGGATGACGATCTTCGGGATGCCCAAAGATCCTTACATGTACAGTGTAAGTGTAAATCTTTCTTTATACTTCTCTGTTGAATTACATCACTTGAAAGGGGTGGCACAGTAGCTAGCAGTGCTGCCTTACAGTGCCAGGGATCTGGGTTCAATTCCAACCTCAGGCATCTGTCTGTGTGGCATTAGCACATTCTCCCCATGTCTCGTGGGCTTCTACCCATGGTTTAAAGATGTACAGGCCAGGTGGCCTGGCCGTGGGAAATGCAGGGTTACAGGGATGGGTGGGATCCTCTTCAGATGGTTAGTGTGGACTGAATGGCCTGGTTCCACACTGTAGGGATTTTATGAATTATCTCTCTGCAATTTTCAGTCTGTGTTTCCCATTTTACTTATACCTTAATGGAACGTGGGCATTGCTGGGTTGCCCATTCCTAATTGCCCATGAGGTGAACGGCTTTTTAGGGCCATTTCAGAGAACAGTTAAGAGGCAGCTGCATTGCTGTGGGTCTGGAGTCACATGTAGGCCAGTCCAGGTAAAGATGGCAGATTTCCTTCCCTAAAGGGCATGAGTAGACCAGATGGGCTTTCACAATTATTCTTGGTAAGCAGAGTTGTGAGGGGTTATCTGTTGTAGGTGAGAATGTGGAGTTAAAGTTGGAATCAGATCAGCCATGATCTTATTGAATGGTGAAGCAGTCTCAAGGGGGCTGAATGGTCTACTAATACGCACAAATGATTGTTTCATGGTAAAATTACTGAGGTGAACTTTTCAACCAGTTTGAATGCAGGATTGTCAGAACAATAGCCTGGGCCCCTCAACTACTCATCCAGAGACAGTGCAACAATGCCAATGTCATCCTTTCTGATTTCAGTGTTGGTGGCAAGGCCAGCATTTGTTGGCAATCCTCAGAAAATAGAGGTGTGAGTGAGGGTTCCTGTTGAAACATTGTGAGGGTGCTACAGCTAAGCAGCTTGCAAGGCTACTTCAAACTACGGCTTAGATGGTGGGATGGAGAGGAATTTCTTTCCCTTGAATACAATCAAGGGTGAATCGAACAGATTGCTGATTGCCAAGGCAGTCCAGGGTAATGGTGGGAGAGGCAAGCAAGTGGAGTTCGGGCACCATCAGATCAGCTGTGGCCTCATTAGTTGGTAGAGCAGGATGGAGGGGCTGAATAGCCTGTTCCCATTTCCAATTGACTTGTGCTCAGACTGGCCTCATCTGAGCCCTGCGCAAGTGCCCCAGGGCACGTTGCAGCGAATGCAAAAGAGCAGTCAATGTTGCCACATCAGAAACAGAGCTGCAAAAGTCAGGCACAGCAAGATCCAACGAACATCAGCCTTATCAATCTCTCTTGGTGACTTTGTTGGAGGGATCAATGTCGGCGAGAGTACTTGGGAAGAACTCCCTTCCACTCCTTTGAGGCAATATCATGGCCTCTTTGATGTTCAGTGCAGGATATGAGGTTAAGTTGGCCACCTAACGACAACACCTCTGACTGTACAGCACCTCCTAGGCACTGTACTGGGTGGAGGGAGTGGGGATGTGAGAATAGCTTGGATTTTTTTGACCAGTTTCTTGAATTGGGAGCTTGAACCCGGAAGCATCTGATTTGGGGGACAGGAGAACTACATGCGGAGACGCAGGAGTCATCTCATTGGAATATTGCCAAGAAAAGACAAATGGTTGTGGAAGGCAGACAGGAAAATGTGATCAGGCTGAACTTTTCATGTGGATAAAAAGCTGGCATAATAAGGTGAATGTTCTGTTTGCTTGGATGCATCATTGATTTATTTATTTTGGTTAAAACTAGAGGGCATAGGTTTAAGGCGAAAGGGAAAAGATTTAAAAGGGACCTAAGGGGCAGCTTTAAACACAGAAGGTGGTGCGTGTATGGAATGAGCTGCCAGAGGAAGTGGTGAGGGTGGTATAATTACAACATTTAAAAGGCATCTGGATAGGTATATGAATAGGAAGGGTTTAGAGGGACATGATGGGCCAAATCCTAGTAAATGATACTAGATTAATTTAGGATATCTACTCGGCATGGACGAGTTGGACCAAAGGATCTGTTTCCATACTGTACGGCTCTATGACTCTGCGATTCTGACATAATTTACTGCATTTATCTAACAGTGGGGCACAATCTCTTTCACATACATCGGGGTCAGAAATGAACGCTCTGTATTCTTTCAGATTCAGCACAGCTTCTCCAAGCTGAAGGATTTATGGCCCCAGGGATCAGACATCAGCAGAATTCTTTGTGTTGTGTCCTGCTCAGTGGCTCTGAAGATGTACGCTCATGAATTGATGATGTTTGGACTTCCTACCAAAAGTGGTGAAACTGCAGAAACTCAGAAGGTAACTCTCCCTTTCAAAATCTTTAACTGTAGAAAAATGTCTGTTCCAACACCTAGACGTTCCTTGAGGGATGATTGGTTTCATGACTCCGGGCTGAGCTGGATATGCAGCCAGCTTTAGCAGGTCAAAATTACACTCACATTTTCATGGAAAAAGTCTTTCATTAAATTAATTCATGGGATGTGGGTATCACAGGCTGGAGCAGTATTTATTGCCCATCTCTAACTGCTCCGAGGTATCCATACTGGTCCGGAGTCACCTGTAGACCACATCCTTGTAAGGACGGCAGATTTTCTTCCATAAAGGACATTAGTGAACCACACTGAATTCAAATTTCACCATCTACCATGGTGAGATTCAATCCGCATCGGGAGTACAGTGTCTAGTACTGGTGACCCGAAGGATGTTAATGAGTTGAAACCAGTTCGGAGAAGGTTGATGGGACTAATGCTTGGAAAGAGCAGATTGCCTTCTGGCAAAAGGCTAAACAGGCCCACCCACAAAGATAGGCGAAGGTAAAGGTGGTGTTGAGGATGCGGGGAGGCTGATGAAGGACTTGGAGATTAGGAGAGTGGGCAAAGAAATGGCAGATAGAATACAATGTGGGAAAGTGTGAGGTTATGCACTTTGGTAGGAAGAATAGAGGTGTAGACTATTTCCTAAACAGGAAAAGGTTTTAGAAACCTGAAGCACAAAGGGGCTTAGGACTCCTAGTTCAGGATTCTCTTTGAGTTTACATAAGGGTTCACCTGGCAATTAGGAAGGCAAATGCAATGTTAGCATTCACTTCAAGAGGGCTAGAATGCAAAAGCAGAAATGAACCGCTGAGGCTGTATAATGTTGTGGTCAGACCACATTTGGAATATCGTGAGCAGTTTTGGGCCCCGATTCTAAGGAAGGATGTGCTGGCCTTGGAGGGAGACTAGAGGTTTACAAGAGTAATCCCACAGATGAAGGGCTTGTCATATAGAGGGTGGTTGAGGACTCTGGGTCCATACTCAATGGAGTTTAGGAGGATGATAGTGATCTCATTGAAGCTTACAGAGTCCTGAGATGCCTGGAAAGAGTGGAAGTGGAGAAGATTTTTAGACTAGTAGGAGAGACTGGGATCTGAGGGCACAGCATCAGAGTGAAGGGACGACCTTTCAGAGCTGAGATGAGGAGGAATTTCCTCAGCCAGAGAGTGGTGAATCTGTGGAGTTCATTGCCACAGAGGGTTATTGGGGCCATGTCATTGAGTGTATTTAAGACAGAGATAGATAGGTTCTTGATTAGTAACAGGATCAAGGATTATGGGGAAAAGGCAGAAGAATGGGGTTGAGAAGCATATCAGCCATGACTCAACGACAGAGCAAACTCAATGGGCTGAATGGCTCAATTCTGCTCCGATGTTTATGGTCTTATGGAGTTTAGAACAATTAGAAGTGTCATAAATGAAACATGTAACATCCTGAAGGGCCTTGACTGGCTAGATGTCATGTTCTGACGAAGGGTCACTGGACATGAAATGGTAACTCTGCTTTCTCTCCACAGATGCTGCCAGACCTTCTGAGTTTTTCCAGCAATTTCTTTTTTGTTTCTGATATAGCAATGCTGTTTCCTCTTTCAGGGGAATCTAGAACTCGGTATCTTGGATAAACAGAAGAGGTTGCCCATTTAAAACAGAGATGTAGCAACATAGTTTTCCCTCGGAGGGTTGTGAGCCTTTGGAATTCCCCTCCTCAAAAGGGAGTGGACGGAAAAACCTTTAAATACTTTCAAGGCAGCAGGGGGTCTCTACATGCTCTGACTGCTGGCCGCACCACTCCCCCCCACCCCCGCACTGGGCCATCACTGCCCTCCCTCTGCACTAGGTTGTCTCTGCCCCCCCCCAACACTGGACCGCTGCCCCCCCCCATGGGGTCACTGCCCCCCTCCTCACTGGGCCGCTGCCCCCCCACCCCCGGCCCCCCCCCCCCTCCACACTGGGCAGCTGCCCCCCTCCTCACTGGGCAGCTGTCCCCCCATCCACACTGGGCAGCTGCCCCCCCTCCCCATTCACCCCTCCCTCCACACTGGGCCGCTGCCCCCTCCTCACTGGGCAGCTGCCCCCCCACACTGGGCCGCTGCCCCCCCTCCTCACTGGGCCGCTGCCCCTACTCCACACCAGGCCGCTGGTGTCCCCACTTCAGGTCGCTGACCTCGCTTCAGAGGCTGGGAGTTGGAGGCCGAGGCCTTGTGTCCGAGACCGAGAGAAGGGAGAGAAGAGAGGAAAAGAAGGAGAAAAAAGGAAGGAAAAGAATGTGTTAAGCGAGGAGCTCCAGGTGGAGCATTCTACTTCACTGCCATCTTACTGGATGGCCCCCATCCAGCTGATTAACCTCACTGCCCTGGTCCTCATTTTCTAATCCTTCCACTTATTCACAAAACATGCTGCGCTAGCATTTAGTGCCTTGAGAGCACTAAGTCCTTCACTCCCAACAGCCCTCCAACAGCCTCATGGCACCTTCTCCTGCAACCACAGAAGGTGTAACACATGCCCATTTACCTCCTCCCTCCTCAGTATCCAAGATCCCAAACATGTGCAGGCTTGGTGGATTGGTCATGCTAAATTGCCCGCAGTGTTCAGGGATTTGTACATTAGGTGGGTTACAGGGGGATGGGTTTGGGTGGGTGCTCTGAGGGTCGGTATGGACTTATTGGGCCGAAGGGCCTGTTGCCACACTGTACAGATTCTATGAAAAAAAAATACCTTATAGGTGAAGCAGCGTTTTACCTGCACTTCCCACAATCTAGTCTACTGTATTCGCTACTAACAATGTGGACTCCTCTACACTGGGGAAACGAAGCGTAGACTGGGTGACCGGTTCGCAGAACATTTACGTTCCGCCCACAAAAAAGACCCTGAGCTTCCAGTTGCATACCACTTCAACACACCACCCTGCTCCCTGGCCAACCTCTCTGTCTCAGGCTTGCTGCAGTGCTCCAGCAAAGCTCAGCGCAAGCTGAAAGAACAACATCTCATTTTCCGCTTGGGGCCCTGCAGCCTTCTGGACTCAATATTAAGTTAAATAACTTTAGGGTTTGAGGTCTTCCATGTCCTTACCACACGCCCCAATACACCAAGCCTAATTATCACATAACCCATTGTTAGCCATTAACAGTCTCCATTAACAGCTATTCACCATCCCAGCCAGATGGTTATCCACTCCTTTGTCTCTCCAACTGGTCTTCTCTCTCTTTGGGCTCTATCCCCACCTATTGTTTACTCCTTACCCACTCCCCCCACCCTATCTTCTGCGTATAAACTGGCGTTTTCCCAGCTACCATCTGTTCTGAAGAAGGGTTACCGGACCCGAAACATTAACTCTGATTTCTCTTTACAGATTCTGTCAGACCTGCTGAGCTTTGACAGCAACTTCTGTTTTTGTTCCTGATTTACAGCATCCACAATTCTTTTGTTTTGTTTTCAAGTCAACCACATCGCCGTGGGTCAGGAGTCACATGTAGGCCAGGCCAGATAATGATGGCGGATTTCTTTCCCTAAAGGACATTAGTGGATTAGATTAGTAGTGATCACATAATCACCATTTTATTCCAGGGCATTACCTGCATTAAAGTCAGCTGAGTCCACTAGTGTCCTCATCTTCATAGAAACCAATTTGGATGGACTTCAGCCAAGTAATTCCCACATTCCTGACAAAACATTCACCTATCACCTTCTGAAAGTAGCTGAGGATTGGGCAATTTTGGTCACCTTTTCCGGTGACATCCATGTCTAAGATTAAATAAAAGTAGTGGCTTTGGAATAGAAACATAGGACGGGCATGGATTTGATAAGCTGAATGGGTCTCTTGCGATACATGAATGCCTCCACAAGATCTCGACTGAATTCCATTAGGACCCACATAGAGTTCTTCCCACAGAGTGTTACTTGTGGGGCTGAGTTGACCGAGTGGAAAGTTGGTGGGACCTGGAACTGCTGTGTGTGAGGATGAGGCTTTCCAATGAACACGGAAAAGGGATGGGGATGTAAGGCAGAAATTCAAGGAGCTAGGGTGGAAGCTTAGAGCTAGAACAAACAGAGTTGTTATCTCTGGTTTGTTACCCGTGCCACGTGCTAGCGAGGCGAGGAATAGGGAGAGAGAGCAGTTGAACACGTGGCTACAGGGATGGTGCAGGAGGGAGGGATTCAGATACCTGGATAATTGGGGCTCATTCTGGGGTAGGTGGGACCTCTACAAACGGGATGGTCTACACCTGAACCAGAGGGGTACCAATATTCTTGGGGGGAAATTTGCCAATGCTCTTCAGGAGGGTTTAAACTAATTCAGCAGGGGGATGGGAACCTGAATTGTAGCTCCAGTATACAGGAGGCTGAGAGTAGTGAGGTCATGAATAAGGTTTCAAGGTTGCAGGAGTGTACCAGCAGGCAGGAAGGTGGTTTGAAGTGTGTCTACTTCAATGCCAGGAGCATCCGGAATAAAGTGGGTGAACTTGCAGCATGGGTTGGTACCTGGGACTTCGATGTTGTGGCCATTTCGGAGACATGGATAGAGCAGGGACAGGAATGGTTGTTGCAGGTTCCAGGGTTTAGATGTTTCAGTAAGATCAGGGAAGGTGGTAAAAGAGGGGGAGGTGTGGCATTGTTAGTCAAGGACAGTATTACGGTGGCAGAAAGGACGTTTGATGAGGACTCATCTACTGAGGTAGTATGGGCTGAGGTTAGAAACAGGAAAGGAGAGGTCACCCTGTTGGGAGTTTTCTATAGGCCTCTGAAAAGTTCCAGAGATGTAGAGGAAAAGATTGCAAAGATGATTCTGGATAGGAGCGAAAGTAACAGGGTAGTTGTTTTGGGGGACTTTAACTTTCCAAATATTGACTGGAAACGCTATAATTCAAGTCGTTCAGATGGGTCAGTTTTTGTCCAATGTGTGCAGGAGGGTTTCCTGGCACAGTATGTAGATAGGCCAACAAGAGGCGAGGCCACATTGGATTTGGTACTGGGTAATGAACCAGGCCAGGTGTTAGATTTGGAGGTAGGTGAGCACTTTGGTGATAGTGACCACAATTCGGTTATGTTTACTTTAGCGATGGAAAGGGATAGGTATATACCGCAGGGCAAGAGTTATAGCTGGGGGAAAGGCAATTATGAGGCGATGAGGCAAGATTTAGGATGCATAGGGTGGAGAAGGAAACTGCAGGGGCTGGGCACAATTGAAAGGTGGAGCTTGTTCAAGTAACAGTTGCTGCGTGTCCTTGAGAAGTATGTACCTGTCAGGCAGGGAGGAAGTGGTCAAGCGAGGGAACTGTGGTTTACTAAAGAAGTTGAATCTCTTGTCAAGAGGAGGAAGGAGGTTTATGTAGAGATGAGGCGTGAAGGCTCAGTTAGGGTGCTTGAGAGTTACAAGTTAGCCAGGAAGGACCTAAAGAGAGAGCTAAGAAGAGCCAGGAGGGGACATGAGAAGTCTTTAGCAGGTAGGATCAAGGAAAACCCTGAAGCTTTCTATAGGTATGTCAGGAATAAAAGAATGACGAGAGTAAGGTTAGGGCCAGTCAAGGACAGTAGTGGGAAGTTGTGCGTGGAGTCCGAAGAGATAGGAGAGGCGCTAAATGAATATTTTTCGTGAGTATTCACACAAGAAAAAGACAATGTAGTCGAGAATACTGAGATACAGGCTATTAGACTAGACGGGATTGAGGTTCATAAGGAGGACGTGTTAGCAATTCTGGAAGGTGTGAAAATAGATAAGTCCCATGGGCCGGATGGGATTTATCCTAGGATTCTCTGGGAAGCTAGAGAGGAGATTGCAGAGCCTTTGGCTTTGATCTTTATGTCGTCATTGTCTACAGGATGTTGCAGGTTACAGAGGGACATAGATAAGCTGCAGAGCTGGGCTGAGAGGTGGCAAATGGAATTTAATGCGGAAAAGTGTGAGGTGATTCACTTTGGAAGGAGTAACAGGAATACAGAGTACTGGGCTAAGGGTAAGATTCTTGGTAGTGTGGATGAGCAGAGAGATCTTGGTGTCCATGTGCATAGATCACTGAAAGTTGCCACCCAGGTTGATAGCGTTGTTAAGAAGGCGTATGGTGTGTTAGGTTTTATTGGTAGAGGGATTGAGTTTCGGAGCCATGAGGTCATGTTGCAGCTGTACAAAACTCTGGTGCGGCCACACTTGGAGTATTGCATACAGTTCTGGCCGCCGCATTATAGGAAGGATGTGGAAGCATTGGAAAGGGTGCAGAGGAGATTTACCAGGATGTTGCCTGGTATGGAGGGAAGGTCTTATGAGGAAAGGGTGAGGGACTTGAGGCTGTTTTCGTTAGAGAGAAGAAGGTTAAGAGGTGACTTAATAGAGACATACAAGATGATCAGAGGATTAGATAGGGTGGACAGTGGGAGCCTTTTTCCTCAGATGGTGATGGCTAGCACGAGGGCACATAGGTTTAAATTGAGGGGTGATAGATATAGGACAGATGTCAGAGGTAGGTTCTTTACTCAGAGAGTAGTAAGGGCGTGGAATACCCTGCCTGCAAAAGTAGTAGACTCGCCAACTTTAAGGGCATTTAAATGGTCATTGGATAAACATATGGATGATAATGGAATAGTTTAGGTTAGATGGGCTTCAGATTGGTTTCACAGGTCGGCGCAACATCGAGGGCCGAAGGGCCTATACTGTGCTGTAATGTTCTATGTTCTATGTTCTACGGTGCAGAGACCAAGTGGCTACACTCTGCATGTGGGTCAGATGTCCCAACTGCATGACAAAGACACGTAATGTCTCCATGAATGTGTCATTCAGATTGGTGTTTTGTATCTGGGGGAATGGTGATGAGAAGTATTGCCTGTGGGGTTTGCTTACCATCCAATAGTGGCAATGTGTGAGTTGAGGGAGGAGTCAGACTGCATCTCTTTCATTGTTGATTGTGGGTGGAGAGTAACATTGATATTGGAACCACTTTCTATAAAGGGTGAGGTAGACATTGAACTCAGTTTGAACTGCTCCTGCTCATGTCTTCAAAACAGGAAAGATGCAGTGAACTGGCAATTCAGTCTGCAGCAGATATATGCAGAATGTACTGCCTCCATGTGGCACTTCTGCGTAATCTACCATTATCTGACAGAGCCCTCAAAAAAGATGCTCCGTGGACAGATTTTGCTCATCGCTTCTTATTGCTGGTAAGTACTGCCTCTGAACAAAGCACAATAACAAGCTAAATGGTACCCTCTTACTTTTCAATTGTGTTGCCTAGTTGTAGACTTCCATTTTAACTGTAGCTAAGCTCTGTCTATCCCTTTGGTATTTTGTTGGTTTCAATGAGATCACCTCTCATGTTTTGAACCTTTAGAGAGTACAGGTCCAGTTCGTCCAATCTCTCTTCATAGAACATAGAACATAGAACAGAACAGCACAGTACAGGCCCTTTGGCCCACGATGTTGTACCGACCTATTATCCTACTAAGATCAATCTACCCTGTATACCCTACATTTTACTACCCTCCATGTGCCTTTCCAAGAGTCGCTTAAAAGTCTCTAAAGTATCTGACCCCACTACCACTGCCGGCAGCGCATTCCACACGCCCACCACTCTCCTCTGACATCTCCCCTATACCTTCCTCCAATCACCTTAAAATTAGGCCCCCTACTAATAGTCATTTTCGCCCTGGGATAAAGTCTCTGGCTATCCACTGTATTTATGCCTCATCATCTTGTACACCTCTATCAAGTCACCTCTCATCCTTCTTTGCTCCAATGAAAAAAACCCTAGCTCACTCAACCTTTCCTCATAAGACTTGCCCTCCAGGCCAGGCAGCATCCTGGTAAATCTCCACTGCTCCCCCTCTAAAGCTTCCACATCTTTCCTATAACGAGGTAACCAGAACTGACCACAATATTCCAAGTGCGGTCTAACCTGGGTTTTATAGAGCTGCAGCATAACCTCTCAGCTCTTAAACTCAATTCCCCTGCCAAAGCCAACACACCGTATGCCTTCTTAACAACCCTATCAACTTGGGTGGCAACTTTGAGGGATATATGGACATGGACCACAATATCCCTCTGTTCCTCCACACTGCCAAGAATCCTGCCATTAACCCTGTATTCTGCATTCAAATTCAACCTTCAAAATGAATCACTTCACACTTTTCTGGGTTGAATTCCATCTGCCACTTCTTTGCCCAGCTCTGCATCCTGTCAATGTCCCGTTGCAACCTACAACAGCCCTCCACGTTGTCCACAACTCCACGAACCTTCATGTCATCGGCAAACTTACTAACCCACCCTTCCACTTCCTCATCCAAGTCATTTATAAAGATCACAAAGAGCAGGGGTACCAGAACAGATCCCTGCGGAACACCACTGGTCACCGAGCTCCAGGCTGAATACTTTCCATCTACTACCACCCTCTGTCTTGTATTGAACAGCCAGTTTTGTATCCAGACAGCCAAATTTCCCTGAATCCCATGCCTCCTTACTTTCTGAATGAGCCTACCATGGGGAACCTTATCAAATGCCTTGCTAAAATCCATACACACCACATCCACTGCTCTGCCTTCATCAATGTGTTTTGTCACATCCTCAAAGAATTTGATAAGGCTTGTGGGGTATGATCTGCCCCTCAAAAGCCATGCTATTTCTCATCAAACTGTGCTTTTCCAAATAATCATAAATACGATCTCTAAGAATCCTCTCCAATAATTTGTCCACTACAGAAGTAAGCCTGACCGGTCTGTAATTCCCAGGATTATCCCTATTCCCTTTCTTGTACAAGGGAATGACATTTGCCACCCTCCAATCTTCTGATACTACTCCAGTGGACAGTGAGGATGCAAAGATCATCGCCAAAGGGGCAGCAATCTCTTCCCTTGCTTCCCGTAGTAACCTTGAGTATATCCCGTCTGGCCCAGGGGACTTATTTGTCCTCATGTTTTTCAAACTTTCTAGCACATCCTCCTTCTTAACATCAACCGGTTCGAGCATATCTGCCTGTTTCATGCTGTCCACACAAACGTCAATGTCCCTCTCACTGGTGAATACTGAAGCAATGTATTCATTAAGGACCTCCCCTACCTCCTGTGACACTGTGCACAATTTCCCTCCACTGTCCCTGATTGGCCCTACCCTCACTCTGGCCATCGTCTTGTTCCTCACATAAGTATAGAACGCCTTGGGGTTTTCCTTAATCCTACCTGCCAAGGCTTTTTCATACCCTCTTCTAGCTCTCCTAAGTCCATTCTTCAGTTCCTTCCTGGCTACCTTGTAGCTCTCTAGAGCCCTGTCCAATCCTTGCTTCCTCAGCCTTAAGTAAGCTTCCTTCTTCCTCTTGACTAGATGTTCCACATGTCTTGTCATCCAAGGTTCCTTCACCTTACCATCCCTTCCTTGCCTCAGTGGGACAAACCTATCCAGTATTTGTAGCAACTGCTCCCTAAACAACCTCCATGTTTCTGTCGTGCATTTCCCTGAGAACATCTGTTCCCAATTATGGTCCACCAACCTGGGCTGAAGTCGGGTGAACTTCTGTTGCTTCTGTAGTAATAACATCTTTCCTGAGATAATAGAATAACAATTTATTGTCACGTGTAATTTTCCAAACAAAAATACAGTGAAATGTTTTATAAGTCACCACACCATGGCATCTAAATCAATGACAGAATTCACATAAGAAGGAAAACAAAGTAAAAGTTCATCACAGTTCAATTAATGGCTCCTGGATTTGGGACACGCTGGAAGACTGGGCCAGGACTGCGACACAAGGCCAAGACCTCCAAGTCAGGTCTAGACCACCACACTGGGCCATTGGAAAACCCAGAACCCAGCTCCAAAGCAAGGATGAAACCTCCAGGCCAGGACTAGATCTCTGCGTCAGGACAAGAATGCCAGTCCAGGCCAACACTGCTCCTCCTGGACAAAACCACCTCGCTGGGAGATCACCTTGCTGGGAGACCACGTCACCAGGAGACCGCGTCACCATTCTGGTGATTATTCTGGGCTATTGGAAGCCACCTTGTTGCTGGGCCTGGACCAGGGGAGAACACCTTCTGCCGAAGTCATTACAAGAAAGTAAAGTATCCCAATAAATGGAATTTTTTTTAAAAAAATGCAGAGAAAGAAAAGAAAGTGTAGTGGATGGAAACCAGAACTGTACACAATACTCTCGATGCAGTCTAACCAAGCTCCCGTACAAGATGACCAAGACCTCACTACTCCTGAACTCAGATCCTCTTGTGATAAAGCCGAATGTTCCATTAACCTTCCTAAGAGCTTTCTGCACCTACCTTCAGTGGTTTATCGACAAGGACATCTGTTGCACACCTACATCTTCCAATCTCTCACCATTTGAGAAATAGAACTGTTCCTCCAACCAAAGTGGATAACCTCACCTTTTCCCACATTATATTCTGAGCACAATGTTTTTGCCAATTTACTAAGCTTGTCCAAATCCTCCTGAGACTACTTTGCATCTTCCTCACAATTCTAATTCCCACTTAGCTTCGAATTGTCTGCAAGTGAGGAAATATTCCATTTGGTCCCACAGTTGTTCGGTGTTGTGAACAGTTACGGCGCAAGCACTGATCCTTGTGGTACCCCACTAGTCAAAGCCTGCCAATGTGAGAATGAGTCATTTATTCCTACTCTCTGTTTTCTTTATCAATTTTGTGAGTGACATCTTCAAAAACTCTCACAAGTTTGTCAACAGGTCTATACTGCATGAACTTTTTCTCTCTTGTTCCCTTCTTAAATAGTAGGGTGACATTTGCCACTTTCCAATCGACAAGAATCATTCCAGAATCCATAGAATTTTGGAAGATCATCATCAATACATTGACATCTCTATAACTATCTCCTTCATCGCATTGGGATGTGGACCATCAGTTCTTAGGGATTTATCATCTTTCAGCCCAATTAATTTCACAGTGCAATGTTTTTACTAATGCTAATTTCCTTCAAGTTCTCATCCTCCCTAGCCACTTGGTATTCCTGGTATCTTCGTCAGCAAAAACAGACACTTTTTAGTTTCTCTGCTATTTCTCTGTTCCCCAATAAAAATTCTCCTGATTCTGCCTTCAGTGGACCCACATTTGTTTTGCCAAATGTTTCACTTTTACATACCTATTGAAATTTTTACCATCCATTTTAATGTTTTTTTACCAATTGCATTTATATTCTATTCTCGCTTTCCTTATCAGTTTCTTGTTCCTCCTTTGTCGCATTCTATAAAGTTCCTAATCCTCATAAATTACTGCTATCTCTGGAAACTTTATAAACCTTCACTTTTTATCTTAAACAATCCTGAATTTTCTTTGATAACACAGTGTGGATAACACAATTTTTCTGAAGATGGGTTCCGACCTGAAATATCAACTTTCCTGCCCCTCTGATGCTGCCTGGCCTGCTGTGTTCCTCCAGCTCCACACTGTGTTATCTCTGACTCCAGCTTCTGCAGTTCTTGCTATCCCTGAATTTTCTTTGCCTCTTTTTTGTATTTTTACATTTTTGTATGAAGGAAATTATAATTTATTGGGCTTTTTCAATTAGGAGAAGAGCACTGGTATTATTTTTGTTGGTAACAATAATAGAATCTCTACAGGCCCCTGGGCCCATCAAGTCCCTCCAAAGAGCATCCTTCCAAGACCCACCCTGTCCCTGCATTTCCCATGGCCAATCCACCTAACCTACACGTCTTTCGAGTGTGAGACAAAACCACAGCACCCAGCAGAAACAGGAAGAATGTGCAAACTCCACACAGTCACTCAAGAGTGGAATTGAACTGAGGTCCCTAGCACTGTGAGGCAGTAGTGCTAACCACTGAGCCACCGCACTGCCTACATGATAATGATACACTGAGTGTGACCATTTGAACTATTGCATATGTGCCAGCTCTTCAAGGATGAAATCCCTACGATCTGGCAGTGGCTATTGGCAATGTGAGGAGATTCGCGTCTCTGGGTATACGGTCAAAGGGCAAACGTATTGCTACCACATCCCCCACTGGACAAACAATCCAGAGAGAGGTGGGGTGGGAGGGGAGCTCGAGTATATTAGTTCCTTATCCAGAAACATTTGATTGTTATGTTGGATAACTAAGGTTCCATTTGTGGTCAGGACGGGCCTCCTGCTAGGATCATGTCACCAAAGGCTGAGACCAGAAAGGGTCTGGCAGCAGCTCACTGGCCTTGGGGTTGGGTTGGGGTCTGTGGTGTGGAGGGGGTGCTTCCCACATGTCCCACTCCCCAGCCACCTCCTGCTGTGGCAGTGCCTACCACCACCAGTTGAGCTGATGCCCTTCCAAGCATGCAGACTCCAGATTGGGCCTGTGGGCCTCGGAGGTAGCCAGTGAGGTGCTGATCTGCCACACGATCATGAGGGCATTCACATTGCCTTTAAGCATGAGGTTAGGACCTTGTCCGTACTGTGTTTAAAGGGGCAAAGGTTCGGCCCTGAAAGAGCTGTAAAATTCTTCGCAGCAACGTCTCACCCACCTCCCGACCCTTACTCCTGCTCTTTCCCTGCAGCCCTGACCTGAAAATATCTTTCTGTTCAATTCTTTATTGAGTTCCCTTTCGCAAATTCCTATTGAATCTGCTTCCAATGCTCCTCCGGACAGTGTGCTCCAGAATAGAGTAATCAGCAGGAAATTGCTTTTTCTTTATAGAGAAGGACAGCAGAGTATTTCATCCTGAAAAAATTGCTGGGCGCTGGATGGAAAATTGACATGACTTATCTGAGTGATCTGAATGATGGCCGTTTGTTGAGGACTGTCGCAAAACTGTGCTCTGAAAAGTCACGTTGTACAGGTAAATCTCCAAGTCACTGGATTAATGATTTCTTCTTTACTTCCCACCCAGTCATTGAGCTCCACTTCCTAGCCACTCACTGTTTTTCTCCTCCTGTATCTCTTCCCATAAACCTTAAGCTGAATCTCTGTTCCTTGTACTGTCAGCTATTGGGAAAAGCCTTTCTTTTCAATCTTACCCAACCTGGCCATAATCTTGCACCTCTATCGGGTCTGCCATCCATCGCCACTAAGGAGACAAACCCTAACTTCTCCAAACTTGCCTTGTAGCTAACTTTATACATAGGAGAGGCAATGTCCTAATGTTATTATTGCCAAACTATTAATCTGAAGATCCAGGTAAAATTTGGGGGATCTGGGTTTGAATCATCCCATGGAAGATGGTGGAATTTGAATTCAATAAATATCTGGAACTAAGAGTCGAATAATGACCACTAATCCATTGTTGATTGCTAGGGAAAAAAAAACATCTGGGTCACTAATGCCCTTTAGGGAAGGAAACTGCCATCCTTACCTGGTCTGGCCTACATGTGACTCCAGACCCACAGCAATGTGGTTGACTTTTAACTGCCCTTTGGACAATTAGGGATGGGCAATAAATGCTGCCTGGCCAGCGATGCCCTCATCCTGTTGATAAAATAAAATTCATTCATGGAATGTGGGAGTCTTTGGTTAGGTCAGCATTTATTGCCCATCCTGAATTTCCCAGAGGGCAGTTAATAGTCAGGCACATTGCTGTGGATCGCATGTAGGTCAGACCTACAGGATGGCAGTTTCCTTCATTAAACGATATTTGTGAACCAGTTGCATTTCTCCAGACAATCAAGTATGGTTTCATGGTCATTATTAAACGCTTAATTTCACATTATTATTAAAGTCATAATCCACCATCTGCCATGGCGAGATTCAACCTCAGATCCCAAGAACATTGCCTGGCTGACTGGCAGCGTTTACCATCCAGGAGATACACTGCAATAACTAACCAAGGCTCCTTAGGCAGACACTTGGAAGGACAAGGGCAGCAGATTCATGGGAACACCATCTTCTGCAAGCTCCCTGCCCAAGTCACACACCATCATCACTTAGAAATATTTCACTGTTTCTTCAGTGTCGCAGGGTAAAAATCCTGGAACTCCATACCTCCATCATGGGTCTGCGTACTACCTAGTGGACAGCAGTGGTTCAAGAAAGTATCTCTGAACCACCTTCATGAGCAATTAAGGATGGGCAATAACTGCTGATAGTGCGTCATGACCCATTAAAGATGATGAATATCACTGATCATTGAAAATATTGCCCACTTTCCATTACTCATCCAAAATGGAAGAACCTTCGCTATTGTGAATATTGGAGGTCAGGGATCTGACAGTGTTTAGTTCCGGCCTGTATTGTATGGCAATTTCCCAGCATGGGCTAGAACATGGAACATAGAACATAGAACATCGAACAGTACAGCTCAGTAAAGGCCCTTTGGCCCACGATGTTCTGCCGAACTTTTACCCAGAACCCTAAGCTCTATCTAACCTCCACCCCTACCTTATACTATCATCCATATGCCTGTCTAATAGCCATTTAAATGCCCCTAATGAGGCCAACTCCACTACCCTTTCCGGCAATGCATTCCACGCCCCTACCATTCTCTGAGTAAAGAACCTACCTCTGACGTCTCCCCTATATCTAACTCTGCTCACTTTAAAACTATGCCCCCTCGTAATAGCTACCTCCATCCTAGGAAAAAGTCTCTGGCTGTCCACTCTATCTATACCTCTGATCATTTTGTACGCCTCCATCAAGTCACCTCTCATCCTTTGTCGTTCTAAAGAGAAAAGCCCTAGCTCTCTTAACCTTTCCTCATAAGACTTTCCCTCCATTCTAGGCAACATCCTGGTAAATCTCCTCTGCACCTTTTCCAATGCTTCCACATCTTTCCTGTAATGAGGCGACCAGAACTGGACACCATAGTCCAGATGTGGCCGAACCAGGCTTTTGTATAGCTGGAGCATAACTTCATGGCTCTTGAACTCAATCCCTCTATTAATGAAAGCGAACACACCATACGCCTTCTTGACAACTCTATCCACCTGGGTGGCAGCTCTCAGGGAACTGTGGACATGAATCCCAAGATCCCTCTGCTCCTCCACACTGCCAAGAATCTTTCTGTTAACCCTGTATTCTGCTTTCAAGGTTGTCCTTCCAAAATGAATCACCTCACACTTTTCAGGGTTAACCTCCATCTGCCACTTCTCAGCCCAGCTCTGCATCCTATCAATGGCCCTTTGTAACTTAGAACAGATCTCCGCAGTATCCACAACTCGACCCACCTTCGTATCATCTGCGAACTTGCTAATCCACCCTTCCACTCCTTCATCCAAATCATTTACAAAAATCACAAATAGAAGAGGACCCAGAACAGATCCTTGTGGTATACCACTTGTAACTGAGCACCATGTTGAATATTTTCTGTCCACTATCACCCTTTATTTTCTTAGGGTCAGCCAATTCTGAATCCAATCTGCCACATTTCCCCCTATCCCATGTCTCCTTACTTTCTGCATGAGCCTACCATGGGGAACCTTATCAAACGCCTTACTTAAATCCACGTATACCACATCCATTGCTCCACCTTCATCCATGTGTTTGGTCACCTCTTCAAAGAATTCAATAAGGTTTGTGAGGCATGATCTACCCCTCACAAATCCATGCTGACTATCACGAATCAAACTGTGCCTTTCCAAGTGATCATAAATCCTGTCTCTCAGAGCCCTTTCCAATAATTTGCCCACCACTGACGTAAGACTAACTGGCCTGTAATTTCTGGGGTTATCCCTATTTCCCTTTTTGAACAAGGGAATGACGTTTGCCTCCCTCCAATCTTCCAGCACTATACCCGTGGACAGGGAGGACGAAAAGATCATCGCCAAAGGCCCAGCGATCTCTTCTCTCGCTTCCCATAGAATCCTTGGATAAATCCCATCAGACCCGGGGGACTTATCTATCTTCAAGTTCCTCAAAATTCCTAGTACATCTTCCCTACTAACATTGACCTCCTCTAGCCTACCAGCCTGTTTCACACTGTCCTTCTCTACAACTAGGTCCCTCTCAGTTGTGAATACCAAAGAAAAGTATTCATTAAGGACTTCTCCTATCTCTTTAGGCTCCGTGCACAAATTCCCTTTACAATCCTTGATTGGCCCTACCCTTTCTCTGGTCATTCTCTTATTCCTGACATACGTGTAAAAAGCCTTGGAGTTTTCCTTGATCCTATCTGCCAAGGTTTTCTCATGCTCCCTTACAGCTCTCCTAAGCCCTTTCTTCAGCTCCTTCCTGGCTAAATTGTCTCCCTCTAGAGCCTTTTCCATTCCTTGTTTCCTAAACCTTACATAAGCATCCTTCTTCGTCTTAACCAGTTGGTCGACCTCTTGAGAACCAAGGCTCCCTCACTTGACCGCATCTTCCCTGCCTGCTAGGGACAAATATATCGAGCACATGCAGTATGCATTCCTTAAACAATCTCCACATTTCAATAGTGCTCTTCCCTGACAGCATCTGTTCCCATTTTATGTTACCCAGTTCTTGCCTAACAGAATTGTAATTACCCTTCCCCCAATTATAAACCTTACCCTGCTGTATGTATCTATCCTTTTCCATGACTATTGTGAAAGTAACAGAGTTATGATTGCTACTGCCAAAATGCTCTCCTACCAACAGGTCTAACACTTGGCCCGGTTCATTGCCAAGCACCAAATCCGAAGTGGCCTCTCCTCGTGTTGGTCTACCTACATGCTGTGTCAGGAATCCTTCCTGAACGCACTGGACAAAATCCGCTCCATCTAAACTATTACAACTAAAACATTTCCAATCAATGTTTGGAAAGTTGAAATCAGCCATGACTACAACTCTGTGACATCTGCACCTTTCTAGTATCTGCCTCCCAATCCACTCCTTCACTTCTCTGCAACTATTAGGGGATCTGTAAAAAAAACCCCAACAAAGTGACTGCTCCTTTCTTGTTCCTGACCTCAATCCAAACTGACTTTGTAGGCATATCATATAGAGTTATTTACAATGCAGGTAACCTAAATTGAAATTCACCTTCGGAGGCGTCAAGTGCGGCCTAGAGTCGACATAGGACGAGAGATAGCCCTTCATCACTGAGTCAAAAAGGTTTAAGTTAAAGTTCTGCATTCAACTGACTTAACCCTTAACCAACATCTGAAAGCACTCACCCAGTTGTCTAGTCATTAGCGAATCTTGTGACTCCACTTCAAACGAACAATTACTTTCCTGGGTGCTGGTTGCAAAAATCCACCGTGATATTTCTTTGACAGTGATGTTGGTTTGTGAGGTGGTTATACCGGGTTGCCCATTGAGGTGAGTCTTTTCCCAGACCATATCCTGTAGGACATGTCTGTTGGATAGTGAGGAGTGCTTATTGATGAGGTGTAACTGCAGTGCAATTACAATGATGTCCCTAACACGTGTTCCTCTTTAACAGACACAGAGGACCAATTAGGCAGCAAGATTGGAGGTGAATACAAACATATCTGGGAAACAGTTGCGAAGACTTCACCTGAACTCAATGTAGGACATGCTTTCCCAGTGACATGTACCTCAATGATATTTCTGAAACCAACAGAGCCTAAAGGTATGTTTAACAGCACAGTTTAGTCTTATTTTTCACTAACTGTTTACACTACATTCAGTGAATATAATCCACTGTTTTTAGGAGTCTAGGTAAATCCAGGAGAAAAAGCCTCTCAGGCCATCAAAACTGTCCCATCTGTGTGTGTCTCCTCAAATAGCCATAATGACTCTGCCCCTTCACAGAGTAAACTATCCCATTCACAAAAGGGTTATCACACAAGATGGCAGAACTGATTTTTCAGGGATGACTGAACAGACAGGGGATGTTGAGGGGTTTGGGGGGTGATGTAATATAAGATTTCAAGACAATAAAAAAGAGATTTGATAGTGTAGACGTACAGGAGATATTTCCATCCAACGAGGTAGCCTCAACTGTTTCACTGGGTAGGGATTTCCACAGATTCACAACCCTTTGGGTGAAGAAGTTCCCCTTCAATTCAGTCCTGAATCTGTTCCCCCTTAATTTGAGGCTATGCCCTCTTGTTCTGGTTTCACCCACCAGTGGGTAAAACCTCCTTGCTTTTATCTTCTCTGTCACATTCATAACATAATGCATTGAGGCTACCTTGCTGAATCTTTTTAAGGCAATGGTAGATGGATTTTTGAACAGTAAAGGAATTAAGAGTTAAGGTGAGAGGGTGCGTAAGTGGAGCTGAGGTCATGAAAAGCTCAGCCATGAATCTTACTGAATGGCGGAGTAGGCTTGAGAGACCAGACTCCTGCTCCTGGTTCTTATCAAACCAAGAGGCTATAAGCAACCACACATAAATTCAGCATGCAAAAATAGAGAAACAGAGAACTGTGGGTGCTGGAGATCTGAATCAAACAAAAGCAGAAAGCGCTGGAGAAACAAAAACAAAGTTGCTAGAAAAACTCAGCGGGTCTGGCAGCATCTGTGGAGGAGAAAACAGAGTTAACGTTTCGGGTCCAGTGACCCTTCCTCAGTTCTGTTTTTTCCTTCACAGATGCTGCCAGACCTGCTGAGCTTTTCCAGCAACTTTGTTTTTGTTCCTGATTTACAGCATCCGCAGTTCTTTTGGTTTTTATTAAGTGCTGGAGAAACTCCGCAGTTCTGGCAGCATCTGTGGAGAGAGAAACAGAGAGTCAGAAACAGTTAACATTTCGAGTCCAGTAATCCTTCTTCGGAACAGTTCTAGCTGTTCATTGGTTATACAGTCTGTGACCACGTATAATAGGTTATAGTCATTATCTCTCAGGAGATAACAGTATCTCTTACCTAGTATTAATGGAATTAACCAGTCGTAAGCAGTTGTCTTAATAATATATCATAAATTACTTCTTGTTATTCAAGTACATATCTCTTCTGCTGAACATAAGAACATAAGAAATAGGAGCAGGAGTAGGCTATCTGTCCCATTGAGCCTGCTTTGCCATTCAATAAGATCAGGGCTGATCTTTTCATGGACTCAGCTCCACTTACCCACCCTCTCACCATAACCCTTAATTCCTTCACTGTTCAAAAATCTATCATTGCCTTAAAAACATTCAATGAGTAGCCTCAACTGCTTCGTTGGGCAGGGAATTCCACAAGACATATTAGTGGTTAATTCTTCACCACTTAATATGAGTACTGCCATGTAGATTTGTATTACAGGAGCTACAGGTACTACCCTGGCTTAGCCAAATGCCAACTGCGGGCATCTCTTGCAACACTATTCATGTTTCACTTCCCGAGTGGAGTATACAGAGATCTGGACTGAAGCGGTTCAAGAAGGCAGCTCACCACCACCTTCTCAAGGGCAACGAGGGATGGGCAATAAATGCTGGCCAGCCAGCGATGCCCACATCCCATGAGAGAATGAAACATTGTAAAATGTAGGAGAGGTAGGCCATTCAGTCCATCGAATCTGCTACACCATTAAGTGAGATCATGGCTGATTTGATAATCCTCAACTCCACTTCCTTTTAACCTTTGCATACCTTTGTCTTGAATATTCTTAATGGCCAGTCTCAACAGCCCGCTATGGTAAAGAATTCCACAGATTCATTACTCTCTAGAAAGAAGAGATTCCTCAACATCTTAATCTTAAATGTGTAACCCTTTACTCTGAGTTAATACTTTATGGTCCTAAACACTACCACAAGGGGGAAAGAACCTCTCTGTCAAGTCCTGGAATAATATTAAAATAAACACAAAATATTGCACATGCTGCAAATCTGAAATAAGAACATCGAGAGCTGGGGAAGCGCAATAGATCTGGCAGTATCTGTTGAGAGAAAAACAGAGTTGACATTTCAAAGATATTATTAAGCTGGAGAAGAGTTCAGAAAAGATTTACCAGGATGTTACCGGGAATGGAGACTTTGAATTATGGGGAGAGGCTGGATAAGCTGGGACTTTTTTTCACTGGAGCGTAGGAAGTTGAGGGGTGACTGGACAGGAATTTATAAAATCATGAAGGGTATAGATAAG
Organism: Rhincodon typus; assembly: GCF_021869965.1. Lineage (NCBI taxonomy): Eukaryota > Metazoa > Chordata > Chondrichthyes > Orectolobiformes > Rhincodontidae > Rhincodon > Rhincodon typus. Next base: position 119,539,622 of record NC_063334.1, read on the forward strand.
GCGAATGGTAGGTGTCTTTTCCCTAGCATGTGGGATTTCAAGATTGGGGGCATATTTTTAAGGTGAGAGGAGAAGGATTTAAAAAAGACATGACGGGCAAAATTTTTTAACGTGTGTGGAATAAATTCCAGAGAAAGTGATGGATGTGGGTACAGTTGCAACGTTTAAGAGAAATTTGGATCAGTGCATGAAAAGGAAATGTTTGGAAGGAAATAGGCAAAGTATAGGCAGGTGGGACTAGTTGGTATTATGGTCAGCATAGACTGGTTGGACCAAAGGGTGTATTTCTGCACTGTATGGCTCTATGACTGTGACTCTACAAGTCCAGTTATCCTTTGTTAGAACACAAAACGTTAACTCTATTTCTCTCTCAAAAGATGCTGCCGGACCTGCTGAGTTTCACTAGAAATTTCTGTTTCTGTTCTGTTACAAGTACTGTATGTTTGAATAAGGTTGTCTCTGATTCTTCTAAAGCCCAATCAGTTTAAAAGTGAAAATAACTTTGACTTAGATCTCTGTGTTGTGAGGACGAGTCAGAAAGTTGAACTCTCATTCTAGCTTTCCTTTGTACAGATGCATCCAGGCAGAAAATTCCAGCCAGTGGGTTAATACCAATGAAGTCAACGTTAGTTGAAGAATTTATTGGGGATTTATTGGAACAATTGCCACAACTCAACAGGTAAATGAAACATGACTAACTGATGATATTGTGTTTGGCGTTTTCACCCTTAATAACCAACCATGATTCTCTCTGCTGCTAGTGAGGACCTGGAACATGAACCACAATATAAGCTGAAAGAGTTTGATGAGGTTTTACATTGGCATTCCAGAAAACACATTGTATCTACTCTCAAAGGCCATCATGAGAACATGAAGGAAGCAATGAGAGGTAAATAATTTATCTTAGATATATATAATCTCTTGGTCACATGAAACAGTAACATTGCTGAGCAGGGAGGTATGTCGCTAAAACTTTCTACCTTGCATTAATCAGGAATGCCAATTTTCAGACGATCACAATGTATGTAAGGAGTAAGGGTACAGGTTGGTTGACAAGAGAACTCCAATTGACAAGAGCATCAAATTCTTAGGAGAGACGATCACCAATAATCTGTCCTGGCCCAACCACGTAGATGCGACGGTCAAGAAGGCACAACAATGCCTCTTCTTCCTCAGGAAGCACTATAGAAAGCATTCTATCTGGATGCTTCATGGCTTGGTACGGCAACTGCTCTGCCCAGGACTGTAAGAAACTACAGAAAGTTGTGAACAACAGCCCAGTCCATCACGCAAGCCAAACCTCCCATCCATTCACTCCATCTACACTTCTTGTTGCCGTGGAAAGGCAACCGACATTATTAAAGATCCCTCCTACCTCATTTATAATCTCTTCCAACCTCTTCCATCAGGCAGAAAACACAAAAGCTTAAACACAAGTATCAACAGGTTCAAGGACAACTTCTTCACTGCCATTATTAGACTGCTGAACAGGCCTCTCAAATTTCAAATCTAATGTTGATTTTGCTTTTTAACACAATCTGTGCAGACATAACCTTGTATGCCCTGCTCTGTTCAATCACCTGATATTCAATGTATATTATGGTCTGCCTGTACTGCTCGCAAAACAAAATTTTTCACTGTAGTAAGTTATGTGCAACAATAATAAAACAAATCGCCAAGGCATTGCATATCATAGAATCCCTACAGTGTGGAAACAGGCCCTTCAGCCCAACAAGTCCACACTGAACCTCAGAGCATCCCACCCAGACCCATCCCCCATAATCTTCACATCCCTGAACACTACGGGCAACTTAGCACGGCCAATCCACCGAGCCTGCGCGTCTTCGGACTGTGGGAGGAAACCCACACAGACACAGGGAGAATGTGCAAACTCCACATAGACAGTCACCTGAGGGTGGAATCGAACCCGGGTCCCTGGCACTGTGAGGCAGCAGTGCTAACCACTGAGCCACTGCCTTGAGCAAAGCAGTGTCTTCTATTAAATACAATTCCAGGTGACAGTGCAGCACTTCCATCTGCTGTTGACTTAACAATCAATTTAAGACCCTCAGTCGAGCTTGGATTGTGGCTGACTTACACTTTCTAGAAGTGACGCACATTTATATGCAGGGACCCGTCCTCCGCAAACAAAAGAGGTATGTTCAAGCCTTGTGGCATTTTTGAATAATCCAGGAGCTTGCGGAAGTCGTAGTTCTCAGAATCCAGGCTTGGGCTGACAAGTGGCAAATGGTAAATGCATCCTCTGTGGGCTGCAGCTGTTCAACAGGAAGCCCACCACCAATTCCAGTGAATGAATGAGATAAAAAAAACTTCGCTCCCCTCAGTCAGCACAAGGCATTGTGTTCTGATCTGTGACTGTCCAGTGCACACTGTTTAACTAACAAGTCAAGCGTGGGGATTGATTTGGACTCGCTTTTGTATTCAACCCACTTCTTATCCACTTTATTATCTGTTAAAGATCCAAAGAAATGGGGAAAGCTGTTACGCAATGAGCAAAAGCTTGTTGCGCATGAGAGACTTTATGCCGAATCTCTGGATGAAAACGCAGCAGTGACTATTGTCACCAGTCCATCAGTGGTCACCAAGGACTCAGCAAAACAGCAACATCAGCCGAGAAAGGGTAACAGCAGCAAGCCAGCGGTAGGTCAATTACCAGCATCGACCATTTCACATCTTCTGCTGGCCATCTCCCCTATGACCCTCCTTCCTCCTGAAAGGCATTGACTACTCACTGGGGCTTTGCTAGTTGCTGGGTGACTGCTTTTGTGTGCAAGACCTGAATGTGTATTTAGGCCAGGACAGAGAGACAAAAGAATCAAGTCAGGTCTTCAACTCAATGCAAAGACATATACATGGGTATACGCAAAAGGGCAAACATGCAAATACATTTGTATACACACACACACACACTCTCTCTCACACACACACTCTCTCTCACACAGACACACAGTCTCTCACACACACACTCTCTCACAAACACTCTCTCTCACACAGACACACACTCTCTCACACACACTCTCTTCACACACACACACTCTCTCTCACACACACACTCTCTCTCACACACACTCTCTCTCACACAGACACACACTCTCTCTCACACACACAATCTCTCATTCACACTCACTCTCTCTCTCACACACACACACACGCTCTCTGTCACACAAACACACTCTCTCTCTCACACACACACTCTCTCGCACACAGACACACACACACACACACACACACCCCCGGCAGAAATGAGGACTGGGGTCATTTGGTGGGTAAGGTCATGTCAGATGCTCATCACTCAGCCCTGCCTGCTGGAGTTCTGTGGGTAATGGGTGAGATGTTAGGTGGCCTGACCACCCTTCAGCTAACTGATGGGCTGAAGTGGCAAGTTGATGCCCAGTTGACCACTGCAACCCATCGTTGCTGGTATTGTACCTGTGGCAGATGATGCCTTGGCCTCCTGGAGAAGCTGGCAGAGAAACTCTGGAGTTCTCACCATGGGCCAGATGTACTGGAGGAGAGCAGAGTGCTGGGAGAGGGACAGGGAGGGCTGGAGATGGTGTGGTGGCAATGGTAGCCTCCTGGACAGTCAGCAATGCCCATTGGAAGCCTTACCAACCGACGCTAATTGAATGCTCCCCTCATCTCTCCCATCCCATGTTCCTCTAGGCTGGCTCGCCGATCATGACCAGGCCAAACCCCTGGCCTTCCCTCCATCATAATGTCAGAAGTGGGGATGTCCGCTGATGATTTCACAATGTTCAGCACCATTTGCAATTCCTCAGACATTGAAGCAGTCCATGTCCAAATGCAACAAGATCTGGACAATATCCAGGCTTGGCTAACAAGTGACAAGTAACATTTGTGCTAAGCAAATGCCAGGCTACAACTATCTCTAATAAGAGATATTCTAACCATCACCCCTTGATATTCAATGGTGTTACCATCACTAAATCCCCCACTATCAACAGCATAGGGGTTATCATTGACCAGAAATTCAACTGGACTCACCACATAAACACAGTGGCTACAACAGCAGGTCAGAGGATAAGAAGTCTGCAGTAAGTAACTCATCTCCTGACTCCCCAAAGCCTCTCCACCAACTACAAGGCACAAGTCAGGAGTGTGATGGAACACTCCCCACTTTCCTGAATGAGTGCAGCTCCAACAACACTCAAGAAGCTTGACACCATCCAGAATAAAGCAGCCCGCTTGATTGGCACCACATCCACAAACATTCACTCCCTCCACCACTGACGCTCAGTAGCAGCAGTGTGTACTATCTACAAGATGCCCTGCAGAAATTCACTAAAGATCCTCAGACAGCACCTTCCAAACCCATGACCACTTCCATCTAGAAGGACAAAGGCAGCAGGTACGTGGGAACACCACCACTGACAGGTTCCCCTCCAAGTCACTCACCATCCTGACTTGGAAATATATCACCGTTCCTTCACTTCAAAGTCGCTGGGTCAAAATCCTGGAATTCCCTCCCTAAGGGCATTGTGGGTCAACCCACATCAGGAGGACTGCAGCGGTTCAATAAGGCAGCTCACTACCAACTTCTCAAGGGTAACGAGGGACGGGAAATAAACGTTGGTCCAGTTAGCAATGTCCATGCACGATGACAGAATAAAACCAAACCTTGGCAAAGACATCCTATGTTTCACGGCTTCCAGCGTGGGTCCTGGTGATGGAATGACTACACTCCCAGCAGCAGTCACCATTTGTGCTGGCAGGGGCCTGCAGGTTTTGGAGGCACGTGTTCCTCCCATTGGGGGCCAAAGCCACGACCCTGACCCAATTGTCAGGGAGAAGCCCATTAAACTATTTCCATGGAGCTGGACTAGCCTGGTGCCTTACCTCCATGTAAAATTCTGGCCGCACACAGATATGGGGCATAAACAGGCACAGATACAGCCTCATGCATACTCACTTATACACACTCGTATTTGTATAAAGCTGCAAGCACTTTCTCACACACACACACACAAAAACATTGGGGCACACATGCGCATGCAGACACACATACACAGAGATACAAATTCAGAGATTCAACCAGATAACAGTCTGGAATGACTGGTATATGATTATCACTGTCCTGTCTCATGAAACCTGTTGCCCTAGCCCCTGCCTTCTATCAATCTTCTTTTTCACTTTGTCTATGTTTCACCCTGTGATATTTGCCCTGAGTCCCACACCTCATTATGTCTGTCACCTCTGCCAGACTGTAACGCAGGATAAAGATTGTTTAAGATAGTTTGCTGCCACCAATCCTCCTTTGTCAATACTGTGTCTAGGGCCTGTCTAATGATCAGTGGCAAAGGATTATAAAAGATAGAATTATGGACATTTAGAGAGGCAAAAATTGGCTAGGGATAGTCAGCATGGTTTTGTGTGAGGAAAATCATGTCTCACAAACTTGATTGAGTTTTTGGAGGAAGTTACCAAGCAGATTGATGATGGCAGAGCAATAGTTGTTGTTTATTTGGATTTTAGTTAAGCCTTTGACAAGGTTCTGCATGGTAGACGAATTAGTAAAGTTGGGTCACATGGGATTCAGGGTGAGCTTGCCAATTGGATACATAATTGGCTTAATGACAGGAGACAGAGAGTAATGGTGGAGGGTTGGTTTTCGGATTGGAGGCCTGTGGCCAGCGGTGTTCCACAGGGATTGGTTCTGGGTCTTTTGTTTGTCATTTATATAAATGATTTGGATGAGAATATAGAAGGCATGGTTTTTAAGTTTGTGGATGACTCCAAAATTGGTGGTATTGTAGACAGTGAAGAAGGTTTTCTAAGATTGCAGAGGGATCTTGATCAAAAGGGTCAATTGGCTGAAAAATGGCAGATGGAGTTCAATCTGGATAAATGCGAGGCATTGCATTTTGGTACAACAAACAAGGGTAGGACTTATACAATTAATGGTAGGGCCTTGGGTAGTGTTGTAGAACAGAAGGACCTAGGGGTGAGGGTACATAGCTCCTTAAAGTTTGCGTCACATTTAGACAGCGTGGTTAAAAGGGCATTTGGCACGTTTGCCTTCACTGCTCAGTCCTTTGGGTTTAGGAGTTGGGATGTTACGTTGAGGTTGTACAGGACATTGGTGAGGTCTCTCCTGGAATACTGTGTCCAGTTCTGGTCACCCAGTTATTGGAAGGATATTGTAAAGCTGGAAAAGGTTCAGAAGAGATTTCTCAGGATATTGCCGGGTATAGAAGGTTTGAGTTATAAGGAAAGGTTAGCTAGGCTGGGACTTTTCTCACTGGAGTGTTGGAGGTTGAGAGGTGACCTGATAGAAGTTGTTAATATAATGAGAGATATAGATAGAGGTAATGGTTGTTGTCTTTTCCCTAAGATGGGGAATTTCAAGACTGGGGGCACATTTTTAAGTGAGAGGAAAGAGATTTTAAAAAGATATAAGAGGCAAATATTTTACACAGAGGGTGGTTCACGTGTGGAATGAACTTTTTGATGAAGTGGCGGATGCGGGGAAAATAACAACATTTAAAAGACATCTGGATGGATATGTGAATGGGAAAGTTTGGAGGGATATGGGCTAGGAGCAGACAGGTGAGACTAGTTTAGTTGGGGAAACTTGGTCAGCTTGGAAGGGTTGGACTGAAGGGTCTATTTCCATGCTGTATGAGTCAATGACTCTATGATAGAGCACTGGTGAGCCCAGAGAAGAGACACTTGTCCGAGTTAACAAGATGGTTTATTGCATGGTACCAACTTACATTATCAAACGGACATATTTACAAAGGACCATTGGGAGCTTTTCTGAATAAATCTGTTCCTTATGAAGGCCAGAACTTCCTGTTTCTACTCAAAGACAGTGTGTGACACTGTCAAATTCGGTGGAGCTCTTACAGCATTAACATTAACTCTTTCAGGGCCATTATTTTACACAACGCCCCATGTTTTTCTGACAGCCCCAAACTAATGGTAATTGTCATAGATTCACTCGCTCTCGCTAACGCACTTTGTATAAACTCTCTCTGAAACAGAAGAAGAAAAGTTCTGAACTCATCATCGAAGCGCAGGAGAAGAAGAAGAAGGAAGAAGAGGAGAGAAAGGCACAGGAACGCTGGAGCTCATTGCAAGACTCAATTCAGAAGGAACTGAGCAATGATATCGACAAAGGGATCAAATCTCTGGAGAAGTTCCTGCAGAACTGTACCAGCGACAATGTGAAAGTAACTGCTGAGATGGAGGCGAGTAAATACTGCTATAAGGCTTGGGTCGAACACTGCAGATCTAAAGGTAAGAATGACCTGGTCACTTCAGTTTCAATTGCGTGTATTATTGAGTAAAATGGCTGCCAAGGTTCTGACAGCAATCAAGCTTCACAAGCATGTCATTGGCTGTAAAGGGTCTGTGGTGTTGTGAGGTTGTGAATGGTGACACAGCAATGCAAGCTCTTTGTGTTTTTGTTCAGGTTTAACCTTAACTTTCTCTTGTGGGTGTCAAGCTCAAGGTCATGTGATGGGGAAACTGACATTGGGATTGGCTGAGGAGGTGGCTCCTCCTCTCTGATGGAGTCAGAAGTCACATCTCCTGAAGCTTTTGTAACGGAGTTGAGACTCCGCCCCAAGCCATGATAAAACTTCAACTACAATCATTGAATTCTTACGGTGTGGACACAGGCTTTTGGCTCATCGGGTCCATGCCAAACCCCGAAGATCATTCCACCCAATCCCTGTGACCTTGCATTTGCCATGGCTAGCCCTGCACACTATGGGGCGATTTAGTACAGCCAATCCACTTAAACTACACATCCTTGGACAGGGGGAAGGAAACTGGAGCACCTGAAGGAAACCCACATAGACATGGGGAGAATGTGCAAACACCACACAGACAGTTGCCTGAGCATGGAATCGAACCCAGGTCCCTGGTGCTGTGAGATAGCAGTGCTAACCACTGAGCCACCATGCCATCCCCAAATAATGACCTTGCTCCTCCATCTACCCTACTCCTTGCCATCCCCAACTAATGACCTTGCTCCTCCATCTACCCTACTCCATGCCATCCCCAACTAATGACCTTGCTCCTCCATCTACCCTACTCCATGCCATCCCCAACTAATGACTTTGCTCCTCCATCTATCCTACTCCATGCCATCCCCAACTAATGACCTTGTTCCTCCATCTCTCCTCTTCCCAATCTTAATGCAAAATGGTTGCCAAAGTTGTCCATCCTCGTTCTTCACTTGAATAAAGGCAAAATAGTGTAGATGCTGGAAATCTGAAATAAAATCAGAGCGCGCTAGAGACACTCATCAGGTTTGGCAGCAAATGTGGGAAGAGAGAAACAGAGATTGTTCTGGTATGACGTTTCTTCAGAACTGTAGGAGGTTGGAACCTTTCCTCAAATATACATTTGACAGGGGTTGGGCGGGGGTGGGGGAGTGGTGGAGGGTAGGAGCAAGGAGAGGTGATGGCCTAGTGGTATTATTGCTGGATTGTTAATCCAAAGACCCAGGAAAATGTTCCTGGGACCTGGGTTCAAATCCTGCCATGGCAGATGGTGGAATTTGAATTCAATAAATATCTGGAGTTAAAATCTAATGATGACCATGAATCTGTTGCCGATTGTCGGAAAAACCCATCTGGTTCACTAATGTCTCTTAAGGAAGGGAACTTCCATCCTTACCTGGTCTGGCCTACATGTAACTCCAGACCCACAGCAATATGGTTGCCTTTTAACTGCCCTCTGGGCAATTAGGGATGGACAATAAATGCTGCCTGGCCAACAACGCCCTCATCCCCTGAATGAATAAAGGGGAACAGATAGGGGAGAGGATCAGTGTAAAAGACAAAGGGGATCGTTAATGTTGTGTTAAAATGGGTGTGAGTTAAGGTGTTAAGGGGAGGGAATGGGTTCTCTCTACTAAAAGCAAAGTAAAGAAGAGACAAACAAGACAAGGCAGTGGGGTAGAGGGGAGAATGGAAGAAAGTTGGGGAACAGACGTAAAGTAGTCAGCTACAGAAGTTACGAGATTCAATGTGGAGATGTTGAGGTGTTGTTCCTTGCATTTATATAGTGCTTTGTTGGATCATTGCAGTGAGTGGATCACCAAGAGTGATAGGTGGTTCATTGAAATGGCAAGTAACTGGGAGGTCAGGGCTCACCCCTACAGACAGCCCAGAGGTGTTCCACATAGCAATCACCCAGTCTGTGTTGGGTTTTGCTATTGTAAAGGACACTGTGTTGTGAGCAGCGAATGGAGTAGACTAGTTTGAAAAAAGTACAAATGAAACAATGCTTCACCTGGAAGGTGTGTTTCGGATCTTGGGCAATGATGTGGAGGTGAATGGGCAAGTGTTCTGTGGTTGTATGGGAACGTACTTCAGAGAAGTGAGTATGTGTTAAGAGTGATAGAGGAATGGACCAGGGTGTCATAGAGGGAACAGTCCCTGTAAAGGTGCTGCCAGGGGAGGGGAGGGGAAAATATGTTTGGATATGGCATCCTGCTGGAGGTGAGGGAAATGGCAGGGATGATCCCAAGAAAACAGAGATTATTGAGATGGAATGTAAGGACAAGGCAAACCCTATTGTTGTTGTGGAAAGGAGAGGCAAGGGTGAGGGCAGAGGGCATTAGATGGGTTGGATATGGCTAAAGACCCAGTCAATAACAATGGGTAGGGGAGAGACCTTAGTTGAGGAGAAAGAAGGCTGTGTTGAAGGCAGCCTGTTGGAAGGTAGCATCATTACAACAGAAGTGATGGAGAAGGAGAAACTGGGAGAATAGAATGGAATCCTTGCAGAAGGAAGGGTGTGAGGAAACGTAGTCAAGGCAACTGCAGGAGGCAGTGGGTTTGTAAAATTGTGCACTGCTACTCACTGCAGTTGGAGAGCAACTAGATCCATTAGCCCCAAATTGGATCATTCTTGATTCCCATGTCTGATATTTTTACATTCAATAAAGTGAGATGTCCAAAGAAATGTTTTTTCTTTACAAGAAAACAACGCTTTTTTAAAATGCACTCAAATTTTTCCTTTTGTAAAAGTAGAGTCGTCATAGAGACTGTAGGGTGTTCTCTCATCAGAGAGAGAGACAACTGGTTTAACCTGAGGGTTACCACACCTCAGGAGAGGGGAGAGGTTGAGAAGGAGAGTCCTTCAGCCTGTGATAGGGATCGAACTCATGCTGTCGCCATCACTCTACATTACAAACTAGCCAAATGAGCTAACTGAGCCTCTCAGAGTGGGGTTCCTGGTGATTATGTTGGAGACTCCAGGGTGATTCTGAAATGCCCACCAGACTCTGAGTCTTCAATCAGATTGACAATTACAATAACATCATCCATTGCATGGAAAATGAAGAAGGGAAATAAAAGCTGTGTGAATGACCATTGAATCAAATCTAGAGAGGGAGTGGTAACTTCACTGCACTGTAATCTGAAAGCTCTGGCTAATATTCTGTGCACGTAGGGTCAAATGCCACAACAGCAGCTGGCTGAAGTTAAATCCAATAATAAATCTTGACCAGGTATGGCCTCAGTGTCGTCTCCCGATCTCAACGCGATTCCGAGAGTGATCTCCAAGCCTCATGAACCTCAAGGTGAAGCCTGGTGTTATCTGGAGCTAAGGCCTGGTGCCAGTGTGGTCTGGGTTGGAAGCCTGTCGTTCTGAAATGTAATTTTTGCAATTCTGGACTTCTTGTTTTTCTTGTTATAAGATCTTGTAACTGAAGCATCTGTACCTGGGTACCTTGGTACCTAAGATGGCACTCTAAGTGGTGATTTGTAAACTTTTCACTGTATCCATGTGAGCACATGTGACAGTAAAGCTAATTCTAATTCTAATTCTAAATTCTAAAGTCTGGAATTGAAATTTAGTCTCAGTGATGATGACCATAACACTTCTCATTAATTGCTGTAAAAGCCCATATCCTTTAGGGAGGGAAATCTGTTGCCTTTACCTGGTCTGGCCTACACGTGACTCCAGACCCACAGCAATGTGGCTGACTCTTGGCTGAAATGGCCCAGCAAACCACTCAGTTCAAGGTCAACAAGGGATGGACAACAAATGTTGATCTTGTTAGCGATGCACAAATCCCACAGAACTTTGAAGAAGATCACAATTAATGCTATTTGTTTCTTCCTCCTGGGTTGCAGGTACTTCAAGAGATGTGAAAATCGCAGTGCTTTTGATGCGAAGAATTCACAGTATTCTGAACAGGCATGAGGTTCAGCTGAGCCCTACAGTACTCAATGAATTGGCACGTTATCTCAAAAATCTGGGATTCCTGAACCTAAGAGAAACAGTTCTGGAAATGATAGACACAGAACAGGTAAAACTCAGTATCTCAGAGGGGTGGTGCAGTTGAGTGGCAGGATCACTGACCTATTAATCCAGAACACCACAGTAATGTTCTGGAGATGTGGATTCGAATCCCGACATGGCTAATAGAGAAATTTGAATTTAACAAAAAGAAAAATCTGGACTACAAAGCCAGTCTAATGCAAACTATTGCCAATTGTCATTTAAAACCTATCTAGTTCACTAATGTCCTCCAGGGAAGGAAGCTTCCTGTCCTTATCTGGTCTGGCCTATATGTGACTCCTGACCCATAGCAATGTGATAGAATGTTAACTGCCCTCTGAAATGAACTTGGTTCTAAAAGATGACATTCTGTTACCTCCTCAAGAGGAATTAAGGACGGACAATAAATGCTGGTCTACCCAGCGACGCCCACATCCCATAAATGAATTTAAGAAACAAGACTCTCTCTGGTCTCTTGGGTTGACATTGCATCACTTTGATGTTCTGGCTAATACTTATGACTCTATCAACATCAGTTACCTCAATGCCAGATTATCCAGCCCATTCTTTACAATTCATTCACCAGCAAGAGCTGCATTCATAAAATCCCTACAATTCAGATGGAGGCTATTTGGCCCATCAACGCGGCACCTACTCTCTAAAAAGCATCCCTACCCAATCCCTGTAACCCTGTATTTCCCGTGGCTTATCCACCTAACTTGCACATCCCTGGACACCCTAGGGCAATTTGGCATGGCCAATCCACCTAAACTGCACATCTTTAGACTATGGGAGGAAACTGGAGTACCTGGAGAAACTCCATACAGACAGTTGTCCGAGGGTAGAATCAAATCCGGATCCTTGGTGCTGTGAGGCAGCAGTGCTAACCACTGAGCCACCGTGCCACCCCTAACCACTGAGCCACCATGCCACCCCTAACCACTGAGCCACCATACCACCCCTAACCACTGAGCCACCA
>NC_063334.1:119551896-119568240 GCF_021869965.1 Rhincodon typus
TGCTGCCCCTAACCACTGAGCCACCATACCACCCCTAACCACTGAGCCACCGTGCCGCCCCTAACCGCTGAGCCACCATGCCATCCCTAACACTGAGCCACCGTACCGCCCCTAACCACTGAGCCACTGTACAGTCCCTAACCACTGTGCCACCGTGCCGTCCCTAACCACTGAGCCACCGTGCCACATCCATTAGCTAAACACTTTTTAACTTAGTCATGATAGCTTTATAGTCTCCATCACTAACACTTGCTATTACTTCCAGGATTACTAACTAAATTTGAACACCAATAGCTGTTTTGGTGGGATTTGAACCCATCTCTTCAGTGCCTGAGGCTGTAAATTATTAGTCCGGGTACCTTGTTACCACTCCCCAACTCTGCTAGCTTGACGTGCATAAATCATTTAATTGGCTTTAAACCTCATCCTGAAGTTGTGGGTCATGGCCAGAGAAACTGTACTGTTCATTTGTGTTCTCCTCCAGTCGATATTGCTCAGTTATACCACTCTGAACTGTATCACTGTCATCTCTTTAATTTCAGTTCTTTTCCTCTCAGTAAATTGCCCAAAATAAGCCTTATTTAAAAAAATGAAAACGTTACTGTAACCAGGGAGTAATACAAAATTTTAATAGTTTTGTTTCTGATCAATACTGCAGTATCTTGTTTATTATTAAACTTGTAGGTTATGAGTGTTGCAGGCTAGGGCAGCATTTATTGTTCATCCTGAATTGTTCATGGGGGAGTTAGGAGTCAACCACATTGCCGGGGGCATGGAGTCACATGCAGGCCAGACCAGGTAAGGACATGATCCCCCAGAAAATTAACCCAGGGTTCTGGATTGCTAGTCCAGCAACATTACCACTAGGCCCTTAAATTATCTGCTTTATATGTAGTTATTTTAATTAAAAAAGTGGCTGAGCAGCCTGTGCATATCGATGGTGTCACTGCTCACAAGGACAACGTGCTGGGAATCAACCCCCAGTATTCCCAAAGTTGTCACAAAGTTAAGTCTTTTAAAGGAAATACTCAAACTCATCAAACTACCATATTCTCAGACCCAAGTTGAGACTAAACATTGACCAGATTTCTGTACTGAACAGGAATCACTACTTATTACAGGTCACTAGAATCTAGCTTCAGGCACACAATTATAACTGGTAGCATATAACACTACAAAAGAAAATCACCTCTTATAAACTTTCCCATACGCATGCACAGACACACACACACACACATACAGACACACACACACACACAGACACACAGACACACACACCCACACACACAGACACACACCCACGCACACAGACACACACATCCACACACACAGACACACACCCACACACACAGACACACACACCCACGCACACGGACATGCACAGACACACACACACCCATGCACACAGACATGCACAGACATACACACATACACACACACACACACATACACGGATACACATATACACACTCTCTCTCTCTCTCACACACAGACATACACCCATGCACACAGACACACACACCACCACACACAGATACAGACACACACACAGCAACTCCCCACACGAATACACAAACACACCCACACGCATCCACCCACCCACCCAACCACCCCCCCACACAGGCACACAGAGGCACATAAACAGGGATAAATACACGTGAGGGGAGGGAAAACTGGTAAAACAGTTCCATAGATTTTGTTCACAAGATCTGTTGGGTTGGTTTTTGCTGATCTGATATTTCTCTTCAACTTTCTTTTTTCTAGATGTTTCTATTTCTTTGCAAGAGGCGTAAGGTGGCTGGTTCAATTATAAATGGTCTCTACTTTATTGAATTCAAACTTACAGCTTGTATCATCTGCTGAAGAAGAGATAAACTAATTTTGTTCCGGTTTAAAGTGGCTTACCGCAGAGAACTGAGAGTTTCTGGCTGTTGCAGGCCTGCTAGGTTCTCCTCTGGACTGAACTAGCTTGTCTCTGTCTTGCTCAGTGCCCAAGCTGTTCAACTACCTGACATACAATCACGTTGGTCCTCCACCTGACAACAACATTGTCATTGATGATTGGTCCCTCTTCAATAAACCAATCAACTTCACTTACAAGTAACCCCTCGGCTCCAGTTCGTCTGCACATTGCTGGAACCGACGGCTGCACAAGTAGGGTTCACAATAGGTATCAAATTCCTTTACTTTCAAATCACACAGCCATCCTCATAAATTGGTTTTCAAACAGTTCTTTCTCATTTCATTTTCAAAAAGCACAAAAATAAAAAGAGATTGTCTTTATAGTTGCAATTGAAAGGGATAACAGCAATGTTCTTGTAATAATCTTGGATTAGCAACCCAAATATTCTGCCAGCACAGGCTCAAATCTTTGATGGTTAACTTCAATTGATTGCTATAATAAAAATTATGTTACTGTAGTGATTATTGTGGAATCTGAAGCTGGTCCTGTGAAACTATCTTTCAACGTGGAAAGAAACCCATCTGGTTCACTAATGCCCTTTAGTGAAGGGAAGGAGATCAGCCATCCTTCCCCAGTTTGGCTCACACGTGACTCCAGACCAAACCGTTGACCATTAACAAACCTGTGAAATGGTATCTAAATTCAAGGGCAAACAGGGACAGACAACAAGTGCTGGCTCATGTCTCATGGAAAAATAAAGACAAGGAATTGAAGTGTTTCTGTTTGCCAAACCAGATCACAACAAACTCACATTTTCATTAAATTTCACCGCAGAAACGAGAAATGAAAATTAAATCGATGAAAGATCCCAAGTTTCCAGTCGGTGTAGGAGCAGCTCGTTTCCAGCTGCAACATATGGGTCCTTATCTATTCCGGGAGGAAAGGAAAGATCCTGATCCAAGGGTTCGGCATTTTATACCAGATTCATGGCAGGTAAACCACAGTACTCAGTTGGGCAATGCACAGCGAATGTTATAAAACACTTCTTGCTAATTTAAACAGTCAAAAGGCTTTCTGGGTTGTAACCTTGAGAGAAGCAGGATAGTGGTAATGATGTAAAAATCAATTGCTCATCAAGGATTGATTAATTCTACGAGTTACCTTATTTAAAACAGTCAGAAGTCACACGGCATCAGGTTATAGTCCAACAGGTTTATTTAAAATAACATCGCCTGACAAAGGAGCAGTGCTGTGAAAGCTTGTGATTTTAAATAAACCTGTTGCACTATAACCTGGTGTCGTGTGACTTCTGACCTTGTCCGACTTAGTCCAACACCAGCACGTCCACCCCGTGGTTTAACACAGTGAAAAAAGAGGTTGTCTCATGAGGAGAGATTGGGCGGTTTAAACCTATACTCACTGCAGTTTGAAAGGACGAGAGGAGATCTAATGGAGGTATCTGGGCATTGGCAAAGTAGACGTAGAGAGGATGTTTCCTCATGTGGGGCAATCTAGAACGTGAGGTCATAGCTTTAGGATAAGGGATAGTGAGCTTAAAACAGAGATAGGGAGAAATTACATCTCTCAAAGAGTCATGAATCTGTGCAATTCACTACCCCCAAGTGCAGTGGATTCTGGGACACTGAATAAATTTAAGGCAAAGATAGACAGATTTTTAGTTAGTAATGGGTTAAAGTGTTATGGAGATCGGGCAGGAAAGTGAAGTTGAGGCCAAGATGAGATCAGCCGTGATCGTATTAAATGGCAGATCAGGCTCGAGGGGCTGAATGGCCTATTCCTGCTCCTGGTTCTTAAGTTTTTAATGTATATTTTGAAGTAGCTCACTAATTTCTGTGCATGCCGTATTGCAATCCCATAGCACACTAAATGGCAGGTAGAGTCCTAGCATTGCAGATACAAACAGATAATGGAATCTTTAAAGTTTAAGATGAGAGGAGAAAGATTTAAAAAGGACATGAGGGGGCAGTTTTATTACACAGAGTGGTTCGTGTGTGAAATGAACTTCTAGAGGAAGTGATGGATGTGGGTGCAGTTATGTTTAAAAGACATTTGGATCAGGTCATGAATAGGAAACGTTAGGAGGGATATGGGCCAGGAGCAGGCAAGTGGGGCTAGTTTAGCTTGGGAACATGGTCAGCATGGACAGGTTGGACCAAAGAGTCTATTTCCATGCTATTTGACTCTATGATTCTCTTAAAGGCAAGGTGTACATACAACAGGCAGGTGCCTAACACATTGCAGGATGGATTTTTAATGACTATTTTGATAGAGGTTTAAGTATTCCTGTAGGTTCAGGACACCACCTGGAGTTGAACAGGTGCAGAGGACATTAATGGAGAAAATCAAATTGCGATTTTTTTACAATGTTTAGTTCCTGAAATTTTCACTCCAATCCCTTGCTCTGTGGTTTACAATAAGTGTTGGCATTCCTTGTTTGATGAAAATGTATGTGTTTCATATTTCACAATTTCAACAACAAATTGA
Organism: Rhincodon typus; assembly: GCF_021869965.1. Classification (NCBI taxonomy): domain Eukaryota; kingdom Metazoa; phylum Chordata; class Chondrichthyes; order Orectolobiformes; family Rhincodontidae; genus Rhincodon; species Rhincodon typus. The sequence continues at coordinate 119,556,305 of NC_063334.1, forward strand.
AACAATAAAACATCTCCAGTGTTGTAGACTGCTGCAAGATGGTTGACAGCGTCATTATTAATCAGGATTTGACACTGAGCTACATTCTAAGCCAGCTCATGAAGACGTTGGTCAGAGGAGCAGAAGTTTATTTAAAGAGAGTTTGAGAGGGAGAAAGGTGTGGGGAGGGAATTGTAGAGGCAACTGAAGGCCTGGCCTTTATTGGCCAGGAGATTGGCGGAGTCCCTAACATTACCACTATCTGCTTTGGCTGCTACTATCTGTCAGGCAGCTCCTAACCCCATGGAAGTGCACAGAATCACTAATTGGTTCTTCAGCTCACCCCCTGCCTAATTGGAATCATAGAGTCCCTACAGTGCGGAAAGAGGCCATTTGGCCCATTGAGTCTGTAGCAACTCTCCGAAGAGCATCCCCGCCAGGCCCAGGTTCCTACCCCTTTTCCATAACCCTACAATTAATAGGTAGGTGATGGCCTAGTGGCATTATCGCCAGACTATTAATCTGAGACCCAGATAATGTCTAGGGAACCTGGGTTCAAATCCTGCCACGGCCTTTAGCGAAGGAAACTGCCATCCTTACCTGGTCTGGCCTACATGTGACTCCAGACCCTCAGCAATGTGATTGACTCTCAACTGCCCTCTGGGCAATTAGGGATGGGCAATAAATACCAGGCTGGCCAGTGATGCCCTCATTTCATGAATGAATTAAGGAAAAAACAAAATCTCTCTACTTGTGACAAATAACCCAGGGGGTTGTGAAGATGTGTGTTGAGCTGGAGTTTTCAATATGTCTGACTTTTCTGTGTTTGGATTTCAGAGGGAGCTGTTAGATGCTGTGGACAACAATGAATCTGCTGTGATTGTAGCTCCAACGTCGTCAGGGAAAACCTACGCATCTTACTACTGTATGGAGAAAGTGCTGAGGGGCAGTAACACTGGCATTGTGGTGTATGTTTCACCTACCAAGGTAAGGAGTCTACCCCCAAACACAGCTGGGCTACAGAGAAAAGGGTTGCATTTAGTAATTGGCATTCATGGCCTCTAGATGTATCAAAGAGTTTCACAGGAAGTGAAGTACTTTCGAAAGTGCAGTCGTTGCTGTCATGCAGGAAGTGTGATAATTTCCCCGCAGATTTGTTCCTGTACATTCTTCCCACTAGTAGGTGGTTATGGACTACACTGAGCAATGTACTTGTACCTTTCCATTCCTTAGCTCTGAACAAATCCATCCTGTCCTTGAATCTTCTTCAACGTCCTCTTTCTCCAGCCTTCTATGCTCCCTCCTTAACCAACACAGTTATCCTTCTCCTTATATTTCTATCTTTGCTGAGCACCTTGTACCCAGGAATATTTAACATTCAGTCATAGAATCATAGAATCCCTACAGAGTGGAAGCAGGCAATTTGGCCCATCTGGTCCACACCAGGGCTGTGGTGGTACCATTCTCTGAAATATGCTGTCCAAGTATCATTCAATCTGGTGGATGCATCTTAGTGTCTTCAGGCACTGCTCAAGCTCTGAAACCCGGAAGCCAAATTTCTGAAGCAAGTGGTCTTCAAGGACACACCATGACTTCCCACTTAGTTATGGGCCATGCATTCCACTCGACTGAGCGGAGCTACCATATCTTACAATTATTTCTGTATTGTTAGCTTTATTCTATTTTGGATTACTTATATGACTTTATTATATTCACCCTGACTTTGTTCCCCCTTATTCCTTGTTTCTCTCAATGATATCTTCTTTAGAAATAGTACGCTTTTAACTTTTGCCGCGGTTTTAAAACAATCCTGAACAACTGTTTCTTACCGACCAATGAATTTGCAGATTTTCTGTGACGTCCTTATTATTTTTTATGCTCTCCCTTTGAACTCAGAGTAGGCCAGATACAAGTAGTTGAGTGATTTATCTCAACAACTTTGTAAGTGATGTAGGCCTCAAAAGGTGTGCCCACTCTATATTGCTTGAGTTGCTTCCTTACATTACTCTGATGCTGACTGTAGGGCAACATTTCCTCTAAACTGTGCCATTGCATGCGGCTCTGAGGACCCATGCATGGTGACTGGCAGCCAATGGCACTTGCAGTGTTGATGTTTGTTTCCAGAAACCACCTTGGAGGTTCACTCAGGGAAAATGAAATTAGTGGAATGCTGCTCCCTGGTAAATTAATGCTGACTTCCTCTGGGTGCACCTCTCATCTGCTCTTCAATTGCAGTCCCAGCAGAATCTCTTGCCTTAATTACAACCAGATCATCTGTCTCCTTTTGTTAGGCCCTTGTTAACCAAGTGGTGGCAACTGTCTATGGAAGATTTACCAAATCATTACCAAATGGAATGGTGGTGTGTGGATGTTTCACAAGAGATTATCACCATCATATTCATGACTGCCAGGTACGTTCCTGATTCTGTTACGTAACACAACAGTCAGCAAAATGTTTGTACCTTCCAAAAGGTAGAAGAATCTGGAATAGTATCTTTCGAATCCAATTACCCTTTTGAACATCATTGTACTTTGCACACCCCAGGTGTATCGGAACTAAGAAGCGGGTCAAAGGGTATCAGAGGTAGGCAGGAGTCAAGACCATGATTAGATCAGAATTGTTATGGTGGAGATGGAGCCATTCGGCCCATCGTGCCTGCACCAGCTCTAGTACCTACTGCCAATCTTCTGCTTTCACCCCATACTCTTGCACATCCAATAACCATCCAATGCCTGCTTGACTGAACCTGCCTCCACCACATTTCCAGAGCCTAACTCCTCACTGATTGATCTCATTGACTGGTGGAACAAGCAAGAGGGGCCTACTCCTGCTGGGCCTACTCCGAAGCATTCACATTCACTCATGTGTTCGCATCCCAATCCTACCATTACCCTGACGATGCCATGGGCTCAACCCCTATCATGTGGGTCCAGAGTCACGAGCATACCTGGGCTGGAAAGGGGTTAACTACCTTTGGTTTTGTTCAAACAATCAGTTGGTCATTTTATCCAACTCATCTTAAGTTATGAGCGCAGGATCTCTGAGTTGCTGACTCACTGGGCTACAACAGCCATGCCTTTTATCTCTGATTTCAATAGTAGTGTAAACAAAACACAAGTTACCGAGGATGATTAATAGATATTAAACCATTGAAAACTACAGCGATAATAATAAATCCTTAACTGTAATAACATTGACTTGCCTTCAAATGGCGCCATTACCATAGTCAACATTCCCATGATGCTTCACAACAGCATAATTAGACAAATTTTAACATTAATCTTACAGGAAATTTGAATATACAGAAGGCACAAAGATCAGGAAGCAGTTGATTCCAAGTTCCACTAGTGATAGGTCATTACAAACCAGAAGGGAAATTAAGGATAACAAGGAACTATTTATGCTATGTGGGTTACGTTATGCTGAGGAAATCCTTTGTCTGCTCTCCTTTCCCTTCAGACCTCTTTCCACCAAAAAGATTCTTTTGTTTCCTGTGAGAGACCATTCCAGCTATTGTCCCTCTCCGTCACCTCTTGCTGCTGGATCTCCTGTTCCATGAGAATGGGTGATCAATCAGGTCGATTTCAAGGAGTGACTTAGAACCCCGGAAACATATTGAACAGAAGGAGGCCAATCAGCCCATCCATGTCTGTGAAGGCGCCGTTGCTCCCCCATTCCCATTTCTCCAATTGGAAACCCTGTAAGTTCCTCATTCTCAAGTGCCCATCCAACTCCCTTTGAAATTTATTTTTGGTGGTGAGGCGGGTTTGGTGAAAGAATTCCAGAGTTTGGGACCTGGACATCTGCAGGCCCAGCTGGTTCAGACTGCAGGAACATATATTATTTTTGACGGTTTGAACAACTCAAGGAGGTAGCACAGATTGAGAGAATGAAGCTGTTGAGGGTCTAGACCAAGTGGGTTCAAATTTGAAAATGGAGGTTTTCAGGGACCGGGGCCAAGAGTATCTGGTGAGCAAGGGGTTGTGGGAAAACAAGACATGGTCCTTTTTAAAAAATGTATTCTTTTGTGGGTATCATTAGAAAGGCTAAAATTTGTTGTCCATCCCTAATTGCCTTTACATCAATAGATTGTTCGGCCATTTCAGAGGTCAGTTAAGAGTCAACCACATTGCTGGCTTTCTGAAGTCACATGTAGGGGTCAGACTGTCATTAAGCTGGCTCATGATGCACAATGACACCAACAGCCCTGGTTCAATTTCCACACTGGTTGAGATTACTACAAAGGCTTTTCCTTCGCAACCTTGCCCCTTTGCCTGAGGTGTGGTGACCCCCAGGTTAATCTCACCCCCAATCATCCTTCCCTCTCTAATGAGAAAGCAGCCCTATGGCCCTCTGGCCTATATTGGCTTTTACCATCAGACTAGGTAAAGATTTCTTCCCTCAGAAAGCATTTGTGAGCTGGTTGGTGATGTTTTCATTGTCACAATTACTGAGTTGAGCTTCAATTCTAGATTTGATTAATTGAGTTTAGATCCTACTGGTAACCATGATGGGATTTGAACCTATGTGCCCCCGAATCATTTACCTGGGCTTTCAGATTATTAGCAATGACATTACTACTTTTCTACAAATATCCCATGAGTATCCTTCCCTTACTTTAGGTCATGAACCATGATGTGGAGGTGCCGGTGGACTGGGGTGGACAAGGTCAAAAATCACATGACGCCAGGATTTAATCCAACAGGTTTATTTGAAAATGCAAGCGTTTGGAGCTCAGCCTGTTCCTATGCCTGAAAGCTTGCGTTTCCAAATAAACTTGTTGGACTATAACCTGGTGTTGTGGGTTATGAGCAGCAGAGCTTTGAATGAGCCCTGGTTTGCGGAGAATGAAAGATTTATTGTAAACGATGATGAATTCTGCTTGTTATGTTGATACATGCTTTACTTACAGATCCTCGTAACAGTCCCGCAGTGTCTAGAAATTCTCCTGCTGTCTCCTCATCTACAGGATTGGGTTAACAGGATTCAATATGTCATCTTTGATGAGGTAGGGAAAAACAAATGGAATGTTCGTCTTTATTTCAAAGGGTATGGAGTTGAAAAGTATGGAAATTTTGTTAAAACAATACAAGGCACTAGTCAGACCACAGTTGGAATATGTGGCCAGTTTTGGCCCCTAATCCAAGGGGAGAGGTACTGTCATTGGAGACAACCCAGAAAAGGTTCACTAGGCTCATACTTGGTATGGAAGGACTGTCTTATGAGGAAAAGATAAGTAGATTTGCCCTATACTTGTTGGAATATAGAAGAATGAAAGAGGACTTTGTTGAACCATATAGGATTCTTACAAGACCTCACATGGTAGATGTGGAAAGTTTGTCTCTCCTTGTGAGAGAGTCTAAGACCCGAAGGCATTGGGGTGGGGGGCATGCATTATAAACAGAAATAAGGAGGAATTTCTTCCCTCCGAGGTTGTGAATCATAGAGCTCTTTAGAGTAGAGGGCCATTAAGGCTAGGTTGTTGAGTATATTCAAGGCTGACATAGACAAATTTTTAATCAGAAACGCAATCGAGTGTTATGGGGAAAAGGCAGGAAAATGGAGCTGAGGATGTTCAAATCAGCCATGGCTTCATCAAATGACAGACCAGACTTGATGAGCTGAATGGCCTAATTCTGCTTCTATGTCTTACCATCACCATGGCCACCCAGCTGGCTCTTTGGCACGGATCCCCGTGTGGTTGCTCCATGATCCATTGAGGATGCCTTCCTTGCCCACCCCCAACGTCCCCGGTGACATCCAGGTAGGTGGGTGTTGAGGGGTGGAGGAGGAGATCTGCCTTCCTGATCCCAGAATAGTAATTAATTCCTGATCTCTATTTAATTAGCTCAGTTCAACTGGGGATTGCAACAATTGATATCCAACAGTTGATACCCTTCACGAGGGAGACTCAAATGTGGCAGAATTCCTGTTCTTGCTAGCCATTCATTTGAAACCCTGCTAGACATTATAGACACAGACCAGTTTTGTTGGTGAGTTACAGGTTGCCCAATCCCATTTATCAACCTTATCCTTGTATACCGTCAACCTTCAGTGCTTTATCTATCTCTCCCATCTAGTCCTGACTCTGGCCATGGTTTCTGCCTCAGTTCTTAATCATGGAAGCTATTTCCAAACCTTCACAACTCTCTGTAAACAGGAACGACTGCTGCCTGTTCTCAGAATCCTTCTAAATGAGTGATATTAAGCCTTTGGTTCCTCTTTAAACCAGTTTAAACATTTATTTATTCATGCATGGGGATGTACCCATCAAACGGTGGTGTATGGCTTACAGCTTTATTGTATTGTATTATTTGTGCTGATAGTAACATCCTAATCAGCTGTTCCTGCATAATAATTTCTGATCAAAAGGTTATTTACATATACCTATCGCTATCCAACAGTTCTTTTTAATTCATTTGTGGGGAGTGGGCATCAATGGCTAGGCCTGCATTTATTGCTTAGAGGGCAGTTAAGAATCAATCACATTACTGTGGGTCTGGAGTCACATGTAGGCCAGACCAGGTAAGGATGACAGATGTCCTTCCCTAAAAGACATTAGTGAATCAGATGGGATTTTCCCCTAACAACTAACAATGGTTTCATGGTCATCATTAGACTCTTAATTCTAGATTTTAATTGAATTCAAGTTCCACCATCTGCTGTGGCAGGATTCGAATCCGGATCCCAGGAATATTACCAGGGTCTCTGGATTAATAGTCTAGCGACAATAGCATTAGGCCACTCCCTCTCCATAAATGTGTTCACATAATCTTGGAATTTCATCCCCAACTTTATTATGGGTCAACCTACACTAATTTAGGGAATTAGGGACGGGCAATAAATGCTGGCCTTGCAGGGGATGTTCAGATGCCTTAACATAGAAAATAGAACAGTATAACACAAGAACAGGCTCTTTGGTCCATCATGTCTGCACCAACCGTGATGCCATTCTAAAGTAATCCTATTTGCCTGCACATGGTCTGTATCTCCCTATTCCCTGTCTGTTCATATGTCTGTCTAAATGCATCTTAAATGTTGCCATCATATCTGCTTCTACTGCCTCTCCTGGCAATGACTTCCAGGCATTTATCACCGTCCATGTAAAAAACTTCCTTTTTTTTTCCTTACACTTTACATATCTTAAACCTGTGCTCCCAAGTATTTGACATTTCCTACCTTGGGAAAGAGACTCTGACTATCCATCCTATCCACAGCTCTCATAATTTTATATGCTTCTGACAGTATACCCCTCAATATCTGATGCTCGAGTGATGACAAACCAGGTTTGTCCAACCCGTCCTTAGAGCTAATGCACTCCAACCCAGGCAACATCTTGGTAAACCACATTTTTCCTACAGTGCAGCAACTAGAACTGCACACAATACTCCAAATATGGCGTAACTAAAATTTCATACAGCTATAATATGACTTGCCAACATTTATACTCAACTGATGAAGGCAAGCATGCCATATGCCTTCTTTACCACCTTATCCACTTGTGTTGCCACTTTCAGGGAGCTATGGATTTGAACTCAAAACCGCCCCCCCCGTATATCAATGTTCCTAAGGGTCCTGCCATTTACTGTTCCTGTTGCATTTGACCTCCATCACCTCACACTTGTCTGGATTAAACTCTATCTGCCATTTTTCCACCCAACTTTTCAACTGATATCCTGCTGTATCCTTTCACTACCTTCTTCAATAACCACAACTCTACCAATTTTTGTGTCGTATGCAAACTTGCTAGTCAGACATTTTCATCCAAATCGTTTATATATGTTACAAAAAAAATCAATAAATAAAAGAAAAAGATTTCTTATTTCTTAACAGTCTTACCCAAAGTTATCCTTGATTTGCTCTTGTTGCTTCCCCACCATTGACCTTGAGAGGGGAAGTGTGATGTGAAAGTGTGAACTGTTATCTTTGTGTTACAGGTTCACTGTTTGGGTGGAGAGATTGGTGCCGAAGTCTGGGAACATCTGTTGGCCTTAATCCGTTGCCCTTTTCTGGCTTTGTCAGCGACGATCAGCAATCCAGAAGACTTGACTCAGTAATTTGGCACCAAACCATTTCGCATTTACTTTATCATTTATAATTAATCACACCATTTCATGTCTTATTTCATATCTGCATAGTATGGGTTAAGCCCTCACTATCCAGGTTTCAATCATACGACTAGCCTTCCAGTGATCTGGAATTCCTGGGTGAAGGATGCTGGGAAAATATTCAATCAATCAATCAAATCTAAAGTAGGTTTGGAGAAAAAGAGACGATTGCTAGGCAGGAGAATGGGAATGATTGGATAGCCCTTTCAAAGAGCTGGCACAGGCAGAATGGGCCAAATGGCCTTTGACTGTGTTGGATAATTCTGTGATCCTGAAGGCAGCTTGCCAAGACCTCCTCCAGAACAATTAGGGATGGGTAAACCTGACCCACTGCCCCCCACAACCCGTGGATGAGAAAATGAAGCAAGGAAAAAATGATTTGTTCCTCTCCATGGAAGGATTGAGAACCAGAAGGCATCATTTACAGCAATTAGTCAAAGGAGAAATGGCGACATAATGATGGGAAATCTTTTGACATGGCGAGTTGTTAGGATCTCCAATGAGAGTGTTATGGAGCCATGGTCAATGTTTGTATTGAACAGGAAAAGATTCCTTGTCTGAAAAGGGAAGAAAACATTGCAGAACTTCATGGAAATGACTAGCTGGAGTGATCTTGCAGAGAACCAGCACAGATACACTGGGCATAGAGCCATAGAGTCACACAACATGGAAACAAACCCCTCGGTCCAACCAGTCCATGCCAAACATAATCCCAAACTAAACTAATCCCACCTGGCTAGAATGGTCTCCTTCTAGACAGTAACGATTCTGTGTTTTTATTCCATAATCATAAAATGTTCACGAGGTTGATACCAGAATAGAGGAATTACAGCCCATCAGCCTGGGCCTTTTCTCTCTGGACATGAGAAAAATGAAGCAGCTCCTAATCGAAGTGCTCACATTTTACAAAGGCCTGTTATTAAACTGGAGAGAGTTCAGAAATTTTTCTGAAGAAAGGTCTAGGCCCGAAACGTCAGCCTTCCTGCTCCTCTGATGCTGCTTGGCCTGCTGTGTTCATCCAGCTCTACACCTTGTTATCTCAGGGTTCAGAAAAGATTGACCAGGAATGTTACCAGGAGCAGATGGTTATAAAAATAGACAGGAAAGACTGGGACTTCTTTTACTGAAGTTGAGGGGTGATCTTACAGAGATTTATAAAATCATGAGGGGCATAGATAGGGTGAATAGCAAAGGTCTTTTCCATAGGGTGGGGGTCTTTAAAACTACAGGGCATATTCTTAAGGTGAGAGGAAAACGATTTAAAAAGGACGTGAGGGGCAGCTATTTTACACAGAGAGTGGCTCCTGTGTGGTATGAACTTCCAGAGGAAGTGGTGGGTGCAGGTACAGTTACAACATTTCAAAGACATTTGGATGAGTTCATGAATAGGAAAGGCTTGGAGGAATATGGGCCAATCACAGGCATGTGGGACTTGTTTAGTTTGGGAACTAACTGGTTGGCGTGGACTAGTTGGTATGAGGGGTCTGTTTCCATGCAGTATGACTCTATGATGCTATAAAAACAATAGGTGCTAGAGAAACTTGGTAAATCTGGCAGCTCTGGTGGAGAGTGAAACAGAGTTAACATTTCAAGTATGGTTCTCTTTAAACAGAATTCACTCCAGGAGGATTCTTTCAGCAGGGAGTAATAAGAATGTGGAATTTGCTCTCACAAGGTGAATAGGACAGATAAGGAGACATAAGCTGACTGCCTGGCCCTTCTTCCACAGAATTACCACAGCGTGGAAACAGGCCATTCAACCCAACAAGTCCACACCAACCCTTTGAAGAGTATCCCATCCAGACCCATCCCTTTAACTCTGCATTTCCCATGGCTAACATACCTAGCCTACACATCCCTGATGGGTAATTTAGCATAGCCAATCCACCTAACCTGCACATCTTTGGACTGTGGGAGGAAACTGGAGCATCCAGTGGAAACCCACACAGACATGGGGAGAATGTGCAAACTCCACACAGACAGTGGAATCGAACCCAGGTCCCTGGTGCTGTGAGGCAACAGTGCTAACCACTGAGCCACCACATCGCCCCTACCTCTGTAACTGTGCTTGCACTCAGGTATCCTTAGAGAGGGAGCATGGGTTTCCATCAACACCCTTGGGGTATTTAGAGTGAGATGGGCCTCATGAGGTTTTGAGTGCATTATTTCACACTCCAACTCCATTTTAATTTGAACCTCTCTCTCCTTCCCTCTCCTTCCATTAATTGTTTACTTTGTTAGAAAGGCGATTTGATTGGGGATTACTTTCAATAAAAAAGAAAAGAAAGAAAACAAAATAAAAAAATAGGAGGAGTCAGATAAACATTTGGCGGAAAGTTGCAGGAAGTTATACTAATAGGCTCAAAGGCAAAAATGTGTGAGAAGGTTCATGTGAAGCATGAACACCAAAGTGCAACAGTGGGCCTTCATGAAGTGCATTGGTAATGTCCCTTCCCCTAGACTGAGAGGCCTACCTATCTGGAGCAGAAGTGTAGAATAATATCACTCAACACGTTGATTAGTAAAGTAGGTTAAATGATGCAACAGTCGGCTCAAGTGGCTTAGTTCTATGCTGTTAATTTTATGTTAAGAACATGAACATTTTACAGAGATTTTCTAACGTATAATTTTATCAACAGGTGGCTGCAGTCAGTGAAAATGTATTGGCAAAGGGTGGAAAACAGCTCAGACATACCTGCTTCAACAAAAGTGCATCAGAAAAGCAAAAAAAGCCAGAAGACTGAAGCTTACGAAAGCAGACAGTCCTTCAAAGTGAGACTAGGTATGGGCACAAATAACATGTTCAAAATGAAGGCACAACTTAGTGTCATTGAATCGTAGAGATGTACAGCATGGAAACAGACCCTTCAGTCCAACTCATGTATACTGACCAGACACCTAACATTAATCTAGTCCTATTTGTCAGCATTTGGCCCATATCCCTCTAAACCCTTCCTATTCACATAACCATCCAGATGCCTTTTAAATGTTGTAATTGTACCAGCCTCCACCACTTCCTCTGGCAGCTTATTCCATACATGCGCCACCCTCTGTGTGAAAAAGCTGTCCTTTAGGTCCCTTTTAAATCCCCTCTCACCTTAAACCTATGCCCCTTAGTTTTGGACACAACTACCCTGGGGAAAAGACCTTGCCTATTCACCCTATCTATGCCCCTCATGAGTTTACAAACTTCTGTAAGGTCACCCATCAGCTTCTGATGCTCTAGAGAAAACAGTTCTCCCCATATTTGTCAATGTGCTTCCCTTTGCTTCTTTGTCCTTCACTGTGGTGAACATATTTGGAAGCATCAAAAATTTGTTCATAATGAGTGGAAGTCCCACTTTGCAAGGGTAAGGTTGACCTGACATTGTGGTTCCATGAGACCTAGAATTTTTGTCACTAAGGCTTGAGTCAGGAAATTTCCTGACCTGCATTGGGAAAAGGTCTTGATTTTTACTCTGGGGTGGTGTAGGCACAATGCTGATTAATGCTGGGCATGCCAACCCTAGAAGCAGAGCATATGTAGCCAAGCTAAGTGCTGGGATGGGCTGGTTGGAAAGTCCACCTCAATTCCCTGGGACCAATCCTATAACATTATAACATTTCCCATCTCTCATACCACCTCCCATGCTCATGGCTCTTTATAACTTCCATATCAATTCATGCCCCTCTCACCCAATCCTTATAGCCCCAATACCCTTCATGCCAACTCCCACCTCCACCCTTGTCTCCTTAAATTCACAATGCCAACTCATGTACCCACCTACTTCATCATCCCTTATACCCTCCATGCCAACTCATGTACCCACCTACTTCATCATCCCTTATACCCTCCATGCCAACTCATG
>NC_063334.1:119568250-119574417 GCF_021869965.1 Rhincodon typus
GTACCCACCTACTTCATCATCCCTTATACCCTCCATGCCAACTCATGCCCCTAAACATTGCCAAGAGCCCACTTACTGTCAATATCAACTCATACCATGTCATACCTCCCCACATACAACCTGCCACAATCCCTCATACCCTGCAGGGCAACTTAAACTGGATCCACAGTTTTCAGACTTCATATTGAATCCCATTCATGACAGCCCATTCAGAGTTTTCAAATCTGGAATGGAATTTTAAAAATAAAAGAAAAGCCTGTATCCATTACAAAAGTCAATCTATTCCTGGTAAACTCAGCCAAGCATTCAAAAACAGCTTTAGGGGAACTGTCAACAAATAACTACTGAAACTGCTCGAATATCCACTAGACCCTGTGGAGACAGTAAGGACTGCAGATGCTGGAAGCCAGAGTAGATAAGTGTGGAGCTGGAAAAACACAGCATCAGGGGAGCAGGAAAGTCAATGTTTCGAGCTGAAATCCTTCATCCTGATGAAGGGTCCTGAACTGAAATGTTGACTTTCCTGCTCCTCTGATGCTGCCTGACCTGCTGTGTTCCTCCAGCTCCACATTTATCGACTAGACCCTGTGGCCTGTCAATGAAAGCAGTCCAGCACAGCAGAAATTTTGTTCTCTCACACAGACTACTGCAGCCACCATTTCTTATAGATTCATAGACTCATACAATGCAGAACAGGCCCTTTGGCCCATCGAGTCTGCACCAACATAATTACCACTAAAGGGACGCTAGCCCCTATTCCCTGCCCTTGTCCCGTATTCTTGAGCGTTATGATATTTGAAGTTCTCTTCCAAATATTTTTTAAAGGTTGTAAGGTTTCCAGCCTCCACTAACCTTCCAGGCAGTGCATTCCAGGTTCCGCTGAGTGGAAAAATGTTTTCCCAAATCTCCATTGAATCTCCTCTCCCTTACCCTAAAACTATGCCCTCTCATGATTGACCCTTCAACCAAGGGGAACAGCTGCTCTCTATTCATCCTGTCTGTGCCACTCATAATCTTATACACCTCAATTAAGTCTCCCCACAGTCTTCTCTGCTCTGAAGAAAACAGTCTAAACCTACCTAGTCTTTCCTTAAAACTAAATTTCTCCATCCCAGGCAACATCCTGGATGCACCTCCTCCAGTGCTATCACATCTTTCCTGCAGTACGGCGGTGTCTAATTAAACAGCCTGAAAAACAAGGGGATACAAATAAAATCATGACAATTCAGCAGACATCTGCCTTTTGAGAAAATTTATTTCCACGCCATAAATTTATGAATTCCACGGTGTGTGTTTCAGTCCCTTTTTTTCCTATTCATTTTTGTGGGATGTGGGCGTCACAGGCTGGGCCAGCATTTCTGGCCCATTCCTAGTTGCCCTTGAGAAGGTGGTGGTGAGCTGCCTTCTTGAATCGCTGCAGTCCTCCTGTTGTGGGTTGACCCACAATGCCCTTAGGGAGGGAATTCCAGGATTTTGACCCAGCGACACTGAAGGAATGATGATATATTTCCAAGTCGGGATGGTGAGTGACTTGGAGGGGAACTCGGAGCTGGTGGTGTTCCCATGTATCTGCTGCCTCCCGTCCTTCTAGATTGCAGCAACCGAAATGGACTTTGTTTGAACTCGGCGCTGAGTTCAAATGGCTTTGCTGAATTTGGGTTTCACTCCTCCTCTTCCTTCTCTTCCCTACTAACAAAACTGGCCATTCCAAATTGCAGGCAAGTCTTCCACATGCAGAACTGAACACTGTTTTACCCGACTCAATTAAAATCCTTCCCAAAGTGTTGGGAAATTGAGCAGTTTAAAAACAAGAGACATAAACAAAAATTACCTTGAAGTGGCGTCCTGGTCCTACCCTTCATGGACAGTCAGTCATGAATATCATGAGAAGCAGCATTTGGACGGGTCGTTCATCTTGTTTAAGGGAGAAATGTTGTCCTGGACCCTGGGCGAATTCTGTGCTTTTCTTCATATTATGCCAAGGATCTTCACAATCTCTCCGATAGGGTGATCCTACAACATTTTAACAAAATGCACGTATCAGAGGTTGATTGGATAGATGTCAAAAAAAGATGGGAGAAAATGATTATATATTTCAGCAGTAATAGAACAAAGAACAAAGAACAAAGAAAATTACAGCACAGGAACAGGCCCTTCGGTCCTCCAAGCCTGCGCCGATCCAGATCCTCTATCTAAACCTGTTGCCTATTTTCCAAGGATCCGTATCCCTCTGCTCCCTGCACATTCATGTATCTGTCTAGATACATCTTAACTGACGCTATTGTGCCCGCCTCTACCACCTCCGCTGGCAACGCGTTCCAGGCACCCACCACCCTCTGCATAAAGAACTTTCCACGCATATCTCCCTTAAACTTTTCCCCTCTCACCTTAAAATCGTGACCCCTAGTAATTGAGTCCCCCACTTTGGGAAACCGCTTCTTGCTATCCACCCTGTCTATACTTCTCATGATTTTGTAGACCTCAATCAGGTCTCCCCTCAACCTCTGTCTTTCTAATGTAAATAATCCTAATCTACTCAACCTCTCTTCATAGCAATAAATCAGAGAATTGAAGAGAAACTTCTTTACCCATAATGGCAAGGACATGGAACACACTGTTCAAATGTAGTTGATTTAATATTTAAGAGGAAACTAGGAGAAATAAGTAAAGAAAAAGGTCTAATTTATTACCGGCTTTTGTGGTGAGAAAGGTAGACTACCTGTTCTGCAATGACTGTAGACCACGCTTGGAGTATTTTGGATAGTTTTTGTTTCATTTGAGTGTAATATGATGTGGCTATTGATAGCTGGGGAGACATTTATTGCTCATCCCTAAATACCCTTTGATCTGAATGCCTTGCTAGGGCCCTTTCAGGGGGTAGTTAAGAATTAACCAATTTGCTGTGGGTTTGAATTCACACATAGGCCAGAGCAGATATGAGCAGCAAATCTCCTTCCTGAGAGTATGCTAGTGAACCTTGGTAGGATAGATTTTTAAGAGAATCACCAGTGGTTACATGGCCACCATTAGATTACATGGTCACCATTAGGCCACTTTCTTTAATTTTGAGTTTTTTTTAACTGAATTCCAATTTCAACCAGTTGGCACGGGGTGGGATTCAAATCCAAGTCTACATAGTACTAGCCCGGAGTCCTGGATTACTAGTCTAGTAAAATTATCACGACACAACTGCTTCCCCTTAGTGTTCTGTGCATTACACATAAAAAAAGATATATTGGCCTTGGAGGGAGTGCAATATACATTTTTCAGAATACCAGGACTCCAAGGGTTAAATTGCATGGTGAATACACAAACTAACAAAGTGCTCTTTATGGTTTAAGAGGTTAAAGATTGACTTAATTTTTTTTTAAGATATCAAGGGGACCTGATCAGATTATTAGAGAGAAAGTATTTCTGCTGGCTGGGGAGTCATGGTCTACAATGGAGCATAGTCCTAACATTTGAGCCAGAGTTATCAGAAGTGAGACTGTGTAATACAAAGGGAAGTAGAAGCTTCGATTCCATTCCACAAACTGGAATTGCTGCTATGGATAAAACAAACCTTTCCATTTGAGATTGATTGATTGATTGATTGATCGATTGATTGATTTTTGGTGGCCAATTGAGTGAGGTCACAGGTCCAATATGATCTCCCTGAATGACAGAAAAGGCCTAAGGAGTTAAACAGCCAACTTTTGTTTAAGTGTTAACTTGAAGCCAGCTAAATGAGTGATAAAAGAATAAAAGGATACATGGTAGAGCTGGGTGAACGAGAGCGGGAGAAAGCCTGACGGGAACATAAAATCTGGCATTGAAATATTGGCAGTATCTGTGTGCTGTTTACTCAATGCAATGGCCTAGTGGTATTATCGCTGGACTGTTAATCCAGAGATCCATGTAATGTTCTGGGGTCAAATCCTGCCATGGCAAATGGTGGAATTTGAATCTAATAAATATCTGGAATTACAAGTTGTCTAGTGATGACCTTGAATCCATTGCCAGTTGTCAGGGGAAACCCATCTGGTTCATCCAGCTCTACACCTTCTTATCTCAGCATCTGCAGTTCCTACTATCTCTGGTTCACTAATGTCCTTTTAGGGAAGGAAACTGCCATCCTTACCTGGTCTGGCCCATATGTGACTCCAGACCCACACCAATGTGGTTGACTCTTACCTGCCCTCTGGGAAATTAGGGATGGGCAGTAAATGCTGGCCTAACCAGTGAGGCCCTCATCCTGTGAATGAATAAAAATAATTGATGTTGTCTAAATTGCATCCTCAAATTCTGCTGTGGGCTTTAACCTTTTGTGTAATTGCCCTATGTAAGTCGACAAAATTAATTTGTATGTCAATTCTCCTTCAATTCTCCTTCTCTGATGAAGGCTCCCTGGACTTGAAACATTAACTGTGTTCCCACTTCATAGATGCTGCCTGACCAGCTGAGTTTCTCCAACAATTTCTGTTTTTGCGAATCTGTATATGTTGTGTCAGGGATTTCAAACCCCGGAGCAATGTTGCAATGATGTCACAGAGCTGTTCCTCATTAGACATAAATAGTACATTGTGGGTAGCGTTAGAAGAGAAACACAGGGCAAGCTAGACAAAAGTCTGAAGTCTAGCCATGTGTAGAAAGACATGTGGAGTAGACTGATTAGCACTAGGCAGGCAGATTTATTTAATAGTATTTCAAGAAAACATAGAAGTATAGAACTCAGGAGCAGGAGTAGGCCATTCAGCCCTTCGAGCGTACTCCACCACTCAATACTGTCATGGCTGATCATCCAACTCAGTCTCCTGATTCCGCTTTCTCCCCATCCCCTTTGATCCCTTTATCCCTCAGAATTATGTCTAACTCCTTATTGAAAATATTTAATGGAGTTTTGGGCTCAATTGTTTTCTGTGGCAGAGAATTCCACAGGCTCCCCACCTTCTAGGTGAAGAAATTTCTCCTCAACTCAGTTCGAAAGGGCCTTCTTGTATTGTTAGACTGTGACCCCTGGTTCTGGAAACCCCAATCACTGGGGACATCATTCCTGCATTTACCCAGTCTGGTCCTGTTAGAACTTTATAGGTGTCTACGAGATGCCAATGTCCCCATAAAGTAACCATAAGCTTGGAATCTTGTATATCTCTATGTATTGTTAATATTTAATCTTTGTAATGGATAGTGTTATAAAGAAACCCAAGCCTGAAGACAATTCTTGACCTTGTCTTCTTATTGGCTGATCTGTCTAGAACTCAAACTAATTGATGTGGGCGTAAAAGCACTGGACAAAAGATAATGGGCATTTTGATCCACTTTCATGTCGGTAGAAGTGTTATTATGTTAATTTGACTTGTGCCTTTGCCTTTTTATTCAATTGCAGTGACTTATGAGGAGCGATACAATGACCTTGAAAAATTTCTCTGTGACTTTGAGAACAACAAATACAAGTTAATTCCCTACCACCCCTGTGCTGCTTTAACAGTGAAGCACGTAAGTTTGAAATTCGCTGGAGTGATAACCGCATGTTGTTTTGTGATGCCACATTAGTAATTCATGGGGCTTGAACTCATAATCCGAGAAGGATGGAAGTTTACATGCCACTGAAATTGTTTAAGAATGTAAATTTAGTTTGACAAGCTGTAGAGCAGATCATTACTATTGTATAGACCAGGACTGATTAGATAGAATGAGAGATAAACACAGTAAGAGTCTTTCAATGATCCTGAACACTGGTGTTAGTGAAGGATTGGCTGATTTAGCAGTTCATTCATTGACTGAAGAGGATGTAGGCAGGTTGGTCAGATGGGAAGATTAGTGGTAGAATGAATTTAACCCTGTAAAGTGTGAGGTGATGCACTTTGGAAGAAGTAGCAAGACAAGGGAGTACTCAAAAAATGATGGACCCTGGGATGCTCAGAGGGATAGAGGGGTCTGGGTGTGCTTGTCCTCAGATCTCTGTGGGTGGCCGGACAGGTTAACACGTGGTTAAGAAGGCATACCTTATCTTTATCAGTCATATCATTGATTATAAGAGCAGGGAGGTCATTTTGGAGTTGTGCAGGCATCCTGTGTACCGTCTGCGGCTATGATTCTCTGAAGGTGAATGGCATTAGGAGGTTCACTAGATTGATTCCAGAGAAGAGATAGTAGAACTGCAGATGCTGGAGAATCCGAGACAACAA
>NC_063334.1:119574817-119616456 GCF_021869965.1 Rhincodon typus
GGATGTAGAGAGGACGTTTCCCCTTGTGGGGCAAAGTAAACTGAGAGGTCACAGTTTTTGGATAAGGGGTGGCAGAGATGAGGAAGAATTACTTCTCTCAAAGTGTCAAGAATCAGCGGAATTCACTATTCCAAGAGCGGTGCATGCTGGGACGCTGAATGAACTTAAGGAGGAGATGGACAGATTTTTAATTAGTAACGGGTTGAAGGGTTATGGAGAGTGGGCAGGAAAGTGGAGTTGAGGCTGAGATGAGATCAGCCATGATCATATTGAAAGGTGGAGCAGGCTTGAAGGGCTGAATGGCCTACTTCTGCTCCTAGTTCTATGCTTTCCTTCTTACTTAGCGACATTGTGTATCCTAACGTGTCTGGTGGCAATTATAAACAAGGTACCTCTTGTCTTTCAGATTCAAGATTATGGAATTCCATCAGACCTTGCACTTACACCATCTGAATGTCTCAGGCTCTATGATGCCATGGTCTTTGTTTTCCCTAAGTGGCCCAGAGCACAGGTATGTAAAACAGTTGTTCAGGCCAGACCCAGGGAGAGGTTTTTCAATTTGTTACGGTCCCAGATAGGGTCCCTAAAGTCGTTAACCTCCCAGGGCAAGGAGGGTTGGAGCAGCTCCTCTTTTTTTCACTCGTTCACTCTAACTACCCCTTGGACAGTTATGGATGGCTATTAAATGCTGGCACAGCCAGCCCCGCCCAACATCGTGATGGAATTCTAAATATCACTTCCCCCCCAACCCCCAACTTGAAATGGTGGTCTTTAAATCTAGAGGCCTGGAGTGTAAACATACAAAAGTTATGCTGCAGTTTAACAAAACCCTGTTAGACCCCACTTGGAGCACTGTGAGCAGATCTGGGCATCCCACCTTAGGAAAGACATATTGGCCTTGGACAGAGTACAATGTAGGCTTACAAGAATGAGACCTGGACTTCGGAGGTTAAGTTATGAGGACAGATTTTACAAATTACGCCTGTTTTCTCTAGAAGTTAAAAGGTCAAGGGTTGATCTGATCAAAGCCTTCAAAGAATGAAGAATAAAACAAGATAGATAAAGATAAACAATTTCCACTGGTTTGAGCTTCGAGAACTAGGGGGCATGATCTGAGAATTAGGCCCAGACAGTTCAGAAGCGATGTTAGGAAACACTTCCACATACAAAGAGTAGGTGAAGTTTGGAACTGTCTTCCGCAAATGGCAGTGGATGCTGGATCAGTTGTTTAATTTTAAATCTGAGACAGATAAATTCTTGTTAATCAAATATATTAAAGGATAGGGGCCAAGGCAGGTATATACTGTCAGATCAGCCATGATATAATAATGGAACATGTTCAAGGGGCTGAATGGTCTACTTCAGTTCCTGTGTTCCTACCTCCTAGTGTATCACAACAAGGTTAATTCAAAAAGGATCGCTTATCTTGTGTGTACAGTTCTCCCAGACACAACTGCACTTATATTTTTCAAGGAGTCAGTTTAATCAGGCTTTCTTAAATTAACCATGAATGAGTTTATTCATTACTGAGCAGTAGAGGAATCAGTAGGACACTATGCAAAGACAAAGATTAGAGTTAAGACTTGAATCTGAAAAAGATGCAAGTTAAAAAAGAAAACATATATGCAGGTCAGATTTTGAATTGTTGATGAACGGTGAATAGTTGAACATTGAGGATGTTGCAGTCAAAGTTTTCAGTGCGACTGATGTTGTGATTCATGGTTTTGTAGGCTGATTCGAATTCCTTTTTCCTGATCTCTTTTCTATAAATGGGTTTGTGGCACACAGAGCAGAAGAGGGTTTTACTTGTATAATCCTGTTACACAGGGTTAATCAGGGGACAGTTCTTGGACTTACTCTGTCACAGCGCACTGATATTTGAATGCAAGCCAATATACATGAGAGCACTCAGTCCCACTAGTCCACTCTGGGAGATTTGAAACTATCTTCTTAGGCCCTGTATTTCTATATTGCTGGAGGGCAAAACACACTTGCCTGTAAGAGATGGCTTTCTGCTGAGAAAGGGAAAGATAGTTAGCCCTCCCTCATTTTCTCTTCTTGTTAGGTCTGTCCCCTTTTGAGGTTTTCCTGACAGATTATACATGTGACAGTCCCGGGGTTTCACACAGGGATTTTCCAGAAAGTTAAGAACCTAAGTCCACAGTTTATCTGTAGCAGTCCTTTTAAAAACAACACATTTTGGGATGAAAACTAAAAAAAAGCGTATGAATCTACAGTGGTTCAGGTACATTATCTTAAAACAGAATGTCACAGAAATGTCCAAAACTTAGAATTTACTGTAGAGGGAGAGAGAGGACATTCAGCACAATGGCAGCTGTTTCTTTTTTGCCTCTTGGATGGCAACCATCAGGGTTCAGTGCTGCTCCTCTGGAATCACCCACCCCCCACCCGCACTGTTCCAGACACAGAAACGGCCTGATTAACATTAACATGTACATTGCTGGCACATCGAGGCACAGCTGCCTCACATCGTCAGGGACCCGGGTTTGATTCCACCCTCGGGCAACTGTCCGTGTGGAGTTTTCACTTTCTCCCTGTGTCTGCATGGGTTTCCTCCGCGTGCTCCGGTTTCCTCCCACAGTCCAAAGACGTGCAGGTTATGTGGATTGGCTGTGCTAAATTATCCATAGAGTCCAGGGATGTGTTTAGGTCAGGTGGATTAGCCATGGGAAATGCAGGATTACAAGGTAGGGGGCTGGGTCTGGGTGGGATGCTCTTCAGAGTGCTGGTATGGACTTGATGGATCAAATGGCCTGTTTCCACACTGTAAAGATTCTATGATTCTATGAAATTCAAAGCCTATTAAGATCAAATAGGTCATGTGTGCACAATCTCAACACAGAGTCTTGGAGCACAATAACTGAAGAAATGTTGCATTGTCCAAAGTGACTTCTTCCTTGATGTGTGATGGAATGCTCCCCACTATCTTGGATGGCTTCAGCTCCAACAGTGTTCAAGAAACTTGACCATATCTAGTTCAAAGCAGCCACTTGATTGGTGTCACCCTCCCTCTCTCCACCATCAACACACAGTCGCAACAATGTGTGCTATCTACAAGGTGTGTTGCAGCAACTCACCAAAGATCCTCAGACAGCACCTTCCGAGCCCTTGACCACTTCCATCCAGAAGGACAAAGGCAACGGATACAGGGGAACACCACCGCCTGCAAGCTCCCCTCCAAGCCACTCACCATCCTGACTTGGAAATATATCGCCGGTCCTTCACTATCAGAGTAGAGTTTTTATTAAGTTTTAAAATGTTGCCCATGCACAGATTGAACAAATAGAAGGTGAACCAATGCAGTTGGCATTCGTCATCAGATTGCTAGTGTCCACAGATGTTCTGTTAAAAAAAAAACTGATCCTGGTTTCTCCAAGGCACCAATCTTCAAATTGATACCTGACCCCACCGTTTTGGTTGAGGGGTGCTGTGGTTGGCGGGCTTGCTGAGTTTGCTTGATTTTCCACCTGATACTTTTCTCCTCCCTCTCTTCATTCAAATCACAACAAGAACTAAAATTCAAGTCAAGTGGAATTCATAACCAACATTAACATTCCAGCAAGATTCCATTTGTCATTGCTTGGTCGTGCAGAAGGTAAGTTTTGCTGAAACAATAAAGATTTGGTCAATGCTTTTCAAGTTGCACTTGCCAGGACCCTAAACCAATTTAAGAGGGGGGGAAAAAATAATCAAAAAACAGGAGAGTGCTGATTGGTTGCTGAATGGATTCTGATTGCTAGAGGTGTTGCCATGGAGAGACACTGAGGTTTGAACAACAGATGACACTAGCTTACAGGTAGTAAGAACTGCACATGCTGGAGTCAAAGATAACACAGAGTGGAGCTGAAGGAACACAGCAGATCAGGCAGCACCAGAGGAGCAGGAAAGTTGACGTTTTGGGTCGGGACCCTTCTACAGAAAATAACACTTCTTCTGAAGATGATACCAGTTGTTTTTCTGCAGTCGTAATATGAGGGGTGTTCACCACTAAAAGGATGTTGCCATCAAATGATAAAATTAGAAAGATGATATGTGAATTTCAGTGCTGATGGGATGCCAAGTATGTAGCCTATATCATAAAGACTGACCAATTGAGTCAAACATTACTAACCAAACCCAACCAGCTGCACTTACAAAACCTGCAGTACACTATCCAATGCTAGATGTGATTCTGCAAATTTTGCCAAGTTGTTGTGAGTGTGTGAAGAATTGTGCTAGCAACTAATTTAAAATTGTCTGTCAGACTTCCAGGGTAATGCACTTTCATGTACTGAACGCTGCGTAGATTAGCACGCAGACCCCTGTTCTTTGCAGATGTAAGAACTATGCTAAAGAAGCTGCATCCTGTTCAACTCAACAAAATTAGCTGCTTCATTGAGTATGCCTTGAGCAATCAGAGTTAATATTCCTAGTTTAGAATTTCAACAAAGCTTGCAGTTAACTGACAGTCATCTTTAACGAGTGCCTTCAGCATGGGAATCCCTCAACCAATCAACGACCACTTGCCAACTATCTCCTGTCACAGTCTAACTACTGTCCCTATAAATTTGTATCCTATGAATTGTCCTAACGAATACAAGATGAAAGATTTTGCCGCTATGTCTTTTGTCAGCAATGCTCAGGATTCTCTTATTGATTTCCAAACCCTCTTCCAGCTCCTTTATACCATAGCAGACTCATTCTCTTCTCAATATGGTCTTTACCTCTCGTTTATGATATTGGTTTTATTGCAGGAGTTTGAGCCCGAGGAGTACAAGTCATTCAAGAACAAAGTCATCATCAGGAAGAGCGATGTGAGGGAATATGAAGCTGACCTGAAGAAAGAATTTGCAGGATGGTTGGAAGCAGGATGGAAAGACAAAGTAGGTTTTCTCATTGTCAAAGTCATTGCTTCAATGTGTTTTTTTTTCCCGTGGGATGTGGGCCTCACTGGCAAGACCAGTATTTGTCAGCCATCCCCAAGTGCCCTTGAACTGAATGGTTCACAAGACCATTTTGAAGGACAAATATGTGCCACCCCCATTGGCTGTGGGTCTGGAGTCACAATTAGGCCAGACAAAGTAAGGACGGCAGATTTTTTTCCCTGAAGGACATTAGTGCACCAGATATTTCTTATATATCGAAAAATTGTTTAATGGACACACCATCAGACATGGTAGTGTCATATTCCAGACTAATTCACTGTATTTAAATTTCATCAGCTACAGTGTGTGATTTGTACTGCAACTATTCTAGATTATTAGTGTTCTCTAGATTACTGAACAAGGGATGTCACTACTTCACCACCATCTCCCCATTAGGTAGCAACACCTAGAATGAGTAGTATAACAGGCCCATTCTTGTCTCTGCATTAAATATAGACCACCTTTCATCTCTCTTCTACCCGATGAGTGTATTCTTTCTACTTAGAAATACACATGAACCAAAAATATCAGTTGTAGGAGTAAGGGGTAGGCTATTCAGCTCTTTGAGCCTTCTCTGCTATTCAACATGATTGTGGCTTGGATTTGGATTTGAACTTCACTTTCCCATCTGCTCTCCCTTTCCCTGAGAGACCAAAGCTCCGACCATCCCAATCTCAAACATATTCATGAATTTAGTTTGATTTATTGTTGTCACATTACCTAGGTATAGTGAAAAGTTTTGTTTTGCGTGCAGTACAGACTGATCATACCTTAGAAAGATCATACAGTGATTGAATGGAGTGAGGAATACAAAGTTATGGCTGCAAAGAAGGTACTCAAAAAAACAAGATCAACATTAGATTTGAAATTTGAGAGGTTCATTCAGAAGTCCAATAATGAAGATGTGGAGGTGCTGATGATGGACTGGGCTGGACAAGGTCAGAAATCCACGACACTAGGTTATAGTCCAACAAGGTTATTTGAAATCACAAGCTTTCGGAGTGCAGCTGGAGCAACGCTCTGAAATCTTGTGATTTCAAATAAACCTTTTGGACTATAATCTGGTGTTGTGTGACTTATGACAAAGTCCAATAACAATGGGGAAGAAGCTGTTCTTGAACCTGTTGGTAAGTGCATTTAAGCTTCTGTGAAGGAGCATCCATGGCCATTGATTGTTGAAAACGTCAAAGATATCCAACCTTTTGTGTGAAGAGATTTCTCCTCATCTTAGTCCTAAATGATTATCCTGATGCTGCATACCCATGTTTTATATTCGCTAAGCAGAGGAAATAATGTCTTATCCTTCTCGTTGTCAATTCCTTTCTGAAATGTGAACGTTTCCAGTGATTTGTTCAGTGTGGTCCCTCTGCATCTCACAAATCAGCAATATCTCATTACTTCATAGAACATAGAACTGTACAGCACAGTACAAGCTCTTCGGCCCACAATGTTGTGCCGAACTTTTACCCTAAACCTAAGGTCTATCTAACCTCCACTCCTACGTTATACTATCATCCATATGCCTATCTAATAGCCGCTTAAATGCCCCTAATGTGGCTGACTCCACTACCCTCTCCGGCAATGCATTCCACGCCCCAACCACTCTCTGAGTAAAGAACCTACCTCTGATGTCTCCCCTATATTTACCTCCCCTCACTTTAAAACTATGCCCCCTTGTAATAGCTACCTCCACCCTAGGAAAAAGTCTCTGGCTGTCCACTCTATCTTTATCTCTGATCATTCAAAGACAGTTTGGATAATTTCTAGCCAACATCTTAGCATTTGCCTTTAATAGGCTTTTATTTTCCTCCACAGATCTCTTACTATTGTTCTGCTTTCTGATGCACACAGGAACCTGAATAGGATAGCAGCAATCTTGTTATGCAGCGAGCATTTAGGGTCTGGACTGCAATTCCTGCGAGTATGTTAGAGTCAGATTTTACAGAGGCTTTCGAAATTGGAAACAGAAACAGAAATTGCTGGAAAAGCTCAGCAGGTCTGGCAGCATCTGTAAAGAGAAATCAGTGTTAATATTTTGGGGTCCTGTGACCCTTCTTCAGAACTACTTTTTTGATATAGCAGCAAGACAGGGATTGTCAGGTTGAAAATCTGAGATTTTACTCTGTAGCAGCTAGACAGGGACTTCCAATTCTGAAGAAGGGCCACAGGGCCCAAAATGTTAACTCTGATTTCTTTCTCCACAGACGTGCTGACTTTCTCCAGCAATTTCTGTTTTCGTTTCTGATTTCCAGCATCTGCAGTTCTTTCAGTTTTTTTTTGAAATTGGATTCTTGGCAGACAGAGAAAAGAAACTCTTTGCAAGATTGAATGGAAAGGGATTTGGGAGTGAGATGATGTGAGTTGCAGAGGGCCAGAATGGGTACAGCAGGCTGAATGGTCTGTAGCTGTGCTGTAACCATTCCATTGTTCCATATGATGAAACATTTGGGAAAACAGCTCAACTAGAATTGGTGCCTTAAATAATTTAAGATGGAAATTTGAAGAAAATTATTTTGCTCAAAGGGTCATGAGTCTGTGGAGTTTTCTTGCTAGGATTGATGTGGAGGCAATATCCTTAACTATTTTTTGATACCAGAGATTGATAGATTCTTGACCAATGAGGAGGTCATAGTGTGTTTGTTGGATGTGAAGTTGAGACCACAATCAGATCACCTATGAGTTTATTGAACAATTGAATAGGTTATATAAGACGAGTAGCTTATTCTTGCTTCTAATTCATATTGTATTGTATCATATGACTCCTAAGATAGGAAAAGATAGATGGACTTTGGTTTCTTGTGTATTTTGGGTGTCCAAAGGTCTAGTAAAGACAAGGCCCATCTCTTCAGGATTGCTGGTTGGAAATGCCATATTGCTATGCATCACAAAATTGTTACCGCACGGAAGGAGGCCATTCGGCCCATTGTGCCTACACCAGCTCTACAGAAGAACACCATAATCTAGTTAATCTCCTGCTTTATCCTCATATCCTTACACACTATTTTTAACCAAATAACCATGTAAAGCTGACTGAAAACAAAAATGCTGGAGATCACAGCGGGCCAGGCAGCATCCATGGAGAGAGGGGACGTTTCGAGTAAAGATGCTTTAGCTCTGATGAAGAGTCATCTAGACTCGAAACGTTAGCTTGCTTTCTCTCCACAGATGCTGTCTGACCTGCTGTGAACTCCAGCATTTGTTGTTTTCAGTACAGATTCCAGCATCTGTAGTAACTTGCTCCTAAATCATCCAATGCCCTCCTGAATGCCTGAATTGAATCTGCATTCGCCACATTTCCAGACAGTGTATTCCAGGCCCTAACTACTCACTGAAAAGTTTTTCCTTGTATTACCATTATTTCTTCTGCAGATTACTATAAATCTATGTCCTCTTGTTCTTGATCATTTTACAAACCCATTTTACTCTACCCAGATAACTCACAATTTTAAAAAAAAGCTCCACTAAATCTCCTCTCAGCCTTCTCCTCTCCAAGGAGAACAGTTCCACTTTCTTCAATTCATTCTCATCACTGAAGTTTCTCATTCCTAGATCAATTCTTGTTACTTGCTTCTTCACCCTCTCCAATGCGTTCTCATCTTTCCTATAATGCGGTGCCATGAACTGTACACAACACTCCAGTTGAGGTCCACCAAGTAATATAGACAAGTTCAACATCACCTCCTTGCTCTTGTACCCCTATGAGTAAAGCCAAGGACGCTATGTACTTTATTAACCGCTACCTCCACCTGTCCTTCCCCCTTCAATGATTTGTGCATGTAGACACTCAGGTACCTCTGCTCCTGCAGTCCCTTTAGAATTTTGTCCCCTATGTTATATTGCCTTTCAATGTTCTTCTGACCAATGTGTCCCCTCACACTTCACTGCATCAAAACCATGAATTGTCTGTGCTGTTTACCCCAGGCGGAAGGTGTGTTGCTTTTACTGAACCCGGAAGCTGAAAGGACATTTCAGGACAGTGAGAAAAGAAACTTTCCACTTCTGGTTGAAACACTACAAAAGATGGATTTGTTACCTGCTTTATTTTTTGCGTAAGTACCTTTGGACTATCACTGGTGGTAACTTTTTTTTTCTATTCATTAATGGGATGAGGACATTGCTGGCCAGGCAGCATTTATCATCCATCCCTAATTGTCCAGAGGGCAGTTCAGAATCAACCACATTGCTGTGAGTCTGGAGTCACATGTAGGCCAGACCAGGTAAGGATGGCACTTTCCTTCCCTAAAGGGCATTAGGGAACCAGATGTGTTTTTTTAAATGACAATTGGCAATGGATTCATGGTCATCATTAGATTCTTAATTCCAGATATTTTCATTGAATTCAAATTCTACCATCTGCCGTGGCTGGATTCGAACCCAGGTCCCCAGAACATTATCAGGGATCTCTGGACTAACAGTCCAGCGATAATACCACTCGGCCATCACCTCCCCATAATGGAATTGCTGCTGTGCTGTAAGGAAATGATTACACTCTTTGAAAAAACACAAGGCTTATTTCACAATGCGTATGGAGCCTGGATTTCTGTGGGGCTTTGGCAGCTGGTCCATCATAACATCAGGGGCAGGTTTGCAGAAATCCCCCCAACAACGTAAGAACTAGAAGCAAGAGCAGGCCATTCAGCTCCTCAAGTGTTCTCTGCCGTTTAATACAATCACGACTGATCCCATCTCAGTCTCAACTCTACTTTCCTGCCCAATCTCCATAACCTGTTACTCATTTAAAATCTGTCTGTCTCCTTCTTAAATTTATTCAGTATCCACCGCACTCTGAGGGAGTGAATTCCACAGATTCACGACCCTTTAGAGAAGTAATTTCTTCTCATCTCTGTTTTAAATCTGCGATCCTTGCATGAAAACTTTGACGTCTTGTTCCACAATCGCCCACATGGAGGCAGCATGGTGGCTCAGTTATGCTGCAGCTCTATAAAACCCTGGTTAGACCACACTTGGAATATTGTGAGATAATAAGGTGTAGAGCTGGATGAACACAGCAGGCCAGGCAGCATCAGAGGAGCAGGAAGGCTAACGTTTCGGGCCTAGACCCTTCTTCAGACCCTTCTTATACTTGGAATATTGTGCTGAGTTCTGGTCGCCTCATTATAGGAAGGATGTGGAAGCTTTAGAGAGGGTGCAGAGATTTACCAGGATGCTGCCTGGACTGGAGGTCAGGTCTTATGAGGAAAGGTTGAGGGAGTTAGGGCTGTTCTCATTGGAGCGAAGAAGGATGAGAGGTGACTTGATAGAGGTGTACAAGATGATGAGAGGCATAGATACAGTGGATAGCCAGAGACTTTTTCCCAGGGTGGAAATGACTGTTAAGAGGTGGCATAATTTTAAGGTGATTGGAGGAAGGTATAGGGGAGATGTCAGAGGTAGGTTCTTTACACAGAGGGTGGTGGGTGTGTGGAATGCGCTGTCGGCAGTGGTAGTGGAGTTAGATACTTTAAGGACATTTAAGCGACTCTTGGATAGGCACATGGAGGATAGTAAAATGTAGGGTATGCAGGGTAGATTGATCTTAGAGTGGGATAATAGGTCGGCACAATATCATAGGCTGAAGGGCTGGTACTGTGCTGTACTGTTCTATGTTCTATGTTCTAATATCCACTCCACCCTGCTCTGAACCTGACAGAGGGAAACCCTAGATTTAGCAAAAGCCCTGGCTAGAATGGCCACTCACCAACCCATGGTCACTCATCCTTGGCACGAGGCAGCTCCCAATCCCAGGCTCAACACAAGCAACAGCACCAAACACATCCCCCGCAACCCCCCCCCCCCCCCCCCCCCCCCCCCCCCCACCCCCACCCCACCATCCCAACCACAATCCGCTGTCCCCGTTCCCTGGATAATGTCTTCACTTGCAAGTGCCTCATTGCTACCACTTTCTTACCAACTGCTTTCTGCTTCTCCAGTCAGAGCTTGTTTCACCCAGACCACAGGACATAGGAGCAGAAGTAGGCCATTCAGCCCATTGAAATTACATCACCAGTCAGTGAGATCATGGCTAATCTAATAACCCTCAGCTCCACTTTCCTGCCTTTTCCCCATAGCTTTCTGAGTCACTTACTGATTAAACATCTGTCTATCTCGGCCTTGAGGATACTCAATGACCCAGCCTCGACAGCTCTCTCAGTGGTGAAGAATTCTACAGTTTCACGAGCCCCTAAGAGATGAAATTCCTCTTCATCTGTGTGTTAAATGTGTGACCGCTTATTCTGCAATTGTACCCCCTGATCTTAAACTCTCCCACAAGGGGAAACAATCGTTCTTCATCTACTTTGTCAAGTCCCCTGAGAATCTTGGAACAAAAACAAAGTTGCTGGGAAAGCTCAGCAAGTCTGGCAGCATCTGTGAAGGAAAAAAACAAAGTTAACATTTTGAGTCTGGTGACCCTTCCTCAGAACCTTCCCCTAAGAATCTTCTATGTTTCAACAAGTTAGTCTCTCATTCTTCTAAATGCCAATGATCACAGGGCCAATCTACTCAACCTGTCCTCATAAGACACTCCCCCCATATGCAGGATCAGCCTGGTGACCCTTCTCTGGATTCCCAAGTTTGTTGCCAATGACGAACCTATCTGCAACAAGAACAGGAGAGTACCAGTCCATGATTGGAGATGCACCATTTCCCTCCTATCAGGATGAGGATGGGGAGATAAGGGGGTTCCAATGGACGATGATGTTTCCTGACAGACCGCCCAATGGATGAATTTCCTGGGTCTTCTGAAGAGCTCTCTGGGCAGATTCACACCCCTCCCTTGTACTGTGAGCATTGATTGGCTGTAAAATGCTTTAGGATTCCCACAGGTTGTAAAAAAGGCACTGTAGAAATGTGAGCTACCCCTTTACATTCATAGGATCCCTACAGTGTGCAAGTAAGTCATTGGGCCCATCAAGTCCACATCAATCCTCCACAGAGCACCCCAGCCAGATCCATCCTCTCCCTAACCCTAATCCTGCATTTCCCATGGCTAATCCAAGTACATTGCACACTAGGGGAAATCTGGCATGGCCAGTCCTCCTGCCTGCACATCTTTGGACTGTGGGAGGAAACCCGCACAGGCACAGAGAGAATGTGCATCATTCTCTCAGCCAGTCAACCGAGGCTGGAACTGAACAGAGGTCCCTGGCGCTATGAGGCAGCAGTGCTAACCACTGAGCCACCGGGCCACCCTGAATGGAAACTGTTCCATTCTCCAGCTCTCCACCATCCCTTGCTGCCGCTAACACAGTGTAATATTAGTTTCAAATGCTGTTTTGTCTTTTTGCTGTTGTAGATTTGACATTGATTTGGTTGAGCGATTTGCTGGTGAGCTGTTGGTTCATTTGTTGGAAAAGGCGAAGAGCAAAAGGAAGCCAAATGACATGAAGGAGAAACAGAAATTGGAAAACAAACTGCGGAAGCTGTCGAAACACCTGGAGAAAGAAGATACCTCGTAAGTCTTTTTATCAAAGACAGATTTCATCCCTACATCCCTTCCAGCATTGCAAATTAAAACGGTGCCCAGTTTTGGTCACAATGTGATGATGTTGGTGAATGTAGTGGGAGCACTGACTCAGTCAGTAGTTTTGGGCTCCATCTCTAAGGAAGGATGCGCTGGCAAAGGAGGGGGTCCACATGAGATTTCCAAGAATAATCCCAGGGATGAAGGGCTTGTCATTTGAGGAGTGGTTGAGGACTCTGGCTCTGTACTCAATGAAGTTTAGAAAGATGAGGGTGGGATCTGATTGAAATTTACAAAATACTGAGAGGCCTGGATAGAGTGGACATAGAGAAGATGTTTCCACTAGTAGGAGAGACTAGGACCCAAGGGCACAGCCTCAGAGTGAAGGGACGACCCTTTAGAACTGAGGAGGAGTTTCTTCATCCAGAGGGTGGTGAATCTTTGGAACTCATGGCTACAGAGGGCTGTGGAAGCCAAGCCGTTGGGTGTATTTAAGACAGAGATAGATAACTTCTCAATTAGTAAATGGATCAAGGGTTATGTGGAGAAATCAGGAGAATGGGGTTGAGAAACATACCAGCCACGATCGAATGGCAGAGCAGACTCGATGGGTGAAATGGCCTAATTCTGCTCCTGTACCTTATGGTTTTATGGTGTCAGAAGGGATCAAATGCCAAATCAGATACTCAAATCCCACCACGGCAGATAGTCGAATTTGAATTCAATAAGAATCTGGAATTATCAGTCTAATGATGACCATGAAACCATTGTCAATTGTCAGAAAAATCTATCTGGTTCACTATTGTCCTTCTGTGAAATTAAAAGCTTTCTTTACCTGATCTATCTTGTGTGTGACTCCAAGTCCACAGAAATGTAGTTGGCTCTTAACTGCCTCTGGGCAATTAGGGATTAATAAACACTGGCCCAGCAAGCAACATCTGCATTCTATGAATGAATTTTTAGAAACTAAAACTAGGGAAATGCTGCACTCCTTGAGGGAGATGCTGCACGGTTACTTGTGCTATCCTTTTGGGGAGAACTTTAACCCACAACATGCATTTCCATACAGCTCCTTTCATAACCTTGGGGTCCCCCAAAGTGCTTCATGGTCTTTGAAAAAGCACTTTTCAAATGCAGATCTCTGTTCCACGAACAGAAACACGATAATGTCCTGTTTTTAGGGATATTGGTCAATAAATAGAGATAGTAAGAACTGCCGATACTGGAGTTTGAGATAACACAGTGTGGAGCTGGATGAACACAGCAGGCCAGGCAGCATCAGAGGAGCAGGAAAGCTGACGTTTCGGGTTGGAACCTTTCTGAGGAAGGGTCCCGACCCGAAACGTCAGCTTTCCTGTTCCTCTGATACTGCCTGGTCACTTGGTCAATAAATAGGAATTGGCCAGGACGCTGGGGAAATCTCCTCCTTCTCTTCAAAATAATGTTAAATGTCCTTAAATAAAAGAAAAATACTGACGATGCTGGAAATCTGAAATAAACACAGAGAATGCTGGGGGATCTCAACAAGACTGGCAGTATATGTGGAGAGAGAAACCAAGTTAACGTTTCAAGTCTGGTATGAATCTTCAGAACTGAAGAAGAGTCATATTGAATTTGAAACTGTTGTCTTCGCTACTAAGCAATTAACTGCTGGAGATTGAGTGTTGGTTTTCACAATTGGTTTATTCAAGTAAAACAACAAGAGGTCTCCCTTACTCACTCGTCCGTAGCAAAACTGTGAAGTATATGAACACGTTGATTACTTTATACTGTTAGCAGCTCGTTATCCACATTCCAATCTTCCTTCAAACACAGTATGCCGGGGCGACGGGGGTTTGATCTACAGGGAGAGGCTGAATCGGCTGGAACAAAAACAAAGTTGCTGGAAAAGCTCAGCAGGTCTGGCAGCATCTGTGAAGAAAAAAAATCAAAGTTAACGTTTTGGGTTCGGTGACCCTTCCTCAGAACTATTTTCCCTGATGCTGAGGGATGACCTTATAGAGGTTTATAAAATCTTGAGGGGCATGGATTGGGTGAAAAACAAGGGTCTTTTCCCCATAGTAGGGGAGTCTAAAACTAAGGGGCATAGGTTTAAGATGAGAAGGGAAAGATTTAAAAGGGACCTAATAGGCAACTTTTTCAAGCAGAGGGTGGTGTGTGTATGGAATGAGCTGCCAGAGGAAATGGTGGAGGCTGGTACAATTACAACATTTAAAAGGCATCTGCATGGGTATACGGCAAATGGGACTAGGTTAATTTAGGATATCTGGTCGGCATGGACGAGTTGGAGCAAAAGGTCCGTTTCTGTGCTGTACAACTCTATGACTCTATGACTGTAAATAATGTCCCTCTGTATCACAGATTAATGCTTTAAGGTCTCTTTCACTCAGCCAACAAGTAAACAATCAGATAGTACGAACTGCCGATGCTGGAGTCAGAGATAACACAGTGTGGGGCTGATGGAACACAGCAGGCCAGGCAGCATCAGAGGAGCAGGAAAGTTGACATAACAAGGTGTAGAGCTGGATGAACACAGCAGGCCAAGCAACATCATAGGAGCAGGAAGGCTGACGTTTCGGGCCTAGACCCTTCTTGGTTGGGACAACCCCATTCTCCTGACTTCTCCACATAACCCTTGATCCAATAACTAATTGAGAACCTATCTATCTCTGTCTTAAATACACTCAACAGCTTGGCTTCCACAGCCCTCTTTTGCAATGAGTTCCAAAGATTCACCACCCTCTGGATGAAGAAACTCCTCCTCAGTTCTAAAGGGTCGTCCCTTCACTCTGAGGCTGTGCCCTTGGGTCCTAGTTTCTCCTACTAGTGGAAACATCTTCTCTATGTCCACTCTATCCAGGCCTCTCAGTATTTTGTAAGTTTCAATCAGATCCCACCCTCATCTTTCTAAACTCCATTGAGTACAGACCCAGAGTCCTCAACCGCTCCTCAAATGACAAGCCCTTCATCCCTGGGATTATTCTTGGAAATCTCATGTGGACCCCCTCCTTCAGAAATTTGCTTTTTGTATGGAGCTATCGTTTATCCCTTTTAAGGAAGAGGCTGGATAGCTGGGACTTTTTTCACTGGAGCATTGGAGGTTGAGGGGTGACCTTACAGAGATTTATAAGATCATGAGGGGCAGAGATAGGTGAATAGCCAATGTCTTTCCCTATGGTGGGGCAGTTCAAAACTAGAGGGCATATTTTTAAGGTGAGAGGGGAAAGATTTAAAAGGGACATGAGGGGCAACTCTGAGGTTGGCTCTGAGAACTGCCGGAAGAAGTGGTAGGCACAGGACAATTTCAACATTTAAAAAACATTTGGACAGGTACATGAATGGAAAAGGTTTTAGAGCGATATGGGTTAAAAGCAGGCAAGAGGGACTAGTTTAATTTGGGAGTATGGTTGATGTGGATGCATTGGACCAAAGACTCTATTTCCATGCTGTATATCTCTGTGACTCTGACTCCATGAACTCTAAATTTCCTCCTATCAAAATGCTAACTCTGCTTCTGTCTCCATAGGTGTTGCCAGACCTGCTGAGCTTCTCCAGCACTTTGTGTTTGGTTCACAGCATCCTTTATTGCTGCCCTAAAGGATAGACAGGCCCTGTTTAATGCCATATCCAAAAGATAACACTGCTATCCATGCAGCATACTTCAGTCTTGCACTGTGAGGATCAGTTTGAATTGTGTGTTCAACTTATTGGATTTGGACATGATCCCAGGTGCCTAACACTGTTGTGGATCACTACAGATCCCTCATAATTCTCAACCACCAAAACTGCTGGCTTCAATTCCTCACCTTGGATCATTGGTCACCAGGTTCTTTCTTTATTTTTATTTCAAAAGGACTGACCTCACCAGAAAGCAAAGTGAGCAACTCGTACTTTACCGTACTGAATACAACACGTTAGAGCAAAAATACCGGAAACTTTGTGAGCTGCCTCCAGGCTGTACTTTTGCAGAGATTTCAACGACAGATGAACAGGTATTGGGTTAGATCTTGCTGAAGTAAGACATCTCACACCGCACATGGAACTGTTGATAGGGCCAGAGGAGGTGGTGCAGGGCTGGTTGCCACACTGGATGAGGAATCCAGAATCTCAAGCCTATTGTTCAGGGAGTCTGGGTTCAAAGCCCACAATGACAGATGATGAAATGTGTGTTCAATAAAATAGGGCACAAAAATGTTTTAATGTCAACCATTACTGACTTTTAGAAAAACCCATCTGGTTCACTAACTCCCTTTATAGAAAGAAATCCGAAGCCCTAACCTGGTCTGCTTTGACTCCAGCAATGTGGTTAATTCTTTAATTGCTCTCTGGGCAATTAGCAATGGGCAATTACTGTTGGTCTCACCAGTGACACCCACCTCCCATGAGTGAATAAAAAAAAACAGGAACGTTATCACACAGAACCCAACCCAGCCCATTGTTTCTGGCTTAGTCCATTTCTAGCCTTTCCCATGTTAACCTCATCTTCTAGCACAGGAGCCATACCATTGCAGATTATAGCACTCCAGGTGCAGATCCAGGTACTTTCTAATGGCTCTGATCTTCCTGCAAGTAGCTGCTTCCAGTTCGCTTTGGTCAGAGTTTTTTTCTTAAATTCATTTGTGGAATCTGGGCATCACTGGCCAGGTCAGCATTAATTGCCCATCCCTAGCTGCCCTTGAGAACGTGCGGTGAGCTACCTTCTTGAACCTCAGCAGTCCATGTGCTGTAGGTTGGCTCATTAGGAAGGGAATTCCAGGATTTTGACCCAGCGATAGTAAAGGTGCAGTGATATAGTTCCAAGTCAGGATGGTGAATGGTTTGGAGGGGAACTTGTAGGTGCTGGTGTTCCCATGTATCTTCTGCCCTTGTCCTGCTAGATGGAAATGGTCGTGGGTTTGGAAGGTGCAGTCAAAGGATCTTTGGTGAATTTCTGCAGTGCATCTTGTAATTGGTACACACTGCTGGTACTGAGCGTCGGTGGTGGAGGGAGTTGATGCTTGTGGATGTAGTGCCAATCAAGCGGGCTGCTTTGTTCTGGATGGTGTCAAACTACTGAAGTATTGTTGAAGCTACATCCATCCAGGCAAGTGGGGAGTATTCCATCACACTCCTGACTTGTGCCTTGTAGATGGTGCACAGGCTTTGGGGAGTCAGGAGGTGAGTTACTCCCTGCAGGATTTTACCCTCTG
Source organism: Rhincodon typus (assembly GCF_021869965.1). Classification (NCBI taxonomy): domain Eukaryota; kingdom Metazoa; phylum Chordata; class Chondrichthyes; order Orectolobiformes; family Rhincodontidae; genus Rhincodon; species Rhincodon typus. The sequence continues at coordinate 119,592,394 of NC_063334.1, forward strand.
AGCTGCTCTTGTAGCCACTGCTTTAAAGTGGCAAGTCCAGATCCTTCTTTTGATATTAAAATTTGTCTGCCCCAGTTCAGAACCTTTATTTCTCATTGATCTTTGTCCTTAGCCATAATTGCCTTAAACCCTTACTGAATTATGGTCACTCTCACTGAAATGCTCCCCCACTGCCACATCTACCGCTTATCCAACTTTTTTCCTTAAACTTCAGTCCAGTAGCAGCCCATCTCTTGCAAGAGTGTCTATATGTTGGCTTTTCAGTCATACTCCTTCCCCATAAGCCCTGCATTCACTGTATATATATCACATTTTCCTAGCTGTGATCACTTCTGAGGAAGGGTTACTCAACTTGAAATGTTAACTCTGTTTTCTTTCCTGTGACACTGCCAGACCTGCTGAGTTCCTCCAGCAATTTCTGTTCTGGTATTAAGAGACACTGGACCAAATCAGTGACTGGTATTGGCTGATGATATGATTTGTCTTTCAGACAAATTAATTGATGATAAAATAGTAATTAGAGGCATTCACAGAAATTAGAAACCAGAATCAGGTTTAAATAACACACTGGAAGAGAAGGCTCCACTAATATCCTCATCCTCAATGATGGAAGAGTCCAGCACATTAGTGCAAAAAATAAGGCTGAAGTATTCGCAGCAGACTTCAGCCAGAAGTGCTGAGTGGATGATCCATCTCGGCCTCCTCCAGTGGTCCCCAGCATTACAGATACCAGTCTTCAGCCAATTCAATTCACTCCACGTGATATCAAGAAATGGTTGGAGGTACTTGATGCTGCAAAGTGAAAAATTGACCAGGTATGTCATGTACATAAGAAGCAGGATAAATCCAACCCGGCCAATTACCGCCCCATCAGTCTCCTCTCGATCATTTGGAAAGTAATGGAAGGTGTCATCAACAGCGCTATCAAGCAGCACCTGCTCAGAAATAACCTGCTCAGTGACGCCCAGTTTGGGTTCCGCCAGGGCCGCTCAGCTCCTGAACTCATTACAGCCTTGGTTCAAACATGGACAAAAGAGCTGATTTCCAGAGGTGAGGTGAGAGTGACAGCCCTTGACGTCAAGGCTGTATTTGACTGAGAGTGGCATCAAGGAGCCCTAGTAAAACTGGAATCAGTGGGTACCAGTGGGCAAACTCTCTGGTGGTTGGAGTCATACTTGACACATAGGAAGATGGTTGTGGTTGTGGGAGATCAATCATCCCAGCTTGAGGACATCTCTGCAGGAGTTCCTCAGGGTAGTGTCCTCAGTCCAACCACTTTCAGCTGCTTTATCAATGACCTTCCCTCCATCATATAAGGTGAGAAGTGGGGATGTTCGCCAATGATTGTACAATGTTCAGCACCATTAGTGAATCCTCAGATACTGAAGCAGTCCATTTCACATGCAACAAGATCTGGACAATATCCAGGCTTGGGCTGACAAGTGGCAAGTGACATTCATGCCACACAAATGCCAGGCTCTGACCATCACCAATAAGAGACAATCTATCCACCACCCCTTGACATTCAATGGTGTTACCATCACTGAATCCCCCACTAACAACATCCTGGGGGTTACCATTAACCAGAAACTCAACTGGACTCACCACGTTAACAGAGTGGCTACAAGGGCAGGCCAGAAGCCAGGAATACTGCAACAGGTAATTCACTTCCTGACTCCCCAAAGCCTGTCCACCATCTACAAGACCTGGATGAGTGCAGCTCCAACAACACTCAAGAAGCCTGACACCACACAAAACAAAGCAGCCCGCTTGATTGGCACCGCATTCGCAAACATCAATTCCCCCCACCACCAACACTCAGTAGCATCAGTGTGTACTATCTACAAGATACATTACAGAAATTTACCAAACATCCTCAGACAGCACCTTCCAAACCCATGATGACTACTTCCCAGAAGGACAAGGGCAACAGATACATGAGACATCACCACCTTCAATTTCCCCTTCAAAGCCACTCACCATCCTGACTTGGAAATATATTGCTGTTCCTTCACTGTCGCTGGGTCAAAATCCTGGAATTCCCTCCCTAATGGCATTGTGGGTCAACCTTCAGGAGGTGGTCTGCAGCGGTTCCAGAAGGCAGCTCACCACCAACTTCTCAAGGGCAACTAGGAATGGGCAAGAAATGCTGGCCAGCCCACATCCCAGATGATTCTATTTAAAAATGCATCACTATGCAGGGTTGTATTAAAGAGTGACTTTGTTCAATGGAGAAGTTATAATTTTGTATTAATGCAAATTCCTATAGAAAGAATCAAATTTCTTATAAATGATTTGGCAGGTTCAAAAGTCTTAGCCTCACCAAGGGTGCAGTAACAACCAGTGGAGGTAAAAGAAGTGAAACATTTCAAGGAGAGCACCCCGGATAGTTTCCTGAGTGTGTTGTGACAAGATCTCAGGCCCATAGAATTAGCAAGAAGAACAGGAGTCAATGAAACAGGGAGATGATCTGGAACTTTATGGTACCAAGACAGTGGAGGAGTGGACAGAGAACAAACAATAAATTAAATAACAAAGTTTAATCAAATAATGAACAAAAACAGAAATTGCTGGAAAAGCTCAGCAGGTCTGGCAGCATCTGTGAAGAAAAGAATCAGAGTTAACGTTTCGGGTCTAGCGACCCTTCCTCAGGAGCATTAACTCTGTTTTCTTCACAGATGCTGCCAGACCTGCTGAGCTTTTCCAGCAACTTCTGTTTTTGTTCCTGATTTACAGCATCTGCAGTTCTTTCGGTTTTTATTTAATCAAACAATTCCACTTTTATTCTTGCAGTTCCGGAATAAGATCTTCTTCCGTATGCGGAAAGCAAACTTTTCTGGGCACTTTCGGGCAATGCTTATGCGGGGAATTGGTTGTCATCATGGATCCCTGAATAACCGGATCAAACAAACTGTTGAGATGTTGTTCAGGCGAGGCTATATCAAGGTCAGTAAATATTATTTAATATTGCAGTTTTTCAAAACCTTTCTTGTGCTGATGGGCTGTAGATGGCCATCAGGTTAACAGGCTGAAGACAGACTGGCTTCATTTTCATTTGTGCTTAGGACAGGATGTCACCATTTGGGCAAGCGTTTATTAACAGTCAACAACATTTCTGTGGGCCAGGTGACATAAGGATGGCAGATTTCCTTTCTGAAAGAGCATCAGTGAACCAGATTGTTACATGGTCACCATTGGGTTTACCTCGAATTCCAGATTTTATTTTTGTATTGAATTCAATCTTCATCATTTGGAAATGATTGGACCCCTATCTCCAGAACCTTAGCATGGGATTCTGGATTAGAGCCAAGTGGCAGCACCATGATACCATTGACCCCCTGTTGAGAGAGCAAACCCATCTAAGAGGAGGATTAATTGGGAGCAGGACCTCTTTTCCCAGTAGTATGGGTGAGTGCTGAAATGATCTGCTAGTTCTGTGACGGTTGCTAACTCTCCATTGCATTCAGGATAACATTGGACTGGTTTCCTTTATTCGCTTACAGGATGTGGGCATCGCTGGCTGTGCCAGCATTTATTGCCCATCCCTAATTGCCCAGGGGGCAGTTAAGAGTCAACCAACATTGCTGTGGGTCTGGAGTCACATGTAGGCCGGGGCAGGTAAGGATGGCAGTTTCCTTCCCTAAAGGACATTAGTGAACCAAATGGGCTTTTCCAACAATCGGCAATGGATTCTTGGTCATCACTGGATCCTTAATTCCAGATTTTGATTAATTGAATTCAAATTCTACCATCAGCCATGGAGAGATTCGAAGCCGGGTCCCCAGAACATAGCCTGGGTCTCTGAGTTAACAGTCCAGCCATTGCCTTCTTAAAGAGGCAATGATAGCATCGTACAGAGTGGTGAATGCCTTGGTCTGTGAGATCCCCTGGGTTGGTTTTAATCACCTGAGTGGACTAGAGGATAATTTGTGATCTTTGTGTGTGAAATAACTGCACAGAAGTCAGTATCCATCGCCAAGTTGCACTTTATTTACACTGGCTATGGCCTACCAGCTCAGAGTCAGTCCCTGAAGTATATTGTCTGTCTCGCTGTGGGGAGGCATGTGGCCAAGCATTGGCATTCCTGCTGCCATTTCGGAATGTTTACATCTCCCAGGAGATTATTTGGTTGTGGGGAGGTGGCTGGGGAGGTGAGGCTGGGGGATGGAAGAAGACCGTAATATGAAATAGCAACAAGAATAGGCCATTCAGCCCCTCTGCCTGCTCGAGGATCATGACTGTTGTTTAATACAGATACCCGAGGAACCATAGCATGAGGCAGTTTGTCGGAAGAGTCAGTATTTCCTTGTTTGTCAACCTTATTTATTTCTATGTTTTTAACTGCTAGCCTGACTGACCGATAAATAAAACTTACCGTTATTCCTTAAACAATGTATGAAATATTGTCAGGTATCAAGAATGACAAAACTTAGGGAAAATTTGAACAGGATCAAGTACAAGGAAATGGTTAATTTGTGGTATTAATTTTTAGTAGTGACTTGCATCAGAGTTGTTGTGAGTTGCTAAAAATTACGAAACATGTACCCATCAGTTATTCTTGTGAAAGTGAAGTCTGAATAAGGTCATCCTTCAAGACATGTGAATTTCTCATGAAGAGAGTGCAAGAAAATGGTGTCACAGGGGCAAGGTGCAAGACTAGGGGATATTAGAATACATTACCCAGTGTGTGAAAAGACTATTGGCCCATCGTTTTCATTGAAAATTGAATTCACTGATACCTTGCATCACATAGTTGACACTGAGCCTATGTGTAGCTATTTACAATAATAGTTATTTGTCTGCACATTTATTGGCAATCAGGACAACTTTTGTATAATTATTTTTCAAGAAAGCCAATAATTGCCTCTGAACACTTTTAATCATCTGAAATAGTTGAAATTTATAGATGAAAATGGCCACATACGCAGAAAGCTCTCTGAAGCTGTTGATTAAATTTTCACATCAGTGAAAATGGTTAAAACTGTTTCTTTTTTTTTTGTGAAGGTGGTTAGTTCCACATCAACACTTGCTTTGGGAATTAATATGCCATGCAAGACAACTGTCTTTCTTCAAGATTCAGTGCACCTGGATTCCCTCAGTTACAGACAGGTAGGAGATACAGATTATGGTCAAATAATTATAATTTTTTTATTCCTTCATGGGCTGTGGGAATCACTGGCTATGCCAACATTTGTGGGCATTTATTGCCCGTTCCCAATTGCTTTGCCAGCAGCTAAAAGAGAACTGCATTGGTCAGACTATCTAAAGATAGCAGAGTTCCTTCCATAGAGGACATTAGAATTTTTTACAACAGTCATTAATGGTGTCACTAGATTTTTTTTTAAAATATTCCAAATTTGTTATTTCAATTTCACCACTTGCTCTGGTGGGATTTGAACATGTCCCCCTCCCCGCCAAGAATTTGGCCAGGCCTCAGGGATGCTGGGATAGTGACCACGCCGTTGACTCCCCTAACTGTGCAGGCTAAGACTGATACTTTCTACGTGGGAGGTGGGGGGAGGAGGGTTGTCAGATAGAACATGGTCCTGAGCCCAATATGGATCCCTAGTGCAGCCCAATGTGAAAATATGGGGGCCCTGGAATTAATCATAATAGTGTAGGATTTCTCTGGGTCTTACCAGGTGGCATTGATCCTCCCTGACCCTGACTTTCCCCATTAAAATGTCTTGATAGATTTTTGGCCCTGAGATCTCTCCTTTACCCTGATAACCTCTTCCCACTGGGTAAATGTCTGGACTAATGCTAGGGGTCTTCCATTGTGATCACCTGACTGAATCAATGACTGAGCTACTGAATGACCGACTGAATATCAACAGCACTCGAGAGTCAAGAATTCCAAAGACTCACAGCCCTCTGAGTGATGACATTTTTCCTCATCCCAGTGCTATACGGCCAGCTCCTTACCCTAGCTCTATGACCCCTAGTCTGGATTGTCCAGCCAAGGATAACAGACAGTCAGCATCTACAGATGCAAAACCGTACCTACAGACATCAAACCTCTATGATCAAGACTTTACTTGACTCACAGCCTAAGTTTGAAATTTAATTGTGTTTCTTCACTTTCCAGATGTCAGGAAGAGCTGGGCGTCGTGGTATGGATAATCTCGGGAAGGTTATTTTTCTGAACGTGCCTTTGCCTAAAGTGCAACGACTGATAAAAGCTAACGTCCCTCAACTGAAGGGCCAGTTCCCCCTGAGCATAACCTTTGTGCTCCGCCTCATGTTATTAGCAGCTAGGGCCGATGACAAGATTGATGCTCAGGCCAAGGTACTTTGCTCATTGCTTCTCTCTTTCTGTCAATGTCCTCTCCCTGTTCCCTTTCTGCGTTGCTGCTACCAAATCCAATTGATCAGTCATGCTTCTGGTCCCTGCCCAGTAAACCTCAATTTTATGATTCTCTTTGTTTTCAAATCCCTTCATGGCTTCACCCCATCTCTTCCCAATCACAGCTCCGTCATCTCTGCAGTCTTCCAATTCAAGTATCTCTGTTTTAGATCGTCTTGCCTTTGCAACTTCGCTCGAACACTAAGCCCTGTATTCCCTCCTTAAACCTCACCATCTCACTCCTGTTTTGAGATTCTTACTCCCTTTGTGTGGTTTGGTGCCAAATTCTATTTGTTTCTACTCCAGTGAAGCAACTTAGCATGATATATTGCGTAAAAGATAACATAAGTACAAATTGTTGTTTTACTGAGTGAATGAGGTTTAAGGCAATGTGGTATTCACAAGAGTTTAGCACTTGTGCAGAAGATGAAGACAACGTCAGGACTGGTTGTAATATTAAGCTCCTACCCCTTTTGTAATTATTGTGTAATTGCAATGGTGAAATTGAAGGATTTTTATAAGGCCAAGCTCAAAGGGCTGTGAATCGAGATGGACAGATGGAGCTAAGCTGCAGGTCAACCACGACTGTGTTGAATGACAGCTTTCAGGGGCTGAATGACCTTTCTGTGCTCCATATGTTCCTTTCTTTCTTCCTATCTAATTCCATCAAGCGAGTGATTGAGTCTTATACTTCCTTTTTAAAACATTTATTCATGGGATGTGGGCATTGCTGGCTAGACCAGCATTTATTGCCCAGTCCCAGTTGCCCATTGAAAAGCTGGTGGTTGTAATGATGGTTACAAGGTCAGCCAGGTGGACACCACAGAATGTGAGTTCCCTGATTGGGGATGTTAATCCGGTCCAATCAGGGAGCCCTGGTTGACAGATAAGAACAGGAGTTTTAGGGATCCTGTTCACTCTGAGAGCTTGCTCTGAGGGAGCTGTAGCAGTGTCAAGGCTTTCTACATGTAGATAAACGGTGACTTGGTGACGGTGGAGTTATTTTAGTGTGAGCTGCCTTCTTAAACATGCTGCAGCCCACGTGCTGTAGGTTGACCAACAATGCCCTTAAGGAGGGAATTCCAGAATTTTGACACAACAAACTATGGAGGACCTTGCTGTGGGCTGTTACATTTTCATGCGTTACAACAGTGACCAGACTTTGAAAGGATTTCGTTGGCTATAAAGTGCATGAAAACACACTGCAATCCTGAAAAGTTACTGCACAAATGTAACAACTCTTTTCCCGTTCTATGTTGTGATGACAATTTGAATCTGTACCCCTTGTGACCCACCACTATGCATTAGTGTGAAGTAATTCTGCTTTCTGTGATTACTGTATCTAGACTAATCAAGCTAATTCTCAGCACATTTTACCTCTCTGCATTTCAATGTTGATAGTCTGTTATCTTTGTTAATTCTGCAGCACTGTCTTGGATGCCATTAAACTAAACATCTTCAAAACACCTGCAATTATATTTATCCCTGTTGTGTAGGATAGGATAGGTTGACCCACAATGCTGTCAGGGAGGGAGTTTCAATTTTCTCTCTCTCTTTGTCTCAGTTTCACTCTCACTCTCTCTCGCATGCTCTCTCTCTCTCTCTCGCTCTTTCTCTCTTTCGTTCATTGATACCTAATAGTTGAGAGTGAAGGCGAGAATGAGAATTGCTGTCTGAATGTGAGTGCGTTTCTCAGAAGGAAAGGATGGCTGTGGATGAGGAGCAGGACGGGAGGAAGTTGGGGAGATAGGTGGATGGAGGACAGGGAAGGGGAACAGAGAGAAGACAAGAGTTGAGAGAGAGGACAAGACAAGGCAGTAAGTGGGCTGAGGTCATGAATGGAATAAGCTGCCGAAACAATGAGAGGATGTCTTCTTCATTGATGCAATCTTTATCTTACCAAGTTTGTTTTTAAAATAATCTTTTGTCTTAACAGGTACTTTCAGCCCTACAACATTCCATGATGACCTTCAATCAACCCAAAAAGCAGAACATTGTTAAATTCTACTTCCTGTTCTCTCTGCAGTTTCTGCTTAGAGAAGTGAGTTGATCAATGTCACATCTAATCTACCATGTCAAGAGAATTCCCAGGTTTTTGCAACATCCTGGCTCAAATAGTTAGGACGCTGTTTCCAATTCCTGGTGTTCCATTGCTGGAAGTATACCTAAATTCCCAATCTCCTCACTTATGGAGCCATAGAGTCATGCAGCATAGAAGCACACTCTTCGGGCCAACCAGTCCATGCTGATCATAATCCCAAACTAAACTAGTCCCACGTGCCTGCTCCTGGCCCATATCCTTCCAAACATTTCTTATTCATGCACCTATCCAAAAGTCTCTTATGCTTTATAACTGTAGCCACATCTATGACTATGTTTGGAAATTCATTCCAAGTAAAAGCACTGCCTGTGTGAAAAGATTGCCCCTCATTTTTTAAAAATCATCCCCCTCTCGTTCTTAAAAATATGCCCCCTTGTTTTGAACTACCCCAGCCTAGAGAAAAGCCTCCTGCTATTCAACTTATCTATTCATCGATTTATAAACATCTATAAGGTCACTGCGCCCCCCCAGCCCACACATACACACACACACCAACCTCCTATGCTCCGGCAAAAAAAGTCCCAGCTTATCCAGCTTCTCATTATAACTCAAACCCTCCATTCCTGGCAACATCCTGGTAAATCTCTTGTGAATCCTCGCCAGCTTAAAAATATCCTTCCTATAACATTCCCGTGAAGTTACAGCTGAGGGAATGGTATCAGCTCCAAGGGTTTCCAGGTGATAGTAAAATTACCTCTCAACTCCCTCCAAAGAGGGAAATCCGCTTTCAAAAGTTAAACTTAATCTGGATTTGTCAGTTACATCAGAAAGTGATGCTGTAATTGGCACATTGATGGATGTATGACATTACACCATTTCCAAACCCCAATCTTTGCACCATTGTAGGGTTGACCAAACTGTGCGTATACTTGCACAACACCATTACAAATCCTGTGACAGGTGTTATGGACCAGACCAGACCCCCTCAAAAGATTTTAAGAAAGTAGATTAGATCTTAACTTCTTCATATTTTAAAGGTAGATGTGAAGTGCTGTGTTCCAGATGCAATGTGACTGGCCAAACTACTCGACGTTAAGTAAAACACAATTTATTCAAATACAATAGTTAAAATACAATGAAAAGAAAAGGAATTTAGAATAACTTAACTCTATTGGAAAACTTGACCAAACAATAGATATAGTACCTATTACTAGTTAACTGTTCCAACATAGCACTGTCCCAGGGTGGCACAGTGGCTCAATGGTTAGCACTGCTGCCTCACAGTGCTAAGGACCTAGGTTTGATTCCACCCTCAGGTGACTGTCTGTATGGAATTTGCACATTCTCCCTGTGTCTGCGTGGGTTTCCTCTGGGTGCTCTGGTTTCCTCTCAAAGTCCAAAGATGTGCAGGTTATGTAGTTTGGCCATGCTAAATTGCTCATTGTGTCCTGGGATGTGTAGATTATGTGGATTAGTCATTGGGGAATGCAGGGTTACAAGGATGGGGGAGGGGGTGTTTAGTCTGGGTGGGATGTTCATTGGAGAGTTGGTGTGGACTTGTTGGGTTGAATGGCCTGTTTCCAAGCTGTAGGGACTCTATAAACACACCTCTTGGCAATAAAAGGAAAATTTGGAAAAATAGATTTGTCTCACAGCAGAGAGAAATCCCAGCTTCTAGCTGTAACTGGGAGAGGATGAAGCTAAAAGCTAAAAGAAAAAATCTAGAAATCCCATTCTTTAAAAGCTGGGTACACCCAACCATGATGCATCTATTGTTCCAACTTTAGAAAAAGTGCTAAGGCCTCACAAGCTGTTTACTTTACTGGCTTTCCAACTTGGCACCTCTGTACTCAAAATTCTCGATTTAAAAAATGGGCAAAATAACCTCTTAAAGCCGCAGCATCGTTACACAGGACAGGATTAACATTTCGGTGTGAAATAATTCCTGGGATGGTGGGATTTACGTATGAGAATAGGTTAAATCAGTTCAAATTATATTCTCTGAATTTCAGAAGAATGAAGGGGGGAATCGCACAGAAAAGTATAAAATACCAACAAGACAAAATAGGGTAAGATGCAAGAACATGTTCCAGGGGCATTCACATTCAGGGCTCATAGTCTAAGGATATGTGGTAATCCATTTAGGACACAGATGAGGAGAAATTTCTTCACCCAGGCGTTGCTGAGCCTGTGGAATTCACAACCACAGGAAGCAGATGAGGCCAAAGCATTGTATGATTTTAAGAAGGAATTGAATACAGAACTTGGGGTTAAAGGGAGTAAAGGACTGAAAGGGGAAAAAGCGGGCACACAGTACTGAGTTGGATAATCATAATGAATGGTGGAGTAGGTTCAAAGGGCCGAATGGCTGCTCCTAATTTCCATCAAGTCATAATTAATAAATCCAAGAGAAATCTTATTATCGACAGAGCAGTGGATCTCACTGGTGCAGGGAGTAGTTAAGGCAAGTAGAATAGAACCAATCAATCCTTCCACAAACAGCAGTTTGGAGATAGTCCTGACGAAAAGCTGACTTCCCTGCTCCTCAGATGCTGCCTGACCTGCTGTGATTTTTCCAGCTCCCACATTTATTGACTCTTCCATAAACAGCAACGTGATCAATGATAGGTTAATCTCTTTTTGTGATATTGTTTGAGGGTTAAATATTGGTCCAGTGAGGGTGGGGAGGTCAGGCTGCTGCGTGGATTTGGAACTCCAACAATCTTCTTCCAAACAGTAGCCCAGGGATCGTTTACATCCCTCTGAGGAGTAGGTAGGGCCTTGATTGGGCACCTTAGCTGAAAGACAGCACTTTTGACTGTTCGGCATGTAGCAGTAAAAGGTAAAGTTGTCATAGTCTCAGACAGCTGGTCACCCATTAGAGAGACGGAGAGAGAGAGATCGTTGACTGGTGATGGTTTAACCTGAGGGTCCCCACAACTGAGCCGACAGGAGAGATTGAAAGACGGAACTTGATCGTAGCCTGAGGTGGTATGGGAATTAAAACCATGCAGTTGGCATAACTATGCACCCCAGCCAACAGACCCCCAAAATTCAAATTTCTCCATCTGCAGTGGTAGGATTTGAACCGTGTCCCCTTAGCTAGGACCCCTGGGTTAGGAGTCCAGTGATAATGTCATATCACCATCACCTCCCTCCTTTGCATTGATTGGGACATTTAAATGAAAGCAGAAATGGATGATCAATGGCTCTACTTGAGAGAAATTACCCCTGGTGCCCCAACCAGTCAATATTTCTCAGGCAACAGAGGGCAGCTTTTTCAGCCAGTTCCCGCAAGCAATATGCAAACAATATATGCGGAAGCTTGCTGTGCACAAACTGGCTATTACGTTACACTGTGGACAATACTTTAAAAGGGTGTTTTAGTGGTTCGCATTGCTGCCTGACAGCGCTAGGGATCTGTGTTCAATTCCAGTCTGTGGAAATGTCTGTGCGGTTTTGCCCTGGGTGCTGTGGTTTCCTCCCACAGTCCAAAGCGCAGGTTAGCTGGGTTGGCCATGGGAAATGCAGGGATAGGGTAAGGGGATGGGTCTGGGTTGGATGCCCTTTGGAGGATTAAGTGTAGACTTGATGGGCTGAATGGCCTGCTTCCACACTGTAGGGCATTCTACGATTTCAGCTGTAAAGTGTTTTAGGATATAGTGTCCAAATGCAAGTCTTTCTCTCTTTAATCAGAGAAAACTTATGTTTAAAGTGAATAGTAATACTGTAATTTGAGCTAAAGAGTAAAACAAGATGCTAACTGAATTCAATGATTGGTCACTCTAGGGCCATCTGGATCAAGAGTGTCAGCCTCAGGGATTTGCAGGCCTGGTGATGCACATACATTATCATGAACCAGCCAACTTTGTCTTCATCCATTTCCTGGTGGAAGGTCTGCTGCACAAAATCTGTCGGCCTCTGAAAAGAAGTGAGTTGAAAGCATTTGCCGGTAAATTCCTGGGATGGGGCAAGGGCTCCTTGGCCTGAAGAACCATGTGGCTGGCGCATAAGTGGAAATCCTGCATGCATGAGTGAAATGAGGCCTCCATCAATCATACGGGCCAAATGTCCTCCTGCTGTGCTTTAAGGACTCTGTGACACATCTGATCCCCGATGGGAAAAGGATGGAAAGAGTGACTGAGCTGAGAATCTGTTCCCTACCCCTCCCCCCATCCTTCAAATTAGGCTGCAGAATAGATAACATTGACCTGAAGTGTGGTTAAGTGCCTTCAGCAATGCAGCATTCCCACAGCAGTAGCGCTAAAGTAGCTGGACAAGTCGTGAACACGTTCACTGTTCAGCAAAAGGCATGAGTGCTAGAGACTGAGTCAAACAAGACTCTGCATAGCAGGAAGAAATATTCCTGAATATTGAAAGATAAGGCCAGGAGTGAGCTCAAATGGCCCCTCAAAGCTGTTTCACCATCATTAGGGTCTGCGTATCCTGGCTGAAAACTCCTCCACCAGCCATGTAACTTCCCACAAGAAAAGGGGAAAACCAAAACCATTTAAGGAAAAATTAAATCCAGAGAATTTCTATCCGAACTACCACCAGACAAATAGAATTCAGTCCAGGAGATTGCACGGACCAAACAGACTGCTTTGCAGAACACCTACGCTCAGTTCGCAATAAACAACTGCACCTCCCAGTCGTGAACCATTTCAACTCCCCCTCCCATTCCTCAGACGACATGTCCATCCTGGGCCTCCTGCAGTGCCACAACGATGCTACCCGAAGCTTGCAGGAACAGCAACTCATATTCCGCTTGGGAACCCTGCAGCCCAATGGTATCAATGTGGATTTCACAAGCTTCAAAATCTCCCCTCCCCCTACCGTATCCCAAAACCAGTCCAGCTCGTCCCTGCCTCCCTAACCTGTTCTTCCTCCCACCTATCCCCTCCTCCCACCTCAAGCCACGCCCCCATCTTCTACCTACTAACCTCATCCCGCCCCTTTGACCTGTCCCGTCCTCCCTGGACTGACCTATCCCCTCCCTAACTCCCCACCTACACTCACCTTTACTGGCTCCATCCCCGCCTCTTTGACCTGTTTGTTTCCTCTCCACCTATCCTCTTCTCTATCCATCTTCTATCCACCTCCCCCTCTCTCCCTATTTATTTCAGAACCCCCTTCCCCTCCTCCATTTCTGAAGAAGGGTCTAGGCCCGAAACGTCAGCCTTCCTGCTCCTCTGATGCTGCTTGGCCTGCTGTGTTCATCCAGCTCTACACCTTGTTATCTCAGATTCTCCAGCATCTGCAGTTCCTACTATCTCTCATTCAATCAGTTGTGATCTCTGTCTTAGTCAGGAAGGGCAGACCCAGTGCCATGACACATACGCACACACAGACGCACGCACACACACACACACGCACACGCAGACACACACACAGAACACACACACACACGCACACAGAGACACACACACACACACACACACTCATAGAGACACACGCACACAGGCACGCACACGCAAACAGGCACACACATACATTAAACACACAGAACACACACACACACATTACATGCTCACATGCACACACACAGGATGCGTACACACACACACACACACACACACACACACACACACACACACACACACACACACACACACACACACACACACACACACATCGCAGTGATGTTTTCCAGAGGCTCATTCCTTTTTGGGAATGTGAGATGCATAGATGCACAACATGCCAACACAACAATGTGTGCTTGAAGGCTCAGTAATTGTCTCCTGATGCTTCACCCTGTTTTTCAGCTGGTTTTGTCACTACAATACAACCAGAGTCCTCCTGATAGGATAACTCCCTTGTTTCGCACTTGCTTATGAAAGACTGTCTGTTTCTTATTTGCTTTCCTTTCTGATCCGGACGCTGAGCTGAAATGTGGATGAATTTGGTGCCTCACTCTGATCTGTCTCCTCCAGCTTTGTTTAAAGGATGCCAGATGGTGCTGTCTATGACTCGAGAAATCAAGCCAAAATGGCAGCCTCCCAGTCACTTGCACAAAGGGTCATGGCAAAAGATAAATATGGATGCCCCTGGGAAGCTGAAACTGAAAGCTGAAAGTCATTGGAATTTTCAAAATCTAGACCAAAACACCCAGGACTTCTTAAAGGATCATAGAACCTCACAACAGACAAAGTCTTACCGCCCATCATGGCTTTACTGGCTCCTATAAAGAGCTGACCAATTAATTCCACGCTGCCCTGTTATCTCCCCATAGCTTAAGAGTTACTTTTCTGGTTTTATTAAGGTGCTAAGATATAGGAACAGAATTAGGGCATTCGGCCCATCAACTCAGCTCTGCCATTTGACCATGACTAAGATTTTTCTCAACCCCATTCCCCTATCTTCTCCCAGTAACTTTTGATCCTCTTACTAATCAAGAATTTATGTATCTCTGTCTTAAATACAATCAATGACTTGGCCCCCACAGCCCTCTGCAGCAACGAGTTCCACAGATTAACTGAAGAAATTCCTTCTCATCCCAATTCCAAAGGATTGTTCCTTTACTCTGAGGCTTTACCCTTGGATCTGAGTCTCTCCTGCTAGTGGAAACATTGCCCTTTTGCAAAATGCATTTAAACAATTCGAAGCAGTTAATAAGGTATATGCGTATGTTGGGCTTTAATAGTAGGGGCATAGAGTATAAGAGCAAGGAGGTGACGTTGAACTTGTACAAGACATTTGTTGGACATCAGCTGAAGTGTTATGTTCCACTGTGATTGTCACACTAAAAGAAAGATGTGAATGCATAGCAAATCTGTGATTCTGTGAAATAACTACTGCATGTGCTTGTGTAAGAGTTGCATAGGTGAGCGTCCAGAAGTGATTTACATCAATGAGAAGCTTCAGTTACAAAGATGAATTAGAAAAGTTAGGATTGTTCTTCTTGGAGAGAAGAAGGCTGAGACGAGATTTGATAGACTATTTTAAAATTGTGAGTGGTCTGGATAGAGTAAATAGGGAGAAGCTGTTCCCTTTTGTAAAAGAACAAAAGGGCATTAAAGTGATCTGCAAAAGAAGCAAAAATGATGTGAGGAAAAAGACTTTTCACTCAGTGAGCAGGCAGGGTGTGGAACCTACTGCCTGGAAGTGTGGTGGAGAAAGGTTTAATTGAGACATTCAAGAGGGGTATTGGATAGAAATTTGGATATTATTTGGTGCAGAGACATGGGGGACAAGCAGGAGATTGTCATTTGGTGATGTGGCTTATACAACAAACAAACATGATGAATAAAATGGCCTTCATTTGCAAAATAGCAAATTTGTGTTTCTGTGACATAACTACTGTATGTGGTTGTGTAAGATTTGCATGTTTGAGACTGACTTATAGGCACAGGGGGTGTCCTTTGTAAGCGTAATACTTTTGAGGGGGTTGAGTTCCACGCTGGGTTTTTGGAGCTTCTGAAGTTCTGGCAATGACATTGACCCAGGTTGCTGGCCATGGTCCTGGATTCAGCATGGAATGGCTATTCCAGGTGTACCTACCAGCCTGAGAGTGTACCCGCCGCTGATATTGCTGATGACATCACTAACTCTGCCTCCACACCCAGTTCCAACCCAGCCACCAGCTCAACACCCAGCCCCAGCCTCAAACCCTGCCAGGTATTCACCATCCCCCCAGACCTCCCCCTCACTGAGGATGAATGGTCAGTCGTCAGCGAAGGACTGACCTTCATCCCCCTCCACCTGAACATCAATGAATACCGCTCACGCCTGGATCTCAAACAGTTTTTCAGCGGCCTCCGCCTCCGCACTTATTTCTTTAACTACGAACCTAACCCTCCCTCTGCAGACCCCTTCTCCCGCCTCCAACACAGCCCATCCTCCTGGACACCACCCCAAGGCCTCCTGCCCTCCCTCAATCTTTTCATCTCCGACTGATGACGCAACATTGATCGCCTCAACCTCTCCACCCCTCTCACTCACTCCAACCTCTCCCCCACAGAATGTGCAGCCCTCCGCTCCCTCCACTCCAACCCTAACTTCACTACCAAACCCGCAGATAAGGGGAGGGGGGTGTGCGCAGTAGTGGTATTGGCTCATTGACCTTTACATAGCCGAGATCAGGCACCAACTTTCTGACACCTCCTCCTACCGCCCCCTTGATCATGACCCCACCCCTGACCACCAAAACATCGTCTCCCAAACCATCCTTAACCTCATCACCTCAGGTGACCTCCCACCCACAGCCTCCAACCTCATCATTTCCCAACCCTGCACCGCCTGTTTCTATCTCCTTCCCAAAATCCATAAACCCAACTGCCCTGGCCGACCCATTGTCTCTGCCTGCTGCCCCACTGAACTTATCTCCGCTTACCTTGACTCTGTTTTCTCCCCCTTGGTCCACAAACTCCCCATCTACGTCCAGTAGACTACCCACACCCTTCACCTCCTTCAAGATTTCTAATTCCCCGGCCCCCAACACCTCATCTTCACTATGGGCATCCAATCCCTGTATGCTTGCATTCCCCATGCAGATGGCCTAAAAGCCCTCCGCTTCTTCCTCTCCTGCAGGCCTGATCAGTCCCCCTCTAACGATGCCCTCATCCACTTAACTGAACCCTTAACAACTTCTCTTTTAAATCCTCCCACTTCCTACAGACAAAGGGGGTGGCCATGGGTACCCGCATGGGCCCAAGCTATGCCTGCCTTTTTGTAGGATATGTGAAACAGTCCCTCTTCCGTACCTACGCTGGCCCTAAACCCCACCTCTTCCTCCGTTACATTGATGACTGTATCGGCGCCGCCTCGTGCTCCCACGAGGAGCTCGAACAGTTCATCCACTTCACTAACACCTTCCACCCCAACCTTAAGTTCACCTGGACCATCTCTGATGTCTGTCTCTCCTTCCTGGACTTCTCTGTCTCCATCTCTGGTGACCACCTGGAAACTGATATCTATTTCAAGCCCACCGACTCCCACAGCTACCTAGACTACACCTCCTCTCACCCAGCTTCTTGCAAGAATGCGACCCCCTATTCCCAATTCCTCTGCGTCCGCCACATCTGCTCCCAAGTTGGGGTGTTCCACTCCTGAACATCCCAGATGTCCTCCTGTTTCAAAGAACATAATTTCCCCCCTTCGGTGGTTGAAAATGCCCTCAACCACATCTCTTGTGTTTTTTCCACACCTCTGCCCTCATATTCCCTCCCACCAACAAAAACAAAGACAGAAATCCTCCTTGTCTTCACATATCACCCCATCAACCTCTGTATCCAACGTATCATTCTCCGCCACTTCCGCCACCTACAATCCGACCCCACAGCCAAAGGTATATCTCCCTCCCCACCCCATCTGCTTTTCATAGGGACCGCTCACTCCGCGACTCCCTTGTCCCCTTCTCCCCACTAACCACACCACCCCCAGTACCTTTCCCTGCAACCGCAGGAAGTGCTACACCTGCCCCTACACCCGGGGCATCACCTCCACTCAAGGCTCAAAGCAAACCTTCCACATCAGACAGAGGTTCACCTGCACATCCGTCAACATGGTCTACTGCATCCACTGCTTCCGATGTGGCCTCCATTACATTGGTGAGACCAAGCAGAGGCTCGGAGACCATTTTGTAGAGCACCTGTGCTCTGTATGCGACAAACGACAACACCTTCCAGCCGCGAACCACTTCAACTCCCCCTCCCACTCCCTGGGCGACATGTCCATCCTGGGCCTCCTCCAGTGTCACAATGAGGCCACCCGCAAACTGGAGGAGCAGCACATCATATTCCGCCTCAGGAGCCTGCAGCCCGATGGCCTGAACGTGGATTTTACCAGTTTCTTCAAAATCTCCCCACCCCTGGCCTCCTCCCATGACTAACCCTCCCTCTCATGCCCGCCTCCTCGACCTGACACAACCTGCCCATCTTCTCTCCCACCTATCCACTCCTCCCACCTCACTGACCAATCCCCACCACTGCCTACCTGCACTCACCTATCACCATCCCACCTACCTTCCCCAGCCCCACCCTTCCTCTCTCTATTTCTGAGCTCCCTTCCCCTTCCCCCATTTCTGATGAAGGGTCCCCACCTGAAACATCAACTTTCCTGCTCATCTGATGCTGCCTGGCCTGCTGTGTTCCTCCAGCTCCACTCTGTATTATACATACCAGTATGTCTGACATTTCAACAGCCAGAGAAAAATTGCTGAAAAGCCCAGTGGATTGTTTCCACCTAGCCCTCTTGTAAAACCCATACAACATATCCAAAATAGAAAAGCTTTTGGAGTCAAAAGTTTGGTGTTGAGTTATACATACATGGTGCAAAGAACTAAAGATTTTGTGGATGTAGGTTATGGGTTGGCTTTTACACAAGTTTACTTGAGTGTATAAGTTATTCATCTATAGAATGCAGACTCAAGCATCTCTTTATCATAGTATTATACAGTAGTACAGCACAGACAGAGCCCATTCAGCCCAACAGCTCACCCAAAGAGCTATCCCATTTGCCGCATTCAGCCTGTGCTTTGCTCATATCCCTGAAATATTTTTTCTTGGTGTTATTTGTTGACTATTTCTTTCTGAATGCTGTTCAAAAGACTGGTTGAACAAATGTCAGATCATTATTGAGAATCAAAATACTGACATGTATTGGTGAGGATTAGAAATTGAACCGAAATAAGGATGCTTGAGTTACTCTACATAGTTTTGAGAATTTCTTGCCTCATTTCAATTTGCGTTGTGGGTAGGCAGATGTTGTTAAGATCTAAGGTTTTCCATTATTTTTGGAATTTTTTTGTCCACTCTCCTACGAAAATAGATACAAAATGCCTCTTCAAAACCTTTGCCATTTCTTTGCTTTCATTATTCATTCCCCAGGCTTAGCTCCTGAGGAACCAATTCTCACTTTCACTATTCTGTTCCTTTTTATTTAGGTGTAGAACTTTTTCTTTTCTATTTTCACATTTCCTTGTTGATTTTCTCCCCTATTGCTCCCTCTTTATTATATTTTAATCATCCTTTGCTGGTTTCTAAAACTATTATTTTGTTTTTTGATTTATTGTTGCCACATGTATATAAGTACAGTGAAAAGTTTTGTTTTGTGTGCAGTACAGGCAGATTATAACATACAATGACATACAGATTATAGGGTGCATACAGGGTTATGGCTGCACAGGAGATGCCCAAAAGCAAGATCAACTTTCGATTTGAAATTTGAGAGCTCCATTCATAAGTCTAATAATGGCAGGGAAGAAGCTGTTCTTGAATCTGTTGGTACGTGTATTTAAGCTTTTGTATCTTCTGCCTGATGGAAGGGGTTGGAAAAGAGTACAACCAGGTTTGGAGGGGTCTTTGATGTTAGCTGCCTTTCCACGGCAACGAGAATTGAAGGTGAAGTCCATGTATGGGAGGTTGGCTTATGTGATAGTCTGGGCTGTGTTCACAACTTTCTGTAGTTTGTTACAGTTTGGTCAGAGCAGTTGCCATACCAAGCTATGGTACACTCAGACAGTATGCTTTCTATGGTGCATCTGTAGAAGTTGGTGAGGGTCCTTCTGGATTGCTGAGCTACTGCTAAACTTCACAACATTGTATACATTTTCTTTCCATTTGATATCATCCTTCTTCAAATTCTTACTTGGTCATGCTAACGTTGATCTTGCCTAGCAATGTAGCCTGTATGCCATTGTCTAAGTCTTTTTGATCTGTACATTCTTTGCTACTATGATCTGCCTGCAACGCTTGCAAACAAAGCTTTTCACTGTATTTTGGTACAAGTGACAAAAAATCAATCAATCAATCAATCAATGGATTGGATGTCTCACTGATTATGTGACACCAACCTGCGCTGTTAGCAGCTTCCAACTAAAAAGATTACTATTTAATCCTATGAACAGATTCAAAGCTGTTTTCAGAGGACGTGATGGAGACCTTAGTTCTCATACTGGCAAACCTATTTGGAAGGAGATATCTACCACCCTGTTTAGAAGAAGAGAACCTTACTTTTGATCAGTCAAAGGTGAGTGATGGGCGTGATAATGTGGCTAAAAATCCATACCTACGTTCCTCTACCATTTTCATAAACTAATTCTTTGACAGAAGGACCAGAAATTAGGCCAAGCTTGCCTGTGGGCTCGAAGACTTCCATATCAGAGAAGCAGCACGGTGGTTCAGAGGTTAGCACTCCTGCCTCATAGCACCCGGGACCTGGGTTTGATTCCACCCTTGGGTATCTGCCTGCGTGGAGTTTGCACATTCTCCCCGTGCCTACGTGGGTTTCCTCTGGGTGCCCCGGTTTCCTTCCACAGTCCAAAGGAGTGTGGGCTAGGTGGATTGGACATGGGAAATTGCACATGGTGTCCAGGGATGTGCAGGCTAGGTTGATTGGCCGTGGTAAATGCAAGGTTATGAGGATAGGGTGGTGGGGGGGTGCTGAATATGGGTGGGATGCCTTTGGAGGGTTAGTGTGGACTCAATGGACCAAATGGCCTCTTTCTGCACTTTCATGATTCTACGATTCTAAGTGAGGGGCTCTTCACACAAGACTTTTCCCCAGCCCTCATTTGGGTACCGTGTGCCATGCCACTTTAGAGATGCAGGTCCTTTAGTTGTCAAGCAGAACAGCTCTGGAGTTGATCGGGAGCAGGTTAAGCTCATTGCATGTTGAACTTTAAGAGCTGGGATGACTCCCACCGTCCAACTCCAGTTTGATTTATCTCTTTGCCCTTCTCCCTACCTCCCTCTCATCCTTGATGGCTTTCATTGCCTTTGAGGGGCTTTGAATGTGAATTAATCAATTGGGAAACATGACTGATTTACTGGTGGTGGTTAATTTAAAAACAAAACATGATTTGGCGATGGGGAAGAAACGACGTTCAGCTTGTGTAAGAGTACTTCTGGACATTGAAAAGAAAAAAAAAAGAGACAGACAGCTGGGCTTCCAGAACTGAGGCAGTGGTAACATCACTAAGCTAGTACTCCAGACCACCCAGAAGATGTTCTGTGGGAACATGGATTTGACATTCACCTGGGAAATGATGAAATTTGAAGTTAAAGAAAGGTGAAATCTGAACCAAAAAATATTAAATGAGTTGGCTCTGGTGGGGGTAATGGGCTAATGACATGATTGCTAGATTATTAGTCCAGAGACTCAGATAACATTTAGAGACATGGGTTCAAATCTCACCATGGGATGAGATGGGATGATGGAATTTGAATCCAATAAAAACATGTTATTGAAAGTCTAGTGATGACCATGGAACAGTTGTCAATTATCACTAAAACTCATCAGGTTTACTAATGTCCTTTAGGGAAGGAAACTGCTGTCCTTACCTGGTCTGGCCTACATGTGATTCCAGACCCACAGCAATGTGATTGACTCTTAACTGCCCTCTGGGCATTCGGAGAGGGGAATATACACAGGTCTAGCCCACATGCTTATATCCTGAGATGAATTAAAAAAAGTAGAGACAACAAGGTGCAGGGCTGGATGAACACAGCAGGCCAAGCAGCATCATAGGAGCAGAGAGGCTGACGTTTCAGGCCTAGACCCAGCCCTGCACCTTGTTGTCTCGGATTCTCCAGCATCTGCAGTTCCTACTATCTCTAATTAAAAAAAGTAGTTGGGATCTGATGTATTCCACCCCCTATCTACCTAACTCTCCCTCATCTTCGGTGGTGTGCCTTACCCTTAACGGGTTTTGGATTAAATTGGAAAATGGGGGTGATTTACTGGCAGTGGTTAATAGATGGAAAAAAATACCATGAGTGAGTTGGCGATGGGATAAAGAAATTGGCTATTTAGGAGCACAGTGTAAGAGTTGGGATCTGAGGGCAAGTGGGAATGTAATGGGAATGTCACTGCCCTAGCTATGTAATCATCATTAAAACCCATCTCATTTTGAGGGGGTAGGAGGGAAAAAAAAATTGCAGTTTGAAGGGTCTGTGTGGTGTAATGTTAGTGTCCCTAC
The DNA here is from genome assembly GCF_021869965.1 of Rhincodon typus. NCBI lineage: Eukaryota > Metazoa > Chordata > Chondrichthyes > Orectolobiformes > Rhincodontidae > Rhincodon > Rhincodon typus. The sequence continues at coordinate 119,614,699 of NC_063334.1, forward strand.
CTCTGAGCCAAGGGACCTTGGTTCAAGTCACATCTGTTCCAAAGTGTGAAGACACATCTCTGAACAGAACAATTAAACATTCTGCCCCTGATGAGCAGTCCTTATTAATTGTTACTACTTAGTTGTTTCAATCAGTTAATTTTGGTGGTGGGTCTTCAAAAGAAAAGGCTTTGTTTTCTTGAAAACAAAGAGTTGATTTCTCCTCTGTTGTTTTACCCTCTGCCTTAATATTTGCACGTAGCTCTCCACTCATTCAAGCTTGCTATCCTATAAATTCCCCAGTTGGCCTGAGTCTCTATTTTATGTTATGTGACATTTCTAATTATGCATGCCAATAGATCAGATTCGCTATCAAAAGCTTTTTTGTCTGATATCTCGTCAACTGCCTTTTGGAAATTCAAATCTACTCCTCCTACTGGTTCCATTTATCCACCTTGCTTGTTACACGTTTGAACAGTGGTAATTGATTTATCAAACATGGGTTCCACTTCAGAAAACTGATTCTTTTTTGATGGTCTGCTCCTTCACTATAGATTCCAACATACAGGTTTTCCAAGGCTTTAGGAAAGCAACTGCTATGTTGGCCTTTAATATAAGAGGGTTTGAGCATAGAGCATTGGAGAGACACAATATTGTGTGCAGTTGATACCATAAGATGTAAGAGCAGAAGTAGACCATTCAACCTATCGATTCTGCTCCACCATTTAATAAGATCATCAATGATCTGATAATCAGTTTCCTGCCGTTCCCTATAATCCTTGATTGCCTTTCTGATTAAAAATCCATCTGTCTCAGCCTTGAAAACACTTAACTACCCAATGCTGACAACTGACTGTGGTAAAGAATTCCAAAGATTGACCACCCTCTGAGAGAAAAGCCTTGCCCTAAAGCCTGTCCACCATCTACAAGGCACAAGTCAGGAGTGTGATGGAATACTCCCCACTTGCCTGGATGGATGCAGCTCTAACAACACGCAAGAAGCTTGACACCATCCAGGACAAAGCAGCCCGCTTGATTGGCACCACATCCACAAACACCCACTGTGATGTGGAATCAAAAAAAGTAATTTCTCTCCATCGCTGTCTGAAATGATAGCCTCTTGGTCTGAGATGACCCTCTCTCCACAAGGAGAAACAATCTTTCCACAGTTATCCTTTTTAAGTCTCCCAAGAATCTTACATATTTCAATAACATTACCATTCATTCCATTAAACTCTAATGAGTACACATCTAACCTACTCAATGCCTCTAATGAGACAGTCCCTTCATATCTGGGATCAGCCTAGTGAACCTTCTCTGGACTGCTTCCAATTCTAGTATGTCTTTCCAGGATCCGAGGGCACAGCCTTAGAGTAAAGGGAAGACCTTTTAGAATGGAGATAAGGAGAAACTTCTTCAGCCAGAGAGTGGTGAATCTATGGAATTCACTGCCACAGGAGGCTGTGGAGGCCAGGTCATTGAGTACATTTAACTCTGAGATAGATAGGTTCTTGATTGTCCAAGGGATCAAGGGTTACGGGGAGAAAGTAGGAGAATGGGTTGAGGAACTTATCAACCATGATTGAATGGCAGAGCAGACTCGATGGGCTGAATGGCCTAATTTCTGCTCCTATGTCTTATGGTCTTATAAGGAGACCTGAACTGTTCACAGCATTCCAGTGTGGTCTAACTAGTGCTGTGTATAGTTTTAGCAAGATTTCCCCATTTATATGGTCCATTGCCTTTGAAAAAAGGGCCAACATTCAAACTTAGATAACA
>NC_063334.1:119621456-119640525 GCF_021869965.1 Rhincodon typus
TCTACGCCCTCATCCAGGTCATTTATAAAAATGACAAACAGCAGTGGCCCCAAAACAGATCCTTGAGGTACACCACTAGTAACTGAACTCCAGGATGAACATTTCCCATCAACCACCACCCCCTGTCTTCTTACAGCTAGCCAATTTCTGATCCAAACCACTAAATCACCCTCAATCCCATGTCTCCGTATTTTCTGCAATAGCCTACCATGGGGAACCTTATCAAACGCTTTCCTGAAATCCAAATACACCACATCAACCGCTTTACCCTCATCCACCTGTTTGGTCACCTTCTCGAAGAACTCAATAAGGTTTGTGAGGCACGACCTACCCTTCACAAAACCGTGTTGACTATCCCTAATCAAATTATTCCTTTCTAGATGATTATAAATCCTATCTCTTATAATCCTTTCCAACACTTTACCCACAACCGAAGTAAGGCTCACTGGTCTATAATTACCAGGGTTGTCTCTACTCCCCTTCTTGAACAAGGGGACAACATTTGCTAGTCTCCAGTCTTCTGGCACTATTCCTGAAGACAATGACGACATAAAGATCAAAGCCAAAGGCTCTGCAATCTCCTCTCTAGCTTCCCAGAGAATCCTAGGATAAATCCCATCCGGCCCAGGGGACTTATCTATTTTCACACCTTTCCGAATTGCTAACACCTCCTCCTTATGAACCTCAATCCCGTCTAGTCTAATAGACTGTGTCTCAGTTTTCTCCTTGACTACATTGTCTTTTTCCTGTGTGAATACTGACGAAAAATATTCATTTAACACCTCTCCTATCTCTTCGGACTCCATGCACAACTTCTCACTACTGTCCTTGACCGGCCCCAACCTTACTCTAGTCATTCTTTTATTCCTGAGATACATATAGAAAGCTTTAGGGTTTTCCTTGATCCTACCTGCTAAAGACTTCTCATGTCCCCTCTTGGCTCTTCTTAGCTCTCTCTTTAGGTCCTTCCTGGCTAACTTGTAACTCTCAAGCGCCCTAACTGAGCCTTCACGCCTCATCTCTACATAAGCCTCCTTCCTCCTCTTGACAAGAGATTCAACTTCTTTAGTAAACTATGGTTCCCTCGCTCGACCACTTCCTCCCTGCCTGACAGGTACATACTTCACAATCTTCCAATGTACACCTTCCAATGTACCAGGCATGACTCTAACCAACAGACAGTTTGTCCCATTGATTCCAGTTTTGTTAGGGCTCCTTGATGCCACACTCTTTCAAATGCTGCCGTGATGTTAAGGGCTATCTCTTTCACCTCACCTCTAGGATTTAGCTGTTTTGCCGACTGTTATAGAGTCATAGAGGTGTACAGCAGAGAAACAAACCCTTCAGTCCAATTCATCTATGCCAACCAGGTATCCTATATAAATCTAGTCCCATTTGCCAACATTTGGCCCATACCCCGCCAAATCCTTCCTATTTATATTCCCCTTCCAGGTGCCTTTTAAATGTTGTAATCATACCAACCTCCACCACTTCCTCTGGCAGCTTGTTCCATACATGCATTACCCTGTGTGTGAAAAAGTTGCCCCTTAGGTCCCTTTTAAATCTTTCCCTTCTCACCTTAAACCTATGCCCCTCTAGTTTTGGACTCCACCACCCCAGGGAAAAGATCTTGGCTATTTACCATATCCATGTCCCTCATGATTTTATAAACCTCTATAAGGTTGCCCCTCAGCCTCCAAGGCTCCAGGAAAAATAGCTCCAGTCTATTCAGCCTCTCCTTATAGCTCAAACCCTCCAAGCCTGGCAACATCCTTGTAAATCTTTTCTGAACCCTTTCAAGTTTCAGAACATCCTTCCTATAGCAGGGAGACCAGAATTGCACACAGTATTCCAAAAGTGGCTGAATTAAAGTCCTGTACAGCCGTAACATGACCTCCCAACTCCTATGCTCAGTGCACTGACCAATAAAGGCAAGGGTACCAAATGCCTTCTTCACTACCCTGCCTACCTGTGACTCCACTTTCAAGGAACTATGAACCTGCACTCCAGGGTCTCTTTGTTCAGCAACACTCCCCAGGAGTGTATAAGTGTAGAAGTCCTGCCCTGATTTGCCTTTCCAAATGCAGCACCTCACATTTATCTAAATTAAACTGCATCTGCCACTCCTTGGCCCATTGGCCCATCTGATCAAGATCCCGTCGTACTCAGATGTTAACTCCCTAGAACTTATGAGCTGTGGCCTGGTCTCTTTCCCTTGCCCTTGAGCTAACCTTCTCCTGCTTCACTTATGTTTGGGTCTCCGATTCCATGGAAACCGCTGCTTGAATACCGAGTACAGACTGATGGCCTGGGCTGCATGGCCAGGGGAGATCATAGAGTGCGTATGGGTTTGTTTTTCCTGGTGTGTAGCTGCGCGCACATGCACACATATGTGCATGCGCGCGCACGTGCACACACACTCACGCACACACACACACAGAATACAGAGAACATTGGTTAGCAGCTATCACTGGGGAGACAGCCCACAGTGTCTGCCTATACACTGCAAGTGTCCACTATGTAGTGGCCAGCCAAGGAATCACACCTTGCATAATATCATTGTGGATGCACTTTCTGCCATTTCCAGATTATTTTCCGCACACTTGGAATTCATACAAACAACATCCCTGTTCTGCAACTGAAGTGCTTTGACAGGCAAGGCAGGAGAATGCCCCTGAACGCCTATGCCCTTGACTTCTACAAACATGGCTGTTTGGATGCTTTACATACCGACAATGGGTGAGCAATGATTGTCTACTTATGTGTTATATAGAACTGGGAACTAAACTAAAGTTATGTATGATAGTTTTAGTAGGGAGTTCTTACTCCTTGAAAATTATAATGTGACACATAGAACTCAAATCAACATATTACCGTGTCTTCACCCCCCCATGTAGGGGAAGGCAATGCCCTTGTGGTATTAATGCTAGAATATTAATCCAAAGACTCAGCAAATGTTCTGGAGACCTGGGTTCAAATCTTACCACAGTAGATGGATGGAATTTGAATTGAATAAGAGTCCAATAAAGACTGTGGTCTGGCCTACATATGATTCCAGACCTACAGCAATGTGGTTGTCTCTTAACTGCCCTCTGGGCAATTAGTGATGGGCAATAAATGCTGGCCTAACTAGTGCCACCCACATCCCATGAGGAAGTAAAAAGAAAATCCTGAAGTTGGATACCTTAATCAGTGCAAACAGTACATGTCTATCTCTGCCTCTGTTGTCTAAAACCTTTCCTCCATGCCTTTCTTAACTCATTGCCCAATTCATCTAATAGTTTCCTGGTTAGCCCTCCATCTTCCATAAAATTGAATTAACCAAAACTCTTCTGCCCTTCTCTTAACCTGCACTAGTCTCCTTCTCCTATCATGAATGTAATCCCGAAGGAAAAAGAAGCCCATGAACCTTGCAAATGACACACACAATGGTCTTACCTGTTTTCTATTCCTCAGAACAGTGCGCCAGTATTACCATTGGCAACTATCACTGTTTTCCGTTCCTCTTCCTATGTCCCTACAAGGTTGTTCACTCATTAGAGAGATGACCAGTGGTGACCTATAGAGTCATAGATTTACACAGCATGGAAACAGGCCCTTCGGCCCAAGCTTGTCCAAGTTGACCATGGTGCCCATTCAGCCAGTTCCAATTGCCTGCATTTGGTCCATATCCCTCTAAACCCTGCCCATCCGTGTACCAACCTATCCAAATATTTTTTAAATGTTGCTATTATACCTTCCTTAACCATCTCCTCTGGCAGCCCATTCCATATATGCACCAATCTCTGCGTGAAGAAGTTATATGAAGAGTTTAACCTGAGGGTCACACACCTCAGGCAAGGGGCAAAGTTGAGAAGTTGTGATCTTCATGGTGACCTGGGCTGGTGTGGGAATTGAACCTACACTGTTGGCATCACTCCACAGCGCAAACCGGCCAGCGAGCCGAGCCAACCAACAGCCATTGCTTTTATACTTGCTGACCTGCACTTGGTCACAATCCCGCAATACCTGGATTTTAAGATTCCCACCTTTATTTTCCAATTGCTCCATGGTCTTGTTCCTCCCTATCTAAACCTGCAGTCTGCCAAGCTTTCTGTATTCACTTAATTCCCACACCCTGTACGCTACTAGTTTTAATTTCCGCACCACCACTGATGATGTGCCTTCAGTTGTCAAAGGTCTAAGCCCTAGATCTACATCCTTCGGTCACCCACCTGCACCTCTTTCTGTCTTGCATCCCTTCTTTAAGGCACTTCTGAAAACCTCCCTCTTTCACGGACTTTCTGACCTTTAGACCTAATATGTCAGAATGTGTCTTCATGTCCAATCCATCAAATTCTATTTGATCATAACTGCTACTGTTTGAAATGCACTGTACAAATATAAGTTGTCATCATTTTTAAAGGCAGTAACTTAATATTTTTATTCCCTTTTTAATTCAATAGGTTAAATAGAGGAGAAGCCTTCAATCTGATCAAAGATTTCACATTGGTAATTGCCTCAATCAGGTGAAACATTTTCATTTTTCCAAAACTTTTCCACTTAGACAGACTCCTTGCATTATTTAACTCATATTTAATTTAACTTTGTCTTATTTTATTCCAATTATATTCAATGGATAATAGACAGAATTAAAAGGAGGAATGTAGGAAGGAGCAGATGTGTAAAGCACAGCGACAGAGGTGGTTATCCATTTCTTGAGCCAGTCCAGCTAGACAGTTAGATCATGGTTTATATAATCATACAGGACTGAAGAGGCCCATCGGCCCATCTAATCTACATTAATCCCATGTTTCCACAGCAGACCCAAAGCCTTGAATGCTATGACATTTCAAGTGTTCACCCAAATACTTCTTAAAGACTGCAAGGTTTCCTGCCTCAAATACCCTCCCAGGCAGCGCATTCCAGACACACGCTACCCTCTGGGTGAATTTTTTTTTCTCCAATCCCCTCTAAAGTTCCTGCATTTCATCTTAAAATGATGTCCGCCTGTTATTGACCCTTTGACTAAAGGAAACCCACCCTGTCTAAACCCCTCATAACCTTATACACCTCCAACCTGTCCCCTCTCAATCCTCTCTGCTCCAAAGTAAACAACCTGAGCTTATCCAGCCTCTCTCTCTCCATCGCACAAATGCTCCATCCCAGGCAACATTCTCCACTGTACCTCCTCCAGTTTATCTGATTCTAAACTCTCCTAGTTCCCTTGGTTCGATTTCACTCAATATCTCTGTCATTGAACATAGTCAAGGCTGAGATTGATGGATTCTTCAAAACTAAGGGAGTTGAGGAAATGAGGAAGGATGCAGGAAGGGAAGTTCAGGTCAAAGATCAGCCAGAATCACACTGAATATTGTGGTTACGCTCATAGGGCAGAGGTAAGGAATCCTGCACAGTGGCTCAGTGGTTAGCACTGCTGCCTCACAGCGCCAGGGACCCGGGTTCGATCCCACCTGCGGGTGACTCTCTGTGTGGAGTTTGCACATTCTCCCCGTGTCTGTGCGGGTTTCCTCCGGGTGCTCTGGTTTCCTCCCACAGTCCAAAGATGTGCAGGCTAGGTGGATTGGCTGTACTAAATTGCCCATAGTGTTCGGGGATGTGTAGGTTAGGGTGGATCTGTGGGGTAAGCAATGGCCTAGCGGTACCCAGATAATGTTCTGAGGACCCGGGTTCGAATCCCACAATGGCAGATGGTGGAATTTGAAGTCAATTAAAAAAAGTCTGGAATTAAGAATCTACTGATCACCATGAAATCATTGCCAATTGTCAGAAAAACCCATATGGTTCACTAATGCCCTTCGGGGAGGAAATCTGCCACCCTCACCTGGTCTGGCCTACATGTGACTCCAGACGCTCAGCAATGTGGTTGACTCTCAACTGCCTCTGAAATGGCCGAGCAAGCCATTCAGTTTTACCAATCACTACAGAGTCTCAAAGGAATGAAACCAGACAGATCACCAGGCATCGACCTAGGCACTGGAAAAGACAACGGCAGAAACAGCCCTTTCGAACATGTAAAGTCCTCCTCACTAACATCTGGGAGATGCTGTCTCACAGAGTAGTCAAGCAACAGCCTGATATAGTCATAGTCACAGAATCATACCTTACAGACAATGTCCCAGACACCACCATCACCGTCCCTAGATATGCCCTTTCCCACCGGCAGGACAGACCCAGCAGAGGGGGTGGCACAGTGGGATACAGTTGGGAGGGTGTTGGTCTGGGAGTCCTCAACATTGACTCTGGACCCCATGAAGTCTCATGGCTTCAGGTTAAACATGGGCAAGGAAACCTCCTGCTCATTACCACATACCATCCTCCCTCAGCTGATGAATCAGTACTCCTCCATGTTGAACAACACTTAGAGGAAGCACTGAGGATGGCAAGGGCACAAAATGTACTCTGGGTGGGGGATTACAATGTCCACCACCAAGAGTGGCTCGGCAGTAGCACTACTGATCGAGCTGGTCAGGTCTGAAAGGACGTAGCTGCTAGTCTGGGTCTGCGGCAGGTGGTGAGGGAACCAACAAGAGGGAAAAACATACTTAACCTCATCCTTACTAATCTGCCAGCTGCAGTTGCATCTGTCCATGACAGTATCGTTGAGAGTGACCATTGCACAGTCCTTGTGGAGACGAAGTCCCGCCTTCACATTGAGAATACCCTCCATTGTGTTGTCTGGCATTATCACTGTGCTAAATAGGACAGACTTTGCACAGATCTAGCAACTCAAGACTGGGCATCCATGAGGTGCTGTGGGCCATCAACAGCAGCAGAATTGTACTCCAGCACAATCTGTAACCTCATGGCCCAGCATATCCCCCACTCAACCATTACCATCAAGCCAGGGGATCAACCCTGGTTCATTGGAGAGTGCAGGAGAGCATGCCAGGAGCAACACCGGGCCTACCTGAGGATGAGGTATCAACCTGGTGAAGCCGCCAAACAGGACTACTTGCACACCAAACAGTGAAAGCAGCAAGTGATAGAAAGAGCTAAGCGATCCCACAACCAACGGATCAGATCTAAGCTCTGCAGTCCTGCCACATCCCAACGTGAATGGTGGTGGGCAATTAAACAACTCACTGGAGGAGGAGGCTTCACAAATATCCCCATCCTCAATGATGGAAGAGTCCAGCACATCAGGGCAAAAGATATGGCTGAAGCTTTCACAGCAATCTTCAGCCAGAAGTGCTGAATGGATGATCCATCTCGGCCTCCTCCAGTGGTCCCCAGCATTACAGATACCAGTCTTCAGCCAATTCGATTCACTCCACGTGATATCAAGAAACGGTTGGAGACACTGGATACTGCAAAGGCTACAGGCCCTGACAACATTTTGGCAATAGCACTGAAGACTTGTGCTCTAGAACTTGCCGCTCCCCTAGCCAAGCTGTTCCAGTACCGTTACAACACTGGTATCTAACCAGCAATGTGGAAAATTGCTCAAGTATCTCCTGTACACAAAAAGCAGGACAAATCCAACCCGGCCAATTACCGCCCCATCAGTCTACTGTCGATCATCTGTAAAGTGATGGAAGGTGTCATCAACAGTGCTATCAAGCAGCACCTGCTCAGAAATAACCTGCTCAGTGACGCCCGGTTTGGGTTCTGCCAGGACCACTCAGCTCCTGACCTCATTACAGCCTTGGTTCAAACATGGACAAAACAGCTGAATTCCAGAGGTGAGGTGAGAGTGACAGCCCTTGACATCAAGGATGCATTCAACCAAGTGTGGCATCAAGGAGGCCTGGCAAAACTGGGATCAATCGGTATCAGGGGGCAAACTCTCCGGTGGTTGGAGTCATACTTGACACATAGGAAGATGGTTGTGGTTGTTGGAGGTCAATCATCCCAGCTCCAGGACATCTCTGCAGGAGTTCCTCAGGATAGTGTCCTCAGCCCAACCATCTTCATCTGACAAGTGGCAAGTGACATTCGCGCCACACAAATGCCAGGCTATGACCATCACCAATAAGAGACAATCTAACCATCACTCCTTGACATTCAATGGTGTTACCATCACTGAATCGCCCACTATCAACATCCTGGGGGTTACCATTGACCAGAAACTCAACTGGACTCACCACATTAACACAGTGGCTACAAGAACAGGCCAGAAGCTGGGAATACTATGGCGAGTAACTCACCTCCTAACTCCTCAAAGCCTGTCCACCATCTATAAGACACAAGTCAGGAGTGTGATGGAATACTCCCCACTGGCCTGGATGAGTGCAGCCCCAACAACACTCAAGCAGCCCACTTGATTGGCGTTACATCTACAAGCATTCATTCCCTCCACCACCGATGCTCAGTAGCAGCAGTGTGTACTATCTACAAGATGCACTGCAGAATTTCACCAAAGATCCTCAGACAGCACCTTCCAAACCCATGACCACTTCGATCTAGAAGGACAAGACATATGGGAACACCACCACGTCCACGTTCCCCTTCAAGCCACTCACCATCCTGACTTGGAAATACATCACAGCGGCTCGGTAGTTAGCACTGCTGCCTCACAGCACCGGAGACCCAGGTTCAATTCCACCCTCATGTGACTGTCTGTGTGGAGTTTACACATTCTCCCTGTGTCTGCATGGGTTTCCTCTGGGTGCTCCGGTTTCCTCCCACAATCCAAAGATATGCAGGCTAGGTGGATTGGCCATGCTAAATTGCCTGTAGTGTTCAGGGATGTGTAGATTAGTTGGGTTATAGGAGGATGGGTCTGGGTGGGATTCTCCGAGGGTTGGTGTGGACATGTTGGGCCAAAGGGCCTGTTTGCACACTGTAGGGATTCTATGATGATATCACCGTTCCTTCATCGTCACTGGGTCAAAATCCTGGAATTCCCTTCCGAGGGGCATTGTGGGTCAACCCACAGCAGGTGGACTGCAGCTGTTCAAAAAGGCAGCTCACTACCACCTTCTCAAGGACAATTAGGGATGGGCCAGAAATGCTGGCCAGCCAGCAATGCCCACATCCCACAAGTGAATAGAAAATATAAAGGAAAAACAAGGTGCGTTAGCCATTGGAAATTACAGGGAGAGGGTCTGGGCGGGATGCTGTTTGGAGCATTGGTGAGGACTTGTTGAGCCGAATGGCCTATTTCTACACTGTAGAGATTCTATGAGTGACTTAGTTCCTGACTCCCCAAAACCTGTCCACCAACTGCAAGTCAGGAGTGTAGCATTTATCGCTAAAGGAATGGAGTATAAAAATGGGGAAGTCTTGCAACGGTACAGGGCATTGGTGAGACCACGCCTGGAATACTGTATAGTTTTGGCCCTCTACTTTTGATTGACTGATTTTATTGATTGATTTATTGTCATGTATACCAAAATACAGTGAAAGGCTTTGTTTACAAGCAGTGCAGTACAGATCAAAAAAAAAATTAGAGGCATACAGGTTACATTGCAGGTTACATTATTTGAGGCTAAAGTCCATTCAACAGTCTGATAACGGCTGGAAAGAAGCTGTTCCTGAACCTGGTTGTGCGTGTGTTCAGGCATCTGTATCTTGTCCCTGACAGAAGAGGCTGTAGGAGATCATTACTAGGGTGTGATGGGTCTTTGATGATGTTGGCCACGGCAGCGAGCCATGTAAATGGAGTCCATGGATGGAAGGTTGGCTTCTGTGATGGTCTGGGCTGTGCTCACCACCTTCTGTAGTTTCTTACAGTCCTGGGCAGAGCAGTTGCCGTACCAGGCCGTTATGCACCTGGACAGTATGCTTTCAGTGGTGCATCTGTAGAAGGTGGTGAGGGATCTTACGGGCATACCAAATTTTCTGAGCTGCCTGAGGAAGAAGAGGCGTTGTTGTGCCTTCTTGACTGTCACATTTACATGGGAAATCCAGGACAGGTCGTCGGTTATCGTCGTTCCGAGGAACATGATGCTCTTCACTCTCTCAACCTCAGTTCCGTTGATGTCAATGGGGATACGTTCTCCTCCTTTTTTAACTGAAGTCGATGATCAGTTCTTTAGTTTTGCCGACGTTGAGAGACAGATTGTTTTCATTGCACCATGCCACCAAGCCCTCTACTTGAGGGAGGATGTGGTTGAATTGAATGCAGTTCAGAGAACCCTCACTCGATTCATTCCAGAGGTTAAAGGTTTGCCGTATGAAGAGAGATTGAGCAGTTTAGGCCTATATTAGAGTTTAGAAGGATGAGAGGAGATCTGACTGAGGTAGATAAGATGCTAAAGATGATTGATACAGTAGATGTTGAGCAGGTGTTTCCCCATGGGCAATCTAGCACAAGAGGTCATTTTTAGGAAAAGGGGACAGCAGAATTGAAACAGATAAGAAGAAATTACTTTTCTCAAAGGGTTGTAAATCCATGGAATTTATGACACTAGATTGTGGTGGAAGCTCGGATGCTGAACTAATTTAAGGAGGAGATAGGTAGATTTTTAATTCGGAATAGGTTGAGGTTGAGATGAGATCAGCCTTGATTGTGTAAAATGGCAGAGCAGGCTGAAGGGCCTGAACATCCTATTCCTGCTCCTAGCTCTTATGTTCCTCAATTGCCTGGATCCACCATCCAGGACAAGGCAGCTCACCTGATTGGCGCCCCGTCCATCACCTTGAGCATTCACTCCCTCCACCAAGGTGTACTTTTAACAGCGGTGCGTACCATCCACAACATGAAATGCAACAACTCACCAAGGCTCCTTCCAAACCCAAGACCTCTGCCACCTGAAATCAGGTCTCACGGCCCACAGGCCATGTATGCAGAGCATTTTATATGGGCCTAATGTGTACCATTTCCTAACATAGTGACCTCTGACTGGCACTGCCCAGCGTCCATTTATTCATTTTGCCAAGCCAGGGTTGGACTACAGTGGTACCTGGCACCTCCCAAAGCAGTGCAGATAGACAATCGGGGTGGGTGAGGGTGGAAATGGTTGGCCCATCCCTGGGCTGAAAAAAGACTCCACTCCTCCTCCCCCCGGTGCCATCTTGGTGCCACTGGATGTAATTGGAGGTTATCACAAATGCTGTAGCTTGCCACAGAACCATGGAAATGATACGGCACAGTAGGAGGCTATTCAGCCCATCTTGCCCATGCTGACCCAAAGATACCCACATGGCCAATAGCCCGGCAGCTTAAGATACAGATCCAAGTACTTTTTAAAAGAGTTTCGGTTTTCTGCCTCCACCACCAACTCAGGCAGTGAATTCCAGACACCCACAACCCTTTGCATAAAAATGCTTTTTTTCACATGCCCCATTAGTGCTTCTGCCATTTAGCTTGAATCTCTGACCCCTGGATCTTGAACTCTCTGCCAAGAGAAACAGGCTCCTCTTGTCTACTCTATCTCTACCCTTCACAATTCTGTTTTCCTCAACCATGACACCCCCAGCCTCTCTGTTCCAAGGAAAACAACCCCAACCTTTTCAATCTCTCCTTGTCACTACATGTCTCCTCTTGGCTTCTGATTAAACTTTGACCTGTGAGTACTCAATGTCATTTCCAGCAAAGGCATTTTTTTAAATGATCAAAATGTAACAATGAGCTCCCAACACATTGTTGTATCCATTTCTCAACGACCCCCGATATCTCACTAACTCAGTGAGTGTGATACTTTTGACCAGTCAGATTTTTCTTAAATCTTCTGTAAAAATGAAGAGTTAGACAGAATCTATGAATAAAAGTATTTTAAAGAGATGGTCACATAAACAAGAGGAGGAAAAGAAACCAAATTTCATAAAATGTTAGTAAACTGATTTCAAATTGATGGATATTAAACGTTAATGAGTATGTGCACGGTTTTCACAATTATGTGAAATTTTCTAAAATGTATCCTTGTGGCCTGTGTGATGTTATGCTTTGGTGTATGAGATCAGGTTAGACATCTCTCACCTAAAGGACAGGTGCAGCAGACACATGGGAGTGCCACCCCTGCAAGATCCCCTCCAAATCACTCACCATCTGGACTTGGAACTATATTTTTTCAATTGTTGAAAGGATGAGGACATCGCTGACTAGGCCAGCATTAATTGCTCATCCGTAATTGCCCAGAGGACAGTTAAGAGTTAATCACATTGCTGTGGGTCTGGAGTCACATGTAGGCCAGACCAGGTAAGGATGGCAGTTTCCTTCCCTAAAGGACGTTAGTGAACCAGATGGGTTTTTCCGACAATCGTCAGTGGTTACCATTAGCCTAGCTTTCTACCATAACAAATAGGAGTAGACTATTTGAGCCCCTCGAGCCTGCTCCGCCGTTAAATAGGGTCATGGAAGATCTAACATTCCTCACGTCCACTTAGATGCCCTTTTCCAGTAACCCTTGATTTCCTGACTGATCGAGAATTAATCTATCTCTGGAATTCCTTCCCTGTGGCAGTGTAGGTTTACCTACAGCATGTGGACTGCAGTGGTTCAAGAAGGCAGCTCACCACCACCTTCTCAGGGACAGACAATAAATACTGGCCCAGTTATGTTTCTATTCTATGAAAAGTCTTTTACTCACAAAGTGTTCTGTTCTGATTTGGCAGCACTTCTCTGGAAGACCTGTGTGATAATGAAGATGACCCTGTCATTTTGGCATTCCAACAACTGCACAGGAACTACAAATCCAAGTTCGAGAATGTTTGGAGCTAATATCCCTGACATCAGAAGTTTTGACCTTTACAACAATGAACACTGTGCTCAGGATTTTGATTCTGCTGTTAGGAAAAAAAAATTAAATGTGCTTCAGGACTCAGCTCTTGGTTCTTTGCAGCTAAAGCCCTGGTGATTTTTTTTCTTTTGATGAACTTGAAGTGAAAATGAATGCTTTACTGCTGTCATAAATCCAAAAGCATAAGCATCTTGTTCCGTGAGCGCCCCAGGGAATTCTCACAAGGACTTGATAGCAGTAACATGTCTTCTTGGAATCCAGTGATGTCAATTTTAGTGATTAATCATGTGGAAAGATGAAGTGATACATTTTGGGAGAAGGAATAAGACAAGGGAGTACATGTTGAATACATGGTACAGAGAGTCAAAGAGAACTTGGAATAAATGCCCACAGATCCGTGAAAGCTCAAGGACAGGCGAATAAGGTGGTTAACATGGCAGATGGGATACTTGCCTTTATTATTCAAGGCACTGGATACAAAAACAGGGAAATTACGAGCTGTATAAGACAGTAGTTAGGCCACAGCTGGAGTACTGCGTCCAGTTCCGGCTACCAAACTACAGGAAGGATGTGATTGCACTGGAGGGGGTGCAGAGGAGGTATATCTGAGGAAGGATCACTGGACCCGAAACGTTAACTCTGATTTCTCTCCACAGATGCTGCCAGACCTGCTGAGCTTTCCCAGCAATGTCTGCTTTTGTTTCTGATTTACAGCATCTGCAGTTCTTTCCGTTTTTAGATGTTATCCAGATGCAATGACTCAATGATGAGGAGAGACTCAATACACTGGTTGTTTCCCTTAGAGCAGAGAAGGTTGTAGGGTAGGCTGGGGTGTACAAAGTTATGAGCGGCATAGATAGGGTAGATAGGGAGACACTTTGCCTCTCAGTGGAGGGATCGACAACTGGGGGCACAGCTTTAAAGCACGGAGCAAGAGTTTTAGTCAGGGTTTGAGAATACCCAGAAGGTTATGGGTATCTGAAATTCACTGTCTAACAAGTTGGTAGAGGTGGGAGCCCTCAAACTTAAAAATTATTTAGCTGAGCACTTGAAACACCACAGCATTCAAGGCTAGAAAATGTCATCAGAATTGATTGATATTTGATGACCAGAACTATCACAATGAGCTGAAGGGCCTCTTCCCAGATTGAAAAACTCTGTGACTCTATGACTTTTCAAACGCCTTTTGTATCTCTTATACTTTGGTAACTTCTTCTCTGGAACTTGAAACGTGCACTGGAAGCACAGACTCTGAGCTTTGCTTTATAAATTTTGCTTTAATTCACATCTAATAAAACAAATGAACAAACATTTCCGGTGTCATTTCTTTGCCGTAATTTTCTCCAAAGGTACTGCATCAGGGAGTCCGGTCAACATATTCACAGTTGTTTAAACATACTGAGTCCCATTCCTGGGTTTTAGCTGAATGTCCAATGAAATTAATTCAGGCCATGATAGATGATCCTTGGAAAATTGGTACTGGGTTTGAAAGGTGCAGGTTTAGTTCAGGGTTGGTATTTCCCCATGACCTGAGAGGTGTGGCACATTTGGCAAAATTTTTCCACATCTTTACACATCTTGGACCAATTAAAACGCCTTCTCATTTTAGCCTAGGCTTAATGGGTATCCCTAATGGAACTTCTGTGGGAATTTTGTGAGCCATTCATGAAATTTCATTACGATACTCAGATGGGATGACCACCTGATGGACTATTGCCCATTCCTTTTCAGCTGGTATTTGAGGGGATCCTCATTTCCCCAATAGCGCTCTGTGGGTGGTATCTTAACAGGGCTCTGAGAGACATGGGCTATGGAGTGAGATTGGCATGAAAAACGCATCTCGATATCAGGACCAACTCGCTGCAATTTCCAGTTAAGATCTGAGCGTTGTGGTTGGTTGGCTCGCCGAGGTGGTTCGCTGGTTCGGCGAGCCAACCAACCACAACACCCACAACCCGAGCTACAAATCTACTCCAAAACCTTAGATCTGAGTGTCAAGACCAGATTCTCACTGCGGCAGTGGCAAGATTAGTGGAGATTGTTTGTTAGTTCACAACATCAATAATGTGGTTTCATGTCTCAGTAATCTGCAGCTCTCTATCCTGCCACTGGACACAGTAAAATTGTTATTGACCATCCCCATTATAAGGCCAGACATCCTGGTTCTTAAATGATGCATAATGGAGCCAGACCTGATTGAGAAGTGACTGCAACCGTGTGTAAGCATTGTATTTACAAGGGCCTCAGTTGTTGCTTCACTGGACTCAGTGGCCAAAGGGGCTGCTCTTGCATGAAATGGTCAGCAATGTTTAGGGCAGAGAGGTGCACAGCCCACAGTGAGCCAATACATAAGTGTCACCGGGGATTGGGAGCGCACAGGAAGTTTTAACTCCATAGTGTTTCTTGTCATTCATTTGTGGGCATCGCTGGCTGGCCAGGATTTATTGCCTGTATTTAGTTGCTCTTGAGAAGGTGGTGACAAGTTGCCGTCTTGAACTGCTGCACTCCATGCGCTGTAAATAAACTCACAAAGCCCTCATTCCAGGATTTGGAGCCAGCGACACTGAAAGAACAGTGATATTTTTCCAAGAATACAAGGTGTAGAGCTGGATAAACTCAGCAGGCCAAGCAACATCAGAGGAGCAGGAAAGCTGATGTTTCGGGCATAGACCCTTCTTCGGATTCTCCAGCATCTGCAATTCCTACTATCTCTGATATATTTCCAAGTCAGGATGGTGAGTTGCTTGGAGGGGAACTTAAAAATGGTGGTTTTCTCACGTACCTGCTGCCCTTGCCCTTCTAAATGGAAGTGGTCATGCATTTGGAAGGTGCTGTCTGAGGATCTTGGGGTGAATTTCTGTAGTGCATCTTGTAGATAGTACACACTGATGCTACTGAGCGTCAGTGGTGGAGGGAATGGATGTTTGTGGATATGGTGTCAATTATGCAAGCTACTTTGTCCTGGATAGTGTCAAACTTCTTGAGTATTGTTGGAGCTACACCCATCCAGGCAAGTGGGGAGCATTCTATCACACTCCTAACTTGTGCCACATAGATGGTGGATAGGCTTTGAAGAGTCAGGAGGCGAGTTACTCGCTTCAGGATTCCTAGCCTCAGAGCTGCTTTAGTAGCCATTTTGTTCCGGTTCAGTTACTGGTCAAGGGTAACCCCTGAGATATTGATGGTAGCAGTTTGCACTGTGGACACTGCTCTGACCCTGATGGTGAACTCAGCCTAGAATGGCAGAGAGCAGTGTGGTGGCCTGCTCATCTGGTGAATGGTACATTGGCCTTCATTGCGAGTGGTCTTGAGCACAGGAGCAGGGATGTGTTGTTGCAGTTGTACAGGGTCTTGGTGAGACCACACCTGGAATACTGTGTGCAGTTTTGGTCTCCTTTCCTGAGGAAGGATGCTCGTGCTCTCAAGGGAGTGCAGCGAAGGTTTACCAGGCTGATTCCAGGGATGGCGGGTCTGACGTATGAGAAGAGATTGACTGGGTTAGGACTGTTTTCGCTGGAGTTCAGACATATGAGAGGGGATCTCATAGAGACTTATAAAACGCTAACAGGGCTGGACAGGGTAGATGTAGGGAGGATATTCCCGATGGTAGGTGTGAACAGAACCAGGGGTCACAGTATGAGGATTCGGGATAGACCATTTAGGACGGAGATGTGGAGACATTTCTTCACCCAAAAAGTGGTGAGCCTGTGGAATTCATTACCATAGGAGGTAGTTGATGCCAAAGCATTGAATGTACTCCAGAGGTGGCTAGGTATAGCACTTGGGGCGAATGGGATCAAAGGCAATTTGGAGAAAGCAGGAGAAGACTATTGAGTTGGACGATCAGCCACGATTGTGAAGAATGGCAGAGCAGGATCAAAAGGTCGAATGGCCTCCTCCCACTCCTATCTTCTATGTCTCTATGTCCTGGGGAAAGAGGACATCCTGTGTACCACCCCGTTGATCAGGGCTTCCCAGTTCCCGTCCACAAGGTGGGACACCAATTTCCACTCGTCTACCATGTCTGGGGAGAAGGTGACAAACCATACACGGCAGTTTCATAACATCAGTGCTTGGCTCTGCAAGCAATTGTGTTTAAACATGGCACTGGCACCAGGAATGCTGATCCATTCCCGAATGTCTGATTAATAGTGAGTTATTCCAGTATTCCATGCACTGCATCAGACAAGGGATGAGCCATGGAGTGGGCTCGGTAGCTAATGATGAGGGTTCAGAGTGAGGAAGTATTAGTGGCTTAAGATTGGATAGGTCCCCCAGTCCAGTTTGGGAGGCAAGAGAGATGATAGCAGGGCTCTCGACATGGATTTGTAAATTCTTTCTGCCCACAGGAAAGTTATCAGGGACTGAGGATAGCTATTATTCAAGAAAGGTGGTAGGAACAAACCAAATATCAGCTATAAGGTACATATTGGAAAACATTCTGAGGGATAGAATTAATTTCCACTTGGAGAGGTAAGGATGAAGTAAGAGTAGTGAGCAAGGGGGAGATGATCATGTCTAAGAAGTTTGAGTTTTTTGAGGAGGTTCGTAGAGGTATGGATAAGGATAGTTCAGTGGATGTAATCTGCATGGACTTTGGTAAGAGTTTGGACAAGGCCTTACATGACATTCTGGTTGAGAAGGTAAGAGGTTGTGAGACCCAGGACAATTTGGAAAATTTGGGAGTACCTGATTCTAGTGTCCAAAATAATGACAGGGATAGATAGCGTAGATAAGGAGAAACCTTTCCTCTTAGAGGCATCAAAAACCGTGGGCATAGATTTAAGGTAAAGGGCAGGAAGTTTAGAGGGAATCTAAAGAAGGATTTTTTTTCAGCCAGAAGGTGGTGATAATCTAGAACTCACCGCTAAATGGATGGTAGAGTTGAATTGAAATAGAATTAGCTTTGTTGTCATGCGCACTCAGATGAGTGCAGGGAAAAATTTGCATTGTCGTCGCTTATGGTGCCATCTTAGGTACAGGATACCTAGGTACAGACACTTAAGTATTTGGTACAAAATTGAAAAAATAATAAATAAAAGTCCAGCATAAAAATAAAAAGGAAAATGAAGTACTCCATTTACAGTTCTTTCACCACAGTTTGTGTCAGCAGGAACCCACACAACATTTAAGAAGTATTTAGAAGTTGACTTGAACTGCCACAGAAAGTGAGACTAGAGTAAATAGGTGCTTGATGACTGGCACAGACATGATAGGCCGAATGGCCTCCTGTCACGCTGGGATGATACGTGGAGAAATCTTGCTCAGCATCATGGAGAGAAAATCTCTGCGACAGTTGATGACATTGACATTTAGCCAAGATTTAGCCCTTTGTCTTTCAAACAATAACCCCGTTTCTATTATTGGTTCCAATTCTATTTCACAGTCAGTTGTTTGCTATAACTCGCTTTATTCTGCATCTGCTGGCTGCATTTTTATTAAGGATGATTATTCATAGCTTGCCAAACTAACTCTGCATCACTTTCAAAAGAATTCCCATGCCCACACGGGATATTAACTTTATTCACAATCCCACTGACAGAGTGACCAATACTTATGTCCCACACAGGTCTTACCCTCATGTCAAGCGTGAAATGCTTTTATCATTGAATAAACAATACGGCAGAAACTACAGTCAGTGGTGTTCTCGAACATTCAGTTTATCTGAGACCTCCACCGTTGCCCCAGTATGTGTTACAAGGCAGTGTGATGGAATCCACACTGCTGCTCACCATATTGAATGGGCAGTTCTGACTACGTGTGCCATAAAGCTGTTTGTGTTATAGCTTGCTGTGGGGTTTGTTTTCTGCTGTCATCCTCCTTTAGGATGGGCACCTATTCGGCCCACTTCGTCTAGTGTGGTAGAGGAAAACCATTTCCTAGTTTAACAATAAGAGGCTCTTTCCTTAACCAAAGATAGTAGGAACTGCCGATGCTGGAGAATCTGAGATAACAAGGTGTAGAGCTGGATGCACACAGCAGGCCAAGCAGCATCAGAGGAGCAGGAAGGCTGACGTTTCGGGTCCAGACCCTTCTTCTGAAAAGACCCGAAAGGTCAGCTTTCCTGCTCCTCTGATGCTGCTTGGCCTGATGTGTTCATCCAGCTCTACACCTTGTTATCTCTTTCCTTAAGCAGGATGAGGTTTATTGCATGTTAGCAATGTACAGGTTACAGGCTGGGACTGGCGTTGTTACGGAAACTACAAAAAGATCATACACCTTCAAGGCACCTACCCTCAGCGTTAACCCCTTCAGGCCCCTATATCTTTATACAACTGAGGGTGAGTGCGGAGTGAGGGGGAGAGTGGGAGGTAGGGGGACAGAGAGGGGGAGAGTGAGTAAAACAAACTGGCCTGAATCAGGGAGGGATAGTAGGAACTGCAGATGCTGGAGAATCTGAGATAACAAGGTGTAGAGCTGGATGAACACAGCAGCCCAAGCAG
>NC_063334.1:119665525-119685532 GCF_021869965.1 Rhincodon typus
GTCATTGGATAAACATATGGATGATAATGGAATAGTTTAGGTTAGATAGGCTTCAGATTGGTTTCACAGGTTGGCGCAACATCGAGGGCTGAAGGGCCTGTACTGCGCTGTAATGTTCTATGTTCTATGTTCTACGATAAGTTCCTCAACCCCATTCTCCCGCTTTCTCCCTGTAACCCTTGATCTCCTTGACAATCAAGAACCCATCTATCTCAGCCTTAAATGTACTCAATGACCTGGTCTCTACAGCCTTCTGTGGCAGTGAATTCCATAGATTCACCACTCTCTGGTGAAAGAAGTTTCTCCTTATCTCTGTTCTAAAAGGTCTTCCCTTTACTCTAAGGCTGTGTCCTTGGGTCCTAGTCTCTCCTACCAATGTTGACTCTTAAATGCCGTCTGGGCAATTAAGGATCAGCAATAAATGTTGATCTAGCCGGTGATGCTCGTATCACATAAGTGATTACAAAAATAAATTGTAATTGATAGGTCATCCATTTTGGGCCTAAAAAGGGTAGATCAGGGTGCTTCCTCAATGGTATGAAGTTTAACACAGTGGATGTCCAAAGAGGCCTGGGGGTTCAGGTGCATAGATTCTTAAAATGTTACAAACAGATGCAGAAAATAATCAAGAAAGCTAACGGAATTCAAGACTTTATATCTAGAGGAATGGAACACAAAGATGTTGAACTTATGCTTCAGTTATACAAAACACTGGTTAGACCCCACTTGGAGCACTGTGAGTAGACCTGGGCACCACACATTAAGAAGGATAATATTGGCCTTGGAGGAGGTACAATGTAGGTTTATAAGAATAATACCTGGACTTCAGGGATTCAGCTATGAGAAGATATAATACAAATTAGATCTGTTTTCTCTAAAATTTTGAAGGTTAAGGGGTGATCTGATCAAAGTCTTCAAGATATTAACAGGAAAAGACAGGGTAGATAAAGACAAACTATTAACACTAGTTGAGGATTCTAGAACTGGGGGCATAGTCTGAGAATTAGGGCCAGACTGTTCATGAGAGACGTTAGGAAGCACTTCGACACCCTGAGGTTTGGAACTCTTCCATAAATGGCAGTGGATGCTGGATTAGTTGTAATTATAAATCTGAGAAAGATAATTTTTTTGTTAAGTGAGGGTACTAGGGGATACAGGCTGAAGGCAGGTATATGAAGTTAGACCACAGATTAGCCAAGATCTAATTGAATGGTGGGACTGAATGGCCTGCTCCTGTTCCTGTGGATGTAGGTGTCTTCTTTCTAACTCCTTAAATCTTTTAATTAAAGGAGAGACTCAGTAGCTAGTTCAGATTGGGTGTTTGAAGGGATAGGGAGGGGGATTGCACCATGTTGTAAGTTCAGGGAGGAGGCGGTGAAGGTACCTAGAGTTGCCTGGAGTACTGGGTCCCAAGCCTGCTGTCTGATGCCAATCCCTCGACACCTAAATGGGCTTCAATTACCTGGGAAACCTGGAGGCCAATCAGAGAACTCTAACTAGCCTCCTTGGATAGGCCTCAATGAGCCTGATTCGATGTGGGTGGATAACCCTATTCACCCCAAACCTATCTCCACACCAACAGCACAGGCCGTTCTATCACTAATCACAACATTGCCTTCTGATGCTAGCTTTTTATTCAATACTTCCTAAATTAATTATATTTTAGCCACAATTGGAGTTCTGGATCTGGGCCTCTACATTACAGGTAACAGCATACCCTGCTGTTGCAGTATTCCTCAGTCCTGACTCTTATTCTCCTCATCTGCTGAATTTCCAATCATGAATACAATATACGAATATAGGCTCCTGGCTGTCTCACTGCTAATCCATGATTTCAGTAACACAGGTTAACAGTTTTGTGTTGCTGATATTCCAAGAGCGAAATGCACCAAATATTATTCTTTTTATTATTTCACAGAATGAGGGTATTGCTGGCTAGGCAGCATTTATTGTCCATTTCTAAGAGTCAACCACATTGCTGTGGGTCTGGAGTCACATATAGGCCAGACCAGGTAAGGATGGCAGTTTCCTTCCCAAAAGGACATTAGTGAGCCAGATGGGATTTTCCAACAACTGACAATGGTTCTATAGAAGTCATAGTCATCGAATCCCCGCAATGTGGAAACAGGCAACCCGGCCCAACCAGCCAACGCCGACCCTCCAAAAGCATCCCACCCAGACTCACCACCCCCTGCCCCTGCAACTCCACACCTCCCACAGCCAATCCATTCCACCTACACACTCTCACTGATTTAGCATGGCCAATCCACCAAATCTGAACATCTTTGGACTGTGGGAGGGAAACCAGAGCACTCAGAGGAAACCAGACATGGGGAGAATGTGCAAACTCCACACAGACAGTCACCTGAGGGTGGAATTGAACCCAGGTCCCTGGTACTGTGAGGTAGCAGTGCTAACCACTGAGCCACTGCGTCATTGTGTCACCCATTAGATGCTTAATCCCAGATATTTGTTGAATTCAAATTCCAACATATGCCATGGCAGGATTCAAACCTGTGTCCCTGGAACGTTAACTGGGTCTCTGGGTTAACAGTCCGGCGATAATACCACTAGGCCTTCGCCTACCCCAAATAACACAAGTCAGGTTTTGAGGATGACACAAAGGGTGTGCAGAGAGATATTGACAAGCTAGATGAGAGGGTAATAACTTGGCAGACAGAATATAATGTGGGAGGATATGAGGTTAGAAATGCACTTGGCAGCGGGAATGGAGAAGCTGAATATTATTTCAATGGAGAAAGATTGTAGAAAGCTGCAGCACAGAGAGATATGAGAGTCCTTGTGCATAAGTTACAAACTGCTAGCATTCAAATTCAGCAGGTAATAGGGAAGATTCATTGAGCCATAGAGTCATACAGCATGGAAGCAGACCCTTTGGTCCAACTCATTCATGCTGACCAAATTTCCCAAACTAAACTAGTCCCACTTGTCTGCTTTTAACCCATATCCCTCCCAACCTTTCCTATTCATGAACTTATCCATATGTCTTTTAAATGTTGTAACTTATACCCACATCTATTACTTAGTGGGACAGTTCATTCCACAGATGAACCACTCTCTTCGTAAAAAAAAAAATTCCCCTTATGTCCTTTTTACTTCTTTCCCTTCTCATCTTAAAGATATATCCCCTAGTCTTGAACTCTTCCCAAACCTAGGGAAAATATCCTTGCTATTCACTTTATCCATGCCCCTCATGATCTTATAAACTTCTGTAAGGTCATCCTTTGCCTTCCAAACTCCACTGAGAATGGATCGTAAAAATAGGGAAGCCTTGCTAAAACTAGACAGGGCACTTGTTAGGCCACAGCTGGAATACTGTAAAGTGTTTTGGCCTCCTTATCTAGGGAAAGGTATATTGCCATTGAAGGCTGATCAAAGAAGGTTCACTAGGTTGATCCCAGGTGTCGAGGGAATATTTTATGAGGAGATGCTGAATAGATTGGGCCTGTACCCATTGGTGTTTAGAAGAATGAGAGACAACCTTATTGAAACATAAAAGATTCCTCAGGGGTTTAGTAAGGTAGATGTGGAAAAGTTGTTTCCCCTTGTGGGGGAATCTATGTCTAGAGAGCATTATCTTAGACTAAGGGGTCATCCATTTAAGACTGAAATATGGAGGAATTCCTTCTCCCAGAGAGAAGTTATTCTGTGGAATTCTTGGCCACAGAGGGCTGTCCAAATTGGCTCATTAAGGATTCTCAAGGATGACACAGACAGATTTTTAATTAGTTAGAACTTTGTGGAAAGGTGAGAAAGTGAATTTTTAGGATTATCAGATTAACCGTGATCACACTGAATGGATGAACATTTTCAATGGGTGAATGGCCTACTCCTGCTTCTATTTTCTATGTTTCTATGTTTATCAACCACAGTTGGGTGATGGGGCTGTGGCCTGTCAGCAAGCTGCCCAATGTTATTTGTCTCTCACTAGTCACTACAAACTTTGAAGACAAGAAAACTCAAGATGAGCTGATGGCTGCTGAGAATCACAATTGCAAATGTACCTACTGAATATCGAATTGGAATAATTGATTCTCAGGTATAGAACATGAGTAAATACACAGCCTTCGATCATTTTTAATCTTCCCTCCAAGGAATAAAAATTGGCGTGACTATTTGTGGTGTTGTTGACATAAGGAGGATGGTCTCAGGCTACAGTCTGATATTGATCAGCTGGTAAATTGGGCAGAGAAATGCAGACGGAATTTGAGCCAGTAAGTGCGAGATGATGTAAGCCTAATAAGGGAAGTATATATTATATATAAATAATGACTGGTAGAATTACTGATGAACAAAGTGACCCTAGTGTACAAGTCCACAGATCCCAGAAGTGGTGTCAGCACAGGTAGACAGAGTCGTGACGAAGGCATACGGGATGCTTGCCTTCATTAGTCAGGATGTATACTATAGGAACAAGGAAGTCTTGTTACAAATTTATAATGAAGTGGAGGTGCTGGTGTTGGACTGGGGTGGGCAAAGTCAGATGTCACGCAACACCAGGTGTAGTCCAACATCCTGGTGGATCTCCGCTGCACCCCTGCCTTCCTACAGTGCAGTAAACACACTGCATACAGAACTCCAGCTGCGGTGTTACTCTATAGACTGCTGATATTTTGAGTCTTGATATTTCAGATAATACATGGGATGTGTGTGTCACAGGCCAGACCACTATTTGTTGCCCTTTCCCACTTACCCTCCCTATGTCCGATGAATACTTCCCAAGGTGAACTATTAATACAGTTACCCCTCTCTGTGATCGCTGCATCACTTTACCTGACAAAGGAGCAGTGCTCCGAAAGCTTGGGATTTCAAATAAACCTGTTGGACTATAACCTGGTGTCGTGTGGCTTCTGACCAACTTTATAACACATTGACTAGGCAACAGATGGAACACCACAAGCAGTTCTGGTCGCCACACCATCGGAAGGACATAGTTTGCACTGGGGAGGATGCAGAGGAGATTCACCATGAAGTTGCCTGGGATGAAAAGTCTCTGTGATGCGGAGAGAATGGAGAAGCTGGTTTTGTTTTCCCTGGAGCAGAGGACGCTGAGGAGGTATCTGATTGAGGTATACAAAATTACGAGAGACATAGACAGAGCAGGTAGTGAGAATGTCTTCCCCATGGCAGACATGTCTAAGACCAGCGGGCATAGGTTTAAGGCGAAGAGCAAGTGGTTTAGAGGAGATCAGAAGAAAGATATTTTTCACCCATGGAACATGCTGCCTGAGAGGTTGGTGGGGGCAGGCACTCTCACATTTAAGAAGCATCTGAATGACCACTTAAAATGTCAGGGCATAGCAGGCTATGGATCAAGTGCAGGTAAATGTGATCAGTGTAGTTTGGTGTTTGTTGGTCGGCATAGCAGAAGGGCCTGTTTCTATGCTTCTGATTCTATGACACTGTGATTTACATTTTGGATCATGTAGAGCTTTTGACTTTGAATAAAAATGAATTCCCTTTTGAGGAGTATCCCAGTTGTATTTCTTGTTGAGATAAGGTAAGTGTTCTTTGGTCCGAACACATTAATTGGCTTATTCGCACATTTTTGTCACTGCATTTCTAATACCACCACCGTTTGGAACTGAAAAAGTATGTGGGATTGAAGTGATGAGGGGATTTTCCTGCACTCTTTATTTAGGGTCTTAATACATTGTGTTGCAGTTTTTCAGGTCTTCTGCCTGTTTGTTGGCTCTTAGCCATGTCCCTGAGCTGTGAAGAATGTTCATAGCTTATTCCTGCTCTCTGGTGCATCTTCCTTCCACAACATTCGGTGCTCACAGAAAGGAATAACTGTATTAATACATCACCAGAGAAGCATTCATTGGAAATAGGGAGGAGTACCTGCCCTAGGGGCAGGTAGGGATGGAAAGCAATTGCTGGTGTGACCAGAGACACACACATCCCATGAATTAATTGAAATATCAAAACTCAAAATATCAGCAGTCTGTAGAGTTATGCCACAGCTGGAGTTCTGTATGCAGTGTGTTTACGGCACTGTAGAAAGGAAAGGGTGCAGAGGACATTCACCAGGATGTTGCCTGGGATGGAGCATGTTAGCAATGAACAGAGGCTGGATAAGCTCGGGTTGTTTCCTTACAGCAGAATAGACTGGGACGGGACCTGACTGAGGTCTATAAGAATATGAGGGGCATGGACTGGGTGGATGGAAAGCAGCTGTTTCCCTTAGTTGAAAGGTCAATAAGAAAGGGACATAATTTTAAAGGGAAAGGTAGGAGGTTTAGAGGGGACTTGAGGGAAACCTTTCTCACCCAGAGGTTGATGGAGGTATGGAATGCACTGCCTGGGAGGGCAGTTGTGGTGGGAAACCTCACAACCTTTAAAAACTTGGATGACCACTTGAAATATCACAACATTCTATGGGCCTAGATAGGGAAAGTGGGATTGGGCTAGATAGGTTGGCACAGACTTGATGGGCTGAAGGGCCTTTTCTGTATGTCTCTATGACTCTCAATTTTAAAATATAGAATCACATTTGAACGTTCACTTGAGAATGAGAGGCAGGCAGTTAGCCTAAATGATACTTGAACAAGAACAAAGAACAATACAACGCAGGAACAGGCTCTTCGGCCCTCCAAGCCTGTGCCAGCACATTTTGCTCTTCCTTACTGAAACTGTCTTCACTTACAGGATCCGTACCCCTCAATTCGCTTCTTATTCATGTATTCATTGTGCTCATGTATAAGGTTATGTTGCTGGTTTACACCAACCAGTGACTGAACCCTGTTAATTGGAGATTATAGGCTGAAGTTTGACAAATGTGAGGGAGTTTCATGAATGGTTTTCCCTCCATGATCCCCACCAATGATCGTCACATAGCTCTCTGCTGCCTAGCTCATGTATTCAGGCTCCGCCCTCGCACTGCCTCGCACTCAGTAACAGCAGAGGTGGTTGACTCTCAACCGCCCTCTGAAATGGCTCAGCAAGGCACTCAGTTCAAGGGCAACTAGGGATGAGCAATAAATGCTAGCCGGCCAGTGATGTCCACATCTCACGAGTGAGTGGTAAAAACGTGGGAGGTCCAAGTGGACTGTGTGGTGGAGAGAAGAGCTGCCATCTTTCCTCAGGACCAGCGAAGGGGACCACAGCAACAAAGGGCTGCCAGTCTGGGCTGAAGGACCCCCACCCCCACCACCTCCCACCCCGGGTCAGAGCCATGTCCGGAGTCAAACCAAATAAATACTCCTGGCAGTGCCATAAGAAAGCCAGTGATGAGGAGGAGAAAAAATTGTTCAGCTAACCTCCAAAGACAAGCATCGTTTAGTCAAGGAACCTCTTTCAAGCTTTGCCAAGAGCCAGTCATTTCATCTTCATCACATTTTCCCTTTAGTAAAGAGATTGGACTACAGCTTGAATTGGTGATCAATAGACAAGTCTGCCACCAGAACTTTCATCTCTGCTGTGATTAAAACGTTATTCACCGAAAATAAAAACTCTTTCATCGGTGATTACTCAGGAGGGTGTGGGTGTCTTGTGAGCGTTGCTTCTTTTTTGACGTTCAGACCAAATAACTGTATTCTCTTTGCAATGTTTACCAAATAAAAGTCTTGTGTTAAGTCTGCCAACAAGAGTTTGATACAGATTCGCACAAACCTTTTGGAGGACCCATTCACACCAGGAGTGCTGCAGTTACATGTGGGGGCAGAGATCTCTGGCACCGTGGGTAGTGTCCCACCCTCTGAGTCAGAAGGTTCGCATCCCACTCCTGGCCTTGATAGAAAAGAAAGGTCACTTGTGATCTAAGGCAATGGAAAGTCACTGTGGTTGTCTATTAAATGAAACCGTGCAAGTAATAATTACTGCAAACATTGTCTTAATCAGTATCTCTCATCTCCATCTCCCTTGATAAACCGGCATTTGGGTTACAACTCGAATAATGCATTCTACCGCGGTGTCCAAGTATTTACGCTGTAAATAGAGTAAATCAGTGATGTGCACACCCCATGAATTACGTTTATATTGCTTACTGTGTATCCTTACACTGATTTTAGGAGGTGTGTTGATGTCTCGAAACTTCGCTGGGTCAGGATTCACAGCGGCAACACTTGCCTCTTGATTATCCGGAATATTTGATCAACCGGTATATTATGTGTCCCGTAGATGCCGGTTAATAAAACGTCGGCGCTATATTGGAGTAACTGAGCTAACCTCACCTGAAGCACTTACCAAGGAAGGTACGTTCCTAACCTGGTCAAATGGATCGAGTGCCAGCTTGCACATTCTTACGACCCACACCAATGGTAGGCAGTGTGTGTGGGACTGGTTCTAATCGACCGTGTGGTAGAAAGAATGTTGGAGGGAAGATACCACAGTTCCAGGTTACAACACCACCTCTTCCCAACTGGCAATGACCAGCCACTTATTCCGAGACTGTGTCCCCTGAGTTCTTCACACAGACAGTGGTAGAACTGGCTGCCACAGAAAGTGGTTGAGGCCAAAACATTAAATCTTTATAAGAAGGCGTTAGGACACAGTTCTTAGGATGAAAGGGACCGAAGATATGGGGAGAAAGTAGGAAGGGGCCACTGAGTTGAATGATTAGCCATAATCATATTGAATGGTGGAGCAGACTCGAAGGGCTGAATGGCCTTTTCCTGCTCCTATTTTCTATGTTTGTATGTTTCTAGACTCTCCATAGAACATAGAACAGTACAGCGCAGATCCTTCAGCCCACAATTTTATGCTGAACAAGTTAAACTGAGTCATCTAGACTCAAAACATTAGATTGCTCTCTCTCCATGGATGCTATCTGACCCACTGTGATTTCCAGCACTTTTTGTTTTCAAAACAGATTCCAGCAAGTGCAGTAATTTGCTTTTGCCAAATTAAACTAATCCCTTCTGCTTGCCCGTGGACCATATCCTTCCATTCCTTGCTTATTCGTCTGCTTAAACTCCAGAATTTAAGACTGGGATAAATAGCTTCTTGATTATCAAGTGGACCTAGGTATATGGGGAGAAAGCAGGAGAATGGGGTTGAGGAAGTTATCAGCCATGACTGAATGGTGGAGCAGACTTAGTGGGCTGAATGGCCTAATTTTTGCTCCTATGTCTTATGGTCTTATCTAAAAGCTCCTTAAATGTCCCTATAATATCTGCCTCCACCACTACCCCTGGCAGCATGTTCCAGGCACCTACGACTCTCGGCGTAAAAAACTTGCCCCTCACATCTACTTTGAACTTCTCCCCCTCTCTCACCTTAAATGCAAGCCCTCGAGCATTAGACGTTTCAACTCTGGGAAAATGATTCTGACTGTCAACCCTACCTACACCTCTCATGATTTTATAAACTTCTATCAGGTCTCCCCTCAGCCTCCACCGCTCCAGAGAAAACAACCTGAATTTGTTCAGCCTTCCAGTAGGGAAACATCTAACCCATCGAGTGCTGTAAGAATTGTGTGTAGTTGAATAGAATCACGGCTCATTCTTTTCAACTCCAGAGCATATTGTCCCACTCTCCTCACAAGATATTGCCACCATACCATTTTCATCCTCCAGTTTTTGGAGTCGGCAGTGGGGGGCAGGCTCGTGATTGCTGGTGAAAAGCCCTCAGAGAGTTATGACATCTGCCCAGGTATTCAGTGAATCCCTACAGTGTGGAGGCAGGCCATTCAGCCCATTAATGCACACCGACTATCTGAACAGCATCCCATCCAGATGCACCTCCCATCTCTGTAATCCTGCATATCCCATGGCTAATCCACCTACACATCCCTGGGCACTACAGGCAATTTAGCACGGCCAGTCAACCTAACCTGCACATCTTTGGACTATGGGAGAAACTGGAGCACCTGGAGGAAACCCACGCAGACACGGGGAGAATGTGCAAACTCCGCACAGACCATCATCCAAGGCTTGAATTGAACTTGGGTCCCTGGCATTGTAAGGCAGCAGTGCCAACCACTCCACCACCCCTTCTAGGCATTACAGTTCCTCGATGACTTGAGATGGTCATTTAAGGATGAAGGTAGAAGACACATCTTGACTAAAATAAAACAAAAAACTGGAGAGCTGAAGCAAAAACAGAACTTGTTAGCGTAAATCAGCAGGTCTGGCAGCTTCTGTGGAGAGAAAGCAGAGTTTTGAATCCAGTGCCTCTTCATCAGACCATCATCAGCACATCTCAACACAACTGGAACTGTCACCTCTCTGCCCCCAACTCCACCCTGACCGTGTCCCCTAACCACACCTTTACTGGCAACAAGTGGATCTTTAAGGACTGATATTGATAGACCTTCTTCCTTTAGCAAGGGGCATCAAAGACTACAGAGGGAATGGAGGTACATGCTGTTGGGTTACAAATGTAACATGCTCTACATAGATAGCAGAGCAACCATTAGGGAAATAGCCTCTCTTCATAAAAACCGAAAGAACTGCGGATGCTGTAAATCAGGAACAAAAACAAAGTTGCTGGAAAAGCTCAGCTGGTCTGGCAGCATCTGTGGAGGAGAAAGCAGAGTTAACGTTTCGGGTCCGGTGACCCTTCCTCAGAACCGTTCTGAGGACCCGAAACGTTAACTCCGTTTTCTCCTCCACAGATGCTGCCAGACCTGCTGAGCTTTTCCAGCAACTTTATTTTTGTAGCCTCTCTTCATGTTCCTCCATTTAAACCAACGCAGCAAATCCTTTCAGCCAAGCTACAAACAAAATCCCTTTGCATATTATTAGAGAGAAATGCATTCAAAGCAAGGAATACTTGCAAAAATAGAAAAGAATCAATGGTACTTGCAGGGTATTTTTGTTCATACAATAAAAGATATGGTGACCTCGGCTTGTAAGACAATTAACATTACAAAGCAAGCCCTGTGCTTGAGTTGAGATTAGCTATTCCAATGTAATTATTATTTCTGGAATTTTATTCAATAACTTAAACCATCATGCTGACTTTTTAACTGTCATGGTTGTTGCAAAATCTTTTCTTTTGAAAAAAACATTCTTTCTGTTGTGAATCAGACAGCTTTATTGATGATTGAGTATCATTGTTTTGTGATTTGAAGATTCAAGTTGTTTATTGGAAACCTACGTAATTGTTCGACATTCACTTTATTGAAGATCCAAAATGTAAGGAAGGCCATTCCACCCATCAATTTCATTGCTGGTACTAGCTTTCTGACCTGGCCTATTTATAGTGACAGAGGTGTATGCTATTCAGTTCCATTGACTGATTACAATGGACTAGACTATTGCTGCTTAGATCTCATGGTGCTCTGATACAAACTGAACATAGAAGTAGCAAGAAGCACATAACTACTTTGGAGGCAGTTCAGAGAGGGTTCATTCAATTCATTCCAGAGATGAAAGGCTTATTTTATGAAAAGAAATTAGACAGTTTAGGCTTATACTGTCTGGACTTTTGAAGGATTAGAGGAGATCTAATTGAGGCATATAGGATGCTAAAGAGGATTGATAATGATGGCGTGGGGAGAATGTTTCCCTTTGTGGACAACTTAGAATGAGAGATCATAGTTTTAGGAGAAGGGGTGGAAGATATAAAATAGCGATAAGAAATTACTTCTCTCAAAGATTTGTGAATCTGTGGAATTCATAACCTACCCCAAAGTGCAGTGAATGGTGGGACACTAAATAAATTTAAGCATTGCGAACCCACAATGCTGTTAGTGAGGGAGTTCCAGAATTGTGGCTTCGTCTGGGATCACAGCAGATCATTTGGTTGTCCTGAAACATTCCTACCATATGTCTACTTCCTTAACTTCTGCTTAATTGTTACTATTTTACAACTTCTGTTACAACTGCTGAGCAGTCTAATGCAGTAGATTTAATCTCTGATCTCTCTTGGGTTCAATTTTTTTTCCCCAGATTATTATTTGAATGTAGAAAAGCTGCAGAAAGCTACAACACAAAGGGACTTGGGGATATTTGTGCATGAAACACAGAAAGTTAGCAGTAGGTAATCAGGAAGGCTACAGTAAGGAGGTAGTAACTAAAGCCTGTAAGGAACTCGATAATGAAGTCAGTGTGACTAAAGGGAAGAGTAGGCAGAGAGCAGATGATGAACGCAGAGGGACAGGTGTTCTGAGGTGCATTTGTTTTAATGCGAGAAGTGTAGCAGGTAAGGCAGATGAACTTAGGGCTTGGATTAGTACCTGGGAGTATGATGTTATTGTTATTACTGAGACTTGGTTGAGGGAAGGGCAAGATTGGCAACTAAATATCCCAGGATATGGATGCTTCAGGCGGGATAGAGAGGGAGGTAAAAGGGATGGAGGAGTTACATTACTGGTCAAAGAGGATATCACAGCTGTGCTGAAGGAGGGCACTATGGAGAACTCGAGCAGTGAGGCAATATGGGCAGAGCTCAGAAATAGGAAGGGTGTGGTAACAATGTTGGGGCTGTACTACAAGCCTCCCAACAGTGAGCGTGAGATAGAGGTACGAATATGTAGACAGATTATGGAAAGATGTAGGAGCAACAGGGTGGTGGTGATGGGAGATTTTAATTTTCCCAACATTGACTGGGATTCACTTAGTGTTAGGGGTTTAGATGGAGCAGAATTTGTAAGGAGCATCCAGGAGGGTTTTCTAGAGCAGTATGTAAATAGTCCAACTCGGGAAGGGGCCATACTGGACCTGGTGTTGGGGAATGAGCCAGGCCAGGTGGTTGAAGTTTCACTAGGGGATTACTTTGGGAATAGTGATCACAATTCTGTAAGTTTTAGAATACTTTTGGACAAAGACGAGAGTGGTCCTAAAGGAAGATTGCTGAATTGGGGGAAGGCCAACTATAGGAAAATTCGGCAGGAGCTGGGGAATGTGGATTGGGAGCAGCTGTTTGAGGGTAAATCCACATTTGATATGTGGGAGGCTTTTAAAGAGAGGTTGATTAGAGTGCAGGACAGACATGTCCATGTGAAAATAAGGGATAGAAAGGGCAAGATTAGGGAACCATGGATGGTGGGTGAAATTGTGAGACTAGCAAAGAGGAAAAAGGAAGCATGCATAAGGTCTAGGCGACTGAAAACAGACAAAACTTTGGAAGAATATCGGGAAAGTACAACCAATCTGAAACGAGGAATTAAGAGGGCTAAAAGGGGTCATGAAATATCTTGAGCAAACAGGGTTAAGGAAAATCCCAAAGCCTTTTATTCATACATAAGGAGCAAGAGGGTAACTAGAGAAAGGGTTGGCCCACTCAAGGACAAAGGAGGGAAGTTATGCGAGGAGTCAGAGAAAATGAGTGAGATTCTTAATGGGTACTTTGTTCCCATATTCACTGAGGAGAGGGATATGATGGATGTTGAGGTTAGGGATAGATGTTTGATTACTCTAGGGCAAGTCAGCATAAGGAGGGGGGGGATGTGTTGGGTATTCTAAAAGGCATTAGGGTGGACAAGTCCCCAGGTCCGGATGGGATCTATCCCAGGTTACTGAGGGAAACGAGAGAGGAAATAGCTGGGGCCTTAACAGATATCTTTGCAGCATTCTTGAGCATGGGTGAGGTCCAGGAGGACTGGAGAATTGCTAATGTTGTCCCCTTGTTTAAGAAGGGTAGCAAGAATAATCCAGGTACTTGTAGACCGGTGAGCCTGACGTCAGTGGTGGGGAAGTTGCTGGAGAAGATACTGAGGGATAGGATCTATTTACATTTGGAAGAAAATGGGCTTATTAGTGATAGGCAGCATGGTTTTGTGCAGGGAAGGTCATGTCTTACCAACTTGATAGAATTCTTTGAGGAAGTGACAAAGTTGATAGATGAGGTAAGGACTGTAGATGTCATATACATGGACTTCAGTAAGGCATTTGATAAGGTTCCCCATGGTAGGCTGATGGACAAAGTGAAGTCGCATGGGGTCCAGGGTGTACTAGCTAGATGGATAGAGAACTGGCTGGGCAACAGGAGACAGAGAGTTGTAACGGAAGCGAGTTTCTCAAAATGGAGAACTGTGACCAGTGGTGTTCCACAGGGATCTGTGTTGGGACCACTGTTGTTTGTGATATACATAAATGATCTGGAGGAAGGTATAGATGGTCTGATTAGCAAGTTTGCAGATGACACTAAGATTGGTGGAGTAGCAGATAGTGAAGAGGACTGTTGGAGAATGCAGCAGAATATAGATAGATTGGAGAGTTGGGCAGAGAAATGGCAGATGGAGTTCAATCCAGGCAAATGCGAAGTGATGCATTTTGGAAGATCCAATTCAAGAGCGAACTATACGGTAAATGGAAAAGCCCTGGGGAAAATTGATGCACAGAGAGATCTGGGTGTTCAGG
The DNA here is from genome assembly GCF_021869965.1 of Rhincodon typus. Lineage (NCBI taxonomy): Eukaryota > Metazoa > Chordata > Chondrichthyes > Orectolobiformes > Rhincodontidae > Rhincodon > Rhincodon typus. Next base: position 119,679,796 of record NC_063334.1, read on the forward strand.
TCCATTGTACCCTGAAGGTGGCAACGCAGGTGGATAGAGTGGTCAAGAAGGCATACGGCATGCTTTCATTCATCAGACGGGGTATTGAGTACAAGAGTTGGCAGGTCATGTTACAGTTGTATAGGACTTTGGTTCAACCACATTTGGAATACTGTGTACAGTTCTGGTCGCCACATTACCAAAAGGATGTGGATGCTTTGGAGAGGGTGCAGAGGAGGTTCACCAGGATGTTGCCTGGTATGGAGGGCGCTAGCTATGATGAGAGATAGAGTATTATTTACATAAGAAAGATGGAGGTTGAGGGAGGACCTGATTGAGGTCTACAAAATCATGAGAGGTATGGACAGGGTGGATAGCAGGAAGCTTTTTCCCAGAGTTGGGGACTCAATTACTAGGCGTCACGATTTCAAGGTGAGAGGGGAAAAGTTTAAGGGAGATATGCGTGGAAAGTTCTTTACGCAGAAGGTGGTGGCTGCCTGGAACGCGTTGCCAGTGGAGGTGGTAGAGGCGGGCAAGATAGTGTCATTTAAGATGTATCTAGACAGATACATGAATGGGCAGGGAGCAGAGGGATACAGATCCTTGGAAAATAGGTGACAACAAGGTGCAGGGCTGGATGAACACAGCAGGCCAAGCAGCATCATAGGGCAGGAAGGCTGACGTTTCGGGCCTAGACCCTTCATCCAGCCCTGCACCTTGTTGTCTCGGATTCTCCAGCATCTGCAGTTCCTACTATCTTGGAAAATAGGTGACAGGTTTAGATAGAGGATCTGGATCGGCGCAGGCTTGGAGGGCCAAAGGGCCTGTTCCCGTGCTGTAATTTTCTTTGTTCTTTGTTCTAATGGAAGGTTGACCCTCACTTCAAGGGGGTTGGAATGTAAGAGTAGGGAAGTCTTACTGCAACTGTACAAGGTGCTGGTGAGACCACATCTAAAACACTGTGAGCAGTTTTGATCCACTTATTTAAGAAAACTTATTATTTAATTGAAGACAGTGCAGAGAAGGTTCCCTTGAATGATCACTGGTATAGAAAGATTGTCTCATGAGAAAAGGTTAAACAAGTTGGGACTCTACTCTCTGGAGTTTAGAAGAATGAGAGGTGATCTAATTGAAATATATAGGACTCTTAAGGGGCTTGACAGGGCAAATGCTGAAACAATGTTTCCCTTCATGGAAAAGTCTAGGACCAGAGGGCAAAGTCTCAGAATAAAGGGATGCCAATTTAAAACAAGGTCAAATTTCTTCTCTCAGAGGATTGAGAGTCTTTGGAGCAATTGTCCCAGAGACCTGTGGGGACAGAGTTCTTGTGTGTATTTAAGGCTGAAATGGATAGATTCTTGATCAATGGGCGTATCAAGGTTTAGGGGGAAAGGTCAGGAAAGTGGAAGTGAGGAATGTCGGATCAGCTTGATTCTATTGAATGGTGGAGCAAGCTCGAGGGGCCAAATAGCCTAGTCCTGTTCCTGTTTCTTATGGCCTTATTGTGGATCTTACCTTTAAATTTCATGAAGTCACTGAAGGTTTTGCTTCACAATCTCATCAAGCTTTCTGAAAGTGTTAGAGACTGAGATTGAGAACTCAATTTCATGCAAATATATCACTCCTTTTAAAGTCTATCTCATATTCTTTCCTGCAGTTCGATCCAGGGATTGGAGAGCACTAGAGCCCCAGCAGTATAGCATCTGTTCAATTACAGCAATCTGTAAGGCCAGTTAGTACAGCTTCACATTTAGCTACTCTATGATGCCTGACTGGAGACGTGAGTCTCCAATCACCTCTTCAAAGATCAATGTGTTTCTATGCATCTTCAAAGTTAAGAATGGAAATTGAGAGAGGCTGGAATGCAGATCGTTGCGGAATAATGAAGTGAAGACAGCACTAATGGGAACCGTGGGTTTGGGGAGGTGCAGATGGGAGCCTGGTACTGGATTATTATCCCTGTCCCCTGCAGAAAAACATAGTTTGAGAGCTTGTCATGAGTATGCAACCAGCATCTTTTTTTTAAGTTTGTGTCGAGCTGCATAGAATTTACAGAACATAAATAGACCATTCATCTGAAGAAACTACACCAACTGCACCATATGAGCACTGTCCTGCTTTATTTCGGTGAACCTCATCAGCATCATCTTTAATTCCTCTTTTCATTATGTACTAAACCAGCTTCCCTTCAATATACTGCTGCTATTCAACTCAACTAATTTAATCCCCAGCTCCCACTTGAACCACTCTCTATTGAAGAAGCTTTTCCTGAATTCCCTGTTGAATTAATTTGGAAGATAATCTTCCATCAGCCACAAACATGTATTTGCTACTGGCTTCAAATATTCATTGAGTTTCACAGTCTAAGTACTCTTCCAATGAAGAGGTTTCTCCTTGGCTTTATTCGTGATGCCTTATATAAGATTCAGATTCATCCACACTATTTAGCTCAAGTATTTTGAGACATTGATTGCTTGCTGAATTGATCCATGGCCTATCATTTCGCAAATTCCAACTTGCACACAGAAATCAGACTTTTACAGAGCTTCAGTCACCAAACTCTTCTCAGTTTCAAGTTATGGATCGTAGTGGCTCAATAAGGCAGCTCTCCATGACTTTCTAGAGGGCAAAGAGATACAGGCCATAAATGCTGATCCAGCCAGTGACTCATACATTCTTTCAAAAGACTTTTAAAATAAAAATACACCTCTCAAAATCTAGAACAAAAACAAAGGTGCTGGAAAAGCTCAGCAGGTCTGGCAGCATCTGCGGAGGAGAAAACAGAGTTAGCATTTCAGGTCCAGTGACCCTTCCTCAGAACCTCTCAAAATCTATACCTTTGACTAAACTTTTGATCATCTGTCCTAATAGCCCAGTTTCTATGCCAATGTCAAAATATTGTTTGAACCCTCATGGTTTTCTTTATTTTTCCCATTTTTGGTGGAGCTGTGAACTGTGAGCTGTGAGTTGAAGGTGACATTTGGACTGTAAGCAGCATGTTTTTGTTGCAAAAGAAAGAACAAACAAACAATTCTTTTTACAGATTTTCGCCTGTGAAATTAATTCAGGTTGATTGTTGTTCAAAGAACACTGTAGATGTTTCAGCTTCAGAGATACATGATGCTCACAGCTAGCAAATGTTTGGCTGCTAAAATGGGTTGTAACAGAGAGGCCAGTGGTGACCCATCTAATTAAGAGCATGCATAGAAAATGAAAACAGAAAGAGAAAACAAAGTTTGAATTGTTTTGAAGTGTGTTTTAGTCAGAAGACCGGTGGCTGGGACAGCATTTGGGTTGCTCTCTGGTTATGGTCCCATTACCAACTTTTTGAAAATTCAAAGAATAGAATCCCAGCTGTGAGAATTGAGTAATTATTTCTCAGATCCTACTGGAAACAATTTGCATTGCCTTTCGGAAATCAGGCAACATACACTCCCATGTGCCTGTGATATTAACCAGCATAGGCACTACTTAAGTGAACTGACCAGCTCTATCTCTTTTCTTTCATTTAACTTATCCCTTAACTGTGTCTGTCCATCTGTCTGTGTGTGAATGGGGGCTATGATCCAAAAAGGATTGGGCTTCAATCACAGACACTAATTAGATCACTTCGTTGTTCAGTTTTGCTCTGCTAAGGTTACAACATTAATAATAAATTGTCAATCATTTTGGTTTAAGCTATGGATTTGGTATCTGGTATCAGTTATTCATAAAGACTGTTTTGGAGCCATTGAACAATTTTGAGGGTTATTGAATGTTTTCATTTCAGTCTGTTGTGAATACATGTTTACGGAGGCTCATTCAATCTGGCTTGCTGTCCCCATGTCAAAACAATAAGTTGATAATATATTTGTGAAGGGCTTTACAACATTTTGCTATGTTAAGTGCGTCATATAAGTGCAAGTTGGAGTTGTTGATTATAAATAAAGCCACTTTTTACCTTGAGAAACCAAGGTGAACATGAGGCAGATTGAAGGGTAAGAAGGGTAATACCCGAAACGTTAACTGCTCCTTTCCTCCAGATGCTGCCTGGTCTGCTGTGTTCTTCCAGCCTCCGGTTTGTCTACCATAGAGACAGATTGTGATTGTTAAGGGGGTCCATTCAGGGATTGTCATAGAGTCATACAACACAGTTCAACTCATCTGCGCCAACCAGACATCCCAATCTGACCTAGTCGCCAGCATTTGGCCCATATCCCTCTAAATCCTTCCTATTCATATACCCATCCAGATGCCTTTTAAATGTTGTAACTGTACCCACCTCCACCATGTCCCCAGGCAGCTCATTCCATACACGCACCACACTCCGTGTGAAAAAGTTGCCCCTCAAGTCCCTTTTAAATCTTTCCCCTCTTGTCTTAAACCTATGTCCTGTACTTTTGGACTCTCCTACCCTGGGGAAAAGACCTTGGCTATTCACCCTATCTATGCCCTTCTACACTAGTCCACTTTCTTTTTACAAACCTCTATAAGGTCACCTCTCAGCCTCTGATGCTCCAGGGAAAACAGCCCCAGCCTATTCATACCCCCTCTATTGTTCAAACCCTCCAACACTGGCTACACCCTTGTCAATTTTTTCTGCACCCTTTCAAGTTTCACAACATATTTCCTATAACAGGGAGGCCAGAATTGAATGCAGTATTCCAAAAGTGGCCTGTACAGCAGCAACATGACCTCCCAACTTCTACACTCAATGCACTCCTTACAACACAATATAATTAATTGATGAGAAATGAAGAATGCGACAAAAGCATGGAACCTCATTGTCAGTTTCACTGAGAAATGAAAATTGCTTGTCATTCTAACACAACAAATTGCACGTATGTTTGTTTCATTTGACCTTTTTCATTTTTCTTTGTGCATGTTTATCCATCACGCTTGTTTTCCCTCTGTGTGTTTATCCATCATTCTCATTCAAACTTCTGACCTTCACTCTTAGCTATAAAGGTGCACTTCCATTGACTGATCTGGGATTACATGTCAAATGGTGTGCTCTGTGCCAGAATACATTAACAATTCATCTAAACATAAAGTGCTACAGAACAGGTTTGCCAGCAAATGGAAAAGTAATGAACAGTCACTGCTTAGTCAGGCCTACTTGTGACTCCTGACCCAACCAAGAAAGAAGAAGTCCTGTTACATGGATAGATAGGTGATGCTAGGGGTAATCTCCATGATAGTGAGAAGATTAAAAGGAGATCTGATAGAAGCATTCAAAACCACGAGGGATCTGGATGGAATAGATAGGGAGAAATTTGACAGTGTTGTAAGGGTTGATAATCAGGGGGCATCTGCATAAGATGCATGGTAAAGGAACAAAAGGCAATTTTGTTAGACAGCAAATGGTTAAGATCAAGAAAGCACTGCCTGAGATTTTGTAAATGAAAGCTCAGTTGCAACGTACAATCAGGACAACAAGGTGCAGGGCTGGATGAACACAGCAGGCCAAGCAGCATCATAGGAGCAGAGAGGCTGATGTTTCGGGCCTAGACCCTTCATCAGAAAAGGGGGAGGGGAAGGGGGTTTTGAAATAAATAGGGAGAGAGTGGGAGGCGGATAGAAGAGGGATAGAGGAGAGGATAGGTGGAGAGGAAACAAACAGGTCGAAGAGGCGGAGATGGGGCCAGTAAAGGTGAGTGTAGGTAGGGAGTTAGGAAGGGGATAGGTCAGTCCAGGGAGGACGGACAGGTCAAGGGGGCGGGATGAGGTTGGTCGGTAGGAGATGGAGGTGCGGCTTGAGGTGGGAGGAGGGGATAGG
>NC_063334.1:119690532-119715702 GCF_021869965.1 Rhincodon typus
CACAAACCACACAGACACACAGACACAAACCATGTAGAGAATTCATTCAGTAGAGGGGCCACCAGGAACAGGCTCCTGCACACGGGATTGCACTGAGCAACTAGTGTTGCAAAGATATACTGTTGCCTCGTGAGTGCAGCAAGGGTTTCCCCAGCAAGTAAAGATTGTATCCATGTATTGTGTCATTGATATCTAGAGTTTGGGGCAAGGACCTGAGAGAGCCATTTAAGAGCTTTACGGACCATAACATTCCTGCAGTGCAGTGATGGGACAGTGTTTGCACTCTGAACTAACTCTGACCTAACGTGTCTGTTTTATTCATTTTTGGGGATGTGAGTGTTGCTGGCTGGGTTAGCATTTCCTGCCCGTCCCTAATTGCCGTTAAGAAGGTGGTGATGAGCTGCCTTCTTAAACTGCGACAGTCCATGTGCTGTGGGTTGACCCACAATGTACTTAGGGAGGGAATTCCAGGATTTTGACCCAGCGACACCAAAGGAATGACAATATATTTTCAACTCAGGACGGTGAGTGGCTTGGGAGGGAGTTGTATTATTCCACTATGATCTCCCAGCTCTTGTGCCTTAACCACCTGATGTTTCTGTCCTGTTAGCTTCAGGGAGTATTATATCAGTCCCCTCCATGCACATTACCACACAATTCTTACAGGTGTCCATTCAGCTCCTCGTGCCTATACTGGCTCTCTACACGAGCATCTTTCCTAGAGTCATTCTCCTGTCTTCCACTGTCATCCTGCAGTCTCTTCGTTTCAATTAACCATCAAATTCCCTTTTGAATGCTTGGATTAAACCTGCCTCCACCACAGCTTCAGGCAGTGTATTCCAGACCCTAACCACTCGCTTCGTGAAAAGTTATTTCCTCCAATCTCAATTTTGTTTCTTTTAAACATTACTGTAAATCTGTGCCCAGTCATTCATAGTCCTGTCAAGCCTGGAAACATTCTCCCTCTATTTACCCTGTCCAGGTATTTTACGATTTGGAAATCTTCACTTAGGATCTCCCCTCACCCGTTGATGAATACAGTGCAATGCCTCTCAATATCCAAACATTTATTGTGTATTTCTTTGTCTTGTTTAACCTCCTCCAATCCATTATTTCTCACTTCTCCAGATCCAATTACCACCTCCCTGCCTGTGCGTGATCAACCCATTGATAATTTCCTGCGGTCCCTCTTAGGGTCAACCACAAACTTGTTAAACACACCACCTCCACTTAAATCCAATTAGCCATTGATAAAAAATCACGAACAGCAAGGGAGCTAGGACATAAACTCAGCGGACATGGTCGGTGTGGATTAGTAGGACCTAAGGGTCTGTTTCCATGTTGCATGACTCTATGGCCCTTCCTGCTGCAAAAGCAGACATTTCATTTTCTAATGACAAACCATTCAAAAATTTTGTCTGAGAATATCAGTCTCAATGTTTGACCACTCGCAGGAGCAAAGTAAGACAATAAGCTTCACTTAATGCTAGCTTTGGTTCATTTTTCAAACTCTTTATCGCACAAAAATCCTCTTAAGCCTCACAAATGCACAAAGAGCTTACAAGAAACTTCATCCACACACGTTTCCCTGCAGATTAAAGTGTGTTGATGCAATCTTCCTGCCAGAGAGATTCTAAAGTAAAGCTTCCATTAGATGTAAAGTGCTGGCACAGCCATAAATTAAATCCTTCCCTTATCCCATCAAAAGTTTCTTAACATCCAGACGATGCTCACTGGATTTGGCTGAACGTTCCACTGGAAAACCTTGATAAAGATAAGTATCGCGAATTGCAAGATTTTCCAACTTCAGACACAGTCTCAGCTCGGTAATGTCTCCAGCCTTCAGATAGTCTGCCGTAGTACTCAGGGACACATTGCTTGTTTTGTTGAAGGAGATTGGAGGACTCCCTGTGAAATGGTCGTTTCAAGGTTTTTCTTCCTGCTTTTCCATTTGTCGCTGCTTAACTTTGTGGGGGCGTGGAAAGACAGACACGTTAAAGAAACACAGAAAAAAAAACTGGAGATGTTCAGCAGCGTCTGTGGAGAGAGACACAGAGTTAGCGTTTCGAGTTCGGTATGATTCTTCATCAGAAATGAAAGTGGCTGTAAAATGGTGGCTTTTATACTTTTGACAGAGTTGGAGGAAGTTTGAGGGGGAACAGCTGGAATGGAGGCACAATGTGAAACCAAAGGGGTTGTTAATGGTGGAAAAGGATAGAGGCAGAGACCAGTGAAGAGCCCCATTCTCAGTCACTGTCTGACCACCCTATTGTAGTTTTCACTCAGGGACACGGGATAGTCAGAGACAATCCCCTAATGGTCACTTTACCCCCAGCTCATCACCTGGTCTTCCAGACCTGTGGCTCTTACTACAATTCTCAAATAACTGTGCACTGAAATGTTATTTTCTGAAATGAAACCTTTTAATTTACATTTGAATGGATCATACCTAGCTACATGCCAGGTATCCTGGGGGCACCTGTTCCAGAGATTGACCACTCACTCAGTGAATGGCCTCTCTGCAGATTAATTTTGGATTCAGGATCTGATTCCTCATTCAGGCATTAACCACCCACTGTGTGATCGCTGCCCTGCATTTTCTTCATACTGTCATGGATTGAGGGCATCACTGGCTCGGCCAGCATTTGTTGCCCATCCCTAATTGCCCTTGAGAGGCCGACTGAGCCATTTCCCAGGGCAGTTGTGCACCAACCATATTGCTTGGGGTCTGGACCAGCATGTAGACCGGTCTGGGGAAAGACAGGTTTCCCTCCTAATATCAGATGAGTGAACCAGATGGGTTTTTCCAACAATTGATGAAAGGTGTCACGGTCACTATCACTGTGAGATTAAAGACACAATTTTCCACTCCCTGAGGAGGAGAGAATGCTGTTGGGTGTGATAACTTAATCGCCCAAAAATCAGAAATCTCACCATCGAGATAGCCTGCCCCCTTAGGTAGCATCAGATAGTGAGAGGACCATGTACATGGGTTTGCAGCTCATTAATTACACAAATTTGCAGAATTATCTTCCCCTTCTGAGTTAATTTCTTGCCCAACTAAGAGAATCAACATTTCAGCAACACTATTACATAGCTAGTAGGAACTGCAGATGCTGGTGAATCCGAGACAACAAGGTGCAGGGCTGGATGAACACAGCAGGCCAAGCAGCATCATAGGAGCAGAGAGGCTGATGTTTCGGGCCTAGACCCTTCATCAGAAAAGGGGGAGGGGAAGGGGGTTCTGAAATAAATAGGGAGAGAGTGGGAGGTGGGTGGAAGATGGATAGAGGAGAGGATAGGTGGAGAGGAGACAGCAGGTCAAAAAGGCGGGGATGGGGCCAGTAAAGGTGAGTGTAGGTGGGGAGTTAGGGAGGGGATAGGTCAGTCCAGGGAGGACGGACAGGTCAAGGGGGCGGGATGAGGTTGGTCGGTAGGAGATGGAGGTGCGGCTTGAGGTGGGAGGAGGGGATAGGTGGGAGGAAGAACAGGTTAGGGAGGCAGGGACGAGCTGGACTGGTTTTGGGATGCGGTAGGGGGAGGGGAGATTTTGAAACTTGTGAAATCCACATTGATACCATTGGGCTGCAGGGTTCCCAAGCGGAATATGAGTTGCTGTTCCTGCAACCTTCGGGTGGCATCGTTGTGGCACTGCAGGAGGCCCAGGATGGACATGTCGTCTGAGGAATGGGAGGGGGAGTTGAAATGGTTCGCGACTGGGAGGTGCAGTTGTTTATTGCGAACCGAGCATAGGTGTTCTGCAAAGCGGTCCCCGAGCCTCCGCTTGGTTTCCCCGATGTAGAGGAAGCCACACCGGGTACAGCGGATGCAGTATACCACATTGGCAGATGTGCAGGTGAACATCTGCTTGATGTGGAAAGTCTTCTTGGGGCCTGGGATGGGGGTGAGGAAGGAGGTATGGGGGCAGGTGTAGCACTTCCTGTGGTTGCAGGGAAAAGTGCCGGGTGTAGTGGAGCTGGAGGGGAGTGTGGAGCAGACAAGGGAGTCACGGAGAGAGTGGTCCCTCCGGAAAGCAGATAAGGGTGGGGAGGAAAAGATGTCTTTGGTGGTGGGGTCGGATTGCAGATGGCGGAAGTGAGGTGGGCACACACCTGAAGAGTTATAAAAGCAGGGATAGAGGAACATTCAGGGGAGTAGGGCTAGTTTAACTCCTGTTGCAGATAGCCAGCATGGACAGAATGGGCCAAACGACCTCATTCTGTGCAGTGAGCATTCTATGATTCTATACAGAAATATAGCCAAAAGCATGTCTTTTGTCCCTGATACCATTCATTTGAAGCTTTTCTGTAGCTTCTCTCAAACTTTCACATCTTTCACAACTGAACACAATATTCCAGGTATGTTATATGAGTCTTAGAATCATGGAATCAGGCAGTACTGAAGAAGCCATTCAGCCCATCGAGTCTGCATTGACTAAAAAACAACTCTAAGTCTACACTACTACTACTTTCTAGCACCTGACTGAAAACTTTGAATATTGTGACATTTCAAGTGCTCATCCACGATTTTGTTGAATCCTATCCAAACAATCTATTTGTGGCTTGGTGTCAAATTTTGAGTGACATTGCTCCTGTCAAGAGTGTTCAGATTTTTATAACTATGTTTCAGGTGCTATATAAATGCATGTGTTTACTGTTGCTGTAGTCCAGCACAACATTAGCCGGTATAGGTGGTTTAAGAGTTATCATACTAAAATATATTTCTTGGTGATAAAATTTGGTGATGACTGATTTCTTGGAGTGCTCTGAAACTGTTCAAATTTTTAAAAAAATATTCAGGAAGATCTCTGATTTCCCATTACTCTAAAACCTTTAAATGTAAAATTTCACTGAACACTGCCTCAATTGCAGTGTGTCAACCATAAGTGAGAGGTTAGAAAAAAACCTAAAAAATAATTAGATTCCGCTCAGTGCCTGCAATATAAACTCAATTGTCTCAGGTTGATATTGTTCCTAGTGAAGGACATATTTGTAAATGGCTTATACATTTAAGGATGCACTGTGTTTGTTCCTGTTCTCAGATATTGTAGTCAGTGGGAGATGTTCTTTGTCTGAAATGTGTTCATTTTCGTAAATGCGACTTGAATAACTTAAGGTGTACTGTCTGTTTGCTCAACTAACACAGCTATGTAATTATTCTTTGAAACACTGCAATTTACTTGATAGGTACAATCACATTGATCTTAACCATTTAGATTTAACAGAAAAATTATGACTCATTAAATTTAATTAATTAATTAATTAATCACTTGATTAAACTCAGCCTTTGGAATGGTGACTTGAAAATATCATGGATTTTTTTTTGCCAAAATCCCAGTTCTCTACTTTGTATGTCAGGAGCATTACTCAGGGAAGGAAATCTGCTGACCTCATCTGGTCTGGCCGACACACTTTCACATCCACAGCAACTCAGTTGACTCTTAGTTATTTTCTGAAATGGCTCGGTACCTGCACGATACAGAAAATGTTGGTTCAAGTAGTGGCACAAGTCAGGATGTGATGGAGCACTGTCTGATGATGAGTAAATCTCTCCAACAACCCTCAAGCAATACCATCCAGGACCCATATTCACCACCTCAAAGATTTACTCCCTCCTCCAACGATGCAGAGTAGCAGCAATGTGTGCCAGCTACAAGATGCGCTGTAGTAACTGGTTCAGGCTCCCTGCACAGTACCTTCCAAACCTGAGACCTTTACCATCTAGAAGGATGAGGGCAGCAGAAGTGTGGGAACACCACCACCTGCGAGATCCCCCCCAAGCCACTCACCATTCCTTTCCTAACGGCATTGTGGGTCAACCTACAGCACATTGACTGCAGCAGTTCAAGAAGGCAGTTCAATACCACCTCTTCAAGGGCACCTAGGGATGGGCAATAAATGCTGGCCCAGCCAGAGACACCCATGTTCCCAATAGAAATTTGTTTGCATCATATTCAAGGAATGTCAAAGCTGTTGGCTAAAAATTAACAGCAATGTCCATAAGCCACATATAGTACATCAATTAAGAATGAAGGTGTCAATTTGAACTTTCACTGAAGAATTTTTTTGACCTAAACTATGGGTGAGGTAAATCATTTAACCCAGTCTTGCCTACATGCCCACCATTGCATGCTTTGTTTCTCAAGCGCCGACATACAGGATTGACAAGACCAAGCATTGGCAGATAGACTATGGTCATGATACACTTATACATTTTCACCTCACTCCCAATGACACTGGTTTCATTGCCAGTAATACTGTCCATAGGTAATATTGAACATTCTTTTCCAGAAGTGACTTCCCTTCACCAACTATCCAAGAGGAACAGAAGTCTTCTATTCTTACCCGTTCTGGCCTACATGTGACTCCAGACCCACAGCAATGTGCTTGACTCTTAATTGCCTTCTAGGCTAATTAGGGATGGCCAAGCCAACCCACATCCCATGAATGAAAACAAAACTAAAAAGATCACTGTTTATTAAATGTTCTCTCATTGTAATCATCCATAGGATGATAAAAGGAGGCCGTTCGGCCAGACATTGCTGTGCTAGCTCTCTTGGGCCACTCCATGCCTTTTCCCTACATTGTTTTTTTATTCAGATGGCTATCCAATTGCCTTTACAAAGCCACAGTAAAACCTGACTCCAATGCATTCTGATTCCAATCACACATTAGATAAACATGTCTCCCACTTCTTTGAGTGGCCTCTTTGTTTTGGCCTTTCTCCTGATTGTACTTCCCAGTTTCTTCAGTGGTTCCCATTCCCATGGATGTAAAAAATTTCCATGAGACTATTCAAGCAACAGCTAATTTGGGCACTGACCCTACGACCTAAGATGTAGGAGGGAATCCCAGGATTTTGACCCAATGACAGTGAAGGGTTGGTCTGGCCTCATGTGAACCTTTTCTCTGCATATGCTGCATTATCTATCACCGCAGCAGATTTGGGCACAGTAAAGGAGACCATTTCAATCAAATGCGGGTTTGCAGAATCACCAAAATTCAGCAGATTTCCCGGTTGGAGAATCAATATGAAGTCAAGATCACAGTCCTCAAGGCTAAGCTTTTGAGACAAGAACCACATCCTTGATCCTAACTTGCGGAGTCAGAATACAGGAACCAGAGAAGACCAGTGGTTCAGGAGACTAAAGATGGCCTAAAGGTTAAACTGGATTCATCTGACACTCCCAGGATCATAGAATCCCTGCAATGTGGAAGTAGGCCATTCGGCCCATTGAGTCCACATTGGCCCTCCAAAACGCATCCCACCTACACCCCTGCCCCCCACCACAAAACCTATAATCCTGCATTTCCCATGGCTAATCCACCTAACCTACATATCCCTGGATACTGTGGGCAATTTAGCATTACCAAACAAGCTCACTTTCCAATCATTGGATTGTGGGAGGAGACCAGAGCACCTGGAGGAAATCCACACAGACGCAAGGAGGATGTGCAAACTCCACATGGACAGTTGCCTGAGGGTGTAATCAAGCCCAGGATCCTGGTGTTGTGAGGCAGCAGTGCTAACCAACGAGCCACTATGCTGAAAAAAAGCAGCATTTCTGCATCTAACTGTTAATTTCCCTAAGAAGCTTAGATGTTTCAATAAGGTCGCCTCCCATTCTTCTAAATTTCGAGTACAAGCTTAGCCTACTCATCTTATCCTCATAAGACATATCTGGGATCAGCCTAGTGACTCTTTCCTGACTGCCTCCAATGCATTACGTCTTTCCATACATAAGGGACACCAAACTATTTGCAGTATTCCAGCTGTGGTCTAACTAGTGCTCAGTACAGTTTTAGCAAGACTTCCCTACTTTTATACTCCAGCATGAAGTATTTCCCATCCCTAAAGGTCCCCAGAACTGAATGGCTTGCTCAGCCATTTCGAGGGGCAGTTCAAAGTCAACCATATTGCTGTTTGGGTCTGGAGTCACACGTAGGCCTGACTAGGTAGTGACAGCAGATTTCCTTCCCTAAAGGACTTGAGTGAACCAGATAGGTTTTTATAAATATCAGTGATCATTTCATGGCCAGCACTGCTAAGATTAGTTTTCAATTCCGTTCTTAATGAATTAAATTTAGATTCTACAAGCTTGCCAAAGTGAGATTTGAACCTGTATCCTGAAAATATTAGCCTTAGCCTCTGCATTACTGGCTTGGTACAATTACCACTGTCTGAGAGCAGGCACTAGCCAGTCAATCAATAGCTCAGAAGGAAGCTGGGGATAGATGGGATAGAGGAGCTAAATATTCCCCTTCACTACTTGGTCAGTGAGCTAGAAGTAAAAGCGTGTCTGGTGTTTCTGACGTGCAGGCGATCTGTTTGGCCATCTCATCACCTCAGCTTGAAGCTGAAAATCACTTTCATTATTTATCAATTGCTTCATTACATGCTTGTGAGCACTTCCCATGTATTCACTGCCATTCCAAGGAGTTGCTTGAGTACATAATCTAAACTGGCAGTCTCTGTGCACTGAGGTAGAGCTGCATTGTCTGAAGCTCACTCTCTCAGTAAGATGCTCACCCCCAAGAACCCCACCTGGGTAGATATGAAAGGACACACAGCACTACAGGACCGGCCAATATTTATCCCAGCATTATTAAAACATGCGATTATTTGTCTCTTTTATTTATTTACTCATGGGATGTGGCTACACCAGCATTTCCTGTCCCTAGTTGCCCTTGAGAAGGTGGTGGTGAGCTGCCTTCTTGAACATGCTGCAGTCCATGTGCTGTAGGTTGACCCACAATGCCCTTAGGGAGGGAATTCCAGGATTTTGACACATCAAGCTATGTAGGAGCTAACTTTTGGCAGTTGCATTTTCATGCATTACAGCAGTGACCAGACTTTGAAAGTATTTCATTGGCTATTAAGTGCATGAGGACACGCTGTGAATCTGAAAACTTACTATAGAAATGCAACAAATCTTTTCCCCTTCATTATTTGTTCTATGTTGTGACGACAATTTGAATCTGTACCCCTTATGACCCATCACTATGCATTAGTCTGAAGTAATTCTGCTTTCTATAATTGCTGTATCTAGACTAATCGAGCTAATTCTCAATACACTTTACCTCTCTGCATTTCAATGTTGATAGTCAGTTGTCTTTGTTAATTCTGCAGTGGTATCTTGGGTGCCATTAAACTAAACATCTTCAAAACAGAGCAATTGTATTTGTCACCTTGTCATGCCTGTTGTGTAGGATAAAGACATTTAAAATAATTGCTTGGCATTTCCGTGATTAGTCTGCCATGAAGGGATTGAACTGTCAATGAAGGTAAGGTTAGGAGGCTGTACCAGGAAAAGGTCCAATAAGGACAACTCATCATTACTCCAAGGTGGCATTCTGAGCAGGAAGTGAAGCAGAACAGCATGGCAGAATTGGAAATGCATGAGATCACAGGATATGTTGAAATGGCACATTGCTGAAGAACGGTAATGTGGAGATGACAGTATGAAATACCCTGATCATCTACTGGAACACAGGGACTAGCCAGTTTGTTGAGATGATACATTTCTGGTAGCCATGTGAAAGGTATTTTTTGTGTGGCTCATGGATATTTAGAGTCTGCTGAGGTAAGGGAAACATTAGCATTATTTTAGAAACATCTCCTTTCCACAAGACAGCAAGAGATAGCACGGTCCTGTCACATTGCAACCCATACAGAGGAACACACAAATCAGGAGTGAGAGTAGGCTATTCAGCCCCTTGAGCCTGCACGGCCATCCAATAAGATGTGGCTGATCTGATTACTCACCTACCCCTGTTAAGCTTTCACTCTGTGTGAATGGTGGAGCAGCCGCGATGGGCCAAATGGCCTACTTCTGCTCCTACATCTAATTATTTTCTAGTCTTACCACTCCTTATGATTACCTTTACACCCTCCTTACAATTACAACATTTAAAAGGCAGCTGAATGGATGTATGAATAGGACGAGTTTAGAGGCATATGGGCCAAACGCTGGCAAGTGGGACTAAACTAATTTATGATAATCTGGTTGGCATGGATGAGTTGGACCAAAGGGTCTGTTTCCAAGCTGTACAACCCTATGACTTTATGATGATAGTAACTGCATCACATTTGTATATCACAGCAGGGAGATGGTGGTAATGTCTCTGGACTAGTAATGCAGAGACCCTGACAAAAGAGCTAATGACATGGGTTCAAACCACACCAGGGCAGCTGGTGGAATTTAAATTCAATTAATTAAATCTGAAATTGAAAACCGGCATCAGTAATAGTGACCAATGGAACAACCATTGATTGCTGTAAAAACCCATCTGGTTCATGAGATCATTTAGGGAAGGGAAATCTGCCATTCATGCCTAGACTGACCGACATATGACTCCACGCCCACAGCAATGCAGGTGACTCTTAACTTCTCTCTGAAATGGCCAAATAAGCACTCTGTTCAGGGACAATTAGGGAAGGGCAAGAAATGTTAGGAACACTCATATTTCATGAAGAAAAACGTCAGCCTTAACCTCTTACACTGCAATGTGAATGGTACTTGCTAATTTTAATAAGTCCTGTGATTGGTACTGGTTGTGGTTTCCAATGCATCACAGTTCTGGCAATGATCCATTTTAAGAATTTTGTGCTAACTTTCTATTTGATATTGTACTTGACTAATACAAAAACGGTCTGCATGTTATTGATACTTCTGCTTTCACATCACGTTAAATGATGTGCACAATGCAGGGACAGGACATTCAGCTGGCAATCTTACTCCACCCAAGGCTCCTCCTATAATATCATAAGACCATAATATATAGGAGCAGAATTAGACCATTGGGCCCATCGAGTCTACTCCTCCATCAGATCATGGCTAGTATGTTTCTCAAGCCCATTCTCCTGTCTTCTCCCTATAACCCTTGATCCCCTTACCAATCAAGAATCTATCTATCTCTGTCTTAAACACACTCAATGACTTGGCCTCCACAGCCCACTACAGCAATAAGTTCCATAGATTCACCACCCTCTGGCTGAGGAAATTCCTCTTCATCTCAGTTCTGGAAGGTCGTCCCTTCACTCTGAGACTGTGCTCTCTGGTTCTGATCTCTCCTACTAGTGAAAACATCCTTCTCCACAGCCACTTTATCTGGGCTTTTCAGTATCCTTTAAGTTTTGATTAGCTACCCCTCATCCTTCTAAAGTCCATTGAGTATAGACTCAGACTCAACTGCTCCTCATATGACAAGCCTTTTAACCAAAAGATCAATCAGGTAAATCTCTTCTGGACCCCGTCCAACACCAGCACATCTTTCTTCAGATAGAGGGCCCAAAACTACTCACTATGTTCCAAATGCAGTATGACCAGAACCTTATACAGCCTCAGCAATACATCTCTGCTCTTGGATTCTAGTCCTTTTGAAACAAATGCTAACATTACATTTGCCTTCCTAACTGCCAAGTGAACCTGCATGATAACCTAAGAGAATCCTGAAATGGGACTCCATTGTGCTTCAGATTTCCAAAGACTATCCCTATTTAGAAAGTAGTCTATGTCTCTATTCTTCCTACCAATATGGATAACCTCACATTTTCCCACGTTATATTCCACCTGACATTTCTTTGCCCGTTCCCCTAGCCTGTCCAAGGCCTTATGCAGCTCCCCGCTTCCTCAACACTACCAGTCCCTCCACTGTCTTTGTGTCATCTTAGCGATAATGCTCGCAGTTCTTTCATCCAGATCATTAATGTATAATGTGAAAAGTAGAATTCCACTAGTCGCCAGCTGTCATCCTGCAAAAGACCCTTTTCTCCCTACTCTCTGCCTTCTGTCAGTAAGCCAATCCTCTATCCATTCCAGTACCTTACGCCTAATACTTAAACAAAAATAAAAATTGCTGGAAATGCTCAGCAGGTCTGGCAGCATCTGTGGAGAGAAACCCAAACTTATGTTTCATGTTAAGTGACCCTTTCTCAGAAGTGAACATGACTTCTTACCTTATTCAGCAGCCTCCCGTGTGGCACCTTGTCAAACGCCTTCTGGAAATCCAAATAGATTCTGACCATTGGCTCTCCTTTGTCTAAATTGCTTGTTGTTTCCCTAAAGGATTCTAACAGATCAATCAGGCATGAAGTCCCCTTGAGGAAGCCGTGCTAATGCAGCTCTCGTTTACCATGCACTTCCACATGCTCACAATCTCATCCTTAATAATGGGCTCTAACATCTTAAAAAATGACAGACATCATGCTAATCAGCCTATAGTTTTCTCTTTTCTGCCTCACTCTTACACCTCTCCATCTCATCCTGTCATCATATTCTTCTAGCCATTTGTCATTGCCATGGAGCTGTACAGGACTGAAACACACCCTTCAGTCTAACTCGTCCATCATGACCCTAAATCCTAAATTGATCTAGTCCTGTTCGCCAGCATTTGGCCCATATCCCTCTAAACCCTTCCAATTCATGTACGCATCCAGATGCCTTTTAAATGTTGCAATTGTAGCAGCCTCCACCACTTCCTCTGGCACCTCATACACGCACCACCCTCTGTGTGAAAGTGTTGCCCCTCAGGTCCCTTTTAAATCTTTTCCCTCTCACCTTAAACCTATGCCCCCTAGTTTGGACAACCCCACTCCAGTGAAAAGACCTTGGCTATCATGTCTCTCATGATCTTACAAACCTTTGTAAGGTTATCCCTTGCCCTCTGATACTCCAGGGAAAATAGCCCCAGTCCACTCAGCTTCTCCCTGGGGCTCAAACCCTCCAAACCTGGCAACATCCTTGTAAATCTTTTATGCATCCGATCAAGTTTCACAACATCCTTCCTACAGCAGGGAGACCAGAATTGTCTTTTGTGTTCTCATCTCGTTCCTTTTAAATGTGTCCATATTAATTACTTCAACCATACCCTCCATCACAAAGCCCAGTGCCTCATATTCTTATATGGGATGTGGGTGTTGGTGTCTGGGACAACATTTATTGCAATGCCCTAAACTGCCCTGGAGAAGATGATGCTGAGCTGCCTTCTTAAACAACTGCAGTGTCTCTGGTGTAGGATGTTCTAGGGTTTTGAACTTGTGAAAGGAAAAGAATGATGATGATTTGTTTCCAACTGTGGCTTGAGGGAAACTGCAGGAGAATGCAATGACTGGATCTTCCTGAATTCCCTATTGCCTTTATTAGTGATTATCCTAGATTGATGCCACCTAGTTTAATATTCCCTACAGGGGGAAACATCTTGTTTCTAAAAAAAAAACATTCATGGGATGTGGATATCACTGACTGGACCAACACATATTGCCCATCCAAAGTTATCAGGAGGGCACTTAAGAGTTAACCACAGTGCTGTGGATTTGGAATCACATTCTAATGTATTTTTCTAAAGTGAAGTTCTCAAACCTTTTCATAGAATCTCTACCTTGACGAAATAGACCTTTCAGCTTATACTGAATGTAGTATGAACATTAGTCCATTAAGTTCATACTGACCCTCCAAAGAGCATCCCACCTTATCCCTGTAACTATATATTTACCATAGCTAATCCACCTAACCTGCACATCTTTGGATTGTGAGAAGAAACCAGAGCATCCAAAAGGAAAACCACAAGGAGAATGTGCAAAGTCCACACAGACAGTCACCCCATGGTGGAATTGAACCCAGGCCCCTGGCACTAGGTGGCAGCAGTGCTAACCATTGAGCCACTGTGCCACCCAGTCTGCCCCCACCATCTGTCTTGATGGGCATCATGATCAAGATCAATCATGGTTGTATTGAATGGCAATGCTGGCTTGATGTGTCGAATGGTCTATTTCTGCTTCTATTTCCTGTTCTCACTAAGCATCATAGTCCATCATTCAAGGGCAACCATGGGTGGGCACAGCCTAGTGCCCGCATCCCAGCAATGAGGTAAAAAACTGATTACAGTTTTCCACTCGCTCCTCTCTTCAATTAAAAAAGTAAGTTGCTTGTTGCAGAAATCAGTGATGCATTTTGCTGCAGATTCACCCTCTTGGAGGACTTAATAGCTAACATTTGTGGCACTGTTTTTACAAGTTGTTTTGCAGTCAATGGAAGTGTTTGAACTATCTTGTACTTTTCATATGCTTTACTTATTGTAATTCACAGGCACCATGTAATTTGCAATTATGGTAAAAAGAAACGTTTAAAATAAAATGCAGATCAACAGAGTTTTAAAGAGCGATTGATTTTCATTTATTTGGGATTGATGGCTTCTTAATCTTCTGAAATCTTATGAGAATTTCTCAAAATGAGGTCTTAGAAAGGGAGAACAAGTGATCAACATCAGTACTTCTAAACTGCAATCTGTTATGTTCTAATGTTCAATGTAATTTATTGGTACAGAATCAGAGTCTTTCATCACAAAGATAGGCCATGTTGCCCATCAGGTCTGTGCCAATCTTGTTAAAATCTTATCCAATTAGTCCCACATCCTTACTCATTCCCTATAGTCCTGCAATTTTTTCCTCTTTCCAGTATTCTTCCAATAGCATTTTGAGGGTCACAATTGAAACTGCTTCCAGCAATTTTTTTAGGCAGTGCGATCCAAATCATAATAACTTGTTTCTTCCAGAAATGACTCTTACCTCCTCTTGTCAAATACCTTAAATCGCCTTACCTGCCCTTTAGCCAGTGGGAACAGTTGTTCCTTGCTTTTATAAAGGAATGTAGTTAATTCTGAATACCTCTGTAAAATCTCTCCTGAGCTGTTCTTGTTAAAAAGAAAACAACCTCAACTTTTCCCATCTCTGAACAGAATAGAGGTCTTTCAACCCTGGTTCCCAGTAAACCTCTTCATGCTATAGCCTTGAGTTCGATAAAAAAAATACAAAAACAAGAAATCGCTGGAGAAACTCAGCAAGTCTGGTTGCATCTGTGGAGAGACACAGTTTTGAGTCCAGTGACCCTTCTCAAGTTGTGATGAAGGGTACCTGTTATGACGTGGGATAAGGTCTTAAAGAGGATGCAAAGTATATTCACCAAAATGTGACAGGAGATGAGAGACAATCTCGGCCCGGCATGTCCTCAGTGTGAACCTCCGGGCTTGTGGTGATTCCATGCCCCATGTACCCCGAGGTGAAGCCTGGCACGGTCTGGAGCCAAGGCCCAGTGTGGACAGGAAAGCTAGTTGCCAGCATGGACTGGGTAGGATGACTGCTGTACTGAACATTTTTTTTCTCCATTTCATAATTTATTCGTAAAATCTGCAATGCTTTACTTTCTACTTCTCTATTTTTCTAATAACTGTAACTGAAGAAGATGTGCCTCGGGATCTTGTACCTGAGATGGTGCCATAAGTGGTGACTTATACACTTTTCACTGTACTCATTTGAGTACACATGACCATAAAGCTACATCTAATTCTAATTCAGTCCACAGACCATAGATTGGTCTTCGTACTTAAGGGAGTGTCTTGAACTGGCACAAGAATTACGATGTAAAGCTACAGCCCTGAAACACTGGGGTAGTAATTAATGCCCTTCCCTGTGGAACTTTTGACAGTGGGTTGGCATTTAATTGACTAGATGTACTGTTGAGACTGTATCTGGAGTATCATGTACAGCTCTAGTCACTGTACTTACAGAGGATGTTAGTACATTGGAAGCAGTTCAGACAAGGTGTAACAAGGAAGAATTTCTTCTCTCAGAGAGTAGCGAATTTGTGGAATTCTTTACCGCAGGGAGCTGTTGTGGTTGACCCTTAAGTATATTAAAGGCTGATCTGGGTAGATTTTTAATCAGGAAGAGAATCAGGAGTTATGGGGAAAAGGCAGGAAAGTGGAGCTGAGATTGACTGCATCAGACATGATCAGATTGAATACAGAGCACACCCAATGGGCTGAATAGCCTACTGTTGCTCTTACATCTTATGGTCTCTCTGCCTGCACATGCTGTCTGACCTCATTTGAGATCGCCAGCATCTATAGTTTTATTTGTGTCTTTGCACATGGATTTCTTCTGTTTGTTGCCACCTCCCCATCCATAAGCCAGCTGGGCTACCACCAACACGCCTTCAGCAGGAGTGAAGGACCCTCGGAGGTGGAGGCAATCTTTGATAGCCGGTTCATGTGTAGCCAGCCTTTCGTACATTATATCCCACACTCTAATGAAGCTCCACACAGAGCGGGGGGATGGCCATCAGGGCAGCCTCTTTGCCAGAGCCACAGAGACGCCAAATTCAAAAACATAGTACTGCAGATTTGGAAATCTGCACAAAAAAAATTAAAGACAAGGATAATGCTGGAAGTGCTGATCGGGTCCAGGCAGCATTTGTGCAGGAAGATAAACAGACCTTGCGTCAGAACAGGAAAAGGAATATTCAAGTTCTTATGATCTTTTCCTTCATGGGATGTGGGCGTCTTTGGCAAGACCAACATTTGCTGTCCATCTCTAATTGCCCTCAAATGGGGCGGTGCATCTCTGATCATAAAGTCAACCACGTATAGGCCAGACCAGGTAAGGATGGCAGATTTCTTTCCTTATAGGACATTACCCAGAGGGAAAACATAATAATATTTTGAAATGAACATACTGGAATTCCATGTTGAAGTAGACAGGATTTGTTGGACTGGCAGATGTCAATCATAGTTTCTTGTTCCTCTGGGCAAATAAAGCAGTTGGGTTTTTAAGACAAGCAAAGGTCATCATGACTGAAACTGGTCAAAGTACGTTGGTTAGATAGCTTGACCGAATAGCTGGTTTGCAATGCGAAGCGATGTCAATAGCATGGGTTCAGTTCCCACATTGGCTGGCCAGCATTTATCATCTGTCCCTAGCTGCCCTTGAGACAAGATGGCACTTTGTTTTCAAGTTATGGTTGGTGCCCCTCACGCCATGTCGTTTTATATTCCATTTTCAACCCAGTTGGTCTGTCTCTTGGTGGTAAAGACATGCCATGAGGTGACAGATTGTAAAGGAGGACAATCCATCCTTCTGACCTGTAGTCTGGAGCTGCTTGATGTGTTCTGACCCTATTCCATGAAGCACAGTGCCAGACGCACTGAGATACAACACGCCTTCAGTGGGGACTTCATCTCCGAAGCACACTGTGTGTTTACTCCTCCCCATGCCCTGACAGACAGGTATACGATGATGGTGAGATCTGTTTTGCTTCATTTGTTACGTGTCAATGGCTAGGCCAACACTGATTTCACATCACTACTTGCCTTGGACAATTTGGTGGTGAACTGCTTTCTTGAACCGCTGTAGGTTGACCCACAATGCCATTAGGGAGGGAATTCCAGGACTAGCGATATATTTCCAAGTCAGAATGGTGAGTGGCTTGGAGGAGAACTTTCTGTAGTGGTGTTCCCATGTATCTGCTGCCCTTTTCCTTCTAGATAGTAGTGGTGGGGTTGGAAGATGCTGTTGAAGGAGCTATTACAATTTCTTCCTTACATTTCTCTCTTCACCTGCTACAAGTAGTCAGGCAGATATGTCCTTCATGACCTGACCACCTGGGTCAAGCAAAATGTGGTAATGGACACTGAAGTCTTCTACCCAGAGTACATTCTTATAACCTTTATAATTCTTAAATATTCTTCTTCCAAGTGTTGGTCAATATGGAGGAGCACTGATTCATCAGCTGACAGGGAGTAGTAGGGATCCTTGCTCATGTATGACTCGATGTTGTCAGACTTCATCGAGATCAGAGCCAATATTGAGGATTCCCAGGGTCATGACCACCACAGTGACTGTAGCCCAGAGTTGGTGATGGTGGTGTCTAGGACAAGGTATGATTCCACAAGTATGACTATGTCAGCTGTTGCTTGACTAGTCTGTGAGACAGCTCTCTCAAATTGTATACTGACCCTCAGGTGTTGATAAGGAGGACTTTGAAGACTTGACAGGGCTCGATCTGTTCATGGCATGTAGAACCTAGCCTTTGCCCACTGGTCTATCAGTTTTATTCTTACTGTCTTTTGCATGAGTTTGATGCAGTTGAGTAGTTTGTTAAGCTATTTCTGAGAGCAGTTAGAAGCCAACCACATCATTTTGAAGCTTCAGAAGTCAGTCATTCTGAGCCTTCTTTTAATTTTTCATGGATACAAGACTGCATTTATTGCCCTTCCCCATTGCCTCTGAGAAGATGAAGGCAATTCTGAAGTCACATATAGGCCAGACCAGGTGGGGATGACAGATTTCCTCCTCTAAAGGACATGGGTTACTTATTCATAGAGTTAGTAAATGGTTGGGATTTTTCCAATTCTCCAGTAATCTCTTTATTCCAGGTTCTAGTTTAACTGAATTTAATTTCTTGTAACCTCCAACCAAAAGCTACAAATGAGGAGCACTGTGGCAGAGAAGTGCTGGAGGTGATAATTAAAATAAGCTTCCTGCCTTTGCATGTGGTCTGTCAGAGGAAAAGTAACATTGCACTCCTGGTGTTGACAATGGTTCATGTGTTGGAGTGTTGATGCGGCACTAACTGGCCAGCCACAGTGCTCACAGGGAGCATCTTGGAAAATGTTCTCGACTTCCCATAGTGTGTTTCTTGTGAGTGGCACCTCACTTTCCAGAGCCTGAAATTGAATAACTTTCTGCCGTTTCACAACCCTAGCCAAGCCTTGTAGTAAACTGAGAGACAGTAGGAACTACCGATGCTGGAGTCTGAGATAACAAGGTGTGGAGCTGGATGAACACAATGGGCCAGGCAGCATCAGAGGAGCAGGAAAACTGACACTTTAGGTTGGGACCCTTCTCCAGAAATGAATCATTCGTCAGCTTTCCTGCTCCTCTGATGCTGCCTGTGTTCATCCAGCTCAACACTGCATTATCTCTTGTTGTAAACTGCCTTGGTGGAGCTCTCCAAGGTCCTGAAACTTTGATTTGATTTGTTATTGCGACATTCAGTGAAAAGTTTTGTTCTGCATGCAGTACAGGCAGATCAAACACAAAGTGCATCAGGATAATAGAATAAAGCAAAGAATACAATATTATGGCTGCAGAGAATGTGCGCAAAGAGCTAGATTGACATTAAATTCAAAATTTGAGAGGTCCAGTCAGAAGTCTAATGAAAAGCGAGGAAGAAGCTATTATTGAATCTGTTGGTACATGTTCAAAAGTTTTTAAATCTTCTGCCTGAATGGAAGAGGATGGAAGGGAGTATATCCGGGGTGAGAGGGGTCCTTGATTATGTTGGTTCCTTTTCCAAGGCAGTGTAGATGGAGTCAATGGATGGAAGGCTGGTGTGACGGACTGAGCTGTGTTCACGTCTCTCTGCAATTTCTTGTGGTCTTGGGAAGACCAATTGCCAAACCACACTGTGATGCATCCAGGTAGGATGGTTTCAATGATGCATCTATAAAAATTGATAAGACTCCTTGTGGGCATATTGAATTTCTTTAGCATCCTGAGGAAATAGAGGTGCTGTTGTGCTTTCTTGACTGTTGTGTGGCCATAGGTGGACCAGGACAGATTGTCGGTGAACATCACTCTCAGGAACCTGATGTTCTCAATCATCTCCACCTCAGCACCATTGATGCAGACAGGAACTTGGTCTCCCCTCTGCTTCCTGAAGTCAATGACCAGCTCCTTTGTTGGGACAATCCCTAAAAAATAATTGTGCCAAATCCTAGGGGCATCTGCTTGTGTAGATAAGAGGGCAGTATTGACTGAGATAGACCAGTGACTCCCCTTCAAGGTGCACTTGACATGTGAACTCAGTGATCCTGCTCATTTGCAAGGTCTGTTGCCTCTTCCCAGAGATAACAGGGCTGTGGGTGAGTGACAAGAAGATCTGAATTTTATGGAACTCCAGGATGCCAACCCCTGGCCAAAAAATTGCCTCATGAACCTGCCCACAATTCAATTGTCTGATCTGGAGAAGTTCAAGGCTGGGTGTTAATTGCTCCAAAGCCAAGAGTTTCCCACTGTGGAGAACTGCTGACTCATCAGATGGCAGGCAGATCAGTTTTCCCAGCAGTATCAGTTGGGAATGAGATCCCTCCTGGTTCCACAGGCAGTCTTACCACTTGGAGGAGACCAGGTAAGTACCAGGTTGCAGTTCTCCGCCAATGAAGCACTTTTTAAGAATATTTAACCTTGTAGTGTAGGTAACACAGCACAGCAAGCTCCCACAAACAGCACTTCCACAATGAACTGATAATCTGTCTTTGTGATGTTGACAGGAGGATAAATATTGGCCAGGATACCAGTGATAATTCATCTGCTCTTCTTAACAATAGTGGAATCACGAATGGGAGATACAGCCTCAATCTAATGTCTTATCTGAAAGACAGCAGGGGGAGCCCAAAGCCTCAAAGTGTCATTGACGGTCACCAAAACCGGTCTGGCCTACATGTGACTCCAGCAAAGTGATTGACTGGTAACTGCCATCTGGGCAACTGGGGATGGTCCAGCCATTAATGTCCGCATTCCACTAGTGAACTAACTGCCCTCTGGAATAACCTCACAGGTCACTCATTTCATGGACAGTTACAGATGGATGACAGCAACTCCCATATCCTGTGAAAAATGAGGAATGGAAAAATGCCTCTCGCTTGTTGATATTTATTTGACATGCTCTGCAGCAGCATCACCCTGATAGTTTGCAGAATTTTGCAAATTTGGTTTATCTCTGGTTGCCAGGGTGATGACTTCAAAAGAAGAGGCAGCTTCAGATCAGTGTCTGTGAAGCATTGGTTACATTGAACAGGGGGTCTCTGAAACAGCAGAAGGAAGGAATGTTCCATTTCAAGTGGTCCTGACAGCAATCCATGAATAAAAATCAAAAGCTGGCAACTGAAGTACTCACTGTGTACCCAGCTTCAATTAAAAAGCAAGGAAGACCAGAGGATTCCGACCAGGAATAGATCATTTAATTCTACAACTATACTCCTCCACTCAATAAGGTCAAGGCTAATCTGGGTATGATCTCAGTTCCACTTTCCTATCTATCCCCCAGTAATGCTTGACTCCTTTGTCTATCAAAAATCTCGCTCATTCTCCAATCAGCGCCCACAATCTCATCGGAAAGACAATTCCACATTTTGACATTTCTTTGAGGGACTAAAATTCTTCTCAGTTCTGTCTTAATTATAGCTGAACTTTATCGGAGAGAATGCAAATTTTTTTATTCATTCGTGCAATGTGGGTGTTGCTGGCTAGGGGGCACTTAAGAATCAACCACTCTTCTGAAAACTTAGAGTCACATGTAGGCCAGACCAGGTAAGGGTGGCAGATTCCTTTCCCTAAAGGATATTGACAAACGAGATAGATTTTCATAACACCACAGTAGCTGCCTGGTCAACGTTACGCTGGCTTTACATTCCAGATTTTTATTGAATTCCAATTTCACTATCTGCTCTGACCTCATGAGACCACAAGAAATAGAAACAGGAGAAGGCCATTTGGCCCCTCAAGTCTGCTCCACCATTCAACATGATCATGGCTGATTCAACACTGCTCCCATCCACTTTCCTGCATTATCCTCATAATCTTTGCTGCCCCAACTGATCAAGAATCTATCGATCTTAGCCTTAAATATACTCATGGTCTGGCCTACATGTGACTCCAGACACACAGCAATGTGCTTGACTCTTAACTGCTGTCTGGGCAGTTAGGGATGGGCAATAAATGCCTCCCAGCCAGCGCCACCCTCATCCCGTGAATGAATGAAGAGAAAAAAAAGGCCATGCAGCCCCTCGAGTCTGCACCACCATTCAATAGGATCATGGCTGACTCAACGTTCCTCACGTCAACTTTCCTGCCCTTTCCCCATAATCCTTGCTTCCCGATTGAATCAAGAAACTCTCTCTCCCAGCCTTAAATATACTAAAGGACTCTGCCCTCACAGCTCTGTGACAAGGAGTTCCAAAACCTCACCAAGCTCTAAGAGAAGAAATTCCTCTTCATCTCAGTCTTCAATTGGTGCCCCTTTATTCTGAGACTAAGCCCTCTGGTCCTACATTCTCCTATGAGGGGAAACATCCTCTCAGCATCTACCCTGTCACTGGATTTGAACCAAAGTGCCCAGAACAGGCCTGGGCTGCTGGATTCCTAGACCAGTGATATTATCACCATGCCATCAGGAAGGATTATTTTGAAGTGTATTCGCTGTTGTCATGGAGGCAAGCATAGCTGGCATTGTAGGTGGGCAGTTTGAACATTTGTTAATGCTGGCTGATGTAGAAATGTTAAGGAAAGAAACAAAGCCAATGCCTATAATGAAATGCCTTATGTCCCCCTCAGCAAACTATAAGTTCAACATTTTATCGAAAAACAGCACCGTCTCCCACAGTAATATACTGTTGATTTAGTCAAAGTTAATGTACTCAGGTCATGGGGCCTAACACTCTTTCTATCTCTCTTTGGCTTTGCATCATTGCTGATAGAACTATAGACCCATAGAAATGATATAGCACAGAAGGGGGCCATTCAGCCCATTTTTTCCACGTGAGCCAAAGACACCCAGGTACACTTTCTAATCTCATCATCCTGCTCACAGCCCATAGCCCTGCAGCTTACAGAACTTAAGGTGCAGATCCAGGTATTTTTAGAAGAGTTTAGGTCCTCTGCCTCCACCATCAACTCAGGCAGAGAATTCCAGACACTCACCACCCCCTGTGTTTTCCTCACATCCCCTCTAATCCTTCTGACACTCAGCTTGAATCAATAACCACTGGTCTTTAAACTCTTTGCCAGGGGAAACAGATTCCTCCTGTCTATTCTATCTCTACCTCTCACAATTTTTGTATTCCTCAATCATGTCATCCCTCAGCCTTCTCTGCTCCAAGGCAAACAACCCCAACCTCTCCAATCTCTCCTTGTAGCTTCGATTCTCCAGCACTGGCAACATTCTACTAAATCTTCTCTGCACTCTCTCCAGAGCAATTATGTCCTTCCTGTAACATGGTGGCCAGAACTGCACACAGTACTCGAGTTGTGGCCTCACTAATGTCTTATACAGTTTCATCATAATATCCTTACTTTTGTATTATATATCTCTGCCAATGAAGGAGAGCATTCCATATCTGTTCTTTACAACCTGATCTACCTGCTACCTTTAGGGACTGATACACTTGTATGCCAAGATCTCTAACTTCATCTACTATTCTCAGTATATTCTCAATTATTGTGTATTCCCTTTTATTGTTCGACCTCCCCAAAAGCATTACTTCACTCTTATCAGAGTTGAAATCCATCTGCCACTTTCCTGCCCACTCCACCAAGCCATTTATATCATTTTTGAGCTTACAACTATCCTCTACATTGTGCACTATACCACTAATTTTTGTGTCGTCTGCATATTTCCCAATTGTGTCCTTTTATGTTCAAGTCCAAATAGTTAACGTATAAACCAAACAGCAGGGATCCCAACACTGACCCCTGGGCTATGCCACTTGAAATAGCTTTCCATTTGCAAGGGACAGCCATCGAGCAAATGCCTTATTAAAATCCATGTAGACAACATCCACTGCATTACCCTCATCAATCCACCTTGTGTCTTCCTCAAAGGATTCAATCATATTTGTAAAGCATGACCTTCTCCTAACAAAGCCATGTTGACTATTCCTGACTAATCCATGCCTTTCTAAGTAACAGTTTATCCAATTTCTCAGAATTGATTCTAATGCTTTGCCAATTCTAACGATTCTAGTAATGTTTTATATCACTGTTCATCTGTGGTGAGCACTGAAGTGGGAGTGCTATCTTATGTGTCTTATGCAAGATGATGTCAGTTGCAGATCATCATTCACTGAGGCAGGGCCTACCACCAGATGTCTCTTCTTGCAATGGTGCTTCTTTGCAATGATCTGAGGACGCAGTTCTTCACATCCTCATGGTACAGTGAGCAGTCTTTGGCACTGAACAATTTGGTCACATGCAGACAGTTCCCAGTTGTTGAAGTTTGCTTCAGATGTTGAAGTATCTAAATGCAACAAGATCCAGACAACATCCAATCTTGGGCTGACAAAAGACAAGTACAAATGCCAGACCATGGCTGTCACTAATTAGAGACAATCTACCCATCGCCCCATGACTTTCAAAAGCGTTCCCATCACTGAATCTGCCACTGTCATCATCCTGGGGGTTATCATTGACAAGAAACTCAACTGGACTCGCCACATGAACACAGTGGCTACAACAGCAGGTCAGAGCCTAGGAAAACCGTGACAAGTAACTCACCTCCTGACTTTCCAAAGCCTGTCTGCCATCTACAAGGCAGGACTGGGATGTATACCCTCACTTGTGTAGATGGGTGCAATTCCAACAAAATTCAAGAATCTTGACACCATCCAGGACAAAGCAGCCCACTTGATTGACACCTCATCCTCAAATGCTCACTCCCTCCACCACCAATGCCCAGTAGCAGCAATGTGTACTATCTACAAGATGCACTGCAGACATTCACCAAAGATCCTTAGACAGCACCTTCCAAACCCATGATCACTTCCACCTAGAAGGACAAGGGCAGCAGATACATGGGAACGCCACCATCTTCAAGCTCCCTCCAAGCTATTCACCAGCCTGACTCATAGAATCATAGGATCCCTACAGTGTGGAAGCAGGCCATTTGGCCCATTGAGTCCACATTGACCCTTCAAAGAGCAGCCCATCCATACTGACCCCCTACCCTATCCCCGTATCCCCAAATTTACCATGGCTAATCCACCTAGCCTGCACATCCCTGGACACTAAGGACAATTTAGCGTGGCTAAACCACCTAACTTGCACATCTTCGGACTTTGGGGGCATTTGGAGCACCCAGAAGAAGCCCATGCAGACATAGGGAGAATATACAAACTCTACACAATCACCTGAAGGTGGAATTGAACCTAGATCTTGCTGTGAAGCAGCAGTTGCTAACTACAGTGCCACCATGCCACCTAGACTTGGAAATATATTGCCATTCCTTCAGTGTCGCTGAATCAAAATCCTGGAATTTCCTCCCTAAGGGCATTGTGGGTCAACTTACAGCATAAGGACTGCAGCGGCTCAAGAAGTCAGCTCACCACCACCTTCTCAAGGGCAACTTAGTACAGGCAATAAATGCTGACTGAGCCAGCGACACCACATCCCAAGAATGAACGATGAAAGAAGTTAATCTGATATGATATATACTTTAACTGAATCCTCACAACTTGTGCAGAGATAGTAGGAACTGCTGATGCTGGAGAATCTGAGATAACAAGGTGTAGAGCTGGATGAACACAGCAGGCCAAGCAGCATCAGAGGAGCAGGAAAGCT
>NC_063334.1:119720702-119749804 GCF_021869965.1 Rhincodon typus
TGCTTGGCCTGCTGTGTTCATCCAGCTCTACACCTTGTTATCTCAGGACATGCTAATCTGCTTTACAACCAAAGGTGTACTTCTAAAGTATAGTCCCTGTTATCGCGCAGGAAGTGCAGGAAGCAATATGCACACAGATAGCAATGTTCTAATTAAAAACCGAAAGAATTGCGGATGCTGTAAATCAGGAACAAAAACAGAAGTTGCTAGAAAAGCTCAGCAGGTCTGACAGCATTTGTGAAGGAAAAAAATCAGAGTTAATGTTTCGGGTTCCTTAGACCAGATGAATATTGGTCAGCTCACAGAAGACAGCTCCATGATCTCAACAGCAATGGTCAGCTAAACATAAAGGTCAGGAAAGTGTTGATTTATTATCTTATCCAAAAAATAGGAAATCTGACTGCATTTCTTTTATTCACTCGGGCAACGTGGGCATCACTGGCTGGCCAGCATTTATTGCCTGTTAAAAACCAAAAGAACTGCGGATGCTGTAAATCAGGAACAAAAACAAAGTTGCTGGAAAAGCTCAGCAGGTCTGGCAGCATCTGTGAAGGGAAAAACGGAATTAACGTTTCAGGTCCGCTGACTCTTCCTCAGAACTGTTCTGAGGAAGGGTCACCGGACCTGAAACATTAACTCTGTTTCTTCCTTCACAGATTTATTGCCTGTTCCCTGTTGCCCTTAAACTGAGTGGCTTTCTAGGCCATTTCAGAGGGCAGTTGACACATTGTTATGGATCTGGGGTCATATGTAAACTAGACCAGATGAAGATGGCAGATTTCCTTTCCTGAAGGACATCAGTGAGCTAGATAGGCTGTTCCTGATCAGTGGATTTCATAGTCACTAGTAGATTCATAATTCCAGATTTTTTTTTAAAAATTGAATTCAAATTTATCCAAATTCAAATTCCACCAGCTACAGTGATGGGATTCAAATCCAGGTCCCCAGGACATTAGCCGAGCTTCTGGAATAACAGTCTCGCAATAATACCATCAGGCCATTACCTTCCCCTCTCATGTGGTACTCTGTTTTTGAATGTTCAATGCTTGCTTCATAGAAGAAGCAGAGTGTAGTTGGGAGAGGCAGAGGCAGGTAGGAAGAGGGTCAGACCTACAAGGGAGAGGTGGATGCTTAAGAGATGATTAAGGGATGAGCAGGAGAAGGTTATGTTTGTGGGGAGGGAGTTCGGGGAATGGGTGATCTGGAGGGGGTGATCAGAACAGGGGACAGGGAGATTGTGAAGGGGGGAGGTGGCAGTCAGGAGGAGAGGTGAGTGGTAATTGGAACAAGGAAGAACAAAGAGCAAAGAACAATACAGCACAAGCATTATTGGCCCTT
Organism: Rhincodon typus; assembly: GCF_021869965.1. Taxonomy (NCBI): domain Eukaryota; kingdom Metazoa; phylum Chordata; class Chondrichthyes; order Orectolobiformes; family Rhincodontidae; genus Rhincodon; species Rhincodon typus. The sequence continues at coordinate 119,722,041 of NC_063334.1, forward strand.
CAGCTCGTCAACACTGCACTAAAACATGACACCTTTCTAAACTAAAAACCTTTTGCCTCAACATGGTTTGTATCCCTCTACTTCCTGACTATTCATTTATCTGTGAATTCAAGGCATTACGATGATCTCTTACGTTTGTAATGTCCAGGAGATTGGGAATTTCAATTGGCACAATTGAACCACAAATCCAACGGCCTCATAGCCAAAACATCTAAATTCTGTAAGCAATAAAAAATCATTTCAAATAGTTATTAATCAGACTAAGATGACATCTGGGGCTGTTGATTGGATCTGATTTGATCTGGCCAGGGCTGATCTGCTCCCAGGGTGACTTGTCTTGTTAACTATCTTAATCAGAGTTTTTCACCTGATTTTATACTTTGGTCACATGGCAACTGCTCACATGATCAAATTCTCTGAACTACACGGTGCACAATCTCTGATTGGTTCCTGGAGTGCGTCGTAATAACATGAAGGAACAGGAGTAGGCCATTCAGCCCATCGAGTCTGATCTGCCATTCAATGAGATCATGGCTAATCTGATCATCCTCAACTCCACTTTCCTGCCTTTTTCCCATAACCCTCAAATGTGTATCAAGAACTATCAGCTCATTTCCACAGCAATTGTTGATTTAAATCTTCAAACATGTTCTTACGCCTTCCCATTCTGGTGAGTACACTTTTCAAAAAAAAATCTTTCTTTGAAGGGGAGAGGATTCTGAGGAAGAGTTGGGCTTGAAGCATTAGCTCCTGCTTCTGCTTTCGCAGGACCTGTAGAATTTCTCCAGAATTTCCTTTCTCGTGCAGGGCGTTTTGTTTTTGGTAGTTTTAAGGAGCCACACGCTTTCTATAATGTGGTGACCCCAGCTCAGACTAAGCATGCTCAAACTGGCCATCATGTTGTTTGCTATGCTGTCTGAATTCTACCTGTCAAACAGTTGGGTCAAATTTTAAGAGCCAAGATCCAGCTGAGAGTCAGTGACAAGAGTATGGGATCCAAATGACATTGATGAAACCAAAGTAGCATTGTCAACCAAATTAGGGATAAATTAAGACGATGAAGGGAGATAAATTTTATGAAGATGAAGTAGAGTGAAGGAAGACAAAGCCCTGGGGAAGGAATAAAAAAAAAGTTGTTCCTTGTATTGTTGCACAGAGACATTAATTTGTGAGTAAACTAGACAGAGAACTGAGAGGGTTCCTCTGCATGCTAGCTTGTAATAAGATCATAACCCATTATCCTCCAAGTGTAGATCAAATTGTCCCATATGATTGCTGTGCGTGATCTATCGTTCAATAAAAATTGATTACTAGAGATCTGAAATAAAACCAGAATGGACTGGAAGCTCACAAAATGGTCCTGCCATCCCTGAAACTTTGTCAACAGACCGACAACGTCTTTTTTTTTTCCTTTATTCTTTTATGGAATCCCAGAGAGTATTGGTATCTGTGGAATTCTTTACCACAGAGGGCTGTTGAGGACGGGTGGTTCAGCATATGCAAGGCTAAGAAAGATTTTTAATCAGTGAGGGAATCAAGGATTATCGGGGAAAGGCAAGAAATTCGAGCTGAACATTGTCAGATCACCTGTGATCTGTTGAATGGTGGAGCAGATTTGATGGGCGGAATGGCATACTTTTTCTCCTATGTTTTATGGTCTTAAAATCATAGAATTTACAAGCCATTTGATCCATGGTATCTGCACCAGCTTCCGAAAGAGCTACCCCACTAGTCCCACTCTCCAGCCTCATCTATGGGAATTGGGTTTCATGTGTGAGACTAGCACTTAGTGACTTGTTAGGTCTTTTCAGAGTCAACCACATGACTGAGAGCCTAGAGTCACATGTCTTTTATCGTGTGGTTCAATGCCACAACATGAGTTTGGGTTCTTTACAAGCTGGTCCAGGAGAAGCCATGCCTGGAACTGCCTTCAGGCTGCAACTTGATTTATTATAAATTAATGATGAATACTGCTACACATGGCAATCACAGGTATAACTGGCTATTTATACTCAGTGATGTGCGCTCTCTGACATCATGAAAAGGTTACCCCAGAATCTTGAAGGCCTTATATAAAGCAACCCAAACAGCAACACACCTGCCACCATCCCCCACACACATTGCCTTGCTCTGTCATTGACTGACTGTCATATACATTCATAAATGGGTTACCGGGATTACTTTGGGATTCAGGACTAACAGGTCAAAAGCCATCAAAAGCAGCACCACAACTTTGCTCATGCTATTAAGAGAAAAGGTTCTTAACTTCCCGGGAGTTACCACAGAATCCCTACAGTGTGGAAACAGGCCATTTGGCCCACCCAGACCCAACCCCCTACCATTTCCCTGCAACCCTGAATTTCCCATGACCAATCCGCCTAACCTGCACATCCCTGAACACTACGGGCAATTCAGCATGGCCAATCCACCTAACCTGCACACCTGCACACCTGTGGACTGTGGGAGGAAACTGGAGCACCCGGAGGAAACTCACACATGCAAACTCCACACAGACAGTCACCAAAGGGTGGAATCAAACTCGGTTCCCTGGTGCTGTAGAGGCAGCAGTGCTAACCACTGAGCCACTTGTTAATATCAAAGCCAAGGGACAATAATGAACTGATGTATGTGCTCGAATTTGTGACAATGTGTAGAAATGGTACTGCACTGGTGGAATCAAGATCAGGTTTAGAGAGGGTACAATGCTAGTCAGCAAGTTGAGCTGGAAAACAAAAATGTGAGAACTAGAAAAACTGAACCTTTAGTTTAACGAAGAGGACAATGCAGATTGTGGTGATCTAGCGGAACATAAAAGATGGTAGAAAGAAAAGATGACATGTCTCAAGCCGTTATGATCTTCCACTCAACTCTCATCACACCATCGTTTCCTGGGATTCACTTGGAGTTTATAAACCCATTGCAGTCAGGTTTGAATGAGCTCAGGATCTGGCCACCCACAATGGTCTGGGGTCAAGAATTCCACGGATTCACAACCCTCTGAGTGAAGAAATTTCTCCTCATTGTGGCCCTCAACCTGGACCAATGTCCAGTGCTAGACTCTCCAGCTCAGGGGAAACAGCCCTTCCCACGTCCCTCCTCTCAAATCCTGCATGTTTTTCAAAGCGATCAGCAATCATTTTTCTAAACTCCAGGGGACATAGTTATTTCAGATGGTAAAGATGGATCAAGTGGTCCAGCAAAGATGTGAAATTTTCCATTTTAGCAGAAAAAGATTGAAACGAAACTCTTTTTTTTTAATATTTTTGATTCTTTCACAGGATGTGGATGTCACTGGCTAGGCCAACATTTATTGCCCATCCCTAATTGCCCAGGTGGCAGTTAATAGTCAACCACATTGCTGTGGGTCTGGAGTCACAAGTAGGCCAGACTGGGTAAGGACAGCAGATTTCCATCCCTAAAGAACATTATTTGCACCCTCACTGGATATGTACATCCTTCTTTTTGTGAGGAGGCCAAACCTATGCTCAAACTTAATTTACATTATAAATGGATCGGGACATTTTTATTTCAGTCATGAGAAAGATTTAAAAGAGAAAGTTGGAGAAATGTCTTCTCAGAGAGAGCTCTGTGCAATTTTCTTGCAGCATTAGTATTTTCTAAAGCACTTTAAAGTCAGTGAAACTCTGCTTAAAAGTGATCATTGTTGTATAGAAGACATTGCAACCAAATTGTACAGAGGAATGCAATGATATTATGACCAGATGTTATGTTGGTTGCTTGACAAATAAATAAAGCAATAGGCTATTGTTCTCTGAAGCAGTACCATGAGATTTTTTGTGGCCCGTTTGGCAGATGGCAGCTCTGACAGTGCTGCACTCCCTTAGTCACTGGAATGGATCTCAAATCTACAACCTGCTGACTCACAGTAAGTAAATTCACAGCATTTTCCACGTTTCTATGTTTCCAAACTGAAGACACCATTGTCCCACTTGCTCATTAGAGAGGGACGACTGGCAATGGATTATTCTAACGATCAGCATGAGAAGGCAGGACGGCCCCGGGTCCTCAACAGTTTCAACAGGTCCCGGTCCTTGGCAGTTTCGAGAGGCCCCTGGCCCTCGGATGTTGGACAGAGGTTGTGGCAGACCCCCTGTCATTGGCAGTTTCGATAGGCCCCAGTCCTCAGCGGTTTTGGCAGGCCCCTAGTTCTAGAAGTTTTGAGGGGCCCCCAGTCCTTGGCGATTTTGAGAGACCCCTGTCCTCTGCAGTATCAACAGGCTCCCAGTACTTGGCAGCTTTGAGAAGCCCCGCGATCCTCAGCAGTTGGGCAGGGCCCAGCCTTTGGCAGTGGTTAGTTCATGAAGCCAGGAGCCCTCGGAATGAAGAAAAAAAGATATTTGTCTGAACTTTGTCTCTTTTAATATATAATTTACGTAATTAAGTGGTGTGGCTTTTGTGGCAACTTATAAGCATTCTACTGTATTTTCACAAATGCAAGTAACACTAAATTCCTAATTTCAGTGATTTTAGCTGGCAGTGGAGTTGAAGCCATGTTGTTCATATCACTCTACTACACAAACCACCCATCCAGCGAACTGACCTAACCAACTCCAACTTGGAGAAGCTGGGTGGCATGGTGGCTCAGTGGTTAGCACTGCTGCCTCACAGCGCCAGGGACCCGGGTTCAATGCTACCCTTGGGCCACTGTCTGTGTGGAGTTTGCGTATTCTCCCCATGTCTATGTGGGTTTCCTCCGGGTGCTCCAGTTTCCTCCCGCAGAACAAAGGTGTGCAGCGTAGGTGGATTGGCCATGCCATAGTGCCCAGGGATGTTTAGGTTAGGTCAGTTAGACATGGGAAATACAGGGGTAGGGGAATGAGTCTGGGTGGGATGCCCTTCAGAGGGGTGGTGTGGACTCATTGGGCCAAATGGCCTGTTTCCACACTGTGGGTGGTTCTATGATTATGTTCGCAACTCCAGAATATGTTTATCCAGAAAACGAAATGAAAGGGACATTAATAATAGCTGGACAAGCCAGAAGACTTGGTCATCTTTGAGCAAGATAGCTGAAAACAAAATTTGATTTGAAAAATCATAGAATTCCTAAAGTGTGGAAACAGGCCATTTGGCCCAACAAGTCCACACTGTCCCTCTGGGGAGCATCATTGCCTTATGTCTAACCCACCTGACTTAAACATTCTTGACACTAGGGGCAATATAGCACGGCCAATCCATCTACCCTGCACATCTTTCAACTGTGGGAGGAAACTGGAGCAAATCCACGCAGACATAGGGAGAATATGCAAACTCCACACAGACAGTGGCCCGGGGGTAGAATTGAACCTGGGTCCCTGGCGCTGTGAGGCAGCAGTTCTAACCACTGAGCCACCATGCCACCCTAATTTGATTTATTATAGACACATGTACCAAGATACAGTGGAAAGTATCGTTTTGCATGCCATCTAGACAAATCATACATTACATGAGCACATCAGGAAAATACAACAGAATGCAGAATGTTGTGTTACAGCTACAGAGAGAAGATGCAGAGAAAGATCAACTCTAATGGATGAGAGTCCATCCATAGTCTAATAACAGTGGCGAAGAAGCTGTTCCTAAATCTGTTGGTACATGTTTTCAAACTTAACTTTCGATAATCAACAAACCTCAACAAACAGCAAAGGATGTGGAAATCAATCATGATTCCACTGAAAAGCGGTATGGGTTGGAGGTTAGCTATGTTATTATGAAATAGGAAACTGGGGTATCCAGCATATGGAGAACAAAAATGTAGACAGAGGAAGGAAATGTGATGCGGGGAGAAAACATAGGATTAGGATGAAGAGGGATATAAAATGTAATGGAGACAGAGTTTTGAGGTTTTGAAATAAAATACCAAAAGGGTAAATGGAGCAAGAGAGAGTTCAGAACTGGGTGGAGTATTGAGCAACTAATCGAGGACCAGGAATGGACTTTAGAGCACAGATATTATGCAACATTTGGAGATGGGATCAAGAATATACTCAGTGAACAAGGCTGAAGAAATGCATTGCAAAGCAATGGCATTCTGAAGAAAGTATATGTTGGACTTGAAACATTAAACTCTTTGTCTCTTTTCACAACTGCCACCAGACCTCCTGAGTTTCTTTGGAATGTTCTGTTTTTATTGCAGAAATGGAGAGAGACAGTGATTGGGATATAGTGAGGCAGAGCATAGAAATAGGTCTGTAATTTGGAAATACAATTAGAGCTGATGATGCAGAGACATTGGGGGGGAAATGTGGAAACTAAGATCAGAAACTGGAGGGAGAGAAAGAGTGGGGGACAGTGTGGAGAGTGTGAAAGAGAGGGAGTGTGGGAAGAAAGTGACTGGAATCTGGAAATGCAGAATGGTCATTAATGAGTGTTAACATATAATATCTTATATTATTAATGTATAGTGTATGTATTATTTCATATCATATATTATAACTTTATTAATCTATTTGCTAATCTATTGGTGACCAAGTAACTACTGTCAGTTACTATAAAAACCATTGTATTCGCTCAAATCTGCCATCCTTAACTGGTCTGGCTTATACGTGACTCCAATCCCACAGCAATGTAGATGATATTTAGCTGCCCTCTGGGCAATTAGGGATGGGCAATAAATGCTGGCCTAGCCAATGATGTCCATGTCCCATGAATGAATTTAAAAAAGTACTTCCCCTGTATCTGACTCATTTTCGTTGTAACTATATCAAAATTTCAAAGCGGCACAGTTTGGTTAAACAACAGAATTAACTCCACAGGACTATGCTGTCCCAATTGGCAGCTCCTACAGTAAATATTCCTGTCACAGAAGCCTACGAAACACAATCTGAACTAGCTTCCATTGAGTACTTGTGGTCATTGAAAATTCAGCTTCCACAAATAAGTTACCTCTTTCTGAAAAGGCAGGGGGTTGTGTAGGCAGTGACAGAACTAGTGAGTTCATAAAGCAAGCACAAACCGTGAGTTTTAACACTGGAATTTTTAGCTTCTTTTGTACTGTTGAAGTGACACCCTACAGAATACACTGCTATAAATTTATTCAACCATAGAAAGGGTTCAACAGATTAAAACCTGATCTGCCTCATCCTGGATACATAGGAACATAGAACAGGAGTAGGCCATTCAGCCCTCAATGAGGTGGAGGTTCTGGTGTTGGACTGAGGTCAACAAGGTCAAAAATCACATGACACCAGGCTATAGTCCAACAGGTTTATTTGAAATCACAAGCTTTCGGAGCCTTGCTGCCTCTTCAGGTCACACCTGAAGAAGGAGCAGTGCTCCAAAAGCTTGTGATTTCAAATAAACCTATTGGACTATAACCTGGTGTTGTGTAATTTTTGACATAGCCCGCAATGAGATCATGGCTGTGACCTAACTCCATCTACCTGCCTTTGGCCCATGTCTCTTAATACCTCTGCTTAACAAAGCTTTATCTATCTCAGATTTAAAATTAACAACTGATCCTGCTTCTACTGCTATTTGTGGAAGAGGGTTCAAACATCTATCCAAACTTTATGTGCAGATGTGCTTCCTAACATTTGCGTTGAATGGTGTAGAGCTGGATGAACACAGCAGGCCAAGCAGCATCAGAGGAGCAGGAAAGCTGACGTTTCGGGCCTAGACCCTTCTTCAGAAAACCTGAAGAGTTAATCACATTGCAGTGGGCCTGGAGTCACATATAGGGCAGACCCGGTAAGGATAGCAGATTTTCTTCCCTGAAGAACATTTGTTGATTAATGATGATAATGTTAAGACCCATAATTTCACAGTTCCCGTTACTTTCCATTCCAGATTTTAAAAAGTTGAGTTAAGATGGTAATTTCACCATTTGTTATGGTGGCAGTTGAACTAATGTCCTGATAGTATCGGCTTAGACCTCTAGATCCCTCAGAGACATCACTAGGGACAGGCTGTGTTAAAGGGAATCTGAGGTTGTATGCTTCAGCATTTAGCAGGCTGAGAGGGAATTGATTAAAATGTTTTCAGAATATTGAGGCAAACAATGGACTGGATTTTCTGAAGAGGGACGATCTCACACAAATTGCCACCCCACACTTTACAAAAAGAGAGAACTCTGACTTTCTGAGCTTCTGATCAGAATCACGGCATCATATTTCCATTCTGACAGCTCTCTCATGGCACCAGAAAATCCCTTTGTTCCCTAGCTTTGTAATTTGATTAGAAAGTGCAATTCAAAACGAAAAGGACAGATTTAAAATGATTAGCATGAAACCATGGGAGGTAACAAGTGTTGAGGATTTGGAATGCACTGCCTGATCGGATGGTGGACATGGATCCAATCATAGCCTCCTCCAGTGCCTGAAGACTAATTCACTGTGACTTACTAGGATTCCTAAGATCACCTTATAGGTCAGTAAAAAATGCGAGCCTAAAGTATTGGCGAAGATCTGTAGCTCGGGTTGTGGATGAGGTTGTTGACTCGCTCGCCAAGCTGAACAAAAACAAGCCAGCTCGGCGAGCAAGTCAACAACCTCAAATTCCAGCCTTTCTAGTGATGCCCACATCACAAGACTGAATGAGAAATGATAAAGAGCACAGGACTGTGGGCTCAGTCAGTCTGATAGACTACGCAAGCAGATAACGGTGAAGAGAACTCTCATTGGGCGCACCGTTCTGACTAATTTTAGAATTCACCTCACCTTGTTTCCACGAGCTTGCTTGAAGCCCTCTTGATTTTCGTGCTTTCAGGGGCTCCTTTTGTTTCTGAAAGGCAGAGTTTAGAAGAATATCATTAAATACTGGGAACCATTGGGAACGCAGTAACATAACAGCACTCACAGTCAACATGGGCCTCTTGCACTTAGTGACCACAGGAGTCCTGCCATTCATACGCACAAGGACCTTTCTTGCTTTGCTTACTCTTTCATTAAGTGGGGCATATTAAAAGGTAGAAATGAGAAAGACTCCCTGTGAAGAGCGATACACAGCCTTTGTGCAAGAATATCAGCAGCAATTTGATTCCACCTCCAGTGTTATATAACAGTTAGTGCTGTCTTGGTGAACAATGCTTTCTCTCTGACAAAATGTCTCATGTTTTCTTCTGTTTTTTTTTTAATACCTGTACTTACAACGAGTGTAGATTTGTTGTAATGTGAACAATTAATAAATGCTTTTGTGTAATGCCTCAATTGCAGTACAGAAAGAAAGAACCTTTCATTTATACGGCCTCCTTCGTGACTTCAGGACATCATGATGCCAAGCTTGCAAAGTGCATTCACTTTTGTAATATAGAAGCGTTCTTCGCAAACATTTCCAGGTAATCGATCCCTTTGCTAGTCATGGATTTATCTAAATTATGCATTTGGAATTCAGAATATTTTGATCATGCTTTTTAAGTTCCTGGATACATAGTTTGACGTATCTGTGAGATAAACTTGCACCCTCAGAAATCTATCTTAGCAGGATGAGAGGATATCTAATTAAGAAAATGGTAAAGGGGGTTGATAAAGTAGTTGTACACAGGTTGTTTCATCATGTGGGGCACCTAGAGGTCATATTTTTAGGATAACAAGCAGCAGATTTAAAACAGCAATGAGGAGGAATTACTTTGCTCAAAGGGCCATGAATCTGTGGAATGCATGGGTTGCAGATTACCAGTCTAGTGGTATCATCGCTCTGGCGCCAGGGGTGTTGAGAATCTTTATGGTCTTGAGAAAATATTCGCAGTGACAATGTTGCCACTTTCAGGTGAGATCTGAGCAATGCAATACACAAAGTCAAAATAGTAAAAAAATTCAACAGGGAAATCCGGAGAAACATTTCCACCCACGGACACCGAGTGTGTGGAGCAGTTGAGGAAAATTGTAACAATGCACTGACAAATTCTCAGTACTTGCTGAATATAGTCAGAAGTCACACGACACCAGGTTGTAGTCCAAAAGGTTTATTGACGTAGGGGCTGCGCTCTGAAAGCTTGTGATTTCAAACAAACCTGTTGGACTATAAAAACAAAGTTGCTGGAAAAGCTCAGCAGGTCTAGCAGCATCTGTGGAGGAGAAAACAGAGTTAACGTTTCGGGTCCGGTGACCCTCCCTCAGAACAGTTGGACTGTAACCTGGTGTCGTGTGATTTCTGACCTTGTTCACCCCAGTCTAACACCGGCACCTCAACATCCTTGCTGAACCTGACTACTGAGTCAGTCAGGGTAAACTGGCCTTTCTGTTGCAGCTCTCCATGTGCTGTTTGATCACTAACTATGCATCTTCTCCATTACCCAATCACCTGTAGCTAACATCTACTGTTCTAGTACTGTTTGGTACTTGCAGAAGAGCAGAGCTGCCATTCATTGTCATCAAGATTATTTGCAGTCTCCACTTAATGTAGAGAAGCAGATCGCTGAGCAAGTGTCTTTAATATATAAATGTGCTTCAGAAACAAAATGTCACAAATGACTGGTTAGGCCTCAGCTGCAGGATTGTGTTCAATGCCCAAAGCCACATTTTAAGAAGAATGCCATGGCCTGAATAGAATTGCAGAAGATGCTGATCAGAACAATGCCGTTACAAGATTTCAGTTACCAGGAGAGACTTTAGCAATTGCTGTCCTCAGATTAAATGATATTGAACAAAGATTTAAAAAGAGGCACAAACATTTTGAGGGCCTTTGGTGCAATTCAGAGGCACAGATTTACAATATGTGGCTGAGAAACCAGAGAGATGACTAGGGAACAGGCAATACTGGATTCAGTGTTGTGCAATGAGGCAGACTTGATAAGGGAGCTTAAGGTGAAGGAACCCTTAGGAGGCAGTGATCATAATATGATAGAATTTACTCTGCAATTTGAGAGGGACAAGATAGAATAAGAGGTAATGGTATTACAGTTGAATAAATGCGACTACAGAGGTATAGGGGAGGAGCTGGGCAGAATTGACTGGAAGAGGAGCCTAGCAGGAAAGACGGTGGAACAGTAATGGCAGGAGTTTCTGGGAATAATTCAGGAGACACAGTAAAAATTCATCCCTAGGAAAAAGAAGCATGGTACAGGGAGGATGAGATCATGGCTGACTAAGGAAGTCAGGGATAGCATAAAAGCAAAAGAGAAAGCATATAATGTGGTGAAGGGCAGTGGGAAACCAGAGGACTGGGAAGCTTACAAAGACCAACAGAGGGCAACAAAAAAAGAAATAAGGAGGGAGAAGATTAAATACAAGGGTAAGCTAGCCCGTGATATAAAGGTGAACTGAAAGAGCTTCTTTAAATATATAAAGGGCAAAAGAGGCAAAAGTGGACATTGGACCACTGGGAAATGACAGTGGAGAGATAGTAGTGGGGAGCAAGGGAATGGCTGAGGAACTGAATAATTATTTCACGTCAGTCTTCACAGTAGAAGACACGAGTAATCTCCCAAAAATTCGAGACAGTCGGGGGCAGAGCTGAGTATGGTGGCCATCACCAAGGAAAAAGTGCTAGTAAAACTGATTGGCCTGAAGGTGGACAAATAACTTGGACAAGATGGACTACACCCCAGAGTCTTTAAGGAGTTAGCTAAAGAGATTTTGGAGGCGTGAGTTGTGATCTTTTAGGAATCGTTAGAGTCAGGGAGGGTCCCAGAGGACTGGAAAATCATTAACGTTACACCCCTGTATAAAAAGGGAGTAAGGCAAAAGACGGAAAATTAGAGGCCGATTAGCCTAACCTCGGTCATAGGTAAAATTTTAGAGTCCATTGTAAAGGATGAGATTTCTGAATTCTTGGAAGTGCATGGTACAAGAGGTCAAAGTCAACGTGGCTTCATCAAGGGGAGATCATGTCTGAAAAATCTGCTAGAATTCTTTGAGGAAGTAATGAGCAGGGTAGACCAAGGAGAGCCGATGGATGTTATCTACCTGGACATCAAGAAGGCCTTTGATAAGGTGCCACACAGGAGGCTGCTGAGTAAGATGAGCGCCCATGGTGTTAGAGGCAAGGTGCTAGCATGGATAGAAGATTGGCTGTCTGGCAGAAAGCAGAGACTGGGGATAAAAGGGCCTTTCTCAGGATGACAGCCGATGACAAGTGGTGTTCCAAAAGGGTCAGTGTTGGGACCACAACTTTTCACTTTATACATTAATGATCTAGAGAAGGAACTGAGGGCATTCTGGCTAAGTTTGCAGATGATACAAAGATAGGTAGAGGAACAGGTAGTATAAATGCAGGGAGGCTGCAGAAGGATTTGGACAGGTTAGGACAGTGGGCAAAGAAGTGGCAGATGGAGTACAATGTGGGAAGTGTGAGGTCATGTACTTTGGTAAGTAGAATAAAAGCACGGACTATTTTCTAAATGGGGAGAAAATTCAGAAGCCTGAAGTGTAAAGAATCTTGGGAGACCCATTTCTGAAGAAGGGTCCAGACCCGAAATGTCAGCTTTCCTGTTCTTCTGATGCTGCTTGACCTGCTGTGTTCATCCAGCTCTACATCTTGTTATCTAAGAATCTTGGGAGTTCTATTCCAGGATTCTCTTAAGGTAAACTTGCAGGTTGAGTCAGTAGTCAGGAAGGCAACTGCAACTTTGGCATTTATTTTGAGAGTACTTTAATATAAAAGCAGGGATGTACTACTGACGCTCTATAAGACTCTGGTCAGTCCACACTTGGAGCATTGTGCACTGTTTTGGGCCCCATATCTCAGGAAAGATGTACTGGCCATGGAGCGTGTTCAGAGGAGGTTCACAAGAATGATCACAAGAATGAAAAGCTTAACATATGAGAAACGTTTCAGGACTCTGGGTCTATACTGGATGGAGTTTAGAAGGATGTGGGGGGTGGAATCTAATTGAAACTTACAGAATACTAAATAGTCTGGACAGAGTGAGTGTTGGGAAGATGTTTCCATTGGTAGGAGAGAATAGGACCCAAGGGCACATACTTAGAGTAAAGAGAAGACCTTTTAGAACGGAGATAAGGAGAAAGTTCTTCAGCCAGACAGTGGTGAATCTATGGAATTCACTGCCACAGAAGGTAGTGGAGGCCAGGTCATTGAGTACATTTAAGTTGGAGACAGATAGGTTTTTGTTTGTCAAGGGGATCAAGGGTGACGGGGAGAAAGCGGGAGAATGGGGTTGAGAAACTTATCAGCCATGATTGAATGGCAAAGCAGACTGGGTGGGCTGAATGGCCTAACTTCTGCTCCAATGTCTTATGGTCTTGTGAGGAAGATGCCTTTTACTACGGGACACAAAATGTGCTGCCTGAAAGGATGATGGAAGCAGATTCGATAATCACATTCAAATGGAATGGAATAGCTACTCAAAGATTTGCAGGGCTAAGGGGAAAGAAAATAGAAAGCGGGATTGATTAGATACAATTTTTGAAGGACAGGAATTGGCAAGATGGGTCAAATAGTATCCTTCTATGGTGTATAGCTCTACAAATGCACGAGCTTCATGGTTTTCTCAACCAAACTAATGCACAAGTTTCTATCATTGGGCTTGTGTCATTGGATTGCTGGATGAATCAAGGCAGCTTCTTGGGGTTTTCTGGTGACAATGCACAGGACAGAGTGATTTGTATCACATACAATCATAAGATCATAGAATTGTGCAACAGAGAAGGAAGCCATTCACTGCAGTTGTTTTAACTTCATGTATGGCCTATCCAAGAAATCCTATGCCCATCCGACCTTCTCCCAAACACCAAGCATCTCATTTCAACACACAGCTAACCTTTTACAAACTGGCAGCTATGGGATTCGGAATGTGTTGATTGAACAAATATTCCTGACAATCAAGAGGTCCACGTAATGATTTAATTTAGATAAATGCGAGGTGCTGCATTTTGGAAAGGCAAATCAGGGCAGGACTTATACACTTAATGGTAAGGTCTTGGGGAGTGTTGCTGAACAAAGAGACCTTGGAGTGCAGGTTCATAGTTCCTTGAAAGTGGAGTTGTAGGTAGACAGGAAAAACCAAAAGAACTGCAGATCCTGTAAATCAGGAACAAAAACAGAAGTTGCTGGAAAAGCTCGGCAGGTCCGGCAGCATCTGTGAAGAAAAATTCAGAGTTAACGTTTCAGGTCCGGTGACCCTCCATCAGAACTGAGGATAGTGAAGGCAGCTTTTGGTATGTTTGCCCTTATTGGTCAGTGCATTGAGTATAGGAGTTGTGAGGTCATGTTGCGGCAGTACAGGACATTGGTCAGGCCACTTTTGGAATACTGCGTGCAATTCTGGCCTTCCTACTATAGGAAGGATGTTGTGTAACTTGAAAGGGTTCAGAAAATATTTATGAGGATGTTGCCAGGGTTGGAGAGCTTGAAGAATAGGGAGAGGCTGAAAAGCCTGGGACTATTGTCCTTGTAGTTTCAGAGCTAAGGGGTGAACTTATAGAAGTTTATAAAATAATGAGAGGCATGGATAGGGTGAATAACCAAGGTCTTTTCCCTGAGGCGGGGAACCCAGAAGTAGAGGGCATAGGTTTAAGGTGAGAGGGGCAAGATTTAAAAGGGACCGAAGGGGACAATTTTTTCACACAGAGGGTGGTGCGTGTATGGAATGTGCTGCCAGAGGAAGTGGTGAAGGCTGGTACAATTACAACATTTAAAAAGCGTCTGGATGGTAACATGAATAGGAAGGGTTTAGAGGGATATAGGTGAAATGCTGGCAAATGGGTCTAGATTAATCTGGTCAGCATGGACAAGTTGGACCGAAGGGTCTGTTTCCGTGCTGTACATCTCTATGACTCTATCAATGCAAAAACAAATAATGGAGCGGGGAGGTACACTTTGCTGTTATACTTTACTTAGTGCAAAAATCACTTTAAAAATAATGCAACTCCGCCTTAAATAAAACTTACCGGCAGACACTCTTCTCACGCACACCCTCAACCGATTACTTGGAAATCACAGTTTTTGAGGAGAAATTGACTCGAAATTGAATCAACTGTCGTTATTTTGCGTATATTTACATTAAGATAAATAAATTAAAAACTGTAACAATTGGACAGAATAATGCACTAAACTTTGTGGTATTTGAGGTATATAGTTTTTGCCAATTCATCAAGAGTGCCAGTTAAAACAAAATTTGCTGCATTTCTATTTGTTCAGGGGATATGGGCATCACTAGCTGGCCAGCATTTCTTGCCAATCCCTAGTTGCCCTTGAGAAGGTGGTGGTGAGCTGCCATCTTGAACCGCTGCAGTCCATTTGCTGTAGGTAGACCCACAATACCATTAGGGAGGGAATTCCAGGATTTAGACCCAGCGACAGTGAAGGAACGGCGATAGATTTCCAAGTCAGGATGGTGAGTGGCTTGGAGGAGAAGTTGAGCTTTATGGTGTTCCTGTGTATCTGCTGTCCTTGTCCCTCCAGATGGAACTGGTCGTGGGTTCAGAATGTTCGAACTGGCAGTGGATGTATTAATCGGGATTGTTTTTGAGGCTGATCTTAGGCCTGATCTTAGCCGAGTGGGAAGCCTGGCCGTGGCACCCTGATGCCATTTAGTAAAGTGTGTAAAGAACAAACACCCTAGGGGAGTGAGGGGTGTCCTTTATCAAGTACGTGGGATGTTTTACAATTAAATTTGAACATGTTGCCATTGTTTTACCCGACCCAGTGACCTGAAACCTTTCAAAAAACAAACAACCGATCACAGCAAATCCTCAGGGATCAGTGATATGACAGTCCAGAGACATGCAGGTTAGAGTGGATTGGCCACGCTAAATTAGTGTCCAGGGATGTGCAGGCTGGTTGGGTTAGCCATGGGAAATGCAGGGTTACAGGAATAGGGAAGTGGGGCGGGGAGGTGGGTCTGGTTGGGATGTTTCTCGGAGTGGGGCAGTATGGACTCGATGGGCCGAATGCCCTGCTTTCAGTCTGTAGCGATTCTATGTGACTGAATGTGAAGCTTTGTTTGTGCCCCACTTTGTTTGTGAATTGCCGTATTCTGAAGGTTTCCCACTTCAGACAACATGTTGGCTTTTATTTACGCTCTGGTTTCTTATCAGCCCCCTCAAGCCATCTTCCTCCGACAAGGAATAATTTCAGGAGATGGAGTGGATAGGGAATCCCTGCTGCTCTCCCTTATTATCACCGATTCACATTTCCACCCTGCAGTTCGCTCCTCAACCTTTGTTGTTGTGCAGTAATCAGCAGGTGAAATTACAGCTGGAAATGCAGAGCACTGAGCGCATTCACTGTGGGAGCACAACTTTAGAGCTTTGTTTCACTGGAGTTATTCTTTTTGTCTTTATTCGCCTGCAGTGAGCCATCGACCTCTTGACCTTGAGAGTGGCGAGAGTCGGGAGTTCATTACCACATATTACTGGAGCGCATCGCGCTGTTTAATAAAGGGGCTGTAAAGGGAAGTGCAGAATCAATGAATTGTTACAGCACAGAGGAGGCCATTCAGCCCATCATGCCCGCACTGGATCTTCATTTGAACATCATCGCCTCATGCCAGTCTCCTGCTTTATCCTCATATCCCTGTACGTTATTGCATCTGTTTGCAGACGACATCAAAATTAAAGGTGTAGGGGACAGCGAAGAAGGTTATCTCAGAGTATATCGGGATGTTAATCAGATGGGCAAATGGGCTGAGAAGTGGCAGATAGCGTTTAATTTAGATAAATGTGAGGTGCTGTATTTTGGAAAGGCAAATCAGGGCAGGACTTGTACACTTAATGGTAAGGTCCTGAGGAACAAAGCGACCTTAGGGTGCAGGTTCATAGTTCCTCGAAAGTGGAGTCGCAGGTAGATAGGATAGTGAAGAAGGTGTTTGGTACACTTCCCTTCATTGGTCAGTACATTGAATATAGGAGTTGGGAGGTTATGTGTGGCTGTACAAGATATTGGTTAGGGCACTTTTGGAGTTCCACATTCAGTTCTGGTCTCCCTGGTTTAGGAAAGATGTTGTGAAACTTAAAAAGATTTATAAGGCTGTTGCCAGGGTTGGAGGGTTTGAGCCATAGGGAAAGGCTGAATAGGCTGGGGCTATTTTCCCTTGAATGTTAGAGGCTGAGGGGGTGACCTTATAGAGGTTTATAAAATCATGCGGGGTATGTGTAAGGTGAATAGTCAAGGTCTTTTCCTCAGGGTTGGGGAGTCCAAAACTAGAGGGCATAGGTTTAAGGTGAGAGGGGAAGGATTT
Source organism: Rhincodon typus (assembly GCF_021869965.1). Lineage (NCBI taxonomy): Eukaryota > Metazoa > Chordata > Chondrichthyes > Orectolobiformes > Rhincodontidae > Rhincodon > Rhincodon typus. The sequence goes on from NC_063334.1 coordinate 119,739,115, forward strand.
AAAAGAGACCTAAGGGGAAACTTCTTCACACACAGAGGGTGGTGCGTGTATAGAATGAGCTGCCAGAGGAAGTGGTGGAGGCTGGTACAATGACAACATTTAAAAGGCATCAGGATGGGCACATGAATAAGAAGGGTTTAAAGGGATGTGGCCAAATGCCGGCAAATGGGACTAGATTAATTTAGGATATCTGGCCGGCATGGACAAGTTGTACTGACGGGTCTGTTTCAGTGCTGTACACCTCTATGTCTCTATCCAAATTAGCATCCAATACGCTCTTGAACGCCTCAATTGGAATTTCCTACACCACATTTCTACTTTAAATCTACGCCCTCTCATTTTTGTTTCTGTTAGGAGTGGGAACAGCTTCTCCCTATCTACTCTATCCAGCCCACTCATGATTTTGGAAACTTCTTTCCTCTCAGGCTTCTTCTCTAAAAAGGGAACAGTGCCAACTTCTTCAAACTATCTTCATAACAGAAGTTTCCTGTTCCTGGAGCCATTTTTGTAAATCGCTTCTGCCCTTTCTCTCCAATGCATCAATACATTCATATTTTCTATATAATGTGGTACCCAGAACAAGACACAATATCCCAGTTGAGGTCTAATAGTACCTTCTATGAGTTCAACATCACTTCCTTGCTCTTGTACTCTATGCCCCTATTAATAAAACCAAGAACCCGCTACCTCCACCTGTCCGGCCACCTTCAATAATCTGTGCACATATATACCCAGGTCCCTCTGCTCCTGCACCCCCATTTTGTATTGCCTTTCAATGTTCTTCCAACCAAAGTGCATCACCTCACACCTTTTGCCTGCCACCTCTCTGCCCAATCCACCAATTTGCCAATGTCCCTTTGGAATTCCACACTGTCCTCCTCACAGTTTATAATTCTTCCAAGTTTTGAGTCATCTGCAATCTCCAAAACTGCTCACTAAGCACCAAGATCCAGATCATTCATACATATCAGGAAAAGCAGGGGTCCCTATACTCACTCCTGCAGAATTCCGCTACAAACCATCCTCCAACCTGAAAATGATCCCGTGGTCATTACTCTCTGTTTCAAAGAACAGAGAACAAAGAAAATTACAGTACAGGAACAGACCCTTCGGCCCTCCAAGCCTGCACCGACATGCTGCCCATCACAAATAAAACCCCCTACCCTTCCGGGGACTGTATCCCTCTATTCCCATCCTAGTCATGTATTTGTCAAGACGCCCTTTAAAAGTCACTATCGTATCTGCTTCCACTACATTCCCCAGCAGTGAGTTCCAGGCACCCACCTCCCTCTGTGTAAAAAAACCTGCCTCAAACATCACCTTTAAACCTTTCCCCTCACACCTTAAACCCATGGTCCCTGGTAACTGACTCTTCCACCCTGGGAAAAAGCTTCTGACTGCTCACTCTATCCATGGCCTTCATAACCTTGTAGACCTCTATCAGTCGCCCCTCAACCTCCGTCGTTCCAGTGAGAACAACCCAAGTTTCTCCAACCTCCTATCACTTAGCTAATGCTGAATCCACATTGCTGCTATCCCTTTGAAACCAGGACCCTTTACTTTACTCTCCTCACAAGGCTGTTGTTTTGCACTGTATCAACACTCTCTGGAGATCTCGGTGCATCAAATCAGCAGCATTACCCTCATCAAACCTTCCTGTTACCCCTACATGAGGCAGAAGGGAATAGAAGAGTGTGATGATGGGGTGAGATGAAGAGGGGTGAGGTGAGGATACATGTATACATATTGCATTAGAATTAGGGGCAGAACCAAGCCATTCAGCCCCTTGAGCCAGCTGTGCCATTCGATATGATCATGTTTGTAGCTTCAATTGAACTTCACTGTCTAATCCTAATATTCTTTGACTCCCTTCTCAGACTTAACATTATTCAGCGATCCTACTTCCATCGCTTCTGAGGAAGAAAATTTCATAGACGAATGACCCTTTAAGAGAAACATGTTTCCTCATCTCGGTTTCAAAGGTAAGACCTCTTGCTTTCAAACTGTGTCCTCCATTTCTAGTCTCTCCCACAGGGACAACAGCCTCTCAGTAGTGTCCCTGTCAAGGCCCCTCAAGATTTTACATGGCTGAATCTTATCATTAATATTATTTCAATATTATTTCTCTGTATTGACCAAAGTTAAATCCCATTGTTATGTACATGTGATATATTCAAGCAACCATACTTCAAGAACAATTATCAAACTCACCTCTAAATTACCATTCTCTATTATGAATGGCCTTATGCACAGTTTCAAAATAAAATAAAAATTAAAACTAAATTGCTACTCAATTGGCCCTTCCCAAAAAATCTCCTTCCTCACAATAGTGGAGAATGAATGCAAATGAGAGCATATGTGAGATAGTGAGTGAGTGAGTGGGTGAGAAAGAGCGAGGAGGACTTTATGTGAGTGAGTGAGTAAATGAATACATCTCAGTTTTAAAAGAGTGTCCCTTATTCTGTAATAACTCCCCTAGAATGACCGTCCGCACTAGTGGAAACGTCCTCTCAATTCTACCCAGTTAATGCCTCTCAGAATTTTACATGTTTCAATAAGATCACCCCTCATTCTTCTAAACTGTAATGAGTAAAGGCCAAACCTGTTTGACCACCTTGAAAGCAACCCATTCATCCCAGGAATCAACCTAGGCAATTTCCATTTCTGAAGGAGGGTCCCGACCCGAAACATCACTTTCCTGCTCCTCTGATGCTGCCTGGCCTGCTGTGTTCCTCCAGCTTTACACCTTGTTATCTCAGACTCCAGCATCAGCAGTTCTTACTATCTCTGAATTTCCTTTCAACTGCCTCCAATGCCAACGCATCTTTTCTTAAATACGGGGACCAAAACTGTGCACAGCACTCCAGGTGCAGACTCGGCAACACCCTGGACAGTTATGACACATCTTCCCAGTAAGGTGACAAAGGAGCAGTGTTCCAAAAAGCTTGCAATTTCAAATAAACCTGTTGGACTGTAACCTGGTGTTGCGTGACTTCTGACCTTGTCCACCCCAGTCCAACACCGGCACCTGCACATCCGTTTAAGAGGAGTATGCACCACTATACAGAAATGCAAGGATGACGTTAGTTAAATCCAGTTGGAGAGACCAGATCAGCCAGGATTATATTCACAGGAATTTAGAAAAAAAAAGGAGGGATTTTGTAGAAATCGATAAAATTCTAACAGGACCAGGGGAGATGCAGGAAGGATTTTCCCAATGGCAGGAGAGCACAGCACCAGGGATCGTAGTCTAAGAAGGGTGGGTGGGGGGCGTGTTTAAACCATTTAGGCCTGAGATGAGGAGAAATTTGTCCACCCCCATGAGAGTGGTGAACCTGTGGAATTCACTACCATAGAAAGTGGTTGAGGCCAAAACATTAAATGTTTTCAAGAAGTTGGATGCAGCCCTTGGGGTCGAAGGGATCCAAGGATATGGAGAGAAGCAGGAACAGGTTATTGAGTTGGATCATCATCTGTGATCACAATGAATGGCAGAACAGACACAAAGGGCCAAATGGCCTACTGCTGCTCCTATTTTCTGGGTTTCCATGTAATTCTAGACAAATGTAATTGTTACTTCTTTCATCTTGAAACATGAACCTTCAGAGCTATTGTATTTTTCGTTGTTTAAAAGTCCTAAATATTGAATTTTTCGTCGTTGAGTCGGTAATACCATTCTGTATACAAACTGATTTACTATGTGGCATTGTTGAATTTTCTATACCTACTGTATTTACAGCTCACAATATATTAATCCTGCTTTCAGTCGCTAATGCTATCGAACTTTATCAGCAAGCTAGTTATGTTGTGTGTGAGAGAATAGGTTTGTGGCTAAGAAATGTTTGGAAGGAAATTCAATACAACTCCTCTTTCTGCCAGTGAATTCAGTCAGTTAGAAAGCTGAACCTATTCAGTTAACATAAGAAGGCAAGAAACTGGAGCAAGTGTAGACCATTTGGTGCGTTTGAGCTTCTCCACCGCTCAAAAGGATCATGACTGATCCTGGGTTTCAACTCTGGCCATTCAGCCCATCCATTCCACACTGAACTTCCAAAGAGCATCCCACCCAGACCCATCCCCTGCCCCACCCTTGATATTTCCTGGGCTAATCCACCTAACCTGTACATCCCTGGACACTACAGGCAATTTACTATGACCAATCCACATAGCCTGCACATCTTTGGATTGTGAGCACCTGGAGGAAACCCACGTTGACACAGCGAGAACGTGCAAACTGCACACAGACAGTCACCCGAGGGTGGAATCCAAAGTGGGCCCTGGCACTGAGGCAGCAGTGCCAAACACTGAGTCACCATACCATACCACCCTTATGCAATCTTATACATTGTTGTGTTGTCTGTAAAGAGTTGGGAACTCATCAACTGCAAGTTCCCTCAAAAGCACTCTCCATCCATGTGTAAAACTGTTGCTGTTCCTTCAGTGTCACTGGGTCAAAATCCTGGAATTCCCTCCCTAAGGGCATTGTGGGTCAACCTACAGCACATGGATTGCAGAGGATCAAGAAGGCAGCTCACCACCACCTTCTCAGAGCAACTAGCAATGGGCAATAAATGTTGGCCAGCCAGCGACGTCCACATCCCATGTGAACAGAGAAAAGATTAAGTACCAAGTGAGAACTTCCAGCCAATCAGAGGCAGCTCTCTGCATCCAGCCATGGCTGTTGCTGGGCAGACACCCAGGATGATGGATGAAAGTGATTTGTGGGGAGCATGTTGGATTTCTGGGATTGGGGAATGTGCAGACGCTATTGTCTTGAATAGACATGTCTCACGCAACACAATAAATGAAGCTTTCAAAAAAACCCAGAGAACTGCGGATGCTGTAAATCAGGAACAAAAACAAAGTTGCTGGAAAAGCTCAGCAGGTCTGGCAGCACCTGTGAAGGCGAAAACAGAGTTAACGTTTCAGGTCAGTTCCGAGGAAGGGTCACCAGACCCGAAACATTAACTCTGCTTTCTCCTTCACAGATACTGCCAGAACAAATGAAGCTTTCAGTTGTCCGAGGACCAAAAGGCAGAGATTTGAAGTAATATAAAATAAAACAAAGAACTGCAGATATAAAATAAAACAGGAACCGAAACTGCTGGAGAAACTCAGCAGGCCTGGCAGCATCAGATATATCCCTGATCAACTTGTTTAGAGATGTTGTTATGTATCTCTGGAGCAAGTTGGGATCTGAACGCAGCTTCTCCCGGACCAGAGATAGGGACAAAGTACCACAGAGCCATCACCAACAGATGCAGAGTGAACATTTTGAGGCCAGTGACTCTCCTTCAAAACCGATTTGAGGTTATTGGTAAGAGGAGTCGTGAGGAACACTTTTAATTTATGGGTGTGCTTAGAGTATTAAATGAAGTGTTTCATGGCACAGTAAATGCAAATTCAGAAGGGAATTCTATAAATGCTTGAAGGAGAGAAAACAGCAGGGATATGGGAATTGTTAGGAAATGGGATTAACTCCTTCTGTGGGCATTCACTGTGAAACTCTGAAAGAACAGATGGCACAGTGTCTCAGCATTTAACAGTGTTTCCCTGCAGCACCACGGATCCAGGTTCAATTCCAGCCTCAGGTGACTGTCTGTGTGGAGTCTGTCTATATGGGTTTCCTCTGGCTGTGCTGTTTCCTCCCACAGTCCTAACATGAGCAGTTTAGGTGGATTGGCCATGGGGAATGCAGGGTTAGGGTAAAGGGTGTGTCAGAGTGGGATGCTCTTGAGAGGGGCGGTGTGGATTTCATTGGCCTATTTTCACACTGTAGGGATTCTATGGACTGTTGCAGGCCAAGCTGCTGCTGTGCATTACATTCTTACCCCCAAATCAAAATCTGAGAGGAGATGGGTAAAATTGGGATACAAGTGAACCATAATCTTACTGTGAGCAGTGGAACAAGCTTGAGGGGCTGAATGGCCTTTTCCTGTTTTAATATTCAGTCAGTCAGATTGGATTTTCAGCCTGGAGTTACACCAGGTTGTAAAACACTTCCTTCCTAAAGCTGATCCAGCAAATGTGGGGCTGGAAGCTCAAACTCAGCAGTAAAAGAGGCTTAGCTCCCTCAAGACGCTAGCAACTGGATCACTGATGTCCTTCAGGAGGAGTCTTTGCCTGGTCTGGCCTACATGTGACTCCAGACTCACAGCAAGGTGGTTGATTCTTAACTGCACTCTAGGCAATTATGTTTGGGTAATAAATGTATCTTAACCAATGACACCCACATTGCATGAATGAATAAACAAAATACTATAACACGATGAAAGAACATCTGTGTGTCTGATCTCGAATGCAACTTCCCAAAACAGAACGGTGGGATTCTGCCATCACCATTTTTGTTGCTTATTTTGATATTTCCCTGATCAACTTGCTTAGGGATGTTAGCATGTATCTCTGGAATAGGTGGGATTTGAACTAGCTCACAAGTAAGGACACTACCACTGCACCACACAAGCTCCTGGTATAGCTACATAATTAAACGGGTGTGTGATACACCCTGACTTCTCTAGCACTTTCTGTTTTTCTGGCACCCATTTAAGGCGGAGGTAATTTTCTTTTCTGTCAGAGTGTTGCGAAAAACGGTTTTTAAAATATTTTTATTTAGAGGTAGAGACATTTTGATAAACAACGGGGTGAAAGGTTAGCAAGGATGGATGGTAATGGGAAGTACTTCAATTAAACCACAATTGTATTGAATGGGGGGGGGCAGAATCGAGGGGGCCTTTGGCCTACTTCTACTTCTGACTCATATGCTCTTCACAGGAAGAAAGGATTAGGCCATTCAGCCCATTGAGCTATGCCATTCAATATAATCATGGCTCATCAAACATTTCAATGCCTTTCACCCATCCCATCCCCATAAACCCCATTGGGAATCAGAAATCAATCAATCTCTACCTTAAGCATACTCATGGGCTGGCCCTATGGGGTAGAGAAATCGAGACAGTCGTTACACTCTGAATAAACGAACAAATCTCCTATCTCTGAATTAAGTGACACCCCATTTATTTTTATACTGCGCCCCCTCCCAGGGCACCAAATGGCTTTGAAATGCCCTGATGTAGCGCAAATTGATCGATTTCTTTGTAGATGGCTGAAAGAATCAAGGCCAGCTGCAACTAAAACAGCTTGAGCTGTAATGTGGATCTGGACAGGAATTGGAACCAGTGGCACTTTTATCAGAACTTATAAAAATGGAATATCACACTGTAGGGAGTAGCACATTGACATGGATAGAAGATTGGCCAGCTAACAGAGAGTCGGCATAAATGTTTTTTTTTCCAGCTTGGCAAGATACAATGAGCGGTGTGCCATGGGGAATCGGTGCTGGGAACTCAACTGTTTACAATTTCTGTCAACAATTTGGATGAAGGGGCTGAAGGAATGGCTGCCAAACTTGCCAATGAAACAAAGACAGGTAGGAAAGTGGGTTATGAAGAGGACATAAACAGGCTACAGATAAGCTTAGGTGAATAAACAAAGATCTGGAGTACTGTGTAGGAAAATGTTAAATTGTCCAATTTGGGAGGAAGAAGACAAAGAATGGCATATTATCTAAATGATGAGAGATTACAGAGATGCAGAGGGGTCTGGATTTCCTTGTCCTGATGAAGGATTTCGGCCCGAGCTGTTGATTTTCCTGCTCCTCAGATGCTGTCTGACCTGCTGTGCTTTTCCGGCTCCACATCTATTGACTCTGGATTTCCTCATGTATGAATCATACAAGAGTTAGCATGCAGGTACAGCAAGTATTTGGGAAAGTTAGCAGAAAGCTACAACAGAGGGTAATTGAATGCAGTCAGGAGGTTATGCTTCAGTTATACAGGTGAGGCCACATCTGCAGTACAGTGTACAGTACTGGTCTCCTTAATTAAAGAAGGCTATTAATGTATTGGAAGCAGTTCAGAGAAGTTTTAATAGGCTAATACTTGGAATGGGCAAGTTGTCTTATGAGTAAAGATTGGACAGACTAGTTTGTGTTGCCAGAATTTAGAAGACCGTGAGGCAGAATCATACAATCCCTAGAACATGGGAACAGCCCATTGAGACCATGCCACGTCTCTGAAGGGCATCCCACCTAGACCCAGCCTATCCTTCTAACCCTGCATTTCCCTATGGCTAATCTACGTAACCTGCATGTCCTTGGACTGTGGGAGGAAATCAGAGCAGCTGGCAGAAATCCTCACAGACTCAGGGAGAAAATGTAAACTCCACACAGATGGTCGCCCAAAGCTAGAATCAAAACCCAAGTCCCTGACGGTGTGGAGCAGCAGTGCTATTGACTGAGCCACCGTGCTGCCCTAATTTCAATCAGGTGACTTAGTGAAAACATATAAAATCCTGAGGGGTTTTAGCAGAATGGACGGGGAGAATCTTGTGGGAGAATCTGGAATCAGCGTTGGGGGGTGTGGGTCACAGTTTACAAATTGGGGGTTGCCTATTTAAGACGCGTGGTCTTCCTGAAAAGGTGATGGAAGCAGAGTTTTTGAATAGTTTTAAGGCAGAGGTAGATAGATTCTTGGCATTCAAGGGGGTGAAAGGTTATAAGTGCTAGCTGGAATGTGGAATAATCAGATCAGCCATGGTATTATTGAATGGTGGAGCTGGCTCAAGGGGCCATTCCTGCTCCTTGTCATTATGGTCATGTGTAATTTGGTGGGATGATTGTTACACAGAGTTATCCAGCACAACATTACTTGCCACCATGCAGCTGATCAATTATTGTTAGCAAGGGAAACCAGCTCGCAAGCTCAGATGTTATTACATTAACCTACTGAGATTGAATAAAATTAGCAGCCAGATTGATCTCCTTTGGTGTACGATTAAATCCACTCTTGTAGTATTGGCCTTGTCCAGCTGGAAATAGCAAGCAGTCAGAACATTAATTACCCAAAAAAGTAATGGCTCCGATGTTGGAGACCTGAAATAAAAACAGAAGCTGCTGGAAATGGCCAAATGTTGCTGTAAAAGCTGGTCTGCCATGAAGAGTTCTGCAGCGAGAAACTCAATTTCTCACTCCTCAAACAGCGTCCACCATCTATAAGTCCAGAGTATGATGGAATATTTCCTACTTACCTGGATGAATGCAGCTCCAACAACACCCAAGAAGCTTGACCCTCACCATCCTGACTTGGAAATATATCGCCATTCCTTCAGTATCACTCTGTCAAAATCCTGGAATTCTCTCCCTGAGGACATTGTGAGTCTACTGCAGTGTCTCAAGAAGGCAGCTCACCACTTTGTTCTCAAGGGGCTATGAAGGATGAGAAATAAATGCTGGTCCAGTGTGTGGTTCCCAAATTTGGTGAGTGAATTAAATAAAAAAAGACACAGGACAAAACTGCTGCTTGTTGACATCACATCCACAAGCACTGACTCCTCTACTGCCAACACTTAGTAACAGCAGTTTGTACTATCGACATGATGGACTACAATAATTTACCAAGAGTCCTTAGACAGCGTCCTCCAAACCCATGACCACTTCCATCTAGAAGGACAAGGGCGGCAGATACATGCTAACACCACTACCCGCAAGTTCCCCTTCAAACACTCACCATGTTGACTTGGAAATATATTGCTGTTTCTTCACTGTCGCTGGGTCAAAATCCTAGAATTCCCTCCCTAAGGGAGGGTCAACCCTGCGGCACATAGAAGACAGTGGCTCAAGAAGGCAGCTCACCACCACCTTCTCAATAAGTACAATTAATGATGGTCAATAAATGGCCTCACCAGCAAAGCCTACATCTCATGGATGAATAAAAAATAACAGGTCTTCAACAGGTCAGCATCTGTGAAGAGCAGCAGAGTTAGTGGCATAGTTTGTCTTCCTCCTTTGACGTGTGTGGAGTCTAGCATGGATGCAACGGGCCAAATGGCCTCTTAGCGTGCTATAAATGTCTGAGTCTTTGAGTGATCCATGGGAAAATGTCAGATACAGATCCTGCTGTCTTCCCAGCTTTTTGATTAAGTCTAGAGTAGGGAAGTTGGAGAGCTGCGAATCGAAGCCCTTGAGAAGCCACACCCCATTAATGCCATCTATCATTGCTGTGTGGGGAATGTGCCTTTGAAGCACAGGAATTCAGGAGTACAGTGAAAAGTGTGCAGAGTCACCATTCTCCAGTGCCATCTTAAAATACAAAATACACCAACAGAATGTATAAATAAAACAAGAGAAGAAACAAAAGAAACAGGAGCCAAAAGAAAAAAATGTGTAGATCTCAAAGTCCGTTTATCCAAAAGAAAAGGGAGAAGCCTAGATTTTAAAGTCTTATCTGCCTGGGCCTAGCTGTGGCCTGGGCTTTCGGTCAGCCTCCTCCTGGAACATGCTCTACTGATGGCCTGTGCTGCCATCAACATTCACTGGAATGAACTGCCTACATACCAGATGTTGTAACTACGTTTAAATTTCACAAGGTGCTATGCTCAGATGATGAGCCAGTGTTCCCTGAGCATTATCTTTCACCCCTGCATGACAAATTGATTGACAGTGCCAGTCGACAGGGGAGGCAATGGCCAAGTGGTAGTATCGCTGACAGTTACTCCAGAAAGTCAAGTGAAGTCCCAGGGACTTAGGTTCAGTTCCTGCCATGGCTGACAGTGAAATTTGAATCCAATAAGTATCTGGAATTGTATCAGAGATAGTAGGCACTGCAGATGCTGGAGAATCTGAGATAACAAGGTG
>NC_063334.1:119759804-119775795 GCF_021869965.1 Rhincodon typus
ATTTCTGAAGAAGGGTCTAGGCCCGAAATGTCAGCTTTCCTGCTCCTCTGATGCTGCTTGGCCTGCTGTGTTCATCCAGCTCTACACCTTGTTAACTCTGTGTAACAATAGAGTTAATTTTACCCTCACTGAAGAAACCTGGGACTTAATCTTACCTTTTTGGGCAAATGTAAGTTGCATCGAGTTTTTTGGAGGATTTCTAACCATGAAGTCCAAAGAGGTTTCTTGCCACATTTTATCAAACTCACCTCATTAACTACCTATCGCACCCTATAGTGTCCCTCATACTCTATCTTACTACACACTGTTCCCAGAACAATTCGTCGCTCCCTGGATAGCTGCCAAAAGACTGGCATCTTTTGTGCCTGGGTATACATTGTGTCCACATCATTTTTGAAAGGCTATTGTGCACCCAGACAAACATTGGCAATCTGACGTTGCCCCTTACCAGCAAGGTAATGCAATGTGAGGCACAAAGTCAAACCGTCCGCAGCACACAGCTGGCATGCCTGGCACTCCCTTGCACATACAACCATATGCTCTCAGTCTAATCACTGTTTAATTATCATGCCACACACCTGGTCAGTCAGCTCCTGTCTGTTGTGTAGTGCCCAATGCTGTTGAGCTCTCTCATGGATAAGGAGAGCTTCATCCTTCTCAATGTCCTCACCTTCCCGTTTCTCCAAAGCAACAGGGACATCCTTCAGACCAAGCAGCGAGCTGAATCTCCCAAGGACCTGCACAGGTTTCCATGGCGATATTACCTGACCCTGAGCCTGTTTGGCCTGTTCGTTTAGATAGGAGGCTGAATATTAATGAGGCAAGTAGTGATGTCAATGAGATGTTTTTATAAGCAATAACCCCCCTAAATTGGCAACTCACCTCACCCCTGAGTGAGAAATGGACCATACCACTCAGCAAGAGCATAAAGGATGGAGCGCATTGACATTGAGAGAGGCCTAGCTGGACTTCTCATGCAGTTGTGCCTCAAATCTCCCCACTGGCCATGTTCCTAACCCCTATAGGATTCTGCTCCTGGTGTGAATTGCTTTTGCTCTTGGCAGCAGTCAGTCAGCAAATTGGGTTTTGGTGATCTCACTGGGATTTTATACATAGTACAAATTGTGTCGGCTTGTGGAACAGTGAGGCCTGATTATTGGTGCATCTTTTCCATTTCAATCTTATTATTAAATGTCAAAACTTCTTCTTGCAGACAATTTAAAACTCCTGTAGCCCTCAGATCATGTTCTTTGATGAATTCACCATGGAATCGGACATTATTTGTATGACACATTACTTGCTTAAGGGCATTCAGTGTGTCTGATGTAGCTGCCTTCAACATTTCAAAATGGTGATGATATACCAAATGACAAGTGCTTAAAACAAGATTGTTGGAATGAAGCAAAGAAAAGTTCTCATTCAAAGCGTTCTTTCCCATTTGAATCCTGAAGATAGTGGGTTTTAAGTCTCACTCTGGAGTTGACCATATATATCCTAGCTGTCTCCCCAGTGCAGTACTGAGGGAGTGCTGCCTTGTAAAGGAGGCCTTTGAAATGGCCTAGAGACAATAAGAACTGCAGATGCTGGAAGCCAGAGTCTATCAGTGTGAGGCTGGAAAAGCACAGCAGGTCAGACAGCATCAGAGATCCAGGAAAGTCAATGTTTTGGGCCGAAACACTTCATAAGGACACAGATGTCCTGCTGTGCTTTTCCAGCCTCACACCTACAGACTTTGAAATGGCCTACTGTCCCCAGTGGATGTGGATGCTCCTAGGGCACTGTTTCAAAGAAAAACAGGAAGACTGTCTCCAGTACTCTGGATGTTTGTGGTCATGAAAAGTGCTAGATGAATATTTCCTTCCTCTTCAGTTGTTCAGTGGCGGGAGTCTGGGACAGAGCGCGAGGGCAGCCTGGGAAGGTAAGCTTTCGTTATAAAAGTCTTACCTCGCGTGACTGCGGCCTTCAGTTGTTTACCGGAGGAGGAGTCCCAGAGTGGGCGCGAGTGGTCGGCTGGGTAACGGTTATTTTTCACCCAATAAATTTGGGAGTTAACTAATACCTGAGACACTACACGTGTAGTGTCTCCAACCCTTCCACCTCCTCTAACCTAATAATAAAGACTAAGTGTGGTGAGCAGGTAAGCTATTTGCATTTTTTTTTCTCATCTCTTTGTTATCTTTCGGGGAGGTCACCTAGACGCCAAATCCTCTGGGAGCGGTTCGGAAGGCAAAACCAGAGTCTGTTTGAGTATATAACGGAGTAAACTTACTGGTGCAGAGAACACTTAAAGAGAGAACACTGCAAAACTAAAAAAAAACTAATTAATTTTAAATAATTAACTAAGTAGAGATGGCAGGCCAGGTGATGTGTTGTAGCTGTATGATGTGGGAGCTAGCTGATCCCATTGAGAACGGCAGTGACCACATCTGCAGCAAGTGTTGGCTGCTTGAGGAGCTCCGGCTCAAAATTGATGAGCTGGAATCCAAACTCCAAACACTGCGGCACATCCGGGAGGGGGAGAAATACCTGGATGCTGTGTTCCAGGAGGCAGTCACATCTAGTAGATTAACTAATGTTAATTCGATCAGCGGCCAGGGACAGCAGTGTGTGACTACGAGTGAGGCAGGTAGAGGGACCCTGCAGACAGGAACACAGGAGCCGCAGTCCTTGACATTGTCCCACAGGTATGAGGCACTTGCTCCCTGCGTGGATGAGGAACGGGGCTGCAGGAAGGGTGGGTCAACTGACCATGGCACCATGGTCCAGGAGGCCATTCAAGAGGGGGGGAGCTAAAGGACAGATTGTAGTTGTAGGGGATTCCATCATCAGGGGGATAGACAGTATCCTTTGCAAGCAGGATAGAGAATCCCACACGGTGTGTTGCCTGCCCAGTGCCAGGGTGCGAGACATCTCTGACCGGCTTGAGAGGGTACTAGAGAGGGAGGGGGAGGATCCAGTTGTTGTGGTCCACGTAGATACCAACAACATAGGCAGGATTAGGTAAAAAGACCTGTTTCGGGATTATGAAAAGCTAGGAACAAAATTAAAAAACAGGTCTTCAAGGGCCATAATCTCTGGATTGCTGCCCGAGCCACATGCAAATTGGCATAGGGAGGCGAGGATCAGGGAAGTAAACACGTGGCTAAAAAAGTGGTGTGGGAAAGAGCGTTTCCTTTTCATGGGGCACTGGCATCAGTTCTGGGACAGGAGGGATCTATACCGCTGGGATGGACTCCACCTGAACAGGGCCAGGCCCAGTGTTCTGGCCAAAAGGGTAAATAGGGTGGTCAAAAGTACTTTAAACTAGCAAGTAGAGGGGAAGGGAGGAGTGAGCGTAGAGGGAGAATAACAATTAATGTAAGGTAAAGCAGCAGGTTAGCAGGTGACGAGGAAGCTTCAACTCCATTGAAAATTAGGAAAAAAGTTAAAGGGAAGAACTCAAGAGCTGTTAGTAATGGAGGTGATAGGACTCAAAAAGAAGTTGCAAAAACTGGCATAAGGGCACTTTATCTGAATGCTCGGAGCATAGGGAACAAGGTGGATGAGTTGATGGCGCAAATCATGGCAAATGGGAATGATTTAGTGGCCATTACAGAGACATGGTTGAAGGATGGTCATGACTGGGAGTTAAATATCCAGGGGTCTCAAACTGTTCGGAAGGACAGACAGGAAGGTAAGGGAGGTGGTGTCGCTCTGATTTTTAAGGATGATATCAGGGCGGCAGTGGGGGATGATATAGGTTCTACTGAAAAAACCATTGAATCCATTTGGGTGGAAATTAGGAATAGCAGGGAGAAGAAGTCACTGATAGGTGTGGTCTATAGGCCACCAAATAATGACATCGTGGTGGGGCGGGCAAAAAACATAGAAATAGCTAATGCATGTAAAAACGGCACAGCAATTATCATGGGGGATTTTAATCTACATATCGATTGGTCAAACCAGGTCAATCATGGCAGCCTTGAGGAGGGGACAATGGGGAACCTGTGGATGTGGTGGTCTGGATTTCCAGAAGGCATTTGACAAGGTGCCACACCAAAGACTACTACATAAGATAAAGTTGCACGATATTACAGGTAATGTATTTGCAAGGGTAGAGGATTGGTTGACCAGTAGAAAACAAAGAGTAGGGGTAAATGGGTGTTTTTCTGGTTGGCGGTCAGTGGCTAGTGGTGTGCCTCAGGGATCAGTGTTGGGACCGCAATTGTTTACAATTTACATAGATGATTTAGAGTTGGGGACTAAGTGTGGTGTGTCAAAATTTGCAGATGATACTAAGATGAGTGGTAGAGCAAAGTATGCAGAAGACACTGAAAGTCTGCAGAGGGATATAGATAGTCTAAGTGAGTGGGCAAAGGTCTGGCAGATGGAGTACAATGTTGATAAGTGTGAGGTCATCCATTTTGGTAGGAATAACAGCAAAATGGACTATGTTTTAAATGGTAAAAAATTGCAGCTCGCTGATGTGCAGAGGGACTTGGGTGTCCTTGTGCATGAATCACTGAAGGTGGGATTGCAGGTGCAGCAGGTGATTAATAAGGCAAATGGAATTTTGTCTGCCATTGCTCGAGGGATGGAGTTTAAAAACAGGGAGGCTATGCTGCAGCTGTATAGGGTCCTGGTGAGGCCACACCTGGAGTACTGTGTGCAGTTTTGGTCTCCTTACTTGAGAAGAGATATACTAGCACTGAAGGGGGTGAAGAGGAGATTTACTCGGTTGATTCCAGAGTTGAGAGGGTTGGATTATGAGGAGAAACTGAGTAGACTGGGATTATACTCATTGGAATTCAGAAGAATGAGGGGAGATCTTACAGAAACATATGAGATTATGAAGGGAATAGATAAGGTGGAGGCAGGGAGGTTGTTTCCGCTAGCAGGTGAAACTAAGACTAGAGGGCATCGCCTCAAAATAAGGGAAAGCAGATGTAGGACTGAGGTCAGGAGGAACTTCTTCACCCAAAGGGTTGTGAATCTGTGGAATTCCCTGCCCAGTGAAGTGGTTGAAGCTACCTCGCTGAATGTTTTTAAGGCAAGGCTAGATAAATTTTTGAACAGTAAAGGAATTAAGGGTTATGGTGAGTGGGCGGATAAGTGGAGCTGAGTCTCAAAAAGATCAGCCATGATCTTATTAAATGGCGGGGCAGGCTCGAGGGGCCAGATGGCCTACTCCTGCTCCTAGTTCTTCTGTTCTTTACAAATATAACGATGACTGACTGCCCTGACTGTGCGATCTCAATGGTCTAATTTGTATGTTGCACAAACCAACGTTCAGTCTGCAACTAAAATTCAGCATGAGTTTACCAAGGATGATGGTAAGAATCTCTAACTTAAACATGGAGAAACATGAGTCAGAGTACTTGCTGGAGGACAAATAAATCAATTATGCTGTTTTTGTAGGGACCATGTTGTTCCATTAATGCAAAAGGTAACGACAGGTCAGGTAACATTATTTCAGAGATAGTTGGAACTACAGATGCTGGAGAATCTGAGATAACAAGGTGCAGAGCTGAATGAACACAACAGGCCAAGCAGCATCAGAGGAGCAGGAAGGCTGATGTTTCGGGCCTAGACCCTTCTTCAGAAATGGAGGAGGGGAAGGGGGTTCTGAAATAAATGGGGAGAGAGGGGGAGGTGGATAGAAGATGGATACAGGAGAAATAGGTGGAGAGGAGACAGACAGGTCAAAGAGGTGGGGATGGAGCCAGTAAAGGTGAGTGTAGATGGGGAGTTAGGGAGGGGATAGGTCAGTCCAGGGAGGACGGACAGGTCAAGGGGGAGGGATGAGGTTAGTTGGTAAGAGATGGGGGTGGGGCTTGAGGTGGGAGGAGGGGATAGGTGGGAGGAAGAACAGGTTAGGGAGGCGGGGACAAGCTGGGCTGGTTTTGGGATGCGGTAGGGGGAGGGGAGATTTTGAAACTTGTGAAATCCACATTGATACCATTGGGCTGCAGGGTTCCCAAGCGGAATATGAGTTGCTGTTCCTGCAACCTTCGGGTGGGATCGTTGTGGCACTGCAGGAGGCCCAGGATGGACATGTCGTCTGAGGAATGGGAGGGGGAGTTGAAATGGTTCGCGACTGGGAGGTGCAGTTGTTTAGTGCGAACCAAGCATAGGTGTTCGGCAAAGCGGTCCCCAAGCCTCCGCTTGGTTTCCCTGATGTAGAGGAGGCCACAACGGGAACAGCGGATACAGTATACCACATTAGCAGATGTGCAGGTGAACATCTGCTTGGTGTAGAAGGTCTTCTTGGGACCTGGGATGGGGGTGAGGGGGGAGGTGTAGGGGCAGGTGTAGCACTTCCTGCAGTTGCAAGGAAAAGTGCCGGGTGTGGTGGGGCTGGAGGGGAGTGTGGAGCGGACAAGGGAGTCCCGGAGAGAGTGGTCCCTCCGGAAGGCAGATAAGGGTGGGGAGGGTAAAATGTCTTTGGTGGTGGGGTCGGATTGCAGATGGCGGAAGTGTCAGAGGATGATGCGTTGGATCCGGAAGTTGGTGGGGAGGTACGTGAGGACGAGGGGGATTCTGTTTTGGTTGTTATTGCGGGGACTGGGTGTGAGGAATGAGTTGCGGGAAATGCGGGAGACACGGTCAAGGGCGTTCTCGACCACTGAGGGGGGGATGTTGCGGTCCTTGAAAAACGAGAACATCTGACACGAGGAGCTTGAACAGTTCATCCACTTCACTAACACCTTCCACCCCAACCTTAAGTTCACCTGGACCATTTCTGATACCTCTCTCTCCTTCCTGGATGTCTCTATTTTCATCTCTGGCAACCACCTGGAAACCAATATCCATTTCAAGCCCACCGACTCCCACAGCTACCTAGAATACACCTCCTCCCACCCATCTTCCTGCAAAAATGCCATCCCCTATTCCCAATTCCTTCACCTCCGCCGCATCTGCTCCCAGGATGAGGCATTCCACTCCCGTACATCTCAGATGTCCTCGTTTTTCAAGGACCGCAATCTCCCCCCCTCAGTGGTCGAGAACGCCCTTGACCGTGTCTCCCGCATTTCCCACAACTCCAACCCCACCTCACCCCCGGCACTTTTCCCTGCAACCGCAGGAAGTGCTACACCTGCCCCTACACCTTCCCCCTCACCCGCATCCCAGGCCCCAAGAAGACCTTCCACATCAAGCAGATGTTCACCTGCACATCTGCTAATGTGATATACTGTATCCGCTGTTCCCGTTGTGGCCTCCTCTACATCAGGGAAACCAAGCGGAGGCTTGCGGACTGCTTTGTGGAACACCTACGCTCGGTTCGCACTAAACAACTGCACCTCCCAGTTGCAAACCATTTCAATTCCCCCTCCCATTCCGCAGACAACATGTCCATCCTGGGCCTCCTGCAGTGCCACAACGATCCCACCTGAAGGTTGCAGGAACAGCAACTCATATTCCGCTTGGGAACCCTGCAGCCCAATGGTATCAATGTGGACTTCACAAGCTTCAAAATCTCCCCTCCCCCTACCGCATCCCAAAACCAGCCCAGCTTGTCCCCGCCTCCCTAACCTGTCCTTCCTCCCACCTATCCACTCCTCCCACCTCAAGCCCAACCCCCATCTCCTACCTACTAATTTCATCCCGCCCCCTTGACCTGTCCGTCCTCCCTGGACTGACCTATCCCCTCCCTAACTCCCCATCTACACTCACCTTTACTGGCTCCATCCCCACCTCTTTGACCTGTCTGTCTCCTCTCCACCTATTTCTCCTCTATCCATCTTCTATCCACCTCTCCCTCTCTCCCTATTTATTTCAGAACCCCCTTCCCCTCCCCCATTTCTGAAGAAGGGTCTAGGCCCGAAACATCAGCCTTCCTGCTCCTCTGATGCTGCTTGGCCTGCTGTGTTTATCCAGCTCTGCACCTTGTTATCTCAGGTAACATTATGTTGGATTACGAGATGCTTCCAAGATGAAAACTCAGCCCAACAAGTGTCTTTGCTTGTGCTTAAATTGTCAACTGTGGCTCAGCAAATGTTTATAGCACAGAAAAGAGACCTTTGGCACTCTGCTACAGCAATTCGCTGAGTCCCACTGCCCCATCTTTATGTTTTGCCCTTGCAAACCCTTTTTTTCCTTCAGATAATTGTCTAAGTCTCTTCAAGAATGCCAATGTTGGTTCTGCCTCCACCTAAATCTCAGGCATTGGCTCGCAGTTCCCAAACACTCACTGAGTGAAAATGTTTTTTTCTCATGCTGAGGTTTTTCTTTGACCAATCAGTGTCCTTGGGGGCCCAACAGGAACACGCAGTCACTGTCTTCTCTCTCCAAACCCCTCTCACGACTTCAACAACCTCCATCTCATGTCTTGTTAGACGGGTGGGAACCTGAGGGCTAACCCAAACTGAAAGGAAGTAAAGTTGATGACAGGAAGTCAAAAAGATATTAAGGAGATTCGAAGGCAAAGCAAAACAAAGTCTAGCATAAAGTATGTTTTGCAAGTCCTTTCTTTCCTTTCTATGTAGCCTGAACACTTTGAATCCAGGAATATTTCACACCCACTCCTGCCTTTAATTGAGCCAAGTCCCTGTTATCACCAAGACCATATTTCCATCTGGCTTTCTGCATTTGCAGATCACCAAACATAGTAGATCCAGCTTAGGTGTTAATACATTTCCACTTGCTCGCATCCTACCTAATTCCTTACAACTTTCTACTGTAGGACGACCTGTCCTTTCCAGTTCTCTGTGCAATGTGTTTTTCCTTTCGGAATGGGAGCTCCTGGGAGGCTGAGTGATTGGTGAGATAGGTGAGTGCCTGAGGGGGTAGGGGGTGGGTTCGCTAATCGAGTATTTGAGTGGCTGTAGGTTTGTGTGAGTAGGTGAGCGAGTGAGAGATAGGAAGTGGTAGATGAGTAAGGGAGTGACTGGAGGGATTGATGAGTGACTGGAGGTGTAGTTAAGTGAGTGAGTCAGTGAGTGAGTGAGGGAGGTGAGTGGATTGGGTTGAACACACTCACTATTCCCCTTTTCCTCCTCCTAATCTATCCCCAAAAATGCCCTGTCAACCTACTCAAAGTGTGCCATCGAAAGTGAACCAAAATCAATGTTAATTCTTTAGCTTGTTCGCACTTACTCCCCTCATTATTGCTAGTGAGGACTTGGGGCCACTTCGGTCTCTCTCTCTTCAGCTCTTTAACTTGTGGGGTACATGGTGGCTCAGTGGTTAGCACTGTTGCCTCACAGTACCAGGGAGCCAGGTTCAATCCCAGGCCTTGGGTGACTGTCTGTGTGGAGTTCTTCCTTTGGCTGTGAGGACTTCTACCAGCTGCTCCAATTTCCTCTCACAGCCCAAAGATGTGTAGGTTAAGTGGATTGGCCACATTAAATTGCCCATAGTATCCAGGTTAGTGTGTGGGCCTGGGTGGGATCTCTTCTGAGGGTCAGTCTAGAGTCAGTGGGCTGAGTGGCTTCTTTCTGCACTGCAGGGATCCTATGCTGCTCAACCGCAAAGGAAAAGAAGCATTTTATCCAATACTTCTGCAGTTTTGTAGTTATTTTAATTCCTAACTAATTTAAATGATGAATGCATTGCTTTGGAATTTTATTTTTGGGAGTACTTGTGAAATACATGTTTACTATTTGTGACAAACCTTACCCTGCTAAAATTTGATCATCACCTCACCCAAATTGTGTGAGAGAAACATTGAAATGTGTGCCCTCTCCACTCCTATGATAAGAAAAAACCTGATGGATAAATGAGCAAGAAACATAGCAGAATAATGATAGTAATCATTCTATTTGTTTGACTGAAACTCAAGTAACATTGTATGTGTTTGACTGATATTGTCCAGCCAAATTGTACTAATATGTAAAGCAATAGAATTTACAATAGAGTGATTAGATCAGAAAATAATGAGATGACTTAAGCAAGTACTCTGCTCATTTACTCTGAAGCAAGTAAATGAGAATCAAACAAATCAAGCAATGGTAATGGGTACATTTATGTCAGCGCTGATAATGATGATCATATAATCAGCTATTATCACTTTACTATCAAGCTGCCTGGAATTTCCTTTTTCAAATTCTTTAGGCATTGCAGTGTGTCTACTCACTGCTTGGTTTGTAATTGGATTTTGAATGCTGGCTGCACGGAGGGTGGAGGGACGGTTGACAGTAAATTTCAAGAGGAGATTGGATTAATGAAAGCGATGAATTCGGAAAGTCAAGAAGACAGGGCTGTAAAATGAGACTAGCTGGGTAGCTCTTTTGAGCCAGTACAGACACGATGGGTCAACTGGCCTCCTTCTGTCCTGTAAAATTCCATGATTCTAAATATTTGAAATGAGCACATTTTACAGGGTGTTGGGTGTAAATTCTGGGGTGTGATTCGAGTTGGATTGGCCCTTTAAAAACCTGACACTGACTCAGTGGGCTGAATGGCCTCCTTCTGTTGCTTACCAACATTGGAGTGGATTTAGCCCTCGATCCACTGTGCCACTTTAAATCACAGCTGATCATCTACCTCAGAGATGGTAGGAACTGCAGATGCTGGAGAATCTGAGATAACAAGGTGTAGAGCTGGATGAACACAGCAGGCCAAGCAGCATCAGAGGAGCAGGAAGGCTGACATTTCGGGCCTAGACCCTTCTTCAGAAATGGGGGAGGGGAAGTGGACTCTGGAATAAATAGAGACGAGGTGGAGGCGATGATGGAAGGTGGGTAAAGGAGCAGATAGGTGGAGAGAATACAGACAGGCCAAGGAGGCGGGGATGGGGCCGGTAAAGGTGAGTGTAGGTGGGGAGTTAGGGTGGAGATTGGTCAGTCAAGGGAAGACGGACAAGTCAAGGAGGTGGGGATGAGGCTGGTAGGTAGGAAGTGGGGGTGGGGGTTGGTCAGTGAGGTGAGAGGAGTAGATAGGTGGGAGTAAAGACGGACAGGTCAAGGAGGTGGGGATGAGCTGGGCTGGTTTTGGGATGAGGTCGGAGGAGGGGAGATTTTGAAGTTTGTGAAGTCCACATTGATACTATTGGGCTGCAGTGTTCCCAAGCGGAATATGAGGTGCTGTTCCTGCAGCCTTCAGGTGGCATCGTTGTGCCTCCGCTTGGTTTCCCCGATGTAAAGGAGGCCAAATTGGGAACAGCGGATACAATATACCACATTAGCAGATGTGCAGGTGAACATCTGTTTGATATGGAAGGTCTTCTTGGGGCCTGGGATGGGGATGAGGCGGGGCGGGGGTTGTAGGGGCAGGTGTAGCACTTCCTGCGGTTGTAGGGAAAAGTGCCAGGGGTGATGGGGTTGGTGGGGAGTGTGGAGCGGACAAGGGAGTCACGGAGAGAGTGGTCCCTTCGGAAGGTAGATAAGGGTGTGGAGGGAAAAATGTCTTTGGTTGTTGGGTCAGATTGCAGGACTCCCCACTTACGCTCACCTTTACTGGCTCCATCCCCGCCTCCTTGACCTGTCCGTCTCCTCTCCACCTATCTGCTCCTTTATCCACCTTCCATCCACCTCCCCACCTCCTCTCTATTTATTTCAGAGTCCACTTCCCCTCCCCCATTTCTGAAGAAGGGTCCAGACCCGAAACGTCAGCCTTCCTGCTCCTCTGATGCTGCTTGGCCTGCTGTGTTCATCCAGCTCTACACCTTGTTATCTCTGATCATCTACCTCAATGCTATTTTCCCAGATTATCCAACATCCCTCAAATGTCATTCATATCTGGAAATCTATTGGTCTCTGCATTGAACATACTCAGTGATCGAGCTTCTACAGCCCTTTTGGGGTAGAGAATTCCAAAGATTCACCACCCTCTCTGTGAAGAAATTTTTCCTCATTTCAGTCCTTAATAGTTTGATCCTTGTTCTGGGATGGTTTTAAATGCTCACTCTGTAACAGTTCAATGAGCCTATGCCATCCGTGTTGGTGACAATATCCTGACAAGGTACTGTCATCTCTCCAGGTTGCTGGAACAATCCAGAACTGAATTGAAGGATTGGAGCTCTCTTGCAGAGACACGATGAGGCAAATCACCTCCATCTGTCCTGTAACCATTCTCTCAGTCTATGTCCCTCCTCAGAGCAGCCAGTTCTGGTTGGAGATATTCCCAGAGTGTTCATCACATGGTCCCCTAGATTTAACCATGTCACCCCCAGCTCCCATACTCTTTTCATTGGTTCAATACAACATCCATCTTTGTTACAGACTCCTTCAACAGCATTTTTTTTTTTATTCATTCATGGGATGAGGGCATCACTAGCTAGGCAGCATTTATTGCCCAAACCTAATTGCCCAGAGGGCAGTTAAGAGTCAACCACATTGACTGTAGGTCTGGAATCACATGTCAGCCAGACCAGGTAAGGATGGCAGTTTCCTTCCCTAAAGGGCATTAGTGAACCAGATGGGTTTTCCTTGACTATTGACTCATGGTCATCATTAGACCCTTAATTCCAGATATCTATTGAATTCAAATTCCACCATCTGCCATGGCAGGATTTGAACCCGTGTCCCCAGAACATTATCTGGGTCTCTGGAATAACATCCAGCGATAATCCCCCTCGGCCATCACACCCCTGGTTCATGAGCATCCAAACCCATGAGCTTGAGCATCTAGAAGGAAAAGGACAGCAGCAGATAGGAACATCACCACCTGCAAGTAATCATCAAGACATTACACTGACTCGCAATTGTGCCCTTGTTCCTTCACTGTCGCTGGGTCAAAATCCGAGAACTCTCTCCCTCATAACCCTCTGGGTGTCTCTATACCCCAAGGACTGCAGTGCCTCAAGACATCAACTCACCACCACCTTCTCCACGCCAATTTGGAATGGGTAACAAATGCTTGCTCAGGCATTAATGCCTATATCTAGAGAATGAATAATAAAAAAAAAAGCATTGGCTGATTGGATCTTGAGTGTTAATTAAACAGCCTTTTATTCAAAGAGTCACTGGACCTGAAATATTAGCTGTTTCTCTCTCCATGCTGTCACACCTGCTGAGCTTCTCCAGCAATTTCTGTCTTTATTCCAGTTTTACATTTTTTTCCATCAGCAGTATTTTTCAATCAAAAACATTTGCTCGAAAGAGACAACAAGGTGCAGGGCTGGATGAACACAGCAGGCCAAGCAGCATGTTGTCTCGGATTCTCCAGCATCTGCAGTTCCTACTATCTCTGCTCGAAAGAGAGACATGTTGCTGAAACATTTTATGTTGCACTCATTAGGACAAATGCAAGAATGCCAAATTTGAAACAATCGCTCAATTTATACTATTGATAAAAAAAGGGATGATTTGTTGACAAGCAGCCTCTGATTGGCTGAGGAGTTGCTATGGAAAAAACAATAAACTCCCAAAGCTCCAGGGTCATTTAAAAAGGATATGAGGCACAATAATATTCCTTTTGTTTGCAGAGTACAAGCCCCTGTGCATAAATGTGTGTTGTCCCTAGTAACAGCATGGTGGCTCAGTGGCTAGCACTGTGGCCTCACCCTGCCAGGGACCCAGGTTTGATCCCACCCTCAGGTGACTGTCTGTGTGGAGTTTGCACATTCTCCCCGTGTCTGTAGGTTTCCTCCGGGTGCTCCAGTTTCCTCTCACGGTCCAAAGACGTATTGGTTAGGTGGACTGGCTGTGCTAAATTACCCATAATGTCCACGGATGTGTAGGTTAGGTGGATTAGTCGTGGGAATTGCAGGGAAGGGGAGTGTGTCTGGGTGGGATGCTCTTTGGAAGGCCAGTATAAAATCAATGGGCTGAATGGCCTGCTTCCACACTGTAGGGGCTCTAAATGAGCCACTTTATGAACTCAGCTGATTGTGTTAAACTGATTATCAGTGTAGTGATTAGAATATTCTGGCTTTTTCTGCAAATGTTACCCAGTTGTAGAATCACGTCAATATGCAGATGGTTTGTGAGTATGGGGTGTGTAATCTGCCTATTACAAATGACCAAAGGAGAATGATGTTTGATCTGATCAGATGCTTCTTTGGATTTTGACCTATGTACCTGGCATTCCATTGCCACTGAATTTCATACACAACGTTATTCAATTTTATGGAGACAGATTTTTTAGACAGATGACAGCATTCTGTTTGTGGGAAAGAAAGGACAGACAGGCAAAGCCATTGCATGTTGAAGTGGGAATTAGATTGGTCATTGCAGCTTTTCAAAGGTTCTAACATTTTCCTCCAGGGAGTGTTTGCTCGCAGCAATGTTTGGAAGATTCATTTGGGATCTTGAATGTTAATTAAACAGCCTTCTATTCGAAGAGCCAGTGGACCTGAAATGTTAACTGTTTCTCTCTCCATGCTGCCACACCTGCTGAGTTTCTCCAGCAATTTCTGTCTGCGACTGAATCTTGGAATGTTAACAGCCTTAATTCTTCCTTTTCGCTTCAGTAACTCTTCTGGTAACCCTGTTTATGGAGGTTATTACTGCAAGATGGCAAAAATGCTTGACATGGATTAATTTAATGACGGCTATTAGGCTTGAGGGAATAAAGAGAGAGAGATCATTGAACACTCTGTTCCTGTTTATCTTCCTCATTGGCTGCAGTTCATTTCTTCTGATTCCCTCATATACCGTTAATCATGTAAGAATCCTTTTTTTTCACCCTCAGCTCTGCCTGTTGAAGGAGAGGGTGATATAGCAGTATTGCCAGTGCACTAGTGACCCAGAGACCTATGCTGACCCTATGTGACAAGGATTCAAATCCCACCAAGTAGAATTAGGTTTATTGTGACACATACTCAGACGAATACAATGAAAAGTTTATTCATCGCTACTTACGGTGCCATCTTGCGTAACAAGGTACCCAGGTACAGATTCTTAATTACAAATTCTTAGGGAAGAAAATAAGAAAAAGCAAAGCCCAGCAATACATTAGAATAATAGAGAAATAAGAGTTCAGGATAACAGGCCTTGCAATCCAGATCAGGCCAGGTTTCACCTCAAGGCCAGAGGTCAAGTCCATGCTGATGCCAGGGTCCGCATACACACTGAGACCGGGGGTTCAAGTACACCCTGAGGCTGGCGGTCCGAGTACACACTGAGACCGGACGTCCAAGTACACACTGAGGCCGAGAGTTCGAATCCATGCTGAGGCCAGGAGCTTGTATAGCTGATCGAATTTAATTCAATATATAAAGCTGGTAATGGTGATCATGATGGCTGTTATTGATTGCTGTTTTATTTGTTTTTTTAAAATTCTGGTTCACTGGGGATGGAAGTCTGCCCTATATATTACTCCAGACTCACAGAGATATGGTCAACTCTTAGGTTTCTTCTGAAATGGCTGAGCAATCTACTCATTTCAAGGGCACTTATGGATGGAAACGTTCATTCATTCATCCAGGATGAGGGCATCGCTGGATAGATCAGTATTTGGTGCCCATCCCTCATTGCCCAGAGGGCAGTGGAGAGTCATCCACATTACTGTGTGTCTGGAGTCACATGTAGGCCAAACAAAGTAAGTTTCCTTCCCTAAAGGGCATCAGTGAACCTGATGAGCTTTCCCTGACAAACAACAATGGCTTCATGGTCACGATCAAGCATTTAATCCTCGATTTGTTTTTATTCAATTCAAATTCCACCATCTGCCATGGCAGGATTCGAACCCTGGTCTCTGGATTAATAGGTTTGGTGTTAATACATTAAGCCATTACCTTCCCTTGACAGTAGTATGCACATCCCAAGGCTATGGGACTCATGTGGGAAAGTGGGGCCAGTACAGGTAGGTATTTCTGAAGAAGGGTCTCGACCCGAAACGTCAGCTTTCCTGCTCCTCTGATGCTGCTTGGCCTGTTGTGTTCATCCAGCTCTACACCTTGTTATGTCAGATTCTCCAGCATCGGCAGTTCCTACTATCCCAGTACAGGTAGTGTATTTTTGTAAGTACTGTCTCAATGGGCTGAAATGTATCTTCTATGCTGCATGATTCCATGAAACAACAATATTCGCAGCAGAGATATTAAGAACTGCAGATGCTGGAGTCAGAGATAACACAGTGTGGAGCTGGATGAACACAGCAGGCCAGGCAGCATCAGAGGAGCAGGAAA
>NC_063334.1:119776195-119790176 GCF_021869965.1 Rhincodon typus
CCTGCTGTGTTCATCCAGCTCTACACCTTGTTATCTCAGTATTCACAGCAGCCCTTGCGAAAGCAGGTTTATCCCTTTTGAAATGTTGTCACGTTATCTCCTTTACTACAATCTCTGTCCCTCCTAAACAAACGTGATAGATATTCAATAGTCCATAATGTCTTCAGTGTCATATGCAATTAGCTAGAAATGACAAACTGAAAACTAGAGTGAAGTAAATATATTGCTTCAGCCTTCACGTCTCTGCCCAGCTCTGAGCCACTGGTCCAGGTAATGTTGTAATCCAGTTAAAAACAAATTAATTCAACAATCTCCACCCATATCCCTCTGTTTTTTATGACACTTTTCAATCAAATCCCTCTTTTGTTTCATATAATTTCAAAGTTGGTCCTCAAAGCCTTGAAGTGCACAGGACATTTACAGGAATGGTACCACAGATGAGAGACTTCAGTTATATAGAGATACTTAAGATGCTGGGATCACTCTCCTTAGAACAGGGAATGTACATAGTAGATGTGTGGTTTGAGGGGCTTTGACAGAATAAAATAGATTTTAAATATAGCCAGGAGACATACTGTAAATGACAACATGTAATTTGATCTTAGGGTGGGGTTGCCGATGGTGTCGGTGTAGTTTTGTTGATAATCTCACTGAACTAGCATTCCAGAATCTCAGGCTAATGTTGTGCGAACATGATTTCAAATCCTGCCCCCAGTCACATTTCACTCAATTTAATAATTAAACTGCTATTGCAGATTGTGTTAGGAAACAGTGATTTTTTTTTTAGTAAGAACAAAAGAGTCATCATTTTGTTCATGATTTTTTAATGGAATTTTAAGATTTCTGTCCTGCAGCTCCACTTATTTGATGAAAACATTATTTTGTGGGGAAATTTCAATTCAATAAAAATCTGAGAACCATGTAGCCACTGTCAATTGTGGTTAAAAAGAAAACATTTTATTCCCTAATGTCCTTTAGGGAAGGAAATGTAAAGCCCTTACCTGATCTAACCTACACATGTGACTCCAGACTCACAGTAATGTGATTGACTCTTAACAGCTGTCTGGGCATTTAATGCTATCCTAGCCAGCAAGACTACATCCCATGGAAGATGGACTTAATGCTACCATGCAATAAACTATCTTGTTAACTCGGAAAAGTGCCTCTTCTGTTTGGACTCACCAGTGATCTATCCTCCATCACTGATCATTAGACTGACCCACGACACAATATTGACAAAGCAAGGATCGGTGCTAGCAAACTGATTAATTTCATTATCCAATATTTTCCAGAGAGCCAGCATAACTGAATGGGCTGAATGTCTCCTTTGGTGTTCTGTGATGTACTTGCCTTATTTTTAACACTTCCAATTTCTATATCCTATTAAATGGAAAATGGAACACCTCCCAGGTGCCAGACAGAATCCTCATCAATCTTGACTGTACATTTTGCCTTTAGTGTTTGTAAGGAATTTTCAACTTCACCAGGGAATTTCTTCAGCCTGGGTTATTAACAGTCCTAGGGCAAACTCAGAAAATTGACCGTTTTTGGTTGCATTCTTGCTGTTTTCATAATTATTATCAATAAATCCAGCCACATCTCATGTTTCACAGAGAAATTTGAGTTAATTCTCCCTGTTGGATGAATTTACATTAGATGGAGTGCCCATAAAGATGAGCTCTATGACCTTTTCTTCAGGTTTACCATTATTTGCAATATTCCCAAACAACCTTGAAATATTCTTTTATCTAAAGTTCAGGAGTAAACTGTTGAATTTCCTCTCTACGAACTTTCTGATCACCTTGGCCCAGGAAAGGTGCTGAACCAAATTCTCAAATATTGCAGTTGTACAGGGACACCAGAGGCAAGGAATTATTCAGTAAATAACTCACTTCCTGTCTACCCAAAGCCTGTCCACCATCTACAAAGCACAGGTCAGGAGCATGACAAAATATTCCCCACCTGCCTGGATGAGTGCAGATCCAGCATTGTCCAAGACAGTCAACGCCATCCAGGACTAAGCCTGCCCATTTGGTTGGCACCACAGCCAACATCTTCAACATACATTCCCTACACTACCAACACATAGTGGCAGAAGTGGGTACCATTTGCAACAACACCAATTAATTAAAGTTTCATGAAAACATTCATCAAGTCCACTTCCTCTACTGCCTGGAAAGATAAAAGAAGCCAGCACTTGGGAAAACCATTACCTTCCACATCACACATCATCCTGACTTGGAGCTAGATCAGCATTCCTTCTTTATTCATTCTCCTGGAACTCTGTCCCTAAAAGCACTGCGGGTGCACCTGCACCGCAGTGACTCAAGAAGATAGCTCATTACCATCTTCCCAGGAGGAAGTGAAGAAGATTAATGCATAATGTCCGTGACACCCACATCCCATGAATGAATAAATTAAAAAGAAATGAAAGTGGTGTCCATGGAGACCATAATGGCAAATAATGCTCACAGTTTCAAAAGCGATCTGGGGAGTCTCTGCTGAACAGATGGAGGAAATCAAGCAATATTTTTTCTGATTTAGACTAGGTAGTTGGAATAAATGAAAAGGTATAACTTCACGGCTCCAAGGGTATTGTCACTGGACCGTTAATCCAGAGACCCTGGTGATGTTCTGGGGACCGGGGTTTGAATCCTGCCATTGCAGATGGTGCAATTTGAATTCAATAAGCAAAAATAAATCTGGAAATATGAGTCTAATAATGACCATGAATCCATGGTTGATTGTTGGAAAAATCTAGCTAGTTAATTAATGTCCTTTAAGGAAGGAAACTACCATCCTTACCTGGTCTGGTCTGCATGTGACTCTAGACACACAGCAATGTAGTTGGCTCTTAACTGCCCTCTGAACAATTAGGAATGGGCAATAAATGCTGGCCTAGCCAGCAACGTCCTCATCCCATGAGTGAATTTTTAAAAGATTTACATGTCGAGTGGACTTAGCTGGTCTTTTCCAAGTTCCCACTGGGAGTCCTAGCCAATCAATCCTTAGCTTTAGTTTTCGCAGAGCTGGCTGGATATCTAGTTTGCAATGCAGAATGATAGGTTCAGTTCCCACACCGGCTGAGATTACTATGAAGGACTCTCCTTCTCAACCTCTCCCTTTGGCATGAGGTGTGGTGACCCTCAGGTTAAACCACCACCAGTCATCTCTCTCTAATGAGTCAGCAGCCCTATGGTCTGGGAAGACTATAGTGACTTTATCTTATTGCCATTTATTTGCAACTCATTAATACCCCAACTCACCTCTTTTCCACATCCCTTCCAACTCTCCTTTCTCTGGATGAGCCATGGCTATCATCTTCCTCTACCCTTTGTCCTCAAAGATTGGCATTTTCTACCACCAGCATCTCTACATCAACATGCCTGCTCTTCAACCAACTTAGATATCACTTTAGCCCATCAGGACTTCACCTTGGAGCTTAGGGACACCTAGGACTTGCATGCATTTGTTATGTTCTTGGAGTCCAGGGATTCAACATTGCAGGCCAAATGTGACCAGTCTGTGGACCGTAGGTAGCTCAGTAAGGATGCTGTTGAGTCATCAGTCTGGGAGGGATAGTGGGCCACATTTCCCCGCAATGAGACAAAAGGGGGGATTGAGTATGATGCAAAAGATGGAAGAGTCCTGACCCAGGAGGAGGGAGGTGGTGTGGTGTCCCCATTGAGTGAGCAGGAACAGGTGGCGTGCAAGAGTATGTGTTGTAATCCATGATCCTTGGTGAGATGTGTGCGCAGTGGCATACAGTCATACAGCAGAGAAACAAACCCTTCGCTCCAACTCATCCATGCCAACCAAGTTTCCCAAACTAAACTAATTCCAGAGACAACAAGGTGTAGAGCTGGATGAACACAGCAGGTCAAGCAGCATCAGAGGAGCAGGAAGGCTGACGTTTCAGGCCTAGACCCTTCTTCAGAAAACTAATTCCATGTGCCTGCATTTGGCCCATATCCGTCTAACCCTTTCCTATCCATGTATCTAATATTCTCGTGCATGAGTCACAGAAAGTTAGTGTGCAGGTACATCAAGTAATAACACCCTATTATCCTAAACGGGCAAGTGTTACACCTTCTGCAATGGCCTGGAAAGGTGTATGAGGCTCTGGGTACATGTTGAGAGTGGAGGAAGAGTGGACCAGATTGTTCCAGAGGGAACATTATCTGAGGAGGGAAGGGGAGGGAGTATTTGTCTGGTGATGGCAACCCACTGGACGTGGTGGAAATGACAGCTTATGGTCCTCGGAGTAGGCCATTCGGCCTTTTGAGCCTGTTCCACCATTCAATATGATCATCCAGATCAGTCCCTTGTTCCTGCTTTAGAACATAGAACATAGAACAGTACAGTACAGGACAGGCCTTCGACCCAAGATGTTGTGCCAAGCTTTTATCCTAAACCTAAGGTCTATCTAACCTCCACCCCTACCTTATACTACCATCCATATGCCTATCTAATAGCTGCTTAAATGCCCCTAATGAGGCCGACTCCACTACCCTCTCCAGCAATGCATTCCACACCGCTACCACTCTCTGAGAAAAGAACCTACCTCTGATGTCTCTCCAAATCTACCTCCACTCACTTTAAAACTATGCCCCCGCACAATAGCTACCTCCACCCTAAGAAAAAGTATCTGGCTGTCCACTCTATCTATACCTCTGATCATTTTGTACACCTCTATCAAGTCACCTCTCGTCCTTCGTCGTTCTAAAGAGAAAAGCCCTAGCTCTCTCAACCTTTCCTCGTAAGACCTTCCCTCCATTCTAGGCAACATCCTAGTAAATCTCCTCTACACCTTTTCCAATGCTTCCACATCTTTCCTGTAATGAGGTGACCAGAACTGGACACAATACTCCAGATGTGGCCGAACCAGGCTTTTGTATAGCTGGAGCATATCTTCACGGCTCTTGAACTCAATCCCTCTATTAATGAAAGCTAACACACCATACGTCTTCTTGACAACTCTATCAACCTGGGTGGCAGCTTTCAGGGAACTGTGAACATGAACCCCAAGATCCCTCTGCTCCTCCACACTGCCAAGAATCTTTCCATTAACCCTGTATTCTGCTTTCAAGTTTGTCCTTCCAAAATGAATCACCTCACACTTTTCGGGGTTAAACTCCATCTGCCACTTCTCAGCCCAGCTCTGCATCCTATCAATGTCCCTTTGTAACCTAGAACAGCCCTCCGCACTGTCCACAACACAACCCACCTTTGTATTGTTCGCGAACTTACTAATCCACCCTTCCACTCCTTCATCCAAATCATTTACAAAAATCACAAATAGAAGAGGACCCAGAACAGATCCTTGTGGTACACCAGGATCTCCCCTTAGCCTTTGATGCCTTTAGTTTCAAGAACTATATCTAACTCATTCTTGAAACATTCAATGTTTTGGCCTCAACCACATTCTGTGGCAGAGAATTCCACAGGCTCACCACTCTCCAGAAGATGTAATTTCTCCTCCTCTCAGTCCTAAATGAGGACTGCATTCTTAAACAATGACTCCTGGTTCTGGGCTCTCCGGTCATCCTTCCTGCCTTTACCCTGTCACAAATTCATAGATTTCGGTGAGATTACTCCTCACTCTTCTAAACTCCAGTGGATGCTGTGCTAGGAAAGACAGCAGCCAATTTGCTCACAGTAATCTCACCGAAATAGCAACCTGGCCTTATCATGTTGTTTGAGGAAAACCAGGGGTCCCCAGAATTACAACACAATTCTTCTGCAAGATAGAGCAGTGGGAATCTGAGAGGAGAGAATCAGCCCTTGTTTTAACATCTCAGTTGAGCAGCAGAATGCCCAACACTGAAACATCCCCACCCCATCGCTGCACATGGCTAACCCATGTAGCCTGCACATTATG
The DNA here is from genome assembly GCF_021869965.1 of Rhincodon typus. Classification (NCBI taxonomy): domain Eukaryota; kingdom Metazoa; phylum Chordata; class Chondrichthyes; order Orectolobiformes; family Rhincodontidae; genus Rhincodon; species Rhincodon typus. Next base: position 119,782,077 of record NC_063334.1, read on the forward strand.
GGCAATTTACCATGACTAATTCACCTAACCTGCACATCTTTGGACTGCGGGAGGAAACCCACACAGACACGGGGAGAAAGTGCAAACTCCACACAGGCAGTCACCCGAGGGTGGAATTGAACCTTGCTCCCTGGCACTGTGAGGCAGCAGTGCTAATCGCTGTGCCACCCTGAATTCACATGCCATGAATGAAGAGTAAACAGGGCTTGGCACTTCAGTTTTGAGGAGCTCACCTGTAAATTCATTTCCATTGTGTCATAGAAGGATGAAGAATGGGACATGGCCACACAGCCCACATTGCCTCTTTGAAACGTTCCCTATTCTCCCATACTGTTTCCCCATTTCCCTGCAAAATTTACCAAGTGTATCAAAGACATTTGACTTGCTGGGAGTTGCTTTCAGTCTGTGTCCCTCGATACATGCTGAACTCACTAAAGCCATGACAGCAATGATCAATGAAGTTATCCAAACTAATGGGACATGACAGGGTCCATCCAGGCTCATTTATGTCCTTAAATATACATAAAGCAATTTCAAAACAGGTAACACCCAATAGTTTCTTGCATTGTGCATAATCAAACAGGCTTGAAACAAAGGATATATTCTTGAAACAAAGGATATATTTTTTCAAAACAATTGAGAGATTTTATTTATCTTCGCAGTGGAAATTTCTTTCCCAAGAATGCAAAAGAAATTTAAAAGCCGTCAACACATCAGCAAGAACCTTTTCACAAACTTGGGCCTTAAAAGATTTTTGCTCAAATGTCTTTTTTTTGCCAAAATGGTCACTTGCAAGTGGACTTTGGGCAGTGTTGGTCCATTAATCAGCTTCCTTTTCCTGCTCCAGGCAGAACCTAAACTAAGCATCGGGAAGCAGATTGTGGCTGAGTATGTGCACCTTCCTAGCTATGTTGACAACCACATCCACCACTTTGGTCAACAACAGACTGAAAGGGCAGGAATTGGGTGGGATGTATTTGTCCTGCTTTTTTGTGTACAGAGCATATTTGGGCAATTTTCACATTGTTGGATAGATGCCAGTGTTGTAACTGTAGTGGAACAGCATGGCTAGGGGACTGGCAAGTTCTGATAGAGATCTACAGTGCTATTGCTGGAATGTCATCAGAACCCATAGCCTTTGCAGTATCCAAAGTCTCCAGCTGTTTCTTGATATCACATGGGGTAAATTGAATTAGCTGAAGACTGGCATTTGGGCACCACTGGAGGAGGCCGAGATGGATCATCCATTTTTCTGAAATTGGATTTTTTTTTTCTTTATTTATTGACGAGATGATGGCATCGCTGGCTAGGTAGTATTTATTGCCCATCCCTAATTGTCCAGAGGGCAGTTAAGAGTTAACCACATTGCTGTGGGTCTGGAGTCACATGTAGGCCAGAGCAGGTAAGGATGGCAGTTTCCTTCCCCAAAGGACACTAGTGAAACAGATGGGATTTTTCTGACAATTGACATTATTAGACTCCTAATTCCAGAGTTCTTTTCATTGAATCCCTGTTGGGATTCAAAACCAGGTCCCCAGAACGTTATCTGGGTTCCTGGATTAACAGTCCAGTGATAATACCATGAGGACATCGCCCACCCCAGATGCAAATACTTCAGCCTTGTCAATTTCACTGATATGTGGCTTCCCCTATGATATTGGGTGGGGAGATTTGAGGGACTTATTCCTGTTGGTTATTCAATCATCCACCACCAGTCATGACTAGATGTGGCAACACTCCAGAGCTTAAATCTGATTGGCCAATTGTCTGAATAGCCCTGACTGATGGAAAAGCTCCCACACTGTTTCCAAAACAGAAAGTAGCGGGATCCCTCAGGAACCGAATTGGTCACCAGGTGCATGAAACATAGACAAAATAGTCATGTTGAAAGAGCTGCTTTTTCCAAGTCTACACACTCCAAACCACATGCCCATTTGGCAGGGTTATGGAGAGTGGGCAGGAAAGTGGAGTTCAGGCTGAGATGAGATCAGCCATGATCGTATTAAGTGACAGAGCAGGTTTGAGGGGCTGAATGGCCTACCCCTGCTCCTGTTTCTTCTGTACCGCCAAAGGGAGCATCTCCTGTGCTGAGCAACATCATGGAAGGGAAGCTCTGGCCGTGTGTGAAGTCCCGGGAGAACCAGGGACAAAAATAAGGAGAAAAAAAAAACAAAAATATGACCAAACTGGGAAACCACAAATAAGTGATGTTTGTGGAGGGGGTGCAATTTGGGCTGGCATTGGCATGGGAGGTGCATTCAAAGTAAGTGGAAGGGTTTGCTTCCCAGTGTCACACCTCTGCCCATTGTCTGGAGACTCAATCAAGCACCTTCGATGGCGAATAAGACTAGTTTTGTTTGAGAAACCTGGCTGGCGTGGACTGGTTGGACCAAAGGGTCTGTTCCCATGCTGTATGACTCTATGACCTCCCTCTGAAGGAACAGGCTACCCACAGAGTTTGACCTGTGGGGGCACCATGCATGTTGACAAGTGCCCAGTTGCAGACAAGCACAACACCAGTGGCCTGAGACCCTTAAATACTCCCCCATCGATCACTTATTGATCACTCAATTAGTGATCAAGGACTGTCCCATTTACAACTTAATTGCAGAGGAGGGGTGAAGGGTTTGAGTGGGCCACCATTCGACCTCCAAGTTCCAAACTGACCCCTTCCAGCAGAGAGAGAGAGAGAGAGAACCCTTGTAGCTGGTTTTCAAAGGGCTGCTTGATTCATATTTCCTTTTGTTGGAATAATTAGATTTTGAGATTGAAGATTTCCTGATTGTAACATGACATTTGATATTGCTACTATTCATATTCTATTGCGTCTGCTACTGTCTGATTATTCTAAGAAAACTTGGCTGTTCCTCGCCGAGCAGTAGCATGAGTCAGTTATTACCATCATTTTCCAAAATTCAGGTAACATTAAATCAGTTGTTAAATTGAGCCATTTATTTTCTTTTTTATCCCTCCATAATTAGTGACATACATCAGTGGGGAGCAATGGTGTCAACAGGTTAAAAGGCCAACCACCAATTCCAACACATCAATGTCCCTGCTGTTATATGCTGACTTGTACAGAGAGCTATTCACCCAGTATGTCCTATTCTCGCTGACCCCAGTGCCCTCACAATCTAGCTCTGCCCTGACTTTAAAATTCTCATCAAGCAAAACAAAGATGCTGGAAATCAGAAACATAAACAGAATTTTGCAAGAGAAACTCAGTAGGTCCGGCAGCATCTGTGAAGGAGAGAAATGGAGTTAACGTCTCAGATCCAGTGACTCGTCTTCAGTGAAAACCAGAAGAACTGCGGACGCTGTAAATCAGAAACAAAAACAGTAATTGCTGGAAAAGCTCAGCAGGTCTGGCAGCATCTGTGGAGAGAAATCAGAGTTAATGTTTCGAGTTCAGTGACTGTTCCTCAGAACCCTTCTTCAGTGACTGAAATGATGGTCTAGAGGTACATCAGTTTTAATCCAACTACCCAAGCAATGTTCTGGGGACACAGGTTTGGAAATTGCAAAGGAGATGGTGAAACTTGAATTCAATAAAATATCTGGAATTAAGAATCTAATGGTGGCCATGAAACCATTGTCGATCGTCAGAAAACCCCATCTGGTTCACCAATGTCCTTTAGGGAAGGAAACTGCCATCCTTACCTGGTCTGGCCTACATGTGACTCCAGACACACAGCAATGTGGTTGACTCTTGAATGCCATCCGGGCAACTGGGATGGGCAATAAATGCTGATCTGGAAAGTGATGCCCACATCTTGAGAATGAATTTTTAAAAAAGAGCCATTTGAAATATTTATGAGGGCTTTGCATTTTATTTAAAAGCCAAGCAAATCATCAGATACTGGCTTTCAGATCCATCCAAAAATTGATTAACTTATTAGATTAAATTAATTTATTTGTCCATGACATGTGGGCATTACCAGTTAGGCCAGCATTTACTGCCAGTCCCTAATTGCCTGAATGTAGCTAGAAGTCAACTACATTGTTGAGGGTCTGGAGTCACATACAGGCCAGACTAGGGAAGTCAGCAGTTTCCTTCCCTCAATCGATGGACTAGGTGGGTTTGTAATAACAACTCACAGTGGTCATATAATCATGAGAAGACAAGCATTTAATTTCCAGATTTTATTCAATACAATTTCCATTAGCTGCCACTCTGGGATTTGGGGCCAAGCATGACTAATCTAGTGACGTTACCAGTATACCACTAACTCCCCTATGTGTTACAGGCATGAAGCTGTATATCAATGTTATTTGACAACTTAGGTTCTAAACTGGAGATAAAATAGGCTTTGGATTTTCAGTTCTGTGAAAATATGATCTTTTTCTTTAAAGTTCAGGAATCCATTTTCAACATAGAATTCGAAACAGCATTTACAATGAGAGAAAGAATATAAGAGTCATAAGCAGGCTCAGGCATGGGGAAGAAGCTCATGACAGTGGAAGTGCTGTTATTAGCAGATTTCAAGGGGTTAGGGCTGGGCACAAATCTTGTGCTGTTTAGACATCCATGAAATTTCCAGGCAGAAGGCCATGGGAATGTCAAAGAGTAAGGTATCCTCTAAGTCTGTTGAAAATGTGAGTGCAAGGAACTCATGTTAAGGAACGGTGAGCTGAGTTAGCAGAGTTTTTTTTAGGGTCTCAGGGAAAGGTTAACTGAGGAAAACAGTGAAGGCCTAGAAATTTGTCGAAAAGAAAACCAATTAAAGTCAGCCATCTCAGTATGAAGGTTTAGCATGGAGATTGGGATGGTTCTTCATTGAGGTTTGAGTATCTGTGTGGATTTTTCTGGGGTAAATGAAACAAATCTTTCTTTCTAATGGTCATGATGAGTTTATTTCAATAATTTTGTATATTGTAATATAATTTTTTTCCACATTTTTGTGCTAACATTTTATGTTCCTTTTTAGAAGTACATTGGCAGTCTCTTGGTAATGTGTTAAGTAAATAAAATTAAAAATAAATCATTTGGTCTATCAAGACAAAACTCCTCAGATGACACCTTGCAAAACCATGACAACTTTCATCAAGAAAGATAAGAGCAGCAGATGGGAACATCACTATAGAATTCCATAGTACAGAAAGAAGCATTCAAAGACTCTCCAAAGAGCATCCTACCCTGCCCCAGTAATTACCATGGCAAATCCACCAAACTTGTACATGTTTCAACTGTGGAAGGAAACCAGAGCACCCAGAGGAAACCCATTCAAACACAGGGAGAATGTGCAAACTCCACACAGACAGTTGCCCAAGGCTGGAATCGAACCCAGGTTCATGGTGCTGTGAGGCCATAGTGTTAACCACTAAGCCACCGTGCTGACCATAAGTTCCCCTCCAAGCCACTCACCATTCTGGCTTGGAAATATATCACCATTCCTTCACTGTCACTGGGTCAACATTGTGGAACTCCCTCCCTAACAGCCTCGTGGGCCAACCCACAGCAGGTGGACTGCAGTGGTTCAAGAAGGCAGCTCACCACCACCTTCTCAAGGGGCAACTAGGGACGGGCAAGAAATGCTGGTCCAGCCAGCGACGCCCACTTCCCATGAGTGAGTTTAAAAAAATGGCAGGACTCAACCTGGGTCCTGATTTATCCAGTATTACCATCAGCTTGGATCATAAAGGCTGAGCAAATTGAAGAAATCTTAAGAATGAAAATAGATAGAAAAACATTCAGCCTGACAAACATTAAGGTCAATGTGGAGAGATTGTTTTCTGTTGTGGGAGGGTCTAGGGCAACATCTCAGAGTAAGGAATGGCATATTTAAGACAGACTTTTTTTCTTTATGGGATGAGGGCATTGCTGACTAGGCAAGCATTTATTGCCCAGAGGGCAGTTCAGAGTCAACCACATTGCTGTGGGTCTGGAGTCATATGTAGGCCAGACCAGGTAAGGATGGCAGTTTCCTTCCCTAAAGGACATTAGTGAACCAGGGGGTTTTTCCCCAACAATTGATAATGGATTCATGGTCGTCATTAGATTCTTAATTCCAGATATTTTATTGAATCCAAATTCTGCCATCTGCCATGGTAGGATTCGAACCCACGTTCTTAGAACATTATCAGGGTGTCTGGATTAACAGTCCAGCGATAATACCACGAGGACATTGCCTCCCCAGAGATGAGGAGGGGTTTCTTCTTTCAGAGGATAGTGAATCTGTGAAATTCTTTATCACAGAGGATCATTGGGGTTGGACAGTTATATATATTCAAGGCTAAAGTAGACAGATTTTTAATCAGTAATGAAAGTCAAGGGTTATGGGCAAAGGCAGAAAAGTGGGGTTGAGGATTATCAGATGAGCCATAATCTCATTGCATGGTGTAGCGGATTCAATGGATTGAATGGCCTGCATCTGCTGCTTTGTCTTGAGGTCCTGTGGTCTAAATGTAAGATTCTGTGAGTGATGGAAATCTGAAGGGAAATCTGAAAGTTCTGAAGATATTCAGTTGGTCAGGATTATCATCAGGAAATTCTGGAGTTGAGACACACGAATGCAGTATTTGTCCAAGTTGTCAGCATTTGTTGAGCGCAAACAAAAAGCAGAAGGTACAGCTGGTGTCTTCTTCCATCAGGTGGCAGTCCTGTGATCAGGTGGCCAGCAGTAGGAATGGCTACGAGATAGGTTAAGAGCTACAATCAAGCATGCTGGGTATTTTGGTCAGGCTAGTTTAAACTCTGACCTCGGCTAAAACTGCAGCCAGGACATGTTGTGAGCTGTCCTGTAAACTGTGATCTGCAGTTTCCTGTGTTGACCAAATAAGGCAAGTGTCATGGTGGTCAGCCAGCCAGACTGGCACCATGCTCCTTATATGGAGCACGGAATGTGGCTGTTTAACATTTAGAGTCATAGAATCGTACAGCACAGACACAGGTCTTTTGGTCCAACTTGACCATGCCAACCAGGTTTGCCAAACTGAACTACTCCCATTTGCCTGTGTTTGGCCCGTATCCCTCTGAACATTTCCTATTCATGTACCTGTCCAAAAGTGTTTTAAATGTTGTAATTCTACTCGCCTCTACCACTTCCTCTGGCAGCTCTTTCCATATATACGTGATAACGTTGCCCCTCATATCCCCTTTAAGTCTTTCCCCTCTCACCTTAAACCTAGTTTTGGACCCCCCTATCCTGTGAAAAAACCTTGACTATTCACCTGATCTATGCCCCTCATGATTTTTTAAACCTCCAAATGGTCATCCCTCAGCACCCTGCTGATCCTAACCTATCCAGCCTCTCTTTATAACTCAAACTCTCCAGCCTCAGTGACATCCTTATAAATCGTCTTTTGCACCCATTCCGGTTTAATAACACCCTTCCCATAGCAGGGCAACCAGGATTGTACACAATACTCCAAATGTGGCCTCGCTGATGTATTCCACAGCCATAACTTGATGTTCCAACTCCTGTACTCAATGCTGTGACTGATAACGGCAAGCGTGCCAAACGCCTACACCCTGTCTACCTATGACGCCACTTTCATGGAAATATATACCTGGACCCTGAGGTCTCTCTGTCCGACAAAACTCCGCGGAGCCCTACCATTAACTGTGTCCTAGTTTGCGTTACCAAACCGTCTCACCAAAATTTGGGAGTTGTTTACTGGTGAACACCATTGATTGAGTTGACCAGTGTGATCAGGGTTTAGTCAATACATTGGCCGAGTGCCAGAGAAGTTCCAGAAATGAACGTGTTTTGTGATAAAAGTCAGCAGAACAAAATATTTTACAGGGGGAGTTCTCGAAACCAACATTCGCAAAGTGCGTGCCCTGACGTTATCTTCAGAGAAGACAAAGGACTATAAGTCAAGATCTACACAGAGAGCAAAAGGTGGCCACTTTACTTAAATCGAGGTAGTATTTATTTCAAGCCAAACTTACATTTGGTATTAGGGTTACGGGTAATTAAGTAAAGTGAAGTTAAATGAAGTGAGTTAAAGTTGAAGTTATGTCAAATAAAATAAGAAGCAAATGTTGTTTATATTGGAGATAATAGGAACTGCAGATGCTGGAGAATCCGAGACAACAAGGTGCAGAGCTGGATGAACACAGCAGGCCAAGCAGCATCATAGGAGCAGAAAGGCTGA
>NC_063334.1:119790576-119802154 GCF_021869965.1 Rhincodon typus
CCTATTTATTTCAGAACCCCCTTCCTCTCCCCCATTTCTGATGAAGGCTCTGGGCCCGAAACGTCAGCCTTTCTGCTCCTATGATGCTGCTTGGCCTGCTGTGTTCATCCAGCTCTGCACCTTGTTGTCTCTGTTGTTTATATTGAATGGTTAGTAGCTAAAGAATCATAGAATCCCTACAGTGAGGAAGCAGGCCATTCAGCCCCTTGAGTCCACACTGACCTTTCAAAGAGCATCCTACTCAGATCCACTCCCTACCCTATCCCCGTAACTCTGCATTTCTCATGGCTAACCCATCTAGCCTGCACACCCCTGGACACTATGGTCAATGCACCTAACCTGCACATCTTTGGACTGTGGGGAGAAACCGGAGCACCCAAAGGAAACGCACAGAGACACAGGTAGAATGTGCAAACTCCACACAGGCAGTCGCCCAGGTGTGGAATCGAACCTAGGTCTTTGCTAACTAGTGAGCCACTGTGCCGCCCTAAAGGGTTAAATAAAGCAGGATTTGTTTAATTAAATTCTGAGTTGGTTCCCTGTCTTGTCTGTCACACAACAGAAGAATATCTGGGTAAAAGATTTTGGCGACAAACATCATCTAAAATCATCAAGGGGTAACTGGGGGATGGGCAATAAATGGTGGCCCAGCTTGTGAGGCCGGTAGCCCAACAGTGAATAGGGAAAACAGGATATAGCTGCTTCAGTAGCTGTTATTAGATCATTGGTACCTATAATCATTAGCCCTTCATTCCACACAACCATGTCAAGGGAAACAGTATTAATGTTTCAGGTCGATGACCCTTAATCAGAAGTCTTTTGCCTGAGTGATAACAAAAAGCTATTTAGCTGAAATGTTAAGTCTCTGTTTCTGTTCGCACATGTTCCCTGACCGCTTCCAGATTTATCTGTGTTTTTTTGTTTATTATTATAAAGTTTAGTCTTGCTGTTCACGTAGAGATCACAGATGGTCTGCAGTGTTTAATGGTGTTGACACTTTTTTCCTTTTGTTTTCTTTTCAGTGTTTGTTTCCTAAGGAAAATGCATAAGAATTACAAGAGATTAAACTCAGCCTAAAAAAAACTGATGATCTGGCAGCATTCGAGCACACTCACGCCACAAAATGCTCATCTATCTGTTCGGTAAAATCGTGCTTAACCCTGAGTCGTCTTTGCTCTCCAGTTACCCAAAATCATTTCGATGACAATTCCATTTAAACAGATCTGAATGGTTTTGGAACCCTGGGAAATACATGGGCCAAAGACTACTGTTGATAGTGAGTTGGAAACACTGCAGCTCGGTTCAACCCATGTTCTGAGAAGACAATATTTATTGACATGCTCCCCAGTGATGTCCTGGAGCTGAGATGATTGTCCTCCAACAACCACATCCAGCTTTCTCTGTGCTAGGTATGACTCAAGGCAGTGAAGCGCTTTCCCCTGATTCCAATTGACCCCACTTTTACTCGGGCTCTTTGATGCTACACTGAGTGAAACACAGCCTTGACGTCCTTCTCACCTCACCTCTGTCGTTCAACACCTTTGGCCATGTTTGGCTGAAATGAGGTCAGAAGCTGAGTGGTCCTGGCAGAACCCAAACTGGGCATCACTGAGCAGGTAACTGCTGAGCTATCGATGACACCTTCCATCACTTTGTGGATGATTGAGAGTGGGCCGGTGCAGTGATGATGTGGTGGGTCACATTTGTCCTGACTTTATTAGACAGGACAACCCTGAGCATCTTTTCACATCACCAGATAGATGCCAGTGTTGTTGCTGCACTGGAATTGGACTGGAGTGCAGCAAATTCTGGAGCATGGCTTCCTGTTTCCGAAAAGTTATGAGGACCTTTGCAGCATCCAGGTCTGTTGGGAAGGAGACAAGTGTTGAGTAGGGACAGCAGGGTGTTGTGTGGAGTAATGTCCCTGCTCTTCTTTGAACAAGAGCTATGGGATATTGTATGCCAACCTAAAATGTCTTTGTTTAATGTCTTATCAACTGATAAGCACTTCCAGCAGTGCAGTGCTTACTTATAGAAAAAGTCAGAAATTGCATGACCCCAGGATATAGTCCAACAGGTTTATTTGAAAACACAAGCTTTTGGAGCCTCGCTCCTTCTTCAGGTGTCAGTGAGAGAGGTGGAATCAGACACAGAATTTATAAGTAAAAGATCAAAGGGTCACATGACTGATGAGGATGTATTAAACAAACCCAAGATGCTGTTAAATCTTTAATCAGTTAGAAGGTTTTAATTGGTCTGGCAGCATCTGTGAAGAAAAAATCAGAGTTAACGTCTCGGGTCCAGTGACCCTTCCCCAGAACACTCTGAAACGTTAACTCTGATTTTTTTCTTCACAGATGCTGCCAGACCTGCTGAGCTTTTCCAGCAACTTCTGTTTTTGTTCCTGATTTACAGCATCTGCAGTTCTTTCAGTTTTTATTTAGAAGGTTTCAATTGATTAATACGTATATGTAAATCCCCGAATTCCTTTCAAGTCACTGTCCTGAGAGAACTAAAGGTTTTGTCAGAGTGGAGAAGAGGTGACATTTTCAGTCAGACAGTGCATGTTAGGTGTGAGGCCTTGTTTAGAATCAGTTTGTGTATTGGTTTGGGGTCAGACAGTATGTGATCGGAAGCTCATCTCAAGGTGAAATGTGACACCAAGAACTGTGAACAGTCTGGTTTCGTGTCAACCTGGGTTCCCAGGAGCATAGCAAGGGAACAGAGTTTAAAGCAAGAACTGAAAACAATAACTTCAATCTTTCCAGCAATTAATTGAAAGAAATTTATCTTCCTCCTCTATTGAATGTTGGATAAGGTGATCATTTAGCAACAGTTGGAGGAATTGAGAGTGTGACGATGACGTAGAATTGGGTGTGTCCAACAAAACCCAACCAAACTAATCTACAAACTCCGAGATATGGATCTCTGCTCTGCCCCCTGCAACTGGATCCTTGACCTCCTGACACATAGACGGGAGTAAGTGAGGATAGGCAACAGTACCTTCTCCATAATAATCCTCAACACAGGCATCCCACAAGGCTGCGTACTCAGCCCCTTACTGTGCTCCCTGCACACTCATGACTGTTGTGGCCAAATTCCGTCCTAACTCCACCTACAAGTTCACTGATGACAGCACCGTTGTGGGCTGGAACTTAAACAATGTTGAGACAGAGTACAGGCAAGAAATCGAGTGCTTTGTGGTGTGGTGTAACGATAACAATCTCTCCCTCGATGTCAGCAAAATGAAGGACCTGATCATCGACTTCAGGATGCCAGGTGGAGGGCACGGCCCTGTCTACATCCATGGAGCGGAGGTGGAGATGGTCCAGAGCATGAAGTTCCTAGGAGTGATGATCACCAACAATCTGTCCTGGACCACCCATGTTGATGCAATGGACAAGAAAGCACAACAAATATTCCTCAGGAGGCTAAGGAAATTCTGCATGTCCACAAGGATTCTCACCAACTTGCACCATAGAAAGAATTCTATCTGGATACATCATTGCTTTGTACGGCCACTGCTCTGCCCAGGACCATAAAAAGCTAAAGAGGGTTGTGAACACAGCCCGGTCCATTGCATAAGCCAACCTTCCCATCCATTGACTCTATCTACAATACCAACTGCTTTGGGAAGGCAGTCAACATAACCAAATATCCCTCCCATCCCAATTATAATCTCTTCCAACTCTTCCGTCAGGCAGAGGATACAGAAGCTTCAACATGTATCAATAGGTTCAAGAACAGCTTCTTCCTCGCTGTTATCAGACTCCAAATGGACCTCTTAAATTTCAAATCTAATGTTGATTATTTTTTGTGCACCTTCTTTGCAACTATAACTTTGCATTCCTCACCCTGTTCAATCAACCTTTGATCTTTGTATGTTATGATCTGCCTGTACTGCACGCCAAACAAAACTTTTCACTGTACCAAGGTACATGCGACACTAATAAATCAAACCAAATCAAATTAAAATGCATTCTTGGAATACAGAAGAATGAGAGACGGCCTTATTGAAACATTACAAAATTCTTAGAGGACTTGACAGGATAGATGCAGGAAGGTTGTTTCCCTTTGTGGCAGAGTCTATAACTAGAGGGCATCTGAGGAGTAATTTCTTCTCCCATGTGTGAATCTGTGGAATCTGCACTGGAGAGGGTTGTTGAGGCGGGTCGCCATGTATATTCAAGGTTGAAAGTGTCATTTTTAATCAGTAAAGGAATGTGTTGTGGGGAAAAGGCAGGCAAATAGAGTTGAGGATTATTAGATCAGCCATGAGCTCATTGAATGGGAGAGCAGACTCAACAGGCTGAATGGCCTACTTCTGCTTCTACATCTTATGGTCTTATGAAGGGACAGCACAGAGTAATTGAAATGATCTTGTCTGCTCCGGAAATCTCCAAGATTTTGATTTTCAGATGGTTATACCCATGGACTCTCCCTCCAACATTCCCTGAACAAACAGCCTCACAGACTGGCAGGGTGATATCATGATGTCCTCTTTACCTCATTGTGCACCATTTACCCCATTTTTTAAACAGTGACCCCTAGTTTGGTATTCTCCCAAATGGTGAAACATCCTCTGCACACCTACCCTGTCAAGCCACATCAGGATTTTATACATTTTAATCAAGTGTTGAGGTTGGTTGGCTCGTCGAGATGGTTTGTTGTTGCGCAGATGTTTCATTACCGTGCTTGGTAACATCCTCAGTGCAGCCTCTGATGAAGCGTCGGTGTGTTTTCCCGCCTGGTTTTTAAACTCTGGGGTCCGTTGAGATGGATTGCCTCACTTCCGGGTTTCCTCCGTAGTGGAATGTATATGGGGTCGAGTTCAATGTGTTTATTATAGCCTGCTTCGTAGAGTGCCATGCTTCCAGGAATTCTCGTGCTTGTCTCTGCCTAGCCTGTCCCAGGATCTTGGTGTTGTCCCAGTCGAAGTCGTGGTTCTCCTTGTCCATGTGGATTGAGATGAGTGAGTATTGGTCGTGTCTTTTTGTAGCCAGTAGGTGTTCATGTACTCATGCGCTTAGTTTCCTTCCTGTTTGTCCGATGTAATGTTTCTCGCAGTCTCTGCAAGGGATCTTGTAGATGACATTGGTCCTGTCCATGGCGGGGAGTGGGTCTTTAGTTCGGGTGAGCACTTGTCATAGGGTTGACGAGAACACATACCGGCCAGTTCAAACTGACCTGACACCACAACTAGGCAACAAACTCCTATACACGCTACAAAGACTCAAACAAACAGGACAGGTCAACAAAACAGACTTCTTAAGAATGAAACCCGAAGGAAACAACACACCCCGATTCTACGGCCTCCCTAAAATGCACAAGCCGGAAGTCCCACTCAGACCCATAATCTCCCTACCAGGCACTCCATCACACAGATTAGCCAGAGAACTACAAAGAAGACTCAAGCACCTAGTCAACAAATCACCTCACTCCATCCACTCAGCCCAAGAATTCCTCAACTCCATCAAAGACATAAAGATAGAGGACGAAGAGACCATGATATCGTTTGATGTCACCGCCCTATTCATGTCAATAGACATACCACTAGCAAGGGAAACAATGACAACACTACTTGAACAAGAACACGACCCCAGTGAAACCATCTCCAAGGACAACATGCTTAAACGACTGGACCTATGCCTGACCACCCACTTCACCTTCAACGGCCAAACATACGAGCAAATCAACGGGACACCCATGGGATTGCCTACCTCCGGACTCATAGCAGAAGCAGTGATGCAAAGACTGGAAAGGACTGCCCTTCCGCAAATCCAACCTAAACTATGGATACACTACTAGACGACACCTTTGTCATCATTAAACGCACCAAATTAGAAGAGACATACAAACTCATAAACAACACCCTCACCGGAATAAAATTCACCAGAGAGGAGGAGAAGAACAAACAACTCTCATTCCTGGACATCATGGTAGAGCACAAGACAAATGGGGAACTGCAAACGAAAGTACATCGAAAAACCACACACACGGTCCAGGTACTGAACTTCAATAGTAACCATCCCAGCACACACAAACGGAGCTGCGTGCGAACACTATTTAAAAGGGCAACAACACACTGCAGCAACATGGAACTACGCCAAGAGGAGGAGGAATACCTCTTCCAAGTGTTCAAGGATAATGGATATCCAAAGAACTGGGTCAGGAGATGCCTACAGGAACAGCATCAGAAAGATTCCACACGCCCCGACACACTCATCACACTACCCTACACCAGGAACACGTCAGAACTCACCACAAGACTTCGACGACTGCTGGGGATCAGAGTGGCACAAAAACCCACATCAACCCTACAACAAGTGCTCATCCGAACTAAAGACCCACTCCCCGCCATGGACAGGACCAATGTCATCTACAAGATCCCCTGCAGAGACTGCGAGAAACATTACATCGGACAAACAGGAAGGAAACTAACAACAAGAGTACATGAACACCTACTGGCTACAAAAACACACGACCAATACTCACTCATCTCAATCCACATGGACAAGGAGAACCACCAATTCGACTGGGACAACACCAAGATCCTGGGACAGGCTAGGCAGAGACAAGCACGAGAATTCCTGGAAGCATGGCACTCCACGAAGCAGGCTATGAATAAACACATTGAACTCGACCCCATATACATTCCACTACGGAGGAAACCCGGAAGTGAGGCAATCCATCTCAACGGACCCCAGAGTTTAAAAGCCAGGCGGGAAAACACACTGATGCTTCATCAGAGGCTGCACTGAGGATGTTACCAAGCACGGCAACAAAACGTCTGCGGAACAACAAACCAGCTCGGCAAGCCAACCAACATCAACATCCACAACCCGAGCTACAAATCTACTCCAAAACCTTAGATTTTAATCAAGTCACAGAGTCATACAGCATGGAAACAGACCCTTCAATCCAACCAGTCCATGCCGAACATAATCCCAAACTACACTAGTCCCACCTGCCTGCTCCTGGCCCATATCCCTCCAACTATTTCCTATTCATGTACTTATCTAAATGTCTTTTAAACATTGTAACTATACCCGCATCCGCCGCTTTCTCAGGAGGTTCATTCCACACACGAACCATCCTCTGTATAACAAATTTGCCTCTCATGTCTTAAAAAAATCTCTCTCCTTTCACCTTTAAAATATCTTGAAATCCCCCATCCTAGGGAAAAGACAACTGCCATTCACCCTATCTATATTCCTCATGATTTTATAAACTTCTATAAAGTCACCTGTCAATTTCCTACACTCCAGTGAAAAAAGTCCCAGCCTATCCAGCCTCTCTTTATAATTCATACCTTCAATACCCGGCAACATCCTGGTAAATCTCTCCAGCATAATAATATCCTTCCTATAACTTCTTTTAAACACCAGCAAATATAAGGCTAATCTATCCAACCTTTCTTCACAGAACAACCCCTGCACATTTCAGGTATTCGTCTCGTGAATCATCTCCGAACCACTTCCAATAAATTTCACTCCCCAATGACATTTATGAACTAAATGAGTTTTACAACAATTGGCAATAGCTATCATTAAGCCAGCCTCTCTATTCCAGATTGTTATTGAAAATGAAACTTTAACCATCTGCCATGGCAGGATCTGAACGCACAGCTGCTCTGGGATTCTAGATTATTCATCTAGTGACATTACCACTGCTCCACCTTTCCCCGTTGCATATGGAGGGTTTAAACTAATTGGACAGAGTAGGTAGCAAGCTACTGTTCCCAGTCTTAAAAGGTTCTGGGATGAAAAGGCACAGAAATTTAAGTAATTGGCTTAAGAAGCAAAAGTGACAGGGTGGCAAAATATCTTTACACAGAAAGTGGTTAAGGTCTGGAACGTCTGGCTCAAAATTGCAGTGGAAGCCGATTCAACTGAAGGACTCAAAAGAGATTTAGATTTTTTTTTGGAAGTGAAGAAGGTGTGGGGTTATGTGGAGAAGGTTAGAGAATGGCACTAAGCAGAATGTTCATTCGGAGATCAAGTGCAGACAAGATGGGCCGAATGGCCTCTGTCTGGAATGTACTGATTTTGTATTTCTGTGATTTTATGACCTGGGATAAGGGTGCCAGTATAAAACCTCACAGAATAGAAACAAGAAGAATGGGAGAGACAAATAACTTGAGAATAATGACTACTGCAGCATTAAAAGGTTCAGACAGGGGGTAATGTACAACAGTGTTAAGGTGGTTTAGAGTCCATGTATATAAATACATAAAGCCTAATAAATAGGCTAGCTGAACCCCAGCCACAAGCACCCACTTGGGATTGTGATATAGTGACAATAAAGTCTATCCTGTTCAAACAAAGACAGAAGTCACCACTTTGTTCCTGGCTGCAATGTGTACAGGAAGGACAGGGAAAGAAAAATAAAAAGCAGGGGCAGCATTGATCAAAGATACCATTATAGCACTAGAAGGTCATTATGTGTTTGAAGTTTGAAAGACATATCCTATTAGGTTGGAATGGAGAAACAGCAGCTCAATACTACAATACTGAGGCTATCACAGAGCACTGAACACTTGCAAGGAGATAAAACAGCAACTTCACCTGAAAGTTATAATAGGGTACAAAGAGGTTTAGTGTAATAATGACGAGGACTTTAATTATCCTAATATTGATTAGGAAAATCACAACGTTCCTGTTTATAAGGGACATCGGTGTGATGGTGAATGGCTATTTTTCAGACTGGAGGGAAATGCACAGTGGTGACCCCCAGAGGTCAGCATTGGGACTGCTGCTTGGTTTGAGTCTTATTAATGAACAGAAAACCCACAGATTGCTTAATGATTTGTGAGTGAGCTGGGGAGTGGGATTAATTGGTGGCCTCATTCAATTCAGCTGTGACAGTCTAGGGACAATGGATCAAAAGCCCCTTCTCTGCTATATTATTAGACAATTACATGGAATTCAAATAAAGACTGAGAGAACTGCAGATGCTGTAAATCAGGAACAAAAACAGAAGTTGCTGGAAAAGCTCAGCAGGTCTGGCAGTATCTGTGAAGAAAAAGATCAGACTGAACGTTCTTGAATGGAAGAAGGACTGAGGCTCTGAAAGCTTGTGTTTTCAAATAAACCTGTTGGATTATAACCTGGTGTTTATGTGATTTCTGACCTTGTCCTCCCCAGTCTAACACCAGCACCTCCACAACATGGTTTAAGGTGAGAGAGGGAAACATTTAAAGATGTATGAAGCAATGTTTTTACACAGAGGGTGGTAAGTGCTGCCAGGGGAGATAGTGGAACAGATATGGTAGCAATGTTTACGAGGTATTTGGAGAGACATATGAACAGTCAAGGAAAAGGGGAATACAGACCGTGTGCAGTCAGATGGGATTCGTTTAGAATGGCATCGTGGTCAGCACAGACATGGTGGGCTGAAGGGCCTGTTCCAGTGCTGTACTGTTCTATGTTCTTAACTGAGCATCTTGCTAATGCCATTTCAGTGGGTGGTTAAGGCAGTCACATGTAGATTGGGTAAGGATGGTAGATTTCCTCATCATGACACTTTACCTGGTTACCATGTATTGAGGCTAGTTTTCAATTAACAATATCATCATGATGTTCACAGTTATTACCATTTGCTTCCCAAAAGGATATGAGTGAACTGGATGGATTGTGGCACAATATATAGTCATATGTTTTGTGTTATTTCCTTTATTTTGTTCATTTGTGGCATGAGGGTGGTGCTGGCTAGGCAGCATTTGTTGCCCAGAGGGCAGTTAAGAGTCAACTACATTGTTTGTGGGTCTGGAGTCACATGTAGGCCAGACCAGGAAAGGATAGTAGTTTCCTTCCCTAAAGGGCATTATTGAACCACATGGGTTTTTTTTCCCCCCAACAATCAGCAATGGATTCATGGTCATCATTAAATTCTTAATTCCAGATTTTTATTGAATTCAAATTTCACCATCTGCTGAGGCAGGATTGGAACCTGTGCTGCCAAGGTCTTTGGATTAACAGTCCAGCGATAATACCACTAGGCCATCACCTTCCCCCTCAACATTTAATACTGAAGATGTTTATTTAATTGATAACCAATATCTAACGTTGTGAATTTGGAATCGGGGGTTGGTAAAAGGTTTTGTAGTTCCACTGTGGAACAGACGAGTGAGATTGTATTTATAAAATTCTTTTCATAATCTCAGGATTTTCCAAAGCAAGACCTTGAAGCTGGGAGGATGGGTTAAGAAGGCTGCTACAAGAGACTCTTAGATGAACACACAGAGTCTCAAAGTTCAAAAGCATGTAGCCTGTCCTAGCCAATTTGGCCCCAGCAGGAGTATTGTGTTCAATTCTGGGTACCCTACTCTAGTAAGAGTGTGGTCAAACAAGCATTTGCGAAGTACAGCCACTATAGTAAAGTAGGAAACACATAGAAACCACTTGATGTACAGCAAGATCCCACAAACCTGGACTCTTTCCATTGTAGGTTGAGGGATGGACCCTGGAGCGAGGACATTGGGGAGAATTACTCTCCTCCTCTGAAAGGCACTGGATATTTTGTCAGAGATAGTAGGAACTGCAGATGCTGGAGAATCCGAGACAACAAGGTGCAGGGCTGGATGAACACAGCAGGCCAAGCAGCATCACAGGAGCAGAGAGGCTGACGTTTCGGGCCTAGACCCTTCACCTGAGACAGCAGTTGTAACTGAAGCACCAAGATTCTCTGACACACCATCAGAAATACCACAGTAGATCCACTACGATAAAAAAACACCCAAAGAACTGCAGATGCTGGAAGTCAGAAACACAAACAGAAATTGCTTTAAAAACTCAGCAGGTCTAGCAGCATCTGTGGAGAGAAATCGGAGTTAATGTTTCGGGTCCAGTGACCCTTCCTCAGAACTCTGAGAAGAGTGATCTAGACTCGAAATGTTAGCTTGCTGTCTCTCCATGGATGCTGCCTGACCTGCTGTGATCTCCTGCACTTTTTGATTTCAGGCTCTTCTCCAGAACTGCTGGGGTGGAACAGTGGCTCAGTGGTTAGCACTGCTGCCTCACAGCGCCAGGGACCTGGATTCAATTCCAGCCTCAAGTGACTATCTGTGTGGAGTTTGCACATTCTCCCCATGTCTGCATGGGTTTCCTCTCGCTGTCCAAAGATGTGCAGGCTAGGTGGATTGGCCATGCTAAATTGCCCGTAGTGTCCAGGGATGTGTAGGTTAGGTGGATTAGCCATGGGAAATACAGAGATAGAGTAGGGGGTGAGTCTGGGTGGGATGCTCTTCAGACAGTTGGCATGGAGTTGTAGGGCCGAATGGCCTGTTTCCACACTGTAGGGATTCTATTTTCTAAATGTCATTAGACCCAATTCACCATACTGTTGCAAGGATTGTACAGAAATGAGTTTTTGACTCGCATTCACTTTGGGGGATTATGTTGAAAAATCAGACATGATTCAAACATAGACAACAAGGTGCAGGGCTGGACGAACACAGCAGGCCAAGCAGCATCCCAGGAGCAGAGAGGCTGACATTTCAGGCCTAGACCCTTCATCAGAAAAGGGGGAGGGGAAGGGGGTTCCGAAATAAATAGGGAGAGAGTGGGAGGCGGATAGA
>NC_063334.1:119807154-119813911 GCF_021869965.1 Rhincodon typus
CCCGAAACGTCAGTCTTCCTGCTCCTCTGATGCTGCTTGGCCTGCTGTGTTCATCCAGCTCTACACCTTGTTATCTCAGATTCTCCAGCATCTGCAGTTCCTACTATCTCTGTAAATTGGTGCTGTCTGGTTCCTGGCCCTCATGACAACGGGGATGTTTCTTTTTTTCCCTTGTCTGCTTTGTCTCAATCATTCATGATGTTTGATAAGGTTTTAGAGTAGATTTGTAGCTCGGGTTGTGGATGTTGTGGTTGGTTGCAATGATGATGTTACCCAGCAGGGTAATGAAACGTTTGTGGAACAACGAACCAGCTCGGTGAGCCAACCAACCACAACATAATGTATGATATTCTGGGATCATGTTCTGCCAAATGTGCTCCAAAAGTTCTCTTCTCAGAATCTCAGAATTGTTATGGTACTCTCTCTGTACCTTTGAGTAAGCAATGTGACCTAGTGCCAGTCTTCTGCCTTTTCCCCCATACCCTTGGGCACCATTACCATCCAAATAACCACCCAATGCCTTCTTGAATGCCTCAACTGAACCTGCCCCCACCCCATTTCCAGGTAATACCCTAACTACTTGCTGAGTGAAGAAAGTATTTTATTTTCCAAGGAGCACAGCTCGACTCATCTTTTCCACGGGAACTGAAGCCCCTCATTCCTGCGTACATTCCCATAAATTTTTCTGAAGAAGGGTCCAGACCCGAAACGTCAGCCTTCCTGCTCCTCTGATGCTGCCTGACCTGCTGTGTTCATCCAGCTCTACACCTTGTTATCTCAGATTCTCCAGCATCGGCAGTTCTCGCTATCTCTACATTCCCATAAATCTCTTTTTGTAATTGTTCTAAAGGCCTCATATGCTCCCCGATGTATCTATGAACTGGAGAAGCTTTGATAAACAAAGGTCATGGAATCCCTACAGTATGGAAGCAGGCCATTCAACCTATTGAGTCCACACTGACCCTCCAAAGAGTATCCCACCCAGACCCAGGCCCCCTACCCTGTCCCTGTAACCCCGCCTTTCCTATGGCTAATCCACCTAGCCTCCACATCTTTGGCCCATTATTCAGTAGTATCTATTTAAATTTCCTTTTAGCATCATTGCCTCTCTAATGGTGTTGCCAACCCTATGGGTTTTATCACTTGACTTTAACGTTCTCCATGCCACACTCCAGCTACTGGGCCATCATTCAGGTGCCCAACCAGCCTATGGCCAATTTCCTTCTCTTCATTCTTTCATGGTCCGTGGGCATTACTGACAAGGCTGGCATTTGTTGGCCATCACATGCATGTCATATAAGTGGCTTGCTAAGCAATTTCAGGGGGCAGTTAAGAGTCAACCATATTGCTGTGAGTCTGGGTGTCACATGTAGGCCAGACCAGGTAAAGGTAGCACATTTCATTTCCTAATAGGCATTCAAGATCCAGTTTTTTTTTTTAACGTATAGACTACCAACGAATCACCTATCCTGCTAATTAAAGAAAAATTTACAAGCACTGACTGCCAGGGATAGCATCCTGATAACAAAACTGGGGAAGGGTAGGAAGGAGGGAGGGAACTAAATTAAAATGGGGATGGAGGGGGAAATAATGGACTCCAACCCCCATGATGCCCACCTCTCTCTAAATGCCTCAAGGGGTGTCAGTGGATGCCCCATGCTCCCTCTCTAAGGGCACCCAGTTATAAATGTAAACAGAGATCAAAAACTGAAATTGCTGGAAAAGCTCAGCAGGTCTGGCAGCACCTGTGGAGAGAAATCACAGTTAACTTATTGCAACCGAGTTCTGAGGAAAGGTCACTCGACCTGAAACGTTAACTCTGACTTCTCTCCGCATATGTTGCCAGACCTGCTGAGCTTTTCTAGCAACTTCTGCTTTTGTCTCTGATTTACAGCATCTGTAGTTCTTTCAGTTTTTTATAAATGTAACCAGATGGGTTTTTACAACAATTGATGGTAGTTGGCATAGTGAACAGGACTGAAACAAGCCTTTAACTAACAATACTTAATTTCCACGAGCTGCGGAGCTGGGACTTGAACATGTGTCTGTACAGCATTAGCCTGGTCCTTTGGCTAACCTAGTCTAGGTATTTATTACTTCTGCACCACCATCTCCCAAAGGCAAAATGAACAGGCTCTTTTCTCACTTGATTGTGTTAATTTCCTCTGTCAGTCAGTAATTTTGGCTCCTGTCTGTATGATTTCCATCTTTAATAAATAAAACTGTTCAAAGAGATAGACAATAAAGCAGATGCCTTTTGATTCAAGGCTCTGGGACTCCCCACCAACTAACTCTGGCCTGGAAATTAATCTACAACTCCTGAAGGCTTTAGCCCAATTGTACCCTCTATGAAGCCCCCAAACTGCAAGACAGTAGTTTTGAAGAGAAACGTAAGAACAAAACACTTTTTGACAAAAGGAATAGATCGATTTGTGTACCAAAATATGTTCAACAGACACAAAACACAAGTCTTTCACACATGTCTTTAAAAGCCTTACAATACGGAGAAAGAATATCTAGGTTAAATATACAATCATTTAGCCTGGAGTCGCATTTTTCTTTACTTTGTCAAGTTCATAGTATCATACAATCCCAGAATCCTCACAGTGTGGAAACAGGCCATTCGGCCCAATAAGTCATACCCACCCTCCGAAGAGAATCCCACCCTGAACCATCCCCCAACCCTATCCCTGTAACCCTGCATTTTCCGTGGCTAATGCAACTACACATCCCAGGACACTACAGGCAATTTAGCATGGCCAATCCACCTAAACTACACAACTTTCGAGTGTGGGAGGAAACTGGAGCACCAGGCAGAAACCCACACAGCCACGGGGAGAATGTGCAAACTCCACACAGAGAGTCACCTGAGGCTAGAATAAATTAAGTATGAATTCAGTTCAGAATCTAATAACAACTAGACTGAGTTATTTTGTTCAAATGAAAAGAAAAACCAGTGGAAAAATGAACCTAAGTCACTACCAAGGACATTTTTTCCTCCCCACCCTTATCTGCCTTCCGGAGGGACCACTCTCCCCACCACTCCCTTGTCCGCTCCACACTCCCCTCCAGCCCCACAACCCCCGGCACTTTTCCCTGCAACCGCAGGAAGTGCTACACCTACCCCTACCCCTACACCTCCCCCCTCACCCCCATCCCAGGCCCCAAGAAAACCTTCCACATTAAACAGATGTTCACCTGCACATTTGCTAATGTGATATACTGTATCTGGCGTTCCTGAGGTGGCCTCCTCTACATTGGGGAGACCAAGCGGAGGCTTGGAGACCACTTTGTGGAACACCTACGCTCTGTTCGCGATAAATGACTACACCTCCCAGTCGCGAACCATTTCGACTCCCTCTCCCACTCCTTAGACGACATGTCCATCCTGGGCCTCCTGCAGTGCCACAGCGTTGCCACCCGAAGGTTGCACGAACAGCATCTCATATTCCGCTTGGGAACCCTGCAGCCCAAAGGTCTCAATGTGGACTTCACAAGCTTCAAAATCTCCCCTCCCCCTACCACATCCCAAAACCAGCCCAGCTCGTCCCCGCCTCCCTAACCTGTCCTTCCTCCCACCTATCCCCTCCTCCACCTCAAGCCGCACCCCCATCTCCTACCAACTAACCTCATCCCGCCACCTTGATCTGTCCATCTTCCCTTGTCTGACCTATCTCCTCCCTACCTCCCCACCTACACTCACCTTTACTGGCTCCATCCCCGCCTCTTTGACCTGTCTGTCTCCCCTCCACCTATCTTCTTCTCTATCCATCTTCTATCCGCCTCCCCCTCTCTCCCTATTTATTTCAGAACCCCCTTCCCCTCCTCCATTTCTGAAGAAGGGTCCAGATCCGAAACGTCAGCTTTCCTGCTCCTCTGATGCTGCTTGGCCTGCTGTGTTCATCCAGCTCTACATCTTGTTATCTCAGATTCTCCAGCATCTGCAGTTCCTACTATCTCTAGGTCTGTGACTGGTCAGATTATGTCATCAAGTGAGCTTTTTATTTTAAAGAAAATAATTGACAAATTAATGCAATGAGAGACAGACAAATATAGTCTGGGGAAGGACATTCTTGCTGTCTGAGGGAGTCCAGCGAAGGTTCACCAGTCTGATTCTCGGACTGACAAATGAGAAAGGACTGGATCACCTGGGCCTGTACTCACTGGAATTTAGAAGAATGGGGGAGGGGTGGATCTTATGTAAACATCTAAAGTCCTGATGGGGCTGGACAGGCTAATAAAGGCCGAATGTTCCCAATGTTGAGGAAGCCCAGAACTAGGGATCACAGTATAAGAATAAGGGGTAAGCCATTCAGGACTGTGATGAGGAAGAATTTCTTCACTCAGAGAGTGGTGAGCCTGTATAATTCTCTCCCACAGGAAGCTGGTGGGGCCAGTTCATTAGATATATTCAAGAGGGAGCTGGACGTGGACTTTACAGCTAAAGGGGAGAAAGTGGGAGTGGGATACTGAGATTGCATGATCAGCCATGATCATATAGAATGGTGGTGCAGACTCGAAGGGCTGAATGGCCTACTCCTGCAACTAATTTCTATGTCTCCATATCTGTATCAGATTGAAATAGTGCAGGCTCTACTCACAATCATTACAATTCCAGCACACAGGGAATGCCAAACTGTCCATTCTCACCTGTCCAGCCACACTGGAGTAACCTACTTGTGATCCATGTTTTTCCCTGGAGTTTTCAATTAGGAAAAAGGAGCTATCATGTACATAGACATTTCACCATGGTCTCAGGCTCAATTGAGCTCTGTACAGCCAATTCGATTACAAGGGCAGTCACTATGGTTGGCTGGGCAAAGTCAGAAACTGATGTAGGAATAGCAAACTCCCATAAACCAAAAACACTAGTGCAGAGGTTGTGGGAACTGCAGATGCTGGAGAATCTGAGGTAACAAGGTATAGAGCTGGATGAACACAGCAGGCCAAGCAGCATCAGAGGAGCAGGAAGGCTGACGTTTCGGGTCTGGACCCTTCTTCAGAAATGTCCCCACTCTCACCGTCACTGCCTCACTGACCCCGCTCTCACTGTCAATGCCTCACCGGCCCCCGTGAGGCAGTGACGGTGAGAGTGGGGCCGGTGAGGCATTGACGGTGAGAGTGGGGACGGTGAGGCAGTGGCGGTGAGAGCGGGGACGGTGAGGCAGTGACGGTGAGAGCGGGGCCGGTGAGGCAGTGACGGTGAGAGTGGGGCCAGTGAGGCAGTGACGGTGAGAGTGGGGCCGGTGAGGCAGTGGGTGCTGAGAGTGGGGGCAGTGAGGCAGTGACGGTAAGAGCAGGGATGGTGAGGCAGTGACGGTAAGAGCAGGGACGGTGAGGCAGTGATGGTGAGAGCGAGTCGGTGAGGCAGTGACGGTGAGAGCGGGGACGGTGAGAGCGGGGACGGTGAGGCAGTGATGGTGGGAGCGGGGACGGTGAGGCAGTGACGGTGAGAGCGGGACGGTG
The DNA here is from genome assembly GCF_021869965.1 of Rhincodon typus. Classification (NCBI taxonomy): domain Eukaryota; kingdom Metazoa; phylum Chordata; class Chondrichthyes; order Orectolobiformes; family Rhincodontidae; genus Rhincodon; species Rhincodon typus. The sequence goes on from NC_063334.1 coordinate 119,812,621, forward strand.
AGAGCAGGGACGGTGAGGCAGTGACGGTGAGGCAGTGACGGTGAGGGCGAGTCGGTGAGGCAGTGACGGTGAGAGTGGGGACGGTGAGAGTGGGGCTGGTGAGGCAGTGATGGTGAGAGTGGGGCCGGTGAGAGCGGGGCTGATGAGACAGTGACGGTGAGAGCGGGGACGGTGAGAGCGGGGCTGGTGAGACAGTGACAGTGAGAGCAGGGATGGTGAGGCAGTGACGGTGAGAGCGGGACGGTGAGGCAGTGACGGTAAGAGCGGGGCCGGTGAGAGCGGGGCTGGTGAGGCAGTGACGGTGAGAGCGGGCGGTGAGGCAGTGACGGTGAGAGTGGGTCCAGTGAAGCAGTGACGGTGAAAGCAGGGACGGTGAGGCAGTGACGGTGAGAGCGGGGACGGTGAGAGCGGGGACGGTGAGGCAGTGACGGTGTGGGTGGGACGGTGAAGCAGTGACGGTGAGAGCGGGGTCAGTGAGACAGTGACGGTGAGAGTGGGGCCGGTGAGGCAGTGGTGGTGAGAGAAGGGACTGTGAGGCAGTGACGGTGAGAGCGAGTCGGTGAGGCAGTGACGGTGAGAGTGGTGCCGGTGAGACAGTGACGCTGAGAGTGGGGACGGTGAAGCAGTGACGGTGAGAGTGGGGTCAGTGATGCAGTGACGGTGGGAGTGGGGCCGGTGAGGCAGGGATGGTGAGAGCGGGGCCGGTGAGACAGTGATGGTGAGAGCGGGGACGGTGAGGTAGTGACAGTAAGTGCGGGGCCGATGAGGCAGTGACGGTGAGAGTGGGGTCGGTGAGGCAGTGATGGTAAGAGCGGGACCGGTGAGGCAGTGACGGTGAGATCGGGGCCAGTGAGGCAGTGACGGTGAGAGTGGGTCGGTGAGGCAGTGACGGTGAGAGCGGGGCCAGTGAGAGTGGGGACGGTGAGGCAGTGGCGGTGAGAGTGGGGACGGTGAGGCAGTGACGGTGAGAGTGGGGACAGGGAGGCAGTGACCGTGAGAGAGGGGGCAGTGAGACAGTGACGGTGAGAGCGGGGCTGGTGAGGCAATGACGGTGAGACTGGGGACAGGGAGGCAGTGATGGTAAGAGCAGGGACAGTGAGGCAGTGGCAGTGAGAGCAGGGATGGTGAGACAGTGACGGTGAGAGCGGGGCCGGTGAGGCAGTGACGGTGAGAGTGGGGCCAGTGAGGCAGTGACGGTGAGAGTGGGGCCGGTGAGGCAGTGGGTGCTGAGAGTGGGGGCAGTGAGGCAGTGACGGTAAGAGCAGGGATGGTGAGGCAGTGATGGTGAGAG
>NC_063334.1:119814011-119815185 GCF_021869965.1 Rhincodon typus
GAGGCAGTGACGGTGAGATCGGGGCCAGTGAGGCAGTGACGGTGAGATCGGGGCCAGTGAGGCAGTGACGGGGAGAGCGGGGCCAGTGAGAGTGGGGACGGTGAGGCAGTGGCGGTGAGAGTGGGGACGGTGAGGCAGTGACGGTGAGAGTGGGGACGGTGAGGCAGTGACCGTGAGAGAGGGGGCAGTGAGACAGTGACGGTGAGAGCGGGGCTGGTGAGGCAATGATGTTGAGACTGGGGACAGGGAGGCAGTGATGGTAAGAGCAGGGACAGTGAGGCAGTGGCAGTGAGAGCGGGGATGGTGAGACAGTGACGGTGAGAGCGGGGATGGTGAGACAGTGACGGTGAGAGTGGGGCCGGTGAGGCAGTGGGTGGTGAGAGTGGGGACGGTGAGGCAGTGACGGTGAGAGGGGGTCGGTGAGGCAGTGACGGTGAGAGTGGAGGCAGTGAGGCAGTGACGGTAAGAGCAGGGATGGTGAGGCAGTGATGGTGAGAGTGGGGACGGTGAGGCAGTGACAGTGAGAGGGGGTCGGTGAGGCAGTGATGGTGAGAGCGGGTCGGTGAGGCAGTGACGGTGAGAGTGGGGCCGGTGAGAGCGGGGCTGGTGAGACAGTGACGGTGAAAGCGGTGACGGTGAGAGTGGGACGGTGAGGCAGTGACGGTGAGAGCGGGGACGGTGAGGCAGTGACGGTGAGAGTGGGACGGTGAGGCAGTGACGGTGAGAGCGGGGACGGTGAGGCAGTGGCGGTGAGATTGGGACGGTGAGGCAGTGATGGTGAGAGCGGGGACGGTGAGGCAGTGGCGGTGAGATTGGGATGGTGAGGTAGTGACGGTGAGAGCGGGGTCGGTGAGGCAGTGACAGTGAGGGCGGGGACGGTGAGGCAGTGGCGGTGAGAGTGGGACGGTGAGGCAGTGACGGTGAGAGCGGGGACGGTGAGGCAGTGGCGGTGAGAGTGGGACGGTGAGGCAGTGATGGTGAGAGTGGGAATGGTGAAGTAGTGACGGTGAGAGTGGGACGGTGAGGCAGTGACGGTGAGAGCGGGGACGGTGAGGCAGTGACAGTGAGAGTGGGGATGGTGAGGTAGTGACGGTGAGAGCGGGGTCGGTGAGGCAGTGACAGTGAGGGCGGGGACGGTGAGGCAGTGGCGGTGAGAGTGGGACGGTGAGGCAGT
>NC_063334.1:119815285-119820640 GCF_021869965.1 Rhincodon typus
GGTGAGGCAGTGACGGTGAGAGCGGGGACGGTGAGGCAGTGACGGTGAGAGTGGGGATGGTGAGGTAGTGACGGTGAGAGCGGGGTCGGTGAGGCAGTGACGGTGAGAGCGGGGACGGTGAGGCAGTGGCGGTGAGAGTGGGACGGTGAGGCAGTGATGGTGAGAGTGGGGATGGTGAAGTAGTGACGGTGAGAGTGGGACGGTGAGGCAGTGACAGTGAGAGCGGGGACGGTGAGGCAGTGACGGTGAGAGTGGGGATGGTGAGGTAGTGACGGTGAGAGTGGGACGGTGAGGCAGTGATGGTGAGAGTGGGGATGGTGAGGCAGTGACGGTGAGAGCGGGGACGGTGATGGCGGGGCCGGTGAGGCAGTGACGGTGATAGCAGGGCCAGTGAGAGCGGGGTCGGTGAGGCAGTGACGGTGAGAGCGGGCCCTGTAGAGCGGCGATGGCGGCCTAGCGAATGGAGTGGCGCCTGCACCATTGTGGAGATGGGACCTGGGACTCTGAGATGTGGACATTTTTTATCTTGCTTACGGTTTGGCTTTGTTAGATCTTTGCATTCTGGTTTCTGTAATCAGGTGGGCGCCAGTGAATGGAGAGTTTGTGCACTTTTTGCTTGCTTATATATTCCTATACTTAGTACATGTGATAAATAGATAAACTAAACCTAGCTCTGCGGCTATGAAGCATTCCCTTGTTGAGAAATGGGTGCGACAGTTCAAAGTTTGTGATGAAGTCCTGGATTGAGGCTTGAACACCATCTTCCTGTCTGCAAACAGTGTGTTTATCTAACTCATCTTTACACACACTTCGATTGAGTCAACTTCAATAACCAGTTCTGCTGATGGATTGTGCATTCAAATAATTCTCCGTTAGAAAACAATTCTTCTAATTCCTCAGTTTTACTTACAACTCTATTTCTGGATCTCTTACACTTGTTGCTGATTACTATTCATCCTCTCAAGAATACAAAGAATTTTGGACAGTTCTGTTCGCACTCTCCCTAACCTTTTCTGCTTGAGTGAACACAAACCTCAATTTCAAGGAGCTTGCAAGTATATTCGCTTGTCCACAACAGAGAATTTCTATTATAACTTTTCCATAATTTTCACAATCTGTCTGATGCTGTCCTTGTATTATGAAAGCAAAATGCTACAGTTGCTGAAATAAAAGGAAAACAAAGTGCTCAAGAAACTGAAGAACCAGTCTGACTAGACTTGAAACGTTAACTCTGCTTCTCTCTCCAGAGATGGAGCCAAACCTCCTGAGTTTCTCTAGCATTCTCTGTGTTTATTTCAGATCTGGGGGAGGCGATGGCCCAGCGGCATTGTTGCTGAACTATTAACCCAGAGACCCAGACAATGTTCATGGCAGATGATGGAATTTGAACTCAATAAAAATATCTGGAATTAAGAATCTAATGATGACCCTGAATCCATTGTCAATTGTCAGAGGGAAACCCATCTGGTTCATTAATGTCCTTTAGGGAAGGAAACTACCATCCTCATCTGGTCTGGCCTACATGTGACTCCAGACCCACAGCAATGTGGCTGACTCTTAACTGCCCTCTGGACAATTAGGGATGGACAATAAATGCTGCCTGGTCAGCGATGACTACATCTTGTTAATGAATAGAATGTAGAACAGTACAACACAGGAACAGGTGCTTCAGCCCACAACTTTATGCCAAACGTGACGCCTAATTAAACTAATCCCTTCTCCTGGCCCTCGGTCCATATCCCTCCATTCCTTGTTTATTCACGTGCTTATCTGAAACCCCCATTAAACACTCCTATCATATCTTCCTCCGCCACTGCCCCTTGCAGTGTGTTCCAGGCACCTACCACTCTCTGTGTAAAAAAAAAACTTGTCCCTCAGACAATAAAAATGCTTATTTGCAATAACTAGGGAGCGTAAATAATCAAGACAATCATAAACCTCATAAGTAACTAAGGGTAGTGGTGAGAATGTGGAACTCACTGTCACAAGAGCTAGTTTAAGGTCAACAGTACGGACCCTTTACAGTAAAACTAGATAAATACATGAAGAACAAATGGATGGATATAGTGTCATAACAGCACAGAGGAGGCCATTCACCCTACCGTGGCACTCAGTACAGCAGTTAAATTCCCACTTTCCCAGTCCATGCCATCCCCACTCCTCTGTTCTGTCCCTGTAGCCCTGCAGGTTTATTCAAGAGGCCATCTAGTTTACTCTCATTGATGTCACAGATTTCACTACTTTCCTCGGCAGTGAGTTCTGGGTCATATTCCTCATGTCCAACTTCCTGCTCCTCCTCCATCACCCTTGAATCCCCAACTCATCAAGAATCCATCTCAGCCATAAATATACTGAAGGACTCTACCCCCACAGCTCTCTGTGGCAAGGAGTTCCAAACACTCACCACCTTCTGAGGGAAGAAATTCCTCCTCAGCTCAGTCTTAAATTGGCGTCCCTTTATTCTGAGGCTTTGCCCCCTGGTCATGGACTCTCCCATGAGGAGAAACATCCTCTCAGCATTTACCTTGACAAGCCCCTTAAGAATCCTATGTGTTTCAATGAGATTCCCCTCTCGTTCTTCCAAACTCCAGTGAGTAGAGTCCCAACCTGTTTAGCCTTTCCTCATAAGACAGTCCCACCAGATCAGGGATCATTCTAGTGAACAGTCAATGACTGCATCCAATCAAATGATATCTTACCTCAAATAAGGGGACCAATCACAGTCCTCCAGGTGTGGTCTCACCAGCACAGTTGCAATTAGAATTCCTTACTCTTATACTCCAATCCCCTTGAATATAAAGGCCAACATTCCACGAGCCTTCCTGATTACCTGCTGCACCCTGTGTGTTTGCTAGCTTTCAGTGCACAAGTTCCCCCAAGTCATTTCCACTTAATATTCCCATTACTGTCGACAGGTGGTGGTTTAATTGTAATGTAATCAGACGAGTAATCCAAACTTTCTGTCTCATGTTCTTGATTTGAATCCTACCATGGGGACGGTGAAACGTAAATTCAATTAAAAATCTGGCAACCACGTACCTACAACTGGAAAAGAATCATTTAGTTCAATAACATTCTTAAAAGAAATCTGTAATCCTTATAAGATGATAAGACATAGAAACAGGAGTAGGCCATTCAGCCCGAGTCTGTTCTGTCATTCAACGAGATCATGGCTGATCTGATAATCATCGGCTCACTTCCTTGTCTTATAACCCTTAATTCCTTTACTGAGTAAGACCATAAGACCGTAAGACATAGGAGCAGAAATTAGGCCATTTGGCCCATTGAGTCTGCTCTGCCATTCAATCATGGCTGATAAGTTCCTCAACCCCATTCTCCTGCTTTCTCCCCGTCACCCTTGATAATCAAATATTAAATATCTCCCTCAGCCTTAAATATACTAATGATCCAGCCCCAATAGTTGTCTGTTATAAAGATATCTGCACATAGACTACCTTCTGAAAGCATAGATTCCTCTTCACCTCTGACCTAACAGGACAGCCCTTTACTCTGAAATTATGCCCTATAATCCTCGTGAGCCTTTTCTGGACTGGCTCCAATATCATTATACCTTCCCTTAGACAACAGGACCAAAACTTTTCACAGTATTCCAGGTACGGTCTTTTTTTAAAATTCAATGGTAGGATGTGGGCATCGCTGGCTGGCCAGTATTTATTGCCCATCCTTTGCCCCTCGAGAAGGTGGGGGTGAGCTGCCTTCTTGAACCGCTGCAGTCCACCTGCTGCGGATTGACCCACAATGCCCTTAGGGAGGAAATTCTAGGATTTTTACCCAGCAACAGTGAAGGAACGCTAATACGTTTCCAAGTCAGGATGATGAATATCTTGGAGGGGAACTTGAAGGTGGGAGGTGTTCCCATGTATCTGCTGCCCTTGTCCTTCTAAATGGAAGTGGTCATAGGTTTGGAAGGTGCTGTTTGAGGATCTCTGGTGAATTTCTGACTAACTGGTGCCTTGTATAGTTTTATCCTACTTTGGCCTGGCACACATGTGACAACTGAGCCACAGCAATATGATTAACTCTAACTGCCCTCTAGGCAATTAGGGATGAAGCTTAACAACAAGGCAGATATTTGCTTTCTCTTTCTGTCATTTATAGTGCAGTTTCCATCTTTTGATGCTTTGGTGTAATTCCTAGATTTTTCTTGAGTCAGCATGAACCTGCAGCCCTCAAGATTGATGTGGAAGTGCCACCCACTGATACAGTTATCATAACTACCTGTTTATCATTTATTGTGATCTATTGCTTGGTTGTGTACTCTTTCTTTTGTAGTGTTTTATTCACCTTCCTTTCTAAATATCAAAGTACACTTGTTAAACATTGCAAACCTATTTTTTCTAGACTGTCATCTTCATCTCCTAGTAATCCATTCTTGTAGGATTCCCTTGGTCTACCTGCACCAAATGTACTGCAGAGGTTCAAGAAGGCAGCTCACCACCACCTTCTCCAGGGTAATAAATGCTGGCTGAGCCAGTAGTGCCCATATTGCCTTAATTTGAAAAAAAAAATCTTAAATATGGGGCAGCACAGTTGCCCCAAAGTGCCAAGGACTCGGGCTCGATCCCACCCTCGGGCAACTGTCTGCGTGGAGTTTGCACATTTTCCCTGTATCTGCGTGGGTTTCCTCTGGGTGCTCTGGTTTCCTCCCACAGTCCAAAGACGTGCAGGTTTAGGTGGATTGGCCATGGGAAATTGCCCATGGTGTCCAGGGATGCGTAGGCTGGGTGGATTAGCCATGGTAAACGCAGGGCTATAGGGGTAGGGGTTGAGTATCAACGGGATGGCTTTGGACGGTCAGTGCGGACTGGATGGGCCAAATGGCCTGCTTCCACACTGTAGGAATTCTATGAAAGTCTATTAACCACCAGTTCATCTTTGTTTCTTGAATTAATTTCAACTGTGTTCCATCTTATCCATTTACTGTCTTCCAGATATTGAGTTCTTCTGTGTCTAGATTAACTATAAATCTAATTAATACTGTGGTTACTGGACCTTGAATTTTACTCTTTTTCCGAGCTTTTCCCTTGTACCAGTTCATTAGCCAAAGCAAAGAAAAATAATCCAACTTTCCTCATTATGACTTCTACCTCACTGGCTCACATATTCCTGAATACAACCAATTAATTCCTTCCCCTTCTGACCGCAATCATAACCTTCAGCCTCCAAGGTTAAACAGCACTGTTATTACATCCGCATTGTTTCTGTGACGGTAACATCTCAAAAATTGGTAGACAAACTAACGCTAAGGACTTATCAGGCCGAGCAGCATCACAGGAGCAGGAAGGCTGACGTTTCGGGCCTAGACCCTTCTTCAGAAAATCTGAAATTTTCTGA
>NC_063334.1:119821040-119841422 GCF_021869965.1 Rhincodon typus
ATCTCTAAGGACTTAGCATCTCGTTTTACACTCTCCTGTGCTGCAATCGGTGGCGTTTTTGACTAATCACATTAATGAATCTCAAACTGTAAGGTTATTGTCAGCCGTGAAGCAAGGACAGCCTTAGTGGTGTAGAACTTCAGAAAGTACCCTCTCAAACCTGCTTAACATTCCACATGTCCATAAATCGCCCACATACTGTATCCAAAAATGTTATTTTCTGAACAACAGTCAAATTTCTATTTGAAAGATTCATGATTGACTACTTCCACTGTCTCTAAGATGGTAGCCCTAAAGACTGACCACTCGCTCCTCGAAATATTGGGTGGCATCAGATACCCCATGGGTATCCATCTACCATGGGTAGTTGTTGTGTGAGGCTGATAAATAGTCAAAGTTTCAATATCAACAGTCCACCTGCCTTGTTTCTAGTTAACTGCAGCACGTTTGAGATCGTGCTCTGGTGGCAGATACATTATTAAAATGGTACTGAGGCGCTAATCCTGATATTTTGACAGGATTTGAATTTAACATCTCATGGTTTCCCTAAGGCTAGGACGAACTGGTATCCTCAGAGGAAGGGCGATGAGAAGAATCAAATCCAGAAGTGTAAGCAATTTTATTTTTTAACAGGGCTGTTCGTGTGATGAGAGTTGCAGCATTCCAGATTAACCTTTTGTTCTAAACAACTAACCTCCTCCCACAAGACATTAACTGTCTCTGCTCCCACCCCCTTAACTCAGTGTCAGGATAATAAGCAGCCCTGCCTCCATGACTCTTCTGTTACAAGGGCCCACCAGTTACCGGGGATAAAGTAAAATGACAATGAATCCTGCCAATAGATTTGGAAAAACCACTGAATTCATAGGTTTCTCGAATTTCCTATGGACCCAATTATTCTCACCCACTCCTCTGTTTCACTGGTACGCATCAGGACCATAGTTTCTAACAATTTTGCTTTGATTTATCCTCTTTCATGTATAGATTTCATCTTCTGGATGGAAGATAAAATTCTGATCTTCCAAAATTCTCTTCCATCATATCTTTCTCCTACTTGGCAATCTTTTGCACAGTATCACAAGGTCCTTATTTTCTTGGGAGTTAAATCCAGGCAGACTCCGTGTTAGCTCCACCAATCACAATGCCTGTTCCAACACAAATTTAACAATAGGATGGCCAAATATGCAGGCATCAGCTAAAGCTGTCAGATGTACCAGAGCATTTCTCTCACAACTGCAGCCTAATAGATGAAGAAACACCATTGGGAAGAGATTACAACATAATATGGTGGCATGTCTGATTTTGCAAGAAAAAAAACAGAACTCTACCAGGATTACTTTAGATTCATGAGCTGCAAATGGGAAGAATTAATGAAATTGAGCATTGAGATTCAGAAAACGAAACAAAATGTTGGAAACACCCAGCATCAGAGGAGGAAACCTTGGGTTAACATTGTGCTGCACAGCAAACTTCTGACCACAGAATTGCCTTTTTTTATTACAGATTTTTGTTTTCACTCCAGATCACATACAAATTGTTGAATTCAAATCTGACGGTTAAGTGTTTCTGAAGGTGCAATGTCTCACAAAGAATCCAGTGATGACGATCAACAATAAAAATTAAATCAATCCACATATTTGATGATAAAAAATTTAAACTGTGTCATGTTGCCAGGCATGATTTTGAATGGGGGAAGGAAGAAAGCTAAATATTACATATTGTAACTGCGAAACACATAGGCACAAGAAAATATCGGAACTAAATGTTAGTTAGAATTTAACTCTTTCACATTTGGCTGGTTGGATTACATATAAAATTGAACCATCATCATATATAATCAAACCAAACAATCAGTATTTATACATATATATATATGGAGATAGAATATGCTCCATCTATACATATATTTATATGACACAGTTTGCAAATCAGAGTGACGCATGGGTTCAATTCCAGCACCAGCTGAGGTTACCAGGAAGGACTCTTCTTCTCATCCTCTTCCCTGGCCTGAGGCTTGGTGACCATAGTATTAAACCACCACCAGTAAAAATAAAGAGGATTCAGAAGATCTCCTCAACTGACTATTAGCTGGCTAGCCACAGTCAGTGTACAGAGTGGAGTTCCCGTTGGACAACAAACAAACCACCGCCAGTCCTCTCTCTCTCCCATGGGAGAGCAAGCCCTGTGATCTGGTAGGATATGGAGACTTCAACTTTTATGACACATACGCATTTTCCTACATCCACACATAACAGCATATAGATTACATACATGTTCAGACCCAGAGACTGGGGACAGCAGTTTGAAGAAGGGGTGGGGGTGGGGGGGTTTGGAGAGAGGCTGAACTAGAATGTCCTTTTCTTGGGTTTGAAGAGGACTTTGTGGAAAGCTCTCCTGAAGTCCTGGTTGAAGATGGTGTAGATGACAGGGTTGAGGGAGCTGTTGCAGTAACCAATCCAGAAAAAGAATTTGAAGAGGGTCTCTGGGATCTCGCACAGCTCCCGGCAGATACCGTACAGGCTGTAGCTGAAAAAGAAAGGGAGCCAGCACAGCACGAAGACCCCCATGACCACGGCCAGCACGAAGGTGAAGCGTTTCTCTCTGGCCTGGGAGGCCTTGCTCCTGGACATTCGGCTGCCTCGCCGCCTCCGCCGGGTGGAGAACACATCGAAAGAGCGGCTGCTGGAGCGGGACAGGCGCTGGCGGCTCAGGCCCGAGTCTTTCTTGGAAGCTTCCTTCCTGGAAGGGGGGGTCTTGGAAGCGGAGCTGTCCTCGGGCTCGGTTTGCTCAGCGGCCGAGCAGTAGTGGCCATTCTGGCGCTCTCCTCCTGCAGCCCCGCCGCCGCCGCTGCTGCCGGTAGCAGCACTCCCTACGTCCCCTTGCTGCTTGAGGGAGGCGGGCCGGCTGGGAACCTCCTCGGTCTGCGAGGAGCCATCCGGGCCGTTTCTCTTCACCGACAGGCTCCGGGTCCGGTGCTTGGCCACCCGGTAGATGCGGAGGTAGACCAGGAGCATGATGAGGCAGGGGGCGAAGAAAGAGGCGCCGCATGAAAGCAGGATGTACCAGGTGTCGTCGTTGATGCGGCAAGAGGGTCGGAGCTGGTCCTCCACTGGCCGGGAGGTGGAAATCAGGGGAGGGAAGGAGATGATGGCCGAGATGAGCCAGACGGTGACGATGGCCGCCTTGATCCTACCAGGAGTCCTCTTGAGGTTGTACTCTACCGCCTTGACAATGGACCAGTACCTGTCCAGGCTGATGGCACACAGGTGTACGATGGACGAAGTGCAGAACAAGACATCCAGAGCCAGGTAGACATCGCACCAGACCGACCCGAAGTACCAGTAGCCCATCAGCTCGTTGGCCAGCGAGAAGGGCATCACCAAAGCGGCCACCAGGATGTCCGCGCTGGCCAAGGACACCAGGAACAGGTTCTGGGGTGCCCTGAGAGCCCGGCTCGTCAACACCGCGATCACCACCAGTGTGTTGCCCGCGATCGTGAACAGGATCAGGAAGCCTACCAGAGCCGACAAGCCGGCCACAGCTCCGGCCGAGTACTGGCCAGCCCCACCTCCGGCCTCCGGCCACTGGGAAGTATTGAAGGCGGTGGCGTTGACCGCCCCCATCTCCGTCTCTCACAGTCCGCAGGGTAAGAGCCGGGCAAGCGGGCACGGCCCCGGGCCAAAGGCGAGGTGGTCCTCACCTCCCCTTCTCCTCATGGCTCTGGATCCAATTCCCAAACTGTCATCCCGCTCCTCTTCCTCTCTCTCTGAAGAGTTGGATTGCAGCCCCGACCAAACACACTCTCTCTCTCTGTCTGTCTCTCTGTCCCTCTCTGTCCCTCTCTATCTCTCTGTCCCTCTCTATCTCTCTCTCTGTCCCTCTCTGTCTCTCTCTCTCTGTCTCTCTCTCTGTCTCTCTGTCTGTCTCTCTCTGGGTCTCTATCTCTCTGTCTCTGTCTCGTCTCTGTCTCTCTCTCTGTCTCTATCTCTCTGTCTCTGTCTCGTCTCTCTCTCTGTCTCTCTCTCTACCTATCTCCACTTTTTATGCTTCTCTGCTTTCCTTCCTCGCCTCCCCCTTGGTAACTGCATGCATTGATAAAAACATTACCCCCACTCTCAGGGGCCAAAATCCTTTGTGCTAGGTCAGGAGGAGGACACATCCTGCAATCCCCAGCAGATCCATTGGCGAAATCCGCTCCAGATCACTTAAATCCCGCGGTCATCTCGTTTAAACTGTGTGGATGGATGGTGGGGTGGATGGAGAGGGGTGGGTGGGTGGGGGGGGTGGTCAGTTGGTCTCCAGCCCCTTTAGGTACAGCCCACACTGTCTGTCTCCTGTACCTTCACTCACCCTCCCTCCCTCTCACTCACACACTCACACACTGAGCCCTTCCCTCTGGAACTCCAGGTTGTCCCAGAGAGCGACTCGATCTCCCTCCCCCCCGCAAATCTCTCCAATCGGACCGCCCCTCTGCCCACTACCCTCTTCCAACTGGTCAGACACCCTGCCCATCACTTCGTTCCCCCCCACCCCCGACTTCCAACCCACCAATGGCTGAAGTCTCTCCTCCCCCATCCTCCAACCATCCACAGCTCCACCCGCGATCAATCAGTTCGTACCAAACAGGGATCCACTCCACCTCCCCCCCCCCCCCCTCCCCAACGCACATCACCCTAACATAATCAGTATCTAAGTTATGGATGTAATTACAACTGTCCCCCCCCCCCACCAATGGCTCACTTGTCCAAACCGTAACACACAGATGAATGTCAGCAACCCTTTATCTTTATCTTGGCGATGACAAGTTGCAAAGCGGGTATCTCATCACTTGGGGCTTTTTAGAATGGTTTTTGGATGTGAGGTGGGACCACTGGGGGTGTGTGTGTGTGCGCAGAGGGGACCTGGAGGGAGATTAAATGCAGCAACTGTATAAACCAGCACAATACCTTTCCACCCAAAAAAAAAATGATTAGCTCGATCTCTTTTTGAGAAGCAGCCTTCTGTGCATCGTGTTCTGTGTCTTTGATGCAGCGATTACAGGTCGGTTCAGTTCTTAGGCGCGGGTCCTGTCGTGCATGCAACTAACTATACAGTCTGCTACTGCTGGGAGAACTGGAGCTCCTGCTCCAACGGACTGTTGTTTTTCCCAAGATATTGCCATGATTTTTAACTGGGACTTCAGTTTACATCAGCAAGAAAACAAAGACCTTTATTTGATTGGGAAGCACGCAGGTAACAAGAAGATACGACACCAGCTGATTCGATTATGATATAATGTCAAGCTCTATTTTATTTGATACTTTCCAGTGAAAGGATGGGATGGAGGGGGCGCGGAATTGAGGGTTTATCCTACAGATAAATTGTGCAGGGCGAACCGAGACACTAGCACGAATGAGGATGTAGTGAGTGTTGCATTTTCTAAGTTGGATGGGCAGAATGTGCATTTGCATAGCACCTCTCGCAACCTTAGGGCAGAGCCTTCTACAGCCAGCACGATGCTTTTGAAGTGTAGTCGCTGTTGTGATGCAGAGAATATGACGGTCAATTTTCAAACACTCAACTCCTGCCCCCACCATTGTAACTTCAAATACCTCCTATGAAGAGAAGGCTGGATAAGCTTGGGTGCTTTCTTTGGTGGGGAAAAGGTTAAGAGGGACACCCGAGATAGATGTGTAAAATTATGAGAGACATGGACAGGTTGAATAGAAAGCAGCTGTTCCTCTTAATAAGGGGACATAATTTAAAAGTGAAAGCGAGAGGAGTTTGAAAAGAATCATTGCAGGAGCAAATTATTGCAGATGCTGGAATCTGTGCTGAAAACAAAAGAGATTGAGCTCTGATGAAGAGTCATCTAGACTTGAAACGTTATCTTCTTGTCTCTCCGCAGACACTGCCTGACCTGCTGTGATCTCCAGCATTTGTTGTTTTCACCTTTGAAGAAACATTGTTCACCCAGAGAGTGGTGGGCGTCTGGAATGCACTGCCTGGGAGGGTAGTTAAGGTATAAAAGCTCACAACCTTTAAAAGGTACTTGGGTGAGAGCTCGAAATATCATAACATTCAAGGTAATGGGCCTAATGCGAGAGTGTGGAACTAGTACAGGCAATGGTCTAATTTGGAAGGTACAGACTTGATGGGCTGAAGGGCCTTTTCTGTACTACATGATTCTGAAACAAAAATAAAAGCGAAGTATGGCAAATGCTGAAAATCTGAAACAAGCTCAGGGAATGCTAGGAACAAAAACAGTTGCTGGAAAAGCACAGCAGGTCTGGCAGCATCTGTGGACGAGAAAACAGAGTTAACGTTTCGGGTCCGGTGACCCTTCCTCAGAACAGGGAATGCTAGAGCAGCTCAGCAGGTCTGGCAGAATCTGTGGAGAGAGAAACAGAGTTTAATGTTTGGAGTCTGGTATGACTCTTCTTCAGAACAGCCTATGAAGAATTCTGAAGAAGTGTGTAACTATTATGTCTGGAAAGAGGGCATTGTAGGATCTTTTCTGTGAACCTGAGAGGACATTGGGCCTCAGTTTAATAGCTCATCATTACGTCAGCACTTGTCAGGGTATAGCATTGCCTCAGTAAACCATCTGATTTTCTGAAGACCCAAAACGTCACTTTCCTTCTCCTCTGATGCTGCCGGGCCTGCTGTGTTCCCCCAGCTACACACTGTGTTATCTCTGACTCCAGCAGCTGCAGGTCTTGCTAGCTCTGATTTTTTATTTCACATTCAGTCATGGGATGTGGGCCTGACTGGCTGGGCCCATCCCTGTTTGCTCATGAAGAAGTGATGGTGAGTTGCCTTCTTGAACCGCTGCAGTCCACGCGCTGTAGGCAGACTCACAATGCCCTTAAGGGGAATTCCAAGATTTTGACCCAGCGACAGTGAAGCAATGTATTTTCAAGTCAGGATAGTGAGCAGTTTGGAGAGAAACTTGCAGATGGTATTCCAATGCATTTGCTGCTCATGGCCTTCTAGGTTATAGAGAATGCGAGTTTGGAAGATGCGCTTGAAGGAAGCTGGGTGAGTTACTGCAGTACATTTCTAGATAGTACATACTGCTACCACTGTGTGCCAGTGGGTAAAGGAATGCCTGCTAAAGGTGTTTGATATTGTGCCAGTCAAGTGGGCTGCTTTGTTCTGGGTCTTGTTCAGCTTAAAGAGTCATAGAGTATGCATGGGAACAGAACCAGTCCATGCTGACCATAATCTCAAACTAACCTAGTCCCACCTGCCTGCGCTTGGCCCATATTCCTCCAAACATTTCTTATTCATGTACTTATCCAAATTTAAATGTTGTAATTGTACCCGCATCCACCACTTCCTCTGGAAGCACATTCCACGCATGAACCACTTGCTGTATAAAAAAGTTGCCTGTCATGTCTTTTTTAAATCTTTCTCCTCTCACCTTAAAAATATGTCCCCTAGTCTCGAAATTCCCCATCCTAGGGAAGACACACCTGCTATTCACCTTATCTATCCCCCTCATGATTTTATAAACCTCTGCAAAGTCACCCCTCAACCCTTACGCTCCAGTGAAAAACGTCCCAGCCTATGCAGCTTCTCCTTGTAACTTAAATGCTGCATTCCCAGCAACGCCCTGCTAAATCTTTTCTGAACCCTCTCCTGTTTAATAATATAACAGGGCAACCAGAACTGGACACAGAACTCCAGGAGAAGTTTCACCAATGTCCCTCTTGAGTATTCATAATGTGGAGGTTCTGGTGTTGGACTGGGGTGGACAAAGTCAGAATTCACACAACACCAGGCTATAGTCCAACAAGTCATGTGACTTCTGACTTCTTGAGTATTGTTGGAGCTGCACCCATCCAGCTCTTTAATATCATTTTCGATAACACGCTCAAGTTTCTAGAGTTGGACATGAACCTACAACTGATTTGATTCAGAAATGAGGGCATTCCTTCCAAAGTTTTCCAACTAAACTAATGACTTCATGTGAGCCCATAGTTAGAATCTGGGGAGAGTACAATAATTATTGAGTGATGTGAGGGTGTCTTCATTCATTGAGCAGAGCGAGAGATACTCTAGTTATTGGTCATAGGTGGACAGTACCGATGGGAGGTGGCGGTGGTCAGGAGAACTGGTGTTCAGCAATTGGTGAGATGCTATTTATAAAAACATACAGTTTCTCCAAAAATGATGAGTGACCACCTAACCATGGGCCTTTTTTTGCAGCAGCAGCAATGGGGCTGTGCAGACCAGTCCATGAGACACACTCACCGACTAAGAAAGAATGCCAGCATTGGAATAGGCTTCACAACTATCAAGAAATTGATCAAGGCTGCACAGCAGTCATTGCAAATCTCAGCTGATGACCCAACTGAGGGTTAGGCTCGCAGCCTGGGAAGCCCCGATTCCCCACTGAGCCATTAAATATTGCATGACACGTTTCTGGCTTCAAACGACAAGAGATGGACATTGCGCAGAACATTTGTCATTGCAAAACCAACAAAATAGGAAAACACAAGATGCTTGTTCAATACACAGCACCATTCGTGACTCCTCAGATACTGAAGCAGTCCATGTTGAAATGCACCAAGACACAGATAGTATCCAGAATTGGGCTGATAATTAGCAAATAACATTAATTCCACACAAGCACCAGGCAATGTCCACTTCCAACAAAAAATAATCTAACCGTCATCTCTTGACTTTCAATAGCATTACTGAAGCCCCATTATCTACATCATGGAATTTACTACTGACCAGAAACTGAACTTAACTAACCATATAAATACAAGACCAAGTCAGAGGCTAGGAATCCTGCAGTGAGTAACTCACCTGCTAAATCCCCAAAGCCTATCCACTATCTGCAAGGCATAAGTCAGGAATGTGATGGAAAACCCTGCTATTCTCTGGACATGCTGGGCATATCTATTAGAATTCTTTGAGGAAGTAACAAGCAGCATAGATGAAGAGGAACCTGTAGGTATATACCTGCATTCCAAAAGGCATTCAGCATAATACCAGATGTAGAGCTATTTAAAAGAGCTCAAGTGCAGCGAGTATGTTAGTTCGATAGAGAATTGTCTAAACACTAAGAGACAGAGAGTTGGAATAAGAGGGTAATTTTCAGGGTGGCAACTTGCAGCTAGTGGAGTTTTTGATTTGATTTGATGTACTGTAGTCACATATACCTAAGTATAGTCAAAGGGTTTGTTTTGCGAGCAGCAGGCAGATCACAGGGTGCTTAGACAGAGCAAGGCATACAGGTTACACTGCACAGGAGGTGTGCAAAGCAAGATCAACATTAGCAAGATCGACATTATTTGAAGTTAGAGAGTCTGTGCCACCGAGAATCATTCTCGAGACCACAATTATTTAAAACATATATTCATTGTCTTAAATGACAGACGTGCATAGATACAATTGCCAAGTTTGCAGATGACACAGAAATAGGTGGGAAGGCAAATATTGAGGATGACAGAAAGAGACAAAATATGTAAGTGGGTAAAAAAAACTTGGCTGGTGGAATACAATGTGGGAAAATGTGAGGTTTTGCACTTTGGCTTCAAGAATGGAGGAGCTGAATATTATTTAAGTAGAGAAAGACCTCAGAAAGCTGCAACACATAGGGTTTTGGGGGCCCTCGTCTGAGAATCGCATTAGGATAGTATCCAATCTCAGCAGGTAATAGGGAAGGCAAATGGAATGTTGGCCTTTATTTCAAAGGGAAGAAGTTTAAAAATAAGAAAGACTTACTAAAACTGTACAAGGCACTGGTCAGACCATAGCTAGAAAACAGTGAACAATTTTGGTTTCCTTATCTAAAATAAAATTCAAAAGTATAGAGCCAATTTGGAGTCGTGCGCAGATAGGTAACAGATGAAGTTCAATGCAGATAAGTGAAAGGTGATGCATTTTGGTAGGAAGAAATATGGACAGGTATATTAAAATGAATGTGATCATTCAAAAGGGTTGCTTAAGAAGAAGCATCTGGGTGTATAAAAGTACAGATTATTGAGCTGGGAGGACAGGTGGAGACAGCAGGCATAAACTACCATGAACTTTATTACAAGGGGCAGAGTACAAGAGCAAGGAGGTGATGTTGAGCCAGTGCAATATGCTTGTTAGACCTTAGCTGGCATATTGTGTACAGACATGGGCACCACTTTGTTGGAGAAATGTGAATGCTTTGGAGACAGTGAAGAACAGATTAACAAAAATGGTTCCAGGAATGACAAACTTCAGTTATGAGGACAGGTTGGATAAGTTTGGACTGTGCTTTATGGAGAGAAGTCTCAGAGGAGATCTGAGAGAGAAGTTTTCAGCCTCTCAGAGATCTGGTTAGAGTACATAAGGAGAATCTGTCCCTGCTCATAAAATTATCAAGAATGAGAGGGCACAGATTTCAAATAATTTGCAAATGTGATGTGAGAAAAACATTTTCACAAAGCGAGTGTTTCAGTTCTGGAATGCACTGCCTGGAACTGTGGTGGATACAAGTTCAACTAAAGCATTCAAAAGTGCATTAGATGATTATCTGCACAGAAATGTTCTGAGGTGGAGGTGCCAGTGTTGGACTGGGGGTTGGACAAGATCAGAAATCACACGACACCAGGTTATAGTCCAACAGGTTTATTTGAAAACACAAGCTTTCACAGTCTCGCTCCTTCTTCAGGTGTTAGCGGGTGAAGTGGCATCAGAGACAGAATTTATAAGCAAAAGATCAAAGGGTCATAGAACTGATGCAAATGTATTGAACAAGCCTAAGATGGCTGTTAAATCTTTAATCAGTTAGAAAGGATTAATATGCAAATCTCAGAATTTCTTTCAAGTCACTCTCTGAGATAAATAAAGGTTTTATTAGTATACCAGAGGTGACATCTCAGGTCAGACAATGCATTTTAGGTGTGAGGCCTTGTTTAGAATTTGTCTGTGTTTTAATTTAGAGTCAGACTGGTATTTTTTTCCAAAGTAGGAATTTATAAAATGCCACATTGACAGACTACAAATTGTGTGCTTTTTGAACAAAATAGAATGTATCTGCAATTACAGATCTGCAAATGAAAAATTCACCCCATAGATTTATATATGCCTGTGCACAAGTCAGGAGTGTGATGGAATATTTCCCATTTGCCTGGATGAGTGCAGCCCCAACAACACTCAAGAAACCTGACACCATCCAGGACAAGGTGTGGAGCTGGATGAACACAGCAGGCCAAGCAGCATCAGAGGAGCAGGAACGCTGACGTTTCGGGCCTAGACCCTTCATCAGAAATGGGGGAGGGGAAGGTGGTTCTGAAATAAATAGGGAGAGAGGGGGAGGCAGATAGAAGATGGATAGAGGAGAAGATAGGTGGAGAGGAAACAGACAGGTCAAAGAGGTGGGGATGGAGCCAGTAAAGGTGAGTGTAGGTGGGGAGTTAGGGAGGGAATAGGTCAGTCCAGGAGGATGGACAGGTCAAGGGGGCGGGATGAGGCTAGAAGGTAGGAGATGGGGGTGGGGCTTGAGGTGGGAGGAGGGGATAGGTGGGAGGAAGGACAGGTTAGGGAGGCGGGGACAAGCTTTGATTGGCACAACATCCATAAACATACACTCCCTCCACCACTGATGCTCAGTAGCAGCAGTGTGTACTATTTATAAGATGCACTGCAGAAATTCACCAAAGATCCTCAGACAGCACTTTCCAAACCCATGACCACCTCCATCTAGGAGGACAAGGGCATACATGGGAGCACCACCACCTTCAAGTTCCCCTTCAAGCCACTCACCATCTGACTTGGAGATATATTCCCATTGCTCCAGTGTCACTGGGTCAAAACCTGGAATTTCCTCCCTAAGGGCATTGTGGGTCAACCCACAGCAGGAGGACTGCAGCGGTTCAAGAAGGCAGCTCACCACCACCTTCTCAAGGGCAGCTAGAGACGGGCAATAAGTGCTCGTCAGCCAGCAATGCCCACATCCCAATGAATAAATAAAAAAAAGTTATAATGCTCACTTGGAGGGTTGGTGCAGGCATAATGGGCCAAATGGCCACCTTCTGTGCCATACCACCTCTGTAATACTATGTCCAAAAGTACACCAGATGCCACAAATGCTTTACTTTGCGCAAAACTACATACAAAACTGGGTACAATTTTATAAAATGCAAACGAGGGAGGTTTTCCGACATTCCAGGAGTTGTATTATCAACACGAGGTTTCAGAGTTCTGGAAGACATAAGCTGTCTTACATGACAGAAGAAAGCAAACATCTTTAAGAAAGCCTCAGGTGAGGGACTTCCTTTTGAAATTATGACAGGGATTCAGACCAACGGTGTTAATAAATTAAGAAGCACTCACAGTAAATTTATAAAGCACCTTTCACAACCACAGGGCATCTCAAAGTGCTTCACAGCCTATGAAGCACATTTGAAGTCTAGTCACTGTTTTAATGTAGGAGATGCTGATAATATGATAGTGAAACTGTCGAAGTTTAGGGATGGGAGTTATTAATTAGACTTGCAAATGAGACAGAAAATTAGAAGCAGCAACCCATTCATTATTTCCCTTAAGAGCTGAGCAGAGATCAAGATTTTGCAGTGGAAGATAACTGAGCTCATGAGCACTGCGGTCAGATAATCTGAATAAGGTTGATGAATGTAAAAGGAATTGATCGTGAGATAGGATAAGTTCGGATGATAAACAGAGGAAATTACCAACTTGGGGGAAGAAACAGCATGAGTGATGGATTATTTATCCTGATAAATGTTCGCATCAGAGCCAGGTGGAGGGCAGAATAATTTGGGAACAAAAGCAGGCAGTTGTAAGTTTATCTTAAATGTTGAAGAGAACTGGCATCAGAAGCAGTGGCAAGAGTGGTCATGTGATGTGGTGGTATGGACCCTCTCTCACATCCAGAAGTTCTGGGTCAGAATCTTACTTAATGGCCAGGAGTGGTACGGTGATGAGGTTGATTATCTCCTTATAAATCCAGCCAATGTATCTATGGCAGGCAATAACATAGGAGCAGGCTATTCAACCCTTTGAGCCTGCTGTTCCTCATGGCTGCTCATTCATGTCAGTGTCTTCTTTGCATACTAATCCCGAATCCCTTTACGTCATTGGGAAAATCTCCTGGTCTGCCATATTTAAGGCAGATTGTCACTCAAGCTAAAATCTCTCGCAATAGACTATTCCAGGAAATAACGAGCTATAGAACCAGAAATAAGAGCACAAACACATTAGATGCAAGAAAGATCTAACTGCTATACTTGGCGTGTCAAGCTAAAACTACAATGTAGAGATGGGGAGTAGAGAGAAAGCATTCATACAGACATCAATGATTTAGGACTGCACAGTGAATTAAAGGATATGGGACGACGGAGTTGGGTAAATATTTGCCTTGACCTTTTATACAAAAATAAAGAAAATCAATATAAGGAAAACACTTTTATACAGAATGTCAAAATGTCCAGAACATGGCATCAACCAAATGGATGCTGAAAACAGATTTAATTACAACTTGCAAATAAAATTGGATTGGTGCTTGAAGGGGAAAGCTATCCAGGAATCATACAATGACACAATACAGAAGAGGCTCTTTGGCCCATCGTGTCTGTACAGAGAAAAAAAACTATTCTAAGTCTACACACATCCCACTTTCCTACTCTACGCTCGTAGCGTTGAATGCAATGATGTTTCAAATGCTCATCAAAGTATATTTTACAGGTTGTGAGGTTTACCAACTCAAACTACTCTCCTAGGCAGTGCATTCTAGGCCCCTACCGCCCTCTGGTTGAACAATCTCTTTTCAAATCTCCCTTCTGGCCTTCACCTGAAAAATATCTCACTTTGTTATTGACCCTTCAACTAAGAGAACAGCTACTTTCTATCGACCCAATGGGGAAAGCTTAGGGGAATTAAGAACTAGCCAAATAGCCTCTGTCTGTGTTGCATCAATTCACAATTCTGCCTGTAGAAGCCATATGGTAATAGCTTGACTAGAATGACTAAATTGTATCTGAGACATTGGCAATACCAAAGACAGTAATGGCTGATTAACCAAAGAGCTTAAGGAATTTGAAAGGTAACAAGATCACTCGGAGAATAGTGGTGCAGAAAACCATATTAGTAACATTTTATGTTGTTATTCATTCATAAGATGTGAGCATTGCTGGAAAGGACAGCATTTATTGTCCATCCTTAATTGCCTCTAAGGTACAACTAAGTGGCTTACCGAGCTCCAGCGGAAATTGGCTGAGAGTCATTGACATTGCTGTGGGTCTGGGACTGGAGTCACATAGTAAAAGACCTTATTGAATCAAATGGGGTTTTATGACACTCAAGCAGTTTTATTACTAATACTAATTAGTGATAAAACAGTTGACCACACACCAATAGCACTTCATCAGCTATTAAGGGTGCAGAGATATTTTGCAGTGATGAAATATAACTGCACTCTATGAATCGTGTTATAAACGTGCTTATAAAAATAGAGATAGTAAGAACTGCAGATGCTGAAGTCAGAGATAACACAGTGTGGAGCTGAAGGAGCACAGCAGGCCAGGCAACATCAGAGAAGCAGGAAAGCTGACATTTTGGGTCGGGACCCTTCTTCAGAAATGGGCAATTTTTGAAGAAGCCCATTTCTGAAGAAAGACCCTGAGCCAAAACATCAGCTTTCCTGCTCCTCTGATGCTGCTATAAAATGTGTTTTAAAAATACAGTCTTTCTTTCAGTATAAGGGTGCCAAAGATTGGCAGGTTAAATGGTAAAAAGGGTTATGACTGAAGTGAGCAAATTTCCAAAAATATGGTAGTCCCACAGTGATTAATTGAATTTGAAGAATTGTCTTGGGGCAACATTAAATTATATACTTCTCAAACAGTGTTAGCTACACAATGAAAGCTAAGGCGTTTTACGATTATGCAGCTTTGTCTGGAACAATACTGTAAAATTATTGCTAAATGTGAGCAGCACTGCTCCAAATGTTAGAAAAATAATTACATTACTTAAAAAAGGCAGACTGCTTTTGATTCACCTAATGAGTTTATGGTATCTCCAACCACAGTTATTTCAACAAGATTAGTTTGGCAGTTTATGTTGCTTACTAATTAATGGGTATCATGCTTACTGAAAAACTGACAGATTTGATTAAGCAGTGAAATTCTGTGTAAAGACACTTTCCCAGACCTGTGCATCTCAGCAGATAGATGCACTGCCATCAGAATGTCCACCTTATTAATGCCGGATGCTATTCTTTTCTAACATCAGTGCAGTTTGAGATGTGACTTTTTTTAATGCAGCAAGTTGCTATGATCTGGAAAGCACTGCTGGAAAGCATAGTGGAAAAATAAAATACTATTGTACCTTTCCAGAGAATTCAATAACTGCTCAAAGTGGACATATTTACAGGGTTAGAAAAGGAAAAGGAGGAAATGTGGGGGTAAACTGGAGAGGCCTTTCAAAGAACTCTGTTTTAATGAATTGGTGGGAACAGGCTTGATCAACTGAATGGCTTCCTTCTGTTTTATATAATTTGATGAATTGAAGTTCCTTTCACAAAAAGAGAAAAAACACACCCAAGAAAGTCATAAAAGACGAAAAATACACAAAGTCCTGTTCTATACAGAAAAAAATAACATGTACTCAAATGCATCTGTCTCCACGCAACAAAATAAGTGACGGTCATTCGCTGGTTCATTTGCTCAGTGCAAAACTGTGACCAATCAATGTCAATCTGCCTGTTTTTAAAATTTAAACAAAGTCTAGGTTTTAACTGTCAATCATCATTCTCTCTGCCGAGCAGGTCCCTTTACCGACCAATCAGCACTGTCATGTAGTCTAAATTGACATTCTTGCAAACTGTGATGTTTGTTTTCTTCCAGCAGGGTGATTTTGTTGGACGTGGCATTGCTTATATTATCTCCTGTGATGGAAAAGATTGGCTGTGGATGTTGTGATATTGAAGAATCTAACAGGATTGCGACAGCTTGAAAAATGTCCATGTTACAAAGGAGGCAGTACTGGACTTCGTAAAATGCATAAAGGTGGATAAATCCCCTGGACCTGATCTGGTGTACCCTAGAACTTTGTGGGAAGCTGGGAAGTGATTGCTGGGCCCCTGTGCAGGGAAAATCATGTCTCACTAACTTAATTGAGTTTTCTTGAAGAAGTAATGAAGAGAATTAATGAAGGCAGAGCAGTGGACATGATTTCAATGGACTTCAGTAAGGTGTTCGACAAGGTTCCACCTGGTAGACTGGTTAGCAAGGTTGGATCATATGGAATACAGGGAGAACTGGCCATTTGGATACAGAACTGGCTCAAAGGTAGAAGACAGAGGGTGGTGGTAGAGGGTTGCTTTTCAGACTGGAGGCCTGTGAGCAGCAGTGCGCCACAAGGATCAGTGCTCGATCCACTGCTTTTCATCATTTATATAAATGGTTTGGACGTGAACATAGAAAGTATGGTTAGTAAGTTTGCAGATGACACCAAAATTGGTGGTGTAGTGGTTAGCGAAGAAGGTTACCTCAGAGTACAACAGGACCTTGATCAGATGGGCCGGTCGACCGAGGAGTGGCAGATGGAGTTTAATTTAGATAAATGTGAGGTGATGCATTTTGGAAAGGCAAATCAGGGCAAGACTTATACATTTAATGGTAAGGTCCTGGGGAGTGTTGCTGAACAAAGAGACGTTGGAGTGCAGGTTCATATTTCCTTGAAAGTGGAGTCGCAGGTAGATAGGATAGTGAAGAAGGCGTTTGGTACGCTTGCCTTTATTGGTCAGTGCATTGAATATAGGAGTTGGAAGGTCATGTAGTGGCTGTACAGGACATTGGTTAAGCAACTTTTGGAATACTGCGTTCAGTTCTTGCCTCCCTGCTATAAGAAGGATGTTGCAAAACTTGAAAGCATTCATAAAAGATTTACAAGGCTGTTGTCAGGGTTGGAGGGTTTGAGCTATAGGGAGAGGCTGAATAGGCTGGGGCTATTTTCCCTGGAGTGTAGGAGGCTGAGGGGTGACCTTATAGAGGTTTATAAAATCATGAGGGTCATAGATAGAGTGAATAGCCAAGGTCTTTTCCCCAGGGTAGCGGAGTCCAAAAAGTAGAGGGCACTGGTTTAAGCTGAGATGGGGAAAATTTAAAAGGAACCTAAGGGATAACTTTTTCATGCAAGAGAGTGGTACATGTGTGGAATGAGATGCCAGAGGCAGTGGTAGAGGCTGGTACAATTACAACATTTAAAAGGCATCTGGATGACTATCTGAATAGGAAGGGTTTAGAAGGATGTAGGCCAAATGCTGGCAAATGGGATTAGATTTATTTAGCATATCTGGTTGGCATGGATGAGTTGGACCGAAGGGTCTGTTTCCATGCTGTACAACTCTATGACTATTTGCGGTGTGAAAAGGGATATTTTTCACATTGTCCTTACTTTGTTTTGCACAACTCTTTACTTTTATGCCCTGTTAATCTGACCAGTTGAACCCAGATGTTAACTGTCAATCATCATTTCCACTGCCAACTGGGTCCTTTTACCAACCATCAGCATTCTCACGCAGTATAATTTGGCATTCTTGCAAACTGTGATGTTTATTTTCCTCCAGCAGGGTGATTTTATTTCATGTGGCAATGCTTACACTATCTCCTCCAACAGAAGAGACTGGACACAGGTGTTGTGGTATTGAAGAATCTAAGAGACTTTTATTCCAACTTATGTATAAACATTACATTTACTGGCACATATGTGTGCAGGCTAACATTAATCCATCAGGTTTCACAAGGCAGCGTGTCATGCTTCAAGTGACCTGGGGTAAGATGGAGTTTGAGATCTTTAGATCATCAGGTCACATGCTGTGATGTGATGATAATATGATGAGCATGTCTTTTAAAGGTATTTTGATGTACTGGCCATGAGACACAACATAGCAGGTAGAGGTTTCAACATTTTTTTTAAGCACATGGCTAACTATAAGTCCATAAGATGTAAGTGCAGAAGTAGACCATTTGACCCATTGAGTTATTGATATACAAATTGATACTTAACTTCTATATCTGATTTAAAATAAATAGATAACATAACCGAAGGGTGGGACTCAAACTTAGAGCTTCTGACTCAGAGGCAGAGATGCAGTCCAATACTTTATAAGTCTTCCTAAATAATTGGAGAACAAGATGAAGAAAGAACTTGCAGTTAGAGAGCATCTTTCATGACTTCCAGCTTTGTAATTAATGGATAAATTTGATCCAAACTCAGATTGTGAATGTGAAAGGCAGTTCAGGCAAAATGTCACACAGCAACAACAAGTTGCCTTTAGTATTGCATATTTTAACTATTAAACTAACCCCAGGCATTTCCTATTTTCAAGATATTGAAGAGAGTCAGAGGAAGTAAAAGGAAGAGATGGGACTGCATCTGTAAAAGTGAGGAGGTATGGGGCAAAGTAGGTAACAGGGAGGAGAGATGGAATGGAATAACTCAAAAATTTATGTCCATAGGATTCACTAATTCCCATTATGGAAGGACATCTGTCATCCTTACCAGGTCTGGGCTATTTGTGACTCCAACCCCACTATAATGCTGTTGGTTTTTAACTTCATCTGGACAATCAGGGATGGGGTGTCAATACTGGCCTAGCCAGCGACATCAACATTCCAGGAAAGAATAAAAAAGGTATGGGTTAGTCAGAATCACAGAATTATTGTGGTGCAGAAGGAGGCCATTCAGCCCATCATGCCTGTGCCAACTCTATAATCTAATGACAATCTCATGCCTTCTTTCCCATATCCCTGCACATTATAACTAATCCAAAAAGCATCCAATGCAGTTTTAAATGCCCTAATTAAATCTGCCTCTGGCACATTTCCAGGCAGTCATTCCATCCCTAACTACTTGTGGTGTGAGAAAGGATTTTTTTCCCACATCACCCTTGTTTTGTTTTCCCCAGCTCTTTAAATATATGCCCTGTCATTCTCACCAGTTGTAACCAAAAATGATGAATAGAGTCGGTGAAGAGCTTCATCTTATCGGCTATTGTTAAAGCAATGTTGGGATCTGTTAGTCAATTTCTTGTGGTCTTATTAGATTATTGATCAGTCGGGGAATCAAGAGTTATGGGGAAAGGGGAGGAAAGTGGATGTGAGCAATGTCGGATCAGGCATGATCCTATTGAGTGGCAGAGCAAGCTCGAGGGGCTGAATGGACTACTTCTGTTCCTATTTCTTATGGTCTTAATGAGAGTTTGTTACAGACTGCTGAACGGTAGAAGAAAAATAAATGGAGAAATATGTGGAGAAATACAAAAATGTACTGATACAAGAAGCCTTAATAAGCCAGTCCAAAGATGTGCAGATTAGGTGGATTGGCCGTGCTATATTGCCCAATAGTGTCCAGGGATGTGCAGGTTGGTGAATTAACCATGGGAAATGCGGGGTCACAGGGATAGGCTAGGGGGTGGGTCTAGTTGGGATTCGGTGGATTGGTGCAGACTCAATAGACCGAATGGCCTGCTTCCGCACTGTAGGGATTTTATCGATTCTAATAAGTTATTTTTAAACAGGTGAACTGTGGTTCAAATACTTTAACTGGAAAGAAAAGGTGAAAGCTTTGAATAATCTGTCCTGTCTCCTTTCTAGGTTGTTTGCATTCTCAGCTCAACAAGGGAGGAGACGTGGTTGAGTTCCTGCAATAGAAGTCACAGCAATATATTGGGACAAGCAAATTTAAGAAACACGAGCCACAATAATTTAGGCTCAACACCAAACTTAAAATCAAGAAAGAGGTTATGATGAGAGATTGAAGAAGATTGGACTGTTCTCCCTGGAAAGAAGAATGCTGAGAGGAGATTTGATAGAGGTTTTCAGGATCATGAGCAGGCTGGGCAGAGTACATAAGAAGATACTGTTCCCACTCAGAAGAGACCTCATACAGACCTGACACCTTATGTGTCCATCCACTTTGCATCCTACTTGTCATTACAGACCTGGTACCTTATGTGAAACTCAACAGGTCTGGCTGCATCTGTGGAGAGAGAAACAGAATTAACATTTTGAATCCAGCGTGAGTGTTATTTTTTAGGAAAGGAAAGGAGTTGGCAAATGTGTGATAACAAGGTGTAGAGCTGGATGAATACAGCAGGCCAAGCAGCATCAGAGGAGCAGGAAAGCTGACGTTTCGGGTCTAGACCCTTCTGTGTTCCCTTCTGTGAAAATGTTTGCGTTCTTTATGCTGTAGATGGATGGGGAGGAGGGGCAACTGAAACAGATTGTGAGGGTGCCCAGAGCAAAAGACAAAGGCAATGATAATGATGGTGAAGGAGTGATAGGGATGTTAAATTAGTGTCAATAATTGCTGCAAAAAGGAGAAAATGGGTCCACTTTGCTGACAGCAAAAACAAAAGAACGGTGGACGCTGGAAATCTGAAACACAAACTGA
>NC_063334.1:119841822-119868917 GCF_021869965.1 Rhincodon typus
CCTCTGATGCTGCTTGGCCTGCTGTGTTCATCCAGCTCTACACCTTGTTATCTCAGATTCTCCAGCATCTGCAATTCCCACTATCTCTGAAATTCAGCAGATTTGGCAGCATGTGTGGAGAAAAAGCAGAGTCAATTTTTCGGGTCCAGTGAGCTTTCTTCAGTAATGAGTTCACAAATGAGAGCTGGTGGGGAAGGGTGTGGGGAAGGGAATGGAGTACAGAGGTCACCTAACTGACCTCCTCCACCTTGCAACCTATGCACATGCCTTCTCAGCTTTCACCCTATTCTCTCCCTCACTTACCTTACCTTCTCTCAAGATCTGTCAAAGTGGCTTGGAACCTTTAACCTCTAGAATGGCATGTGTTCGACCAGAAAGGAGGGAAGTGCGGTCCCTGTGCCAATCCACTCTGCTGTTGGCTGCAAGGATCGTTGAACTCAACTGTATTGTTTCAGATTCTCCAGGAAAATTCTCCGAGTATAACTTGGAAACTTTTTGTCTAGGGATTCTGACCCAGATGAAAAGATTCAGGCTGCAGTGTTATAGGGCACTTAGAAAAAGGGGTTGGGTGGTTAGGTGGGGGGAGTATTTTCCTGTATTTTTTCTTGGATGTTGCTAAAAAGGCTGATATCTTGTTGCCCATCCTTCATTGTACTTGAACTGAGTGGCATGCTTGGCCATTGCAGAGGGCATTTCAGTGTCAACTGCCTTGCTATGGGTCTGGAAACACATGCCAACCACACCAGGTAAGGATGGCAGATTTCCTTCCTTAAAGAATCAGAATTCCTACAGTGTGGAAGCAGGGCCACTGAGTCCACACCAACCCTCTGAACAGCAACCCACCCAGCCTGCACATCTTTGGACTGTGGGAAGAAACCAGAGCATCTGAAGGAAACCTGCACAGACGCAGGGAGAATGTGCAAACTCCACACAGACAGTTGCCAGAGGGTGGCTTCAAACCTAGTGCTTTGAAGCAGCAGTGCTAACCCCTGAACATCAAAGGACATCGGTGAACTGGATAGTCTTTTATAATAATCAATGATTGTTTTCTGCTCACCATTACTGAGCCCAACTGCCTTACCTCCACATTCAATAGCATTAGCATCACTGAACATCCCACTATCGGCACTCTCGAGTTACCATTAACCAGAAATAGAACTGGACCTACCATATAATAAAGTGGCTACAAGAGTAGGTCAGAAGTTGGAAGTTCTGCAGCAAGTAGCTCACCTCCTAACTCCCCACTATCTACAAAGCTCAAGTGTGGAGTGTGATGGAACACTCCCCACTTGCCTGGATGGGTGCAGCTTCAGTAATACTCAAGAAGTTTGACACCATCCAGGACAAAGTAGTTATCTTGACTGGCACTCTATCCACCAAATTAAATATTCCATTTATCTGCCACTGATGTACATTTGCATCTACAAGTTGCACTGTAGAAATTCACCAAGGCCCAATAGACAGCACCTTCCAAATACATCACCATCTAGAAGGACAAAGGCAGCAGATAGATGGGAATACCATCCCAACTGCAAGCTCCCCTCCAAGCCACTCACCATCCTACCTTGGAAATATATCACATTTTTTTCACTGTTGCTGGTTCAAAATCCTGGAACTCCATCCCAAACTATGGATATACCTACACCAAATGTAGGGGAGGCAGTGGCCTGGTGGTATTATTGCTGGATTGTTAATCCAGAGACCCGGATAAAATTCTGGGGACATGATTAATTCAAAAACATCTGGAATTAAGAATCTAATGATGACCATGAATCCATTGTCGATGGTTGGGAAAACCCATCTGGTTCACTAATGTCCTTTAGGGAAGGAAACTGCCATCCTTACCTGGTCTGGCCCACGTGTGACTCCAGATCCACAGCAATGTGCTTGACTCTCAACTGCTCTCAGGGCAATTAGGGATGGGCAATAAATGCTGCCTAGCCAGTGACGCCTTCATCCCGTGAATGAATAAAGGGGTAAAAAATGGATTGCTGTGGTTCAGGAAGACTACTGACCACCACTTTCTCAAGTGGAGGCAATTACGGAAAGGTGGCAAATGCTGAGCCAGTCACTGACACCTACATGAAAGGATCAAAAAGAAATTACACAGAAGCAGAGTTCCTAATGAATACTTTTCGATGGAAAATGGACAGTTATTTGAAAAATAACAAATTGGTTGAGATACTCAGCGTGCAGTATAACTCTCACCAATGGGAAATTGATTACAAAAATGCAACTGCTCGTGTCAAAATGGTAATCTTAGAATCATGACAAGTCTCTCTTATTTTGACAAAGGGTTCATGTTGACATACAGAAAGCTCTAATAGAATCTCCCCAAGAGATGTCTTTTTCCTGGTACCACTTCATCACAATGTCGTGCCTAGCCCATTTCTCATTCATAAACATTGGTTGCAGTCACCCTTCACGGAATTGTTTTATTCTTCTTCCCACGCTACAGTGATTGGACTTCCATATTAGGATAGGCTGAGCAGTGGTTCCTACTGTTTTTCATTAACTTACCGCATCGTTTTTGTTAAGATGAAGTCAGTCATCACATTGAGAACAGTGCAAATTGCAGCAAAGATCAGGCATCAGCCCAGATGATATATATGTGAATGTTAGTGAGCTTTTGTACTTTTTGAATATCAAAAAAATTTGCCAATAATTGAACAAGTGGAAAAACATTGACCACAGATTCCATAAACAGCATTAATGGACTGAATAAGTACACATTAATTTCCTTCTTGCTGTAATTTTAACGTGCCTGTCAGTTAGATCTTTAGAACTGACTATTTTAATGTCAATCAGTGCACCAAAAATAGTAAACGAGAAAATTAAACACTGGCTTCCTAGACGGATCAATTCAAAGTGAAGAAGGGTATCTCAAACAAAGCTTTTTTCTATTATCAGGCTCACAATGCCTGCATTTTCTAAGGCAAAGAACATCTTTCAAAGTATTGGGTCCCCTCAGATAATTTTGCCAGATACTGGTTGTTAAAGAAGAGCGGAATGAATATGAGTAAAAGTCGACCATTTGTCCCTTCAAGCCTGCTGGACTATTTGGGAAGATCATGATTGATTGAGGTTGCTCGCCGAGCTGGCTTGTTCTCGTTCAGATGTTTTGTCACTATGCTAGGTGACATCATCAGTGGAGCCTCCGATGAAGCGATGTTATTCTACTCCGTTTGGAATTTATACTCAACAATCCACAGGCATATAACATAGCTGAACAGAACGGACACAGAACCAGACAGTGTAAATTCCAAGTGGAGTAGAATAACATCGCTTCATCGGAAGCTCCACTGATGATGATGTCACCTAGCATAGTGACGAAACGTCTGAATGAGAACAAGCCAGCTCAGTGAGTAAATCAACAACCTCACCCACAACCCGAGCTACAGATCTTCGCCAAAACTTTAAAGATCATGATTTATTTTCTACCTCAAATCCATTTTCTCACAGTACGCTTGTCACATTCCCTGTGCAGCCGTACAGCTGCTCTGAGAATTCACACAGTATCTACCTGTCACCACCTTGACAATGCCTTCATTTCCAATTTTTCCAATGGCTGGAGAAACTACAAGTAACATAGATCCCCAATCCCTTTAATCTATCAAACTCTGCCTTGAAAATCCTCAGTGACAAAAGAAAGAATGTTTGGTTATATGTGAACTGCCAAAAGAGCCAATGGGCTGAATGGTCTCCTTTGCTGTAACAATTCTGTGGCATAGGTCAATCAACAGTGGGAAGGAACTCCAGAATTCTGACCCTGTGACCGTGAAGGAACACTCGTATAATAACTCATACAGTCACAACAGTGTGGAAACAGGCCATCGGGCCCATCAAGCCCACACCAACACTGAACAGTATCCCACCCAGACTCACCCATGGCAAATCGCCTAACCTACCCATCCCTGTATGGGCAATTTAGCACAGCCAGTCCACCTACCCTGCATGTCTTTGGACTGTGGGAGGAAACCAGAGTATACCACACAGACACGGGGAGAACGTGCAAACTCCACACAGACAGTCACCCAAGGGTGGAATTGAACCCAGATCCCTGGCACTGTGAGGCAGCAGTGCTAACCACTGAGCCACGATGCCACTCATTCCAAATCAGGATGGTGAGTTGCTTGGAGGGGAACACACATTCGGTGTTGTTCCGATGGATCTTGCTGCCCTTAACCTTCCAGGTATTAGAGGTTATAGGTTTGGGAGAGCCCTATCAAAGGAGTTTGTGATAAGATGGTGCAGTACGTCCCCTACATGGCACATATTGCTGTTACAGTGTGTTGGTGATTGATAAAAATTGCTTAATGTGCTGGATCTGGTGCCAATGAAGCAATCTGCTTTATGCTGAATGCTGTTAAGCCTCTTGAGTGTTGTTGGAGCTGAACTCATCCAGGCAAGTGAGGAGCATTCCATCACACGCCTGACATGTAGCTTGTAGATAGCAGACAGACCTTGGAGAGTCATTGGTGTAAGTTACTCCTAATGCATTCCCAGCCTCTGACCTACTTTATATTGCTGGTCCAGTTGAGTTTCTGGTTAACAACCTTCCACCTCAATCCCCTGCTGATGGTAATGTTAAATTTATGCCTTGTATTTCCTGAAATTATTTATTAAATAAAGGAAATTGGATCAAAACTGATTTATGAATCTGAGTTTACATCTGCTATCTGATGAGAATCAATTAACAAACACTTATCTGTCAAAGGATAACTGATAAGTGATCTCAATCCTGATACTGAAAGAATAAAATGGTTCTTCATCAATCACAGTGTATTCAAGATAAATGAGTTGCGATGGTTTTGTTGACTATGTCACAGTGATTTGTGCCTGAGTGACAGATGAACATATAAATGGGATTTTACTGGATACTGGAACACTTCTTGTGATTTTCCCATTTCATCTACAGTGTTACTTCAATGACATCCATTTGTCTGTCATTACACTACATATCTATTTATTATTGCATTTTGTTTCATCCATTTTTGTTCGTAAATAACTAAACCCACAATATTGTACCAAAACAGCTCTCTCACAGGACATCTAATGGATGTTGCTCATAACATCAGGGTGTTAAGCTCCTCATCACTGCAAAACCCAGCCTCAAATAGTATGTGTACTGCAATCTTCAAAAAAAAATCATTGGATTAATGATAGAAGATTACAAATTGCTGTTGATGCTATAAATGCAAGGGCATTTCAACGCTACCTTCAACACCATTATCCCCTTCCAGACTGATCTCAAAACTCTGAAATCTTGCTGTTGGCTTCACCCTCTGCAACTGAATCCTCAGCTTCCTGACCCACAGACCGCAATCAGTGAGGATAGATAACTGCACTTCTTCCACAATTACACTCAACACTGGAGCCCCCCCAAGGAAGCGTCCTCAGTCTCCTACTGTACTCCCTGTACACTCACGATTGTGTGGCCAATTTCCAGATGAAAGCCATCTACAAATTCGTTGATGACACCACCGTGGTAGGATGGATATTAACAACGATGAGTCAGAATACAGAAAGCTTGGTCACATGGCGTAATAAGAACAACCTCTCTCTCAACGTTGGCAAAACTAGAGAACAGATCATTGACTTCAGAAAGAAAGGGGGAGAACACGCCCCCATCTACATCCGCGGAACTGAGGTTGAGAGGGTGAAGAGCATCAAGTTCCTCGGAGTGACGATAATCAACAACCTATCCTGGACTTCCCACCTAAATGCGACAGTCAAGAAGGCACAACAACGCCTCCTCTTCCTCAGGTGGCTCGGGAAATTTGGCATGTCCATAAGGTCCCTCACCAACTTCTACACATGCACCATTGAAAGCATATTGTCCGGGTGCATAATGTCCTGGTATGGCAACTGCTCTGCCCAGGACCGTAAGAAACTACAGAAGGATGTACACACAGCCCAGACCATCACGGAAGCCAATCTTCCATCTATGGACTTCATTTACACAGCTCATTGCTGTGGAAAGGCTGCCAACTTCATCAAAGACCCCTCCCCCCACTAGTAATACTCTCTTCCAACCTTTTCTGTCAGGCAGAAGATCCAGAAGCTTGAACACGTGCACCAGCAGGTTCAGTAACAATTTCTTCCTGGCTGTTATTAGACTGATGATTGGATTCTCTAACTTCAAATAGCGCTGATCTTGCTAATGTTGATCTTGCCGAGTGCACACCTTGTACAACATAACCTGTACGCCTCTGATTTTCTGAAGAAGGGTCCAGACCTGAAACGTCAGCTTTCCTGCTCCTCTGATGCTGCTTGGCCTGCTGTGTTCATCCAGCTCTACACCTTGTTATCTCGCCTCTGTGTAAGTTTCTTTTCACCCTATGATCTGTATGTCCTTGCTTACTATGATTTGCCTGTACTGCTCATAAACAAAGCTTTTCACTGTACGTAGGTACACATGACAATAAATAAATCAAATCAATCATTTAGCACACTATTGAAACATTCATCTGTCTGGTACTATAGAATCATAGAGTACAGAAAGAGACCATTCAATCCATCAGGTTCTTACAGCTCCCGAAAGAGCTACCCAGCTAGTCCCATTCTCCAACTCCATCTCTGTAGCCCTCTAAATTAATCACTTTTAAATATATATCCAGCTCTCTTTTAAAACCTCATATAGAATCTGCCTTCACCTTCTCCCAGGCAGCGCATTCCAAATCCTAACAACTCTGAGTAAAGAAGTTTCTCCTCATCTCACTTCTAGCTCTATTGCTGATGGTCATTTTATTTCAGGTTCTTCTCGACTGGGTCTGAACGCACAATCATTCCTCAAAATGATCGAGGTGGTTGGGTGAATGACCTGACAATCACATAATGACCAGAGTGATCTTATGCACGTGAATAGGATCTAGGAGTAGGAGTACACTATTTGGTCTTTCAAGCCAGCTCCACAATCTGTATCAAAAACAAACATTTCTGGGAAAGCTCAGCAGGTCTGGCAGCTTCTGTGAAGGGAGTTAACATATCAGGTCCAGTTAGCCTTCCTCAGGGCAGGTATTCTACACAATTTGTATTCTACAACATGTAATTTGTGTCTATGTAACTATCCTCTACCTTTGCATCTTGATGGAGAAATAATAAATATTCATTGCGAGAGTTTGGATCATGAGTTCTCTTTGCTGTAGTTCAAAGAGACTGTTTTGTCTATTGTTTGCTGAGTATTTTACATTCATTCACGGGATGTGGGCCTCACCGGCCAGGCAGCATTTATTGTCCATCCCTAATTGCCCAGAGGGCGGTTATGAGTCAACCACATTGCTGTGGGTCTGGGGTCACATGTAGGCCAGACCAGGTAAAGTCAGCAGTTTCCTTTTCAAAAGGACATTAGTTAAGCAGGTGGGGTTTTTAAACAACAATTAGAAATAAGTTTCACAGGCATTATTGGATATTTAATTCCAAATTATTATTGAATTCAAATTCCATCATCTGCCATGGTGGGATTCAAACTTAATCCCCAGAACACTTGTCCCTCAACAAAAGTTCTGAGGAAGGGTCACCGGATCTGAAATGTTAACTCTGTTTTTTCCTTCACAGATGCTGCCAGACCTGCTGATCTTTTCCAGCAACTTTGTTTTTGGCCCCAGAACATTACCTAGGTCTCTGGATCATTAGTTTAGCAATAATACCACTAGGACATAACTCAGAGACACAAATATAAGAACCAAGAGCAGGAGTAGGCAATGCAGTCCCTTGAACATGTTCTGCCATTTGATACAAACAACACTGATCTCATCTCAGCCTCAAGTCTACTTTCCTCCCTGCTCTCCATAACCTTCAATATGCTACTAATTAAAAATCTCTCTATTTCCTCCTTAAATTTACTCCTGTCCCAGTACTCCCTGCGTTCTGGGGTAGTGAAATCCACAAATACATAATTTACATTTATATAAACTGTAAAATCCCCATTGACTGGTACACAGGGATGTCAAAACTGTTACAGAACAAAGAGCAGTGCAGCACAGGAACAGTCTCTTTGGCCCACCATGTCTGCGCCGACTATGAGATCTTTATAAACTAATTCCATCTGTCTGCATATGGTCCATATCCCCCGTTTCCTGCCTGTTCATATGTCTGTCTAAATGCCTTTTAAACACTGTTATCATATCTGCTTCTGACAGTGCGCTCCAGGCACCTATCACCCTCTGCTTAAGGAGCTTTCCTTGCAGGTCTCCTTTAAACTTGCCCCCGTCCCACCTTAAAGCTATGCCCCCTAGTATTTGACATCTCCAGCCTGCGAAAAAAGTCTCTGATTATTTGTAGATAACACAGTGTGGAGCTGGAGGAACACAGCAGGCCAGGCAGCATCAGAGGAGCAGGAAAGCTGATGTTTCAAGTCACTATCTCTGATTATTAGTGCCTTTCATAAAGTTATATACTTATGTCAGGCTGGCCCTCAGTCTCCAACACTCTAGTGAAAACAATCCAATTTGTCCAACCTCTCCTTATGGCTGATACACTCCAATCCTGGCAGTATCCTGCCTGTAAAAGTAGTAGACTCGCCAACTTTAAGGGCATTTAAATGGTCATTGGATAAACATATGGATGATAATGGAATAGTTTAGGTTAGATGGGCTTCAGATTGGTTTCACAGGTCAGCGCAACATCAAGGGCTGAAGGGCCTGTACTGCGCTGTAATGTTCTATGTTCTATGTTCTATATCTTGGTAAACATCTTCTGCACCCTTTCCAAAGTCTCCACATCCTTCCCATAGTGTCGTAACCAGAAATGCACATATGTGGCCTAACTAAAGTTTTATACTTATACTTTTATACTGTATAATTATTAAGACATGTTATTTGAAATATTAATTTAGAACATTGTTGATGGGGATTCAATGCTCCCCATCATTGTTCGTCCTCCAAGGTCAATTTGTGACAGTAGCTTCCAGAAGCAGAAATGTTGCATCACCAGTAAACATACACAGAGCTCGCAGTCACTTAAAGGGATTGTTGCTGAACGTATATCTGTATCTTGGAATTTTTGGAAGGTACACCGCACCTAGTAAAGAAGACTGGCTGCAACAGGGAAAAAGCTTGCATTTGCAAAGATCACAAGCTGCTCAACTGTAATCACTGGGGCTACAATACTTTCAGAAATGCCACATGACCCAGCGATGTAATAAAACCATTGGATTTGAACATAGAGAGCCTGAGGTAACTTGCCTGGAGCAATGACCTTTGCTCCTGAAACCCCTCTCATGAATGTTTGCAAGCTGCAAAACCACTGGAAAAACCTTATCACCACAAGTGGAAAGTTCCGAAGGGAGAGTTCGGAATCTACACCATGCTTTTTCCTATTCATTTCTGGGATGTGGGTGTCGCTGGCTGGCCAGCATTTATTGCCCATCCCTAGTTGCCCTTGAGCAGGTTGTCCCTGACCAAGTGAGATGCATTCTCAAACTGCTGCAATCCCCCTGCTGTGGGTTGACCCACAATGCCATTAGGGAGGGAATTCCAGGATTGTGACCCAGCGACAGTGAAGGGATGAAGGGACGGTGATATATTTCCAAGGCAGGATGGTGAGTGGCTTGGAGGGGAACTTGAATGGGCTGATGTTCCTATGTAATTGCTGCCCTTGTCCTTCTAGATGGAAGTGGTCATGGGTTTGGAAGGTGCTGTCTGAGGATCTTTGGTGAATTTCTGCAGTGCATCTTGTAGATAGTACACACTGCTGTTACTGAGCATCGGTGGTGGAGGGAGTGGATGTTTGTGGATGTGGTGCCAATCAAGCGGGCTGCTTTGTCCTGGATGGTGTCAAGCTTCTTGAGTATTGTTGGGGCTGTACCCATCCAGGCAAGTGGGGAGTATTCCATCACACTCCTGACTTGTCCCTTGTAGACTGTATGTGGGCTTTGAGGAGTCAGGAGGTGAGTTACTCGCTGCAGTATTCCCAGCTTCTGACCTGGTCTTATAGCCACTCTGTTAATGTGGTGAGTCCAGCTGAGTTTCAGGTCAATGACAACCTCCAGGATGTTGATTGTAGGGGATCCAGTGATAGTAACACCATTCAATATTAAGGGATGATGGTTAGATTGTCTCTTATTTGTGACGGTCATAGTCTGGCATTTGTGCGGCGCACATGTTACTTGTCACTTGTCAGCCCAAGCCTGGACATTGTTCAGATCTTGTTGCATTTTAACATGGACTGCTTCAGTATCTGAGGAGTCACGAATGGTGCGGAACATTGTACAATCATCGGCGAACGTCCCCCATTTATGACGTTATGATGGAGGGAAGGTCATTGATGAAGCAGCTAAAGATGGTTGGGCCTAGGACACTACCCTGAGGAACTCCTGCAGAGATGTCCTGGAGCTGTGATGATTGACTTCCCACAACCACAACCATCTTCCTATGTGTCAGGTATGACTCCAACCACTGGAGTGTTTGCTGCCTGATACTCAATGATTCCAGTTTTGCCAGGGATCCTCGATGCCACACTTGGTCGAATGCAGCCTTGATATCAAGGGCTGTCACTCTCACCTCACCTCTGGAATTCAGCTCTTTTGTCCATGTTTGAACCAAGGCTGTTATGAGATCAGGAGCTGAGTGGCCCTGGCAGAACCCAAACCGGGCATCACTGAGCAGGTTATTGCTGAGCAGGTGCTGCTTGATAGCGCTGTTGCTGACACCTTCCATCACTTTACTGATGATCGAGAGGAGACTGATGGGGCAGTAATTGGCCGGGTTGGATTTGTCCTGCTTTTTGTGTACAGGACATACTTGAGCAATTTTCCACATTGTTGGGTAGATACCAGTGTTGTAACTGTAGTGGAACAGCTTGGCTAGGGGAGCAGCAAGTTCTGGAGCACAAGCCTTCAGTGCTATTGCCAGAATGTTGTCAGGGCCGGTAGCCTTTGCAGTATCCAGTGTCTCCAACCGTTTCTTGATATCACGTGGAGTGGATCGAATTGGCTGAAGACTGGTTTCTGTAATGATGGGGATCATTGGAGGAGGCTGAGATTAATCATCCACTTGGCACTTCTGGCTGAAGATTGCTGCAAATGCTTCAGCCTTATCTTTTGCACTGAACTAGGTCCCTGGAAAAGTGCATTCAGCCAGCCATAACTGATCCAGAAAGTCATCCTCGTGTCAACAGCCTGTGTGCTAAGTGATGTCATCTACAGGCAAATGGATGGCCTATGAATATTTTTATTCCCTGCATTTATTTAACAGTTACTTTACCAAAATACTTTTAAAATGGCACTGTGCAGAGCTTCATGTGGGTGTGTGTGTGTGTGTGTGTGTGTGCATGTGTGTGTTATTTCACAAGAATGATAGTTATATCTATCTACACTGTTTAAACCATTTGTTGACAATCTTTACATATTTGTGTAAATAAGTTTTGTTTTGCAATAAACTCGCTCTTTATTTGTCACTAACGGCACTTGGCCAACTTGTTTCTGATGCTGAGCTATGTAGAGTTCGATATAATTGGCAATTTCACCTTCCATAATTAAATTAAAAGTCAGTTGTAGCTATGGGAGAAGTGGGACATGGCAAGGAATCAGTTCATCCTTTCGAAATAAGTTATCACAATACTCACTCACTGTTTTAATTGGTGGACTGGGAATCATTCACTGGAACATGATATATCTGTCTTCTCATACCACAAGCTAGCTTCTATCATTAATGCAATTAAAAACTGGGTTAAAGCTCCCAGCAAACTGCTGACAGAACAATTCTGCAAAACATGTGTTCCCACCTATGGGACCATGATTAGCGGCTGAGAGTGTTACATTTGCAGAAAAGTAGCAGAACTTTCAACCCCTGTTATTGATATGAAATTGTTCTGGCTGCTTTTTGGGTTAGACACGTTCAGACAATCTGCTGTGGTATTACCAACGACAACAGGACCTTATTTTTGTATGGTGCCTTTTACATAATAGCACTTCACAGGAACATTATGAAAGAAAATTTGAAACCGAGATGACCCATCAGGGCAAATTATCAAAAGCTTGATCAAAGCAATAAGTTTTCTGGAGGATCTTAAAGGAAGGACATTCAGACAAAGAATAAGAGTAGGCCACTCAGCCCTTCGAGCCTGCTTTGCTATTTAATAAGATCATGGCTGATCTGATTTTAACCTCAACTCTGTGTTCCTGCATATCCCCAACAATCTTTCATCCCCTTGGTAATCAAGGACCTATCTACTTCTGCCTTAAAAATATTTAAAGAACTTGCATCCACTGCCATTTGAGGAAATGAATTTCAAAGACTCTGAAAGAAAATAAAGCTCACCTGTGTTATAAGCAGGTGCCCCTTTATTTTTAAATCTGATGTCTAGTTCAAGATTCTCCCACAAAAGGAAACATCATTTCCACATCCACCTCAATCCCCTCAAGATCTTGTATATTTCAACTAAATCACCTTCTGACTTTTCTAAACTCCAGAGAACACAGAAAAAGAGGTGGAGAGGTGTAGAGAGGGAATTCCAGAGCTTAGGGTCTACAGCCTCCAATGGTGCAACAATAATCACTAGAGATCCTGAAGATTCTGGAATTAGAGGAGCACCTATATTGTGAAAGGAGATTGCAGTGATAGGGAGGGGTGAGACCAATGACGTAATTTGAAAACAAGAGGCGGGGTTTGGAGCTAATAAACATTAAACTAGGAGCAGGAGGAGGTAATTAGTCTGATAAGAAGGCTAATCTGAATCTGACCTCAAATCTGTTGATATCCTTGTCAATCAAGAATCCATCTAACTCATTCCTAAAAATTTTCAATAACCCTCCCTCCACCACTCTCTGGGAAAGGGAATTCCACAGGCTAATGCTCCTCTGATTGAAAAATGTTCTCCTCATCTCTTTCATAAATGGAATACCTTTGATTTTTGAATAGTGCCCTTAAATCTAATCTCTTTTCTCAGGGGAAGTAACCTTTCAGTCATCTACCCTCTCAAGTCTTCTCAAGATTTCATTTATTTCAAGAACGCTTGTCCATCTTTGAAGCCACGATGGATATAGGCCCAACCTGTTCCAACTTTCCTCATGAGACAACCCCTTCAGACCAAGCATCAACATCCCACTCTATTGCCCAAGGATTCGATGGGGAATGTATCTCCATGACACATACAGCCCCAGTGCAGGACTTCAATCCCTCACGAGAGGTGAAGAACCGCCTCTGTGAGCTGTTGGCCAATCTCTGTAGTCCCAGCAGGACCAGCAGCAGCAGTGGCCAGCGCTGGAACTACAAGCTGTTCCTAAATTTGAGATTCAGGGGCAGTGTTGAAGGCCGTGGGGAGTAGCTGGTTATAGAGGCTAGTGTACTTAGCTCACTCTTCAGGCTTGGAAACCTAACTATCCAAATGTCATTTCCCTTACTTCCATTAACCTCTGTGTAGAGTAGGATAAATATTGATTTTTAAACAAAAAAATTGCTGCCTTCAATTTGGTTATCATCATATCAATTTCCTTTGACGTTTTTTTAGTTCACTCAAGAAGGCAGCTCAGCACCACTTTCTGCAGGGAAATAATAGATGGATAATAAATGCTGGCCTAGCCAGCAACACCCTTCTTTTTATCCATTTGTGGGGTGTTGGCGTTGCTGGATAGGCCAGCATTTATTTCCCATCCCAAGTTGCCCATGAGAAGATGGTGCTGAGCTGCTGCCTTGAACCACTGCAGTCCATGTGCTGTAGATAAACTCACACTGCCCTTAGGGAGGAAGGCGCAGTGACAGTGAAGGAGCAGTGATATATTTCCAAATTAGGATGTTGAGTGGCTTGGAGGGGAACTTGCAAGGTGTTTTTGTTTTAAGAAGCTCATTCATGGAATGTGGATTCGCCTACTAGGCCAGTATTTATTGCCTAACTATAATTACCCAGAGGACAATTACAGAATCATAGAGTAATACAGCATGGAAACAGGCCCTTTGGCCCAAACTGGTCCATGCTGCCCATGGTTCCCATGCAGCTAGTTCCAATTATCCACATTTGGTCCATATTCCTCTAAACCCTTCCCGTCCATGTATCTGTCCAAATGTTTTTAAATGTTGCTATTGTACTTGCCTCAACCACTTTCTCCAGCAGCCCATTCCATATATGCACCACTCTCTCGTGAAGAAGTTAGCCTCAGGTCCTTCTTAAATCTTTCCCCTCTCACCTTAAATCTATG
Organism: Rhincodon typus; assembly: GCF_021869965.1. Lineage (NCBI taxonomy): Eukaryota > Metazoa > Chordata > Chondrichthyes > Orectolobiformes > Rhincodontidae > Rhincodon > Rhincodon typus. Next base: position 119,855,957 of record NC_063334.1, read on the forward strand.
CCCTCTAGTTTTCAATTCCCTGGGAAAAAGACTATATGCATTAATCCTATCTAAGGCCCTCATGATCTTATACACCTCAATAAGATCACCCCTCATTCTCCTACACTCCAAGGGATAAAGTCCTATCCTGGCCAACCTCTCCCTATAACTCAGGCCTACTAGTCCTGGCAACATCCTCGCAAATTTTCTTTGCACAGTTTCTAGTTTAACTATGTCTTTCTTATAACAGGGTGACCAAAACTGTACACAATACGCCAAGTGCAGCTTCATCAATGACATATACATCTGTAACGTAATGTCCCAACTCCTATACTCAGTGCCTTGACCAATGAAGGCCAAAATGTTAAATGCCTTCTTCACCACCCTGTCTACCTGTGACGCCGCTTTCAACGAACTAAGTACTTGTATTCCTAGGTCCCTCTGCTCCACAACTCTCCTCAGGACCTTACCATTTACAATATAAGTCCTACCTTGGTTTGATTTTCCAAAATGCAACACCTCACACTTATCTGTATTGAATTGCATTTTCCAATCCTCGGCCCACTTCCCCATTTGATCAAGATCCCTCTGTAACTTTTGATAACCTTGTTCTCTATCTACGATACCTCCTAATTTTGTATCATCTTCAAACTTACTAATCATACCTTGTACGTTGACATCCAGATCACACGTAGGCAGCCACATTGATCTTTAAGGGGACCTATTCTCTCCCTAGCCACTCTTTTACTCTTAATATAGCTATAAAACCTCTTGGGATTAACTTTAACCTTATCTGCCAGATCCATCTCAAACTGTCCTTTTGCTCTTCTGATTTCCCTCTTGAGTGTGCTCCCACACTTTTTATAGTCATCTAGGGATTCACTTGAGCCCGATAGCTTAAACCCAATGTATGCCTTCTTCATTTTCCTGACCAGAGCCTCAATATCCCTCATCAGCTAGGGATCCCTAAACCTACCAGCTTTTCCCTTCACCTTAACAGGGACATACTGTCCGTGGACTCTTGATATTACACTTTTAAAAGCTTCCCATTTGCTAGTCGTTCCTTTTCCTTCAAACAGACTTACTTCTGCTAAATCCTGCCTAATGGACCCAAAATTAGCCCTGCTCCAGTTTAGCACCTTAACCTGTGGACCTGCCCTATCTTTTTCCCATAACTATGTTAGAACTAAGACAGTAATGGTCACTGGACCCAAAGTGCTCTCCGACTGACACTTCAGTCACTTGCCCGACCTCATTTCCTAACAAGGGGGCCCAGTGTTGCACCTCCCGAGTAGGGCCCTCTGCATATCGATTTAGGAAACTTTCTTGAACACATTTGACAAATTCCACCCCATCCAGGCCTTTTACACTCTGGGTGTCCCAGTCAATACAGGGGAAATTAAAATCTCCAACCAATTCTACTCTCTTATTCCTACAGGCATCTGCAATCTCTCTAAACATCTGCTCCTGTAGTACCCACTGGCTATTAGGTGGCCTATAATACAGTCCCAACAGAGTGACCATCCCCTTCTTGTTTCTAAGTTCCAGCCATATGGTCTCATTGGACAATTCCTTACGAATATCCTCTCTAAGCACTGTTGTTATGTCCTCCCTTATCAAAAGGGCAAATCCCCCTCCTTGCTTACTTGTACTTCTGTCACGCCTGTAGCTTCTGTATCCAGGAACATGGAGCTGCCAGTCCTGCCCTTCTCTCAGCCATGTTTCCGTTATGGCTATAATATCCCAGTCCCCAGAACCAATCCATGCTCTACCTTAACAGTCAGGCCTTTTGCATTGAAATAAATGCACTTTAAACCAGAAGCCTTTTCCCTCCTTTAACTGTGCCTCTGGCTATCCTGAATAGTAAACTTGCTATCGATGGCTAATGTATTTTCCCCTAAGTTTTCAATGGCCCGTTTCTTATTCAGAGTCCCACCTGCCTCTGCCAAACTAGTTTAAATTCTTCCCTAACTCCCTATACTCATTTCACAGGACCCCAACTGTTTGTCTACCTGTATCATTTGTCCTGATGTGCACAATGACCTCTGGCTGTTCACCCTCCCGCTTCAGAATGTTCTGCAACCGCTCAGAGACATCCTTGACCCTGGCACCAGGGAGACAACACACCATCCTGGTGTCTCTTTGGCGGCCACAGAATCTCCTGTCTGTCCCCCTCACAACTGAATCTCCTATCACTATTGCTCTGTCTGACTGTACCCTTTTCCTCTGAGCCTCAGAGCCGGTCACAATGCCACTGACCTGACTCTGCTGCTGCTAGCCCCTGAAAGATCATTCCCCCCCAACAGTATCCAAAGTGGTATACCTGTTATTGAGGGGAATGGTCACAGAAGAACCCCTCACTATCTGCCTTCCCCCTTTACCTCTTCTGGTGGTCACCCAGCAACCTGCAGCCTGCACCTTAGGAGTGACCACTTCACTATAGCTCTTATCAATGATGTTCTCTGCACCCCGGATGATCCTGAGTACATCCAGCTCCAGTTCCCGCTCCCTAACGCAGTCTGTTAGGAACTGCAGCCGGGTGCACCTCTCACAGGTGTAGCCACCAGGGACACTGGAAGTCTCCCTGATCGCCCACATCCTGCAAGAGGACCATGCCACTGCCCTGACTGTCATCCCTACTGCCTTCAGTCTAGACTGAAAGAAAGTAGAGCTTAAGAGCCAGTCAAGTGTCAACCACATTGATGTGTGTCTGACGTCAAATGTAGGCGAGAGACTCCTTCCTGAAAAGTCAGTAGCTTTTAATTCCTGGATTATTTTATTGATTCAAATTTCAGTGCTTGCCAGGGTGGCATGGTGGGTTAGTGGTTAGCACTGCTGCCTTTCAATGTCAGGGACCTGGGTTCAATTCCTGTCTTGGGTGACTCTCTGTGTGGAGTTTGCACATTCTCCCCTGTGTCTGTTTGGATTTTTCACTTGGTGCTCTGGATTCCTCCCACAGTCCAAAAATAAGGAAAGTTAGGTGGATTGGCCATGCCAAATTGCCCAAAGTGCACAGGTTAGGTGTGTTGGTGACAGGGATAGGGTAGGAGGATGGATCTGGGTGGGATGCTCTTCAGAGGGTCACTGAGGACTTGTTGGGCCGAATGGCCTGTTCCCACACTGTGGGGATACTATGCTTTGAGCCCATGTCCCCAGAACATTACTCTGGGTTATGTGTTTTCTTGCAATGTCACCACTGTGTCACCTTTGCCAAAAGGTGGTTGTGTTCCCATGTATCTTCTGACTTTGTTCCCCAAGGTGGGGAATATGGGTTTGGAAGGTGCTGTCAAAGGGAGCATTTGAGCTTGAACTTTTATTCCAGTTCATTTCACAACCATGAAAATGAGATGGAATTCACATTTTGATTCACACTCACAGTCACACCATAGTTCTCATTTAAATTCTAAAATAAGCTCCCACAGTTATTCAAAGTATTTTTATTTAAGACAATTATGTTCTATTTCATATGCCATCTCTCTTTCATGAGCACATTCACGTTCTCATTTATTTTCAAGAAGACATTAATTAACTCGCACAATGGCCAGTTAGTTAACAAATTGATTTAAATACATAGGCAAATGTGAGGTATTAACGCATGGCAAAAATAACAAGGGGCTGGTATTACTGAGAAAGTAAGAATCTAAATGATATAGAGAAGGTGATCACAAATGCACAAGTCGCTGAATATAGTGACATAGAGGTCAAAACAAGACCAGACCAAACTCTCAGGTTTAATTCCAGAGGATTAACATTCAAATGTAGACAGACTATGCTAAACTTGATTTGAATCTTGCTCACACCATATTTGGAGCAGTGTGTATGCTCTTGTCGCCTTAAGGAGGTTCCAGGAACACAGTGAAGAAAGTGTGGAAGCAGATCTGAAAAATATCATCAATGCAAGATTTCACCTACTGAGAACAGGGCCTCTTTGACTGCAGGGAGTCTTTACCACACAGGGCTGGCAAGGCTGTGTTGTTAAATATACTCAAGTTTGTTAATCAGTGAGGAAATCAATGGTTTTCGAGAAAAGGCAGGAGTTGAGGAACATCTGATCAACCATGATCTCGTTGAAACTTGTGGAGCAGATTCAACGGGATGAATGGCCTATTTCTCCCCTACATCTTACAGTCTTGCCGAATAGTCTCTAAAATGAAGCAAGCCTTTGATAGGGTAAATTCAAGACAGAATCTCTGAGTTAACATCCTGGAATTCCGTCCCCACTGGCAGTGTGGGTCTACCTATAGGTTAGGGAAGGCAGCTCATCATCACCTTCTCAAGGGGCAACTAGGGACCGACAATAAATGGAGTCCCAGCCAGTGACATCTATGTGACAATGTTGAACTTTTTAAGAAAGTGTTACTTTGGTGGGGAAAAAGAAATCTCGAAGCCATCAATATCCAGGGCAGTCAGCTTTGCTGCCAATGTAGAACTTCCACAAGTGCACAGTGTCATACAGTCATACAGCACGGAAACAGACCCTTCGGTCCAACCAGTCCATGCTGACCATTATCGCAAACTAAACTAGCTTCCACCTGCCTGCGCTTGACCCATATCCCACCAAACATTTCTTATTCATGAACTTATCCAAATGTCTTTAAAACATTGTAACTGTACTGTCATCCATCACTTTCTTTGGAAGTTCATTCCACACACAAACCACCTTCTGTCTAAAAAAGTTGCCCGCCATATCTTTTTGGATTGATTGTATCCACACCGTGACCAGAGTGTCCTACCAGCAAGGCAACAGTGGTTCAGAACAGGAAAGGTATTCAAGACTGTCCAGCTGCAGCTCCTCTGCTCCACCTGTTCTTTTGGTTTCTTTCCCTCTTTTTTTCTCAAACTTTTAACTTTAACTTGCCAGAACCAGATGGAGGAGACCAGAGTCTTGGCAAATCCCTGAGGAGGCCCTGGAGCTGAGTCCAAGGCGAGGCCAGAGTGGGGGCAGTGAGTACAGGCGAGCAATTGGGAAGGTGATGGTATTATCGCCGAACTGTTAATCCAGAGACCCAGATAACGTTCTGGGGACCCGGGTTCGAATCCCGCCATGGCAAATGGTGGAATTTGAATTCAATAAAATATCTGGAATTAAGAGTCTAATGATGAGCATGAATCCACTGTTGATTGTCGGAAAAACTCATCTGGTTCACTAATGTCCTTTAGGAAAGGAAACTGCCATCCTTAACTGGTCTGGCGTACATGTGACTCCAGACCCACAGCAATGTGGTTGACTCTGAACTGCCCTCTGGGCAATTAGGGATGGGCAATAAGTGCTGCCTAGCCAGCAATGCTTTCATTCCGTTATTGAATAAAGAAAAAAAATAGGCCTGGAGGCAAAGCCTTTGGAGACTGGAAGCGAGGCCTCAAAGTTTGAAGCCCAACGTGTTATAGAGACTTGGCCAGGGCAGTCCGAGGGCTGGCGCAGACTTGGTAAAAAGACTAAAATTTGAGTGCTTTTTGAAAAGAAAACTTCTTTATTCTTTCTTCCTATGCTGAACTTTAATTTGTCATTCTTTCAAGTCCGTAGCACATAGTTAAGTACTCTGCACTTAAGTACCCTATACCTAAGGCTATGCCAAAGTGGCGACATTACAGACTTTTCACTGCACTCATGCGAGCGAACGTGATAACAAAGGCTAATTCAACTCAGTTCAGCTGAATGTGGAGATCATTCCGTTGCATCAAGCAGATATCACGCACATTACCCAGGAAGCTGTTACAACGCCTGCATTCTGGAAAACTCACAGCATTCCTGCATCTCGCAGTGTCCACTCATCAAATACTGGGACGGTTGGTCAACGACAAGTGCTACCATCTCAAACTCTGGCTCAAGTCACATGCCAGGATTCCATAGAACGACAGACATGGTACCTGCTTCCACAAGGGGCCATTGTAAATCAGACAACAGGGCTCCTGAAAATATCGAAGAAGAGCAGACTACAATGCTCTTCACTGACTTCTCCTCTCATTTTGACTTCTCCATCGGCATTCCTAGGCCTCACCTGCCTCCTGGACTTCTTCTCCCTCAGAAAGGGGATGAGGATGCGGAGATCAGGAACTTTTCTCCCGGTCTGGACTCTCTATTTTCACTGTAGACCAGCCTGTCCTGCAATAAGAGGAAAAAGAGAGGTTTGAAAGTGATGGGAAAGTGTGCATGAGCACTTGATGAGCAGCTGCAGTGTTTTCAGATGGAGGGCCTATCCCATAAGTGATGGGAAGGGCAGAGCCTAGAGAGACTGTGGCAAAGTCAATCTGTCGTTAGATTAGCGATCTAGAGTCCAAGTTAATGTCAGGGCTGTGGCTTCAAATCCTACTGAGGCAGATGGTTAAATTTAAATACAGCAAAAATCAGGAGTGAAAAGCTAGTCTAATGGCCGCAACTGTTGATTGCTGTAAAAAACCTATCAAAGGGCCCATGTCACCCTACCTTATGCTGCCAATGTTCTCACACTTTTTAAAATTCTTTCACACAATGTGGGTGTGTCTGCAGTGAGCAGTATTCATTGCCCTTCCCTAAATTACCCATAAGCTGAGGGGCTTTTTCAGTCATTTCAAAGGGTGATTAGGAATCAGTTAGACTGCTGTGGGTCTGGAGTCACGTGGGAGTCAGACTGGGTAAAGGTGGCAGATTTCCCTCCCTATAGGGCATTAGTGAACCAGCTGGGTTCTACGTTGTTGTCCGTTCGAACAGATTTCCCCCAGTGAATTCAAATTTCACCATCTACCATGATGGGATTTGAACACACACTCCCGGAGCATTGTTTTTGGGTTAGCGACATTACCATATACCTCTACCTCCCTTGATATGCCAAATGAAGCAAAAAGCATTCATCATTGAACTAGTTGCTCACAAACATAAACCAGAGGGAGATACTCTCATGAAATTGGAGACCAATAAACCAGTGCTTCCTTAAAAGTTTATGCCTTTCGGTTTATTTTAAACAAGGGTTTTAGAACAAGGAAGTTACCACAGTATGTTGTGAGTTTACTCAGTTTGATGCTGCCATAGAGCAGAGAAAGGAGACTGGGCAGCTTCACCCCAGTGAGAAGTATCAAGTAAAACAAGTAGGTTCTTTTTTTGATTTGATTTATTATTGTCACATATGCCCAGGTACAGTAAAAAGTTTGTTTTGCGTGTGATACAGGCAGATTCTACTACTGGACTGTCAATCTGCAATCTGAAACGAGAAGATGTGGGAGAAATGTGGCTGTAATTCAGACCACAGCTCCCCTTAAGCGAAAGAAAAGCCAGCGGTCTTTATGAAATGCTTGATGACGTTGTTGGGGAAGAGAGGAATGATCACCCTGGGGTGAAGTGTCGAAGTCCAAAGTCAATCATATCTGGAAAAAGGATGATGTGGTTCTTGGCTCAAATGACAAATGTGAACTGCTGGGGAAAACAGTTTGACTTACAGGGTGGATAGCAAGAAGCTTTTTCCAGAGTGGGGGACTCAATTACTAGGGGTCACGATTTCAAGGTGAGAGGGGAAAAGTTTAAGGGAGGTATGCGTGGAAAGTTCTTCACGCAGAGGGTGGTGGGTGCCTGGAACGCGTCGCCAGCGGAGGTGGTAGAGGCGGGCACGATAGCGGCATTTAAGATGTATCTAGACAGATACATGAATGGGCAGGGAGCAGAGGGATACAGATTCTTGGAAAATAGGTGACAGGTTTAGATAGAGGATCTGGATTGGCACAGGCTTGGAGGGCCAAAGGGCCTGTTCCTGTGCTGTAATTTTCTTTGTTCTTTGTTGTTTGTTCTTTATAGTGCATGACCTGAATTAAAGTGATGCTGAACTGTAAACTTGTGACATAAGCACGAACAGAATAAGGGCTAAGGCTGCCATCTGAAATCTGAACACAGGAATCACAAAATGGCTAGAAAGCACAGAGATTAAAGAAGGCAAAAATGGATTTATTGAATGCATACTTCCTCATGGATTTATATGGGTTGTTAGTGGAAGGCAATGATGATTTGATGCTTTTAATATTGTCCAAAAATACATCCTTAACATTAAGGAGGCAGCTCTTTCAGATGATGAAAGAGTAATTTTCCATCAGCAAAATCTCAGCTCAAAAGCCACTGATGGTGAAAGAAAAACAAACAATTTGGTGGCGATAGTAGGTGAAGAGATTGTCCTGAGCTGTGAAGCCTTAATTCTTTGAAGTTTGCATCACACCTAAACTGGGGAGTTAAGATGGCGTTTAGGATACTTAGCACAGGGGAGGTGATGGCCTAGTGGTATTATCACTGGGCTGTTAATCCATACAACATTCAGGGAACCCGGGCTCGAATCCCACCATGGCAGGTCACGGAATTTGAAATCAATAAATAGCTGGAATTAAGAATCTAATGATGGCCATGAATCCATTGCCAATTGTCAGGAAAAGCCCATCTGGTTCATTGATGCCCTTTAGGGAAGGAAACTGCCATCCTTACCTATTCTGGCTTACGTGTGACTCCAGTTCCACAGCAATATGGTTGACTCTGATTAGGGATGGGCAATAAATGCTGCCTAGCTAACGATGTCCTCATCCTGTGAATGAATAAATGAAAAAGAACACTTACCTTCACCTCTCAGACCTTTGAGTATAGGAGTTGGGATGTCATATTGAGGTTGTACAGGGCATTGGTGAGGCCTCTTCTGGAGTAGTGTGTACAGTTATAGTAAAGATGTTATTAAGTGGGAGAGGGTTCAGAAGAGAGTTGCCAGGAATGGAGGATTTGAGTTATAAAGAGAGGCTGAATAGGCTGGGACTTTTCTCACTGTAGCATAGGAGGTTGAATGTCACCTTATAGAGGTTTATAAAATCATGAGGGGCATAGATAAGGTGAATGGCAGGTGTTTTTTTTTTCCCTAGAGTGAGGGATTTCAAGACTAGGGAGCATATATTTAAGGTGAAAGGAGAAATATTTAGAAAAAGCATGAGGGGCAATTTTTTCTTTTACACAGAGAGTGGTTTGTGTGTGGAGATACAGAGAAAGTGATAGATGCGAGTGCAGATACAACGTTTCAAATACATTTAGACAAGTACATGAATAAGAAATGTTTGGAAGGATATGGGCGAAACGCAGGCAGGTGGGACTAGTTTAGTTTCAGATTATGGTCAGCATGGACTGGTTTGACTGAAGGGTCTGTTTCCATGCTGTATGACTCCATAACTCCATAACCTCAAAGCCTGACTCTTCAGCGAAGTGGTTTAAGGATGATACAGGAGGCATACATATGAAAGGTCTCAGCAAGGAACTGTAAATAAGTTAGTAATTCATCAAGTCACTACAAAGGACTTTGGAAAGTATGTACGAGAAACGGAGACTTCTCAAACCAGAGCCACTACTATTGTAATTGAAGCAGTAAACCCATTGACCAAAGGATTACACAGACTAAAAACCAAAGAGAAAGGAAATGCTGTCTTTGAATGAGAGATGGAGCACTAAAGGTTATCAGGAGAAAAAGGAATGGTCAGAAAAGCCAACAAGAAAATAAGCGGACAGCCATACAGGAATCAATCCAGAACAGCTTGCCTTCTGGCTGTCGTATACATGATTGTAAATATTGTAAGTATTTTCATTTGCAGGAACATGATGTTAAGGATGGGCTAGATTGTTGTCAGTATGTTGGATTGTCACTTTAAGAGTCCAATCATGTGATACAATGATGACATCATCATCATCCATTTTGGAGGGAAAAGATTCAGTCTGGGCTTGGTGTTTTTTAAAATATCATCTCCTTCATAAAACTCCTAAAAGCCGCAGGCCCAGTTCTTCTTGGAATGTAATCGCTGGTGAGAATTACACCGACTTTCCCAGTGCCATGGGATATTTTATACAATAAATGCTGGCCATGCCAGTAACACCCACTTCCCACAAGCCAATTAAAGAAAGTTTAACTGAGCGGGCAGATGGTGCCTCAGTTTAAGCTCTCATTTGAAAGGGGAGACCGGTGGCAGTGCAGCATTCCCTCAGTACCGAAAGTTCACAGGTAAACTCCAATTTAAGTACCGAGAAACAAGTTAACACTCTATGTGTGAAATAACTGCACAGAGGCTGATATCCTGTCACCAAGTCACTCCTTATTTACATGTGCACAGTACATGGGCTGTGACCAACCAGCTCCAAGCCAGTCCCTAGGCAGAGGAGACCTTTTGTTTATAGCTGTCAGCTAGGGCTCCCTGATTGGCCTGCGTTGACAGTCCCAGTCAAAGATCTCATAGTCAAAGAGATGCACCTGGCCCTTGTTCCAATCACTACAAATTGTGAACCAGCAGATTACATAAAATCATAGAGATGTACAGCATAGAAACAGACCCTTCAGTCCAACTGGTCCATGCTGACCAGATATCCTAAATAAATCTAGTCCCATTTGCCAGCATTTGGCTCATATCCGCCTAAACCCTTCCTATTCATATACCATCCAGATGCCTTTTAAATGTTGTAATTGTACCAGCCTCCACCACTTCCTCTGGCAGCTTATTCCATACACACACCACCCTCTGCGTGAAAATGTTGCCCCTTAGGTCCCTTTTGTATCCTTCCCCTCTCAACTTAAATCTATGCCCTCTAGTTTTGGAGTCCTCTACCCTGGGGAAAAGGCCTTGTCTATTTACCCTATCCATGCTCCTCATGATTTTATAAACCTCTGTAAGGTTACCCCTCAAGCTCCGACACTCCAGGGAAAACAGCCCCAGCCTATTCTGCCCCTCCCTACAGCTCAAACCCTCCAACCCTGGCAACATCCAGACTGATGTTAGTTTTAGTACTGCACTCACTTTGTTAGATTTATGCAGGGTGATGCAATCCTTAAATTAATATTAACGTGGCATTGAAGAAGACAAATTATGTAATAGCGACCGTTGTGTTTCTTTCTGTGTTAACATTAATTTGAATAGTTTTGGGGTCATCACTAATTGCCTTGCTTTAATAATCAGACAAGTCTCAGGTTAAGAGAGGGAAAATGGCACATAATTTGGAAATTTAATAATTGCATATTCAGAAAGAATGTTCTTGCCATGTGTGATTCTGAACAAATTGCTAAAGCAAAGCTTCATTCAGTATGACTAAAGGGCATGAAAGGTACATTGTTCTCCGACTTGGAAGTTCATATCCAACAAGAAAGATTGCACAACTTGACACTCATTTCCTTTCCCCTGCAGCTTGGAGGAGGTTGATGAGAGTAACCTGAAAAAGGTTTTAAAAATAATGAAAAGGTTTGGTGCAATGGAGGTAGATACAATGTTTCTGACTGTTTCTAAAGATAAAGATTATAAATATAAGAATGGTCACTATTAAATCCAGTGGGGAATGTACAAGAAAGCTCTGTTTACAGAGAGATTGGTTAGAATGTGTATCTCACCACTGCAGAGACTAGTTGAGGTGAATAACATAGACGCTAGATGGGGTACGTGAGGGTGGAGGGAGCTGAAGGATGTGTTGACAGGGCTAGATGGCCCCCGGACATACTGATGGAAAATGCTGAAAATCAGCAGAAGGGAGAACCAGAGCTAATCTTTCAAGTCAACCACCTGCTGTCAGAACCACTAGCTGCAGAGGAAAAGTTAGCGTTGCATCTATGGAGCTGGGCCTCTCTGCATTGTTCCTGACCGTCAGCGCACAGTTCAACCCTATCACCATTGCAGTTGCTTAATTGGCTCCAATGTGCAATGCTATTCAGAGTTCATCGAAAAACTTGTCACCTCCTGTGCAATTCATTGAATGCAGCTTTCAGTTCACCCGTTGGCAGGTTTAATCAAAGTGTTCAAATCTATGACAGGGCAGAGAGAGACAGGGAAATGGTCCTGTGTCTCCACTGAGAGGTGAATCAATGACCAGAGGATGTGGATTGACATTAATTGGCAAAACTGGACAGAAAATTAGAACCACAATGCACCCATCTCTGCTTGTGACAGTTCCAGTCATGGCCCCAAGCATTTATGGGGAATGGAGTGCAAAGAAGTTGCTTGATTCATTGCGAGCAGGAAAACTGTGAGAAAAAATGGTTAATGGGCATCTTTCCAGTTTTCTGACCAGTGGACTACTGCTGCAAAGTAAGTAAGAAGTGCTAACCCATCCACACAAATAGCCTCATCTCCTTCTCCCTCCCTCATTTGGGACAAGGCCCTATCCTTACACATGGATTCAATATGACGGAATTGCCAGTGCTGTACTCATGCTAATGAGACCAGAGCTCTGTAACCTTAGGGCCATTATATTGAACAAAGTTATACAAAAGTGTATGTGTTATATAGAACAGCCAGGGAATAGTGGGTATCAGTATTTTGGGGAAAACTTTGAAGGTGATTTGGGAGACATGCAACAGTATTTCATAAAGTCGCAATTGTAATTTGATCTTGTTTTAAAATTTTTCATGTGATGAATATGTACTTTAATGTGACACAGAAGTGACTCATACTTAATGTACTGTTAACCTAAGAGACACCCTAGACAAGAGATCCACCTTAGGCAGAAACACCTCAGACAAGAGATCCAGCAGATTTGGCTACACTATACACTGCCTTGAAGCAAGTTCAATGATCTAATATTTTCAAGAACCATGAATTAATCATAATCATTGACTTGTAGTTAGTAAAACATGCAGTTCTCTAAAAGAACATTCTATTGTTGAGGTTGGTTGGCTCGCCGAGATGGTTTGTTGTTCCGCAGATGTTTCGTTACCATGCTTGGTAACATCCTCAGCGCAGCCTCTGATGAAGCGTCAGTGTGTTTTCCCGCCTGGCTTTTAAACTCTGGGGTCTGTTGTGATGGATTGCCTCACTTCCGGGTTTCCTCCGTAGTGGAATGTGTATGGGGTCGAGTTCAATGCGTTTATTAATAGCCTGCTTCGTGGAGTGCCACGCTTCCAGGAATTCTCGTGCTTGTCTCTGCCTAGCCTGTCCCAGGATCTTGGTGTTGTCCCAGTCGAATTGATGGTTCTCCTTGTCCATGTGGATTGAGATGAGTGAGTATTGGTCGTGTCTTTTTGTAGCCAGT
>NC_063334.1:119883917-119902461 GCF_021869965.1 Rhincodon typus
AGGTTTGTGAGGCACGACCTACCCTTCACAAAACCGTGTTGACTATCCCTAATCAAATTATTCCTTTCTAGATGATTATAAATCCTATCTCTTATAATCCTTTCCAACACTTTACCCACAATCGAAGTAAGGCTCACGGGTCACATGACAGTGCAGGTGGAGCTCAGCTAACCTCACACTCTCATCCTTTCCCCATTCACCTGCTTGATATTTTTTCTCGTTATTTCCGTTTTGAAAACCGTGATCAAAGCTTGCTCCACCACATTCTCAGGCAGCACCTACCAGATTCCAGCTGTTAGCTGCATACAAATTACACCGTCACTGGCTTTTTTAGCCAATTAGTGTCCTTTGGTTTTTGACCCTTCCTGGGATGGGAATGCTTTCTCCCTATCTACTCTGTCTCGACCCCTCTGTACTTTGAAAACTTCTATCAATTATTTAAACCCCAGCTTCTGCCCTCTATCTACATTCCTCAACTTCCTTATTTCTTGTGAAAGTTTCCTGCCTCCATCTAAGGTCTTTACTTCCTTCCTACAATTGCACACAATACTGCCATTGAGCTGATTCAGTGTTATATAAAGATTCACTGTAACTTCCTGACTGTATTTCTGTTCCTCAGTATAAAGCCCAGAAGCCTATATGCTTTTCAATTTACCCTGTCACCTTGTGACCTCATATGTTCCCTGACCCTTCTACTCCTACAGCTGCTCGAGAATTGTACACTTCTTCAAATGTTTAGCATCATTCTTTCCATCTGCTCCTTTTTGGGATGGCGCAGTGGCTCAGTGGTTAGCAGTGCTGCCTTACAGCACCAGCATCCTGGGTTCAATTCCTGCCTCAGGCGACTGGCTGTGAGAAGTCTGCACATTCTCCTCGTAAGTGCTCTGATTTCAGCCCACAGATGTGTTGGACAGGTGGATTGGCCATGGGGAATGCAGGGTACAGGGACAGAGGAGGGGTGTGGGTCTGGGTAGGATGCGCTTCAGAGCGTTGGTGTGGATCTAATGGGCCGAATAGCCTACTTCCTCATTATCGGGCTTCTATGATCTGAAAGTTGTGCTGATTGGACTGTGGACTTTATGATTTATATTGTTAAGGCATTGCCAGTTCTGAGAAAGAGTCATACCAGACTCGAAATGTTAACTCCGTCTCTCTCTCCTCTGATGCTGCCAGACTTGCTGAGTTTCTCCAGCACTTCCTGCTTTTCTTTTATTTCAAATTTCCAGCCTCTGCTGTGTTGTGCTTTTATCAAAATATTACTGCACACATTACAGATGTAAGTGAAGTGAATTCCACTGTAAGGTTTCGTACCAAGGCCACATCAAATAATGGCTCTGATTAATCTGTAGGAAATGGACGATCTCTCAAAAATACGGCAGGCAAAATGGATTTCCAACTTAAGTGAAGGTTATTAGGAACCGAAAAGTTTACACATAAACACAATGATTATGTTTGATATCTCAATAGTGGCATGCTTTCAACCATAATGCTAAAGGCCACACAGAGTGCCGTCCAATTATATACATACAAAGCTCAAGGCCAAAGCTTTTTGTAATGGTATCTCTACCCAGCTCAATCAAACACCCAATCCTCATTATACCAAACCCTGAGACTGGAGACAGTGTATAGCTGTAATGGAATCTTATTGAAGATTTCTTACTTTTACTGGACCCTAAAGTTTTTCAGTATTCTCCATAGATATTTTGTGCTTTGTCTGTTACTGTAGCTTCACCATTTTACCATTATTTTGAGGTACGCCTGGTGCTGTCCCTCTGAGCCTGTAAAGAGAGGTTCGAAGACCAGAGGACCCCGGCTGAAGATGACTGGAAAAGGAACAACATGAGCAGAAACATTTTCACGCAGTGAGAGGTTGGGATTTGGGATCCGCTGCCTGGGAAACTGATGGTGGACGATCGAAAGCTTTCAAAAAGGAATTGGATATTAAGCACCGGAAGAGAAACTGTGTTAAGAGCTGCAGAATAAAGGTGCGACAGTTGAACTAGCCAGACTGGTCTGGTGCAGTAGGTGGTGGAGAAGGTAAATGATATGTTGGCCTTCATTGCAAAAGGGTTTGAGTATTGGAGCCAAATGTCTTGCTGCAGTTATGCTGGACTTTAGTGACATCACATCTGAAGTATTGTGTGGACTCTTCATGTGAGGAAGGATGTTCTAGCTATGGAGTGAGAGCAATAAGGGTTTACCAGACTGATTCCTGGGATAGTAAGACTGATGTACGAAGAGAGACTGGATTGATTAGAAGTTTTGCAGAATGAGGGAGGATTTCACGGAAGCCTATAAAATTCTATCAGAACTAGAAACTCAGGAAGAATGTTCCTGATGACCAGGGAGCCCAGAACCAAAGGGTCTCAGTTTAAGGATACAGGGTAGACCATTTAGGACTAAGATGAGGAGAAATTTCTCCATCCAGAGAACGGCGAGCGCGTGGAATTCTGTATCACAGAAAGAGGTTGGGGCCAAAAAAATTGCATGTTTCCAAGAAGGAGATAGATATAGTTCTTCGGGCCAAAAGGGATCAAAGAGTATTTGGAGAAAGCAGGAACAGGCAACTGAATTGGATGATCAGCATTGAACGTATTGAATGGTGGAGCAGGCTCAAGGGGCCGAATGGCCTACTTCTGCTCCTAATTTCCGCATTTATATATTCCTGAAGAGATCTTGTAGGGTCTTATTGTGCTCTAACCATTCTGTAATTCCAGGGAATGGAATCCACGACTTAGTTTACATGATCAAATATTTGGTCGTACATTTTCCCTGAATTTATAGGCCCTGTCAAAGAAAGCTCTTTGGTTCCTATTTTTACCATACTGTCATCTATCACCTTGATAATGGCACAATTAATTGTTTGTACTATAATCAATTCTGCTGAAAAGAGATATGGGGATGTATAATCTGTCTGTTAAGGACAGAAGTAAATTGTTTTAACAATTTAAGCTAATTAAAATAACTCTTAAAGGTGGGATATGGTCTGGGTGCACCAGAGTCACATTAGGATTAGCAGAATTAATGACAACTATGGATCCTGCAAAAGAAAGGCCAAGGGGCTAACTTGTACTTGGAAACAATTTTTTCATAGACTAGTGAGTGAAATCATGCCTTATGTTGCTGCAAAGAGACCTGTTGATGAAACCTTTCATCTGGCACTCATCAGGACAAATTTAAAATTGCCACTTTTCACAACAAAATATGCCACAGGAGAAAAAGGTGCTGATAGGCTGGCAAGTTGTCTCTGATTGGCTAAGATTTACCACAGAGAAAAGAACAATGAACTTTAGGTGTCCTGAGCCCCGAGTAATTCAATAAGAGAGTGTATTCCTTTTTGCAGTGAATGGGTCCCTGCACATGAATGTATATCATTTCTAGCAACTGGAAATGGTCTATGTTATAAACTTGGCTGCCTTAAACTGGTAGCACCCTTGGGATTGTTCAGGAAGTGCTACCCAAATAGTGCAGGGAGTATACATTCATGTTTCAGGAAAATCCATATTCATAAGCCATATATTTGGAAGGTAATGGATGAGGAACTGAATACAACTTAAGTCAGTGTGTAACTCTCTTCCTTCTGAGCCTTGTCTTTGTTACCTCTATATTCATCCATTCCATTGCCTTCCTGGATGATTTACAGCATTGCGAACAAGATGGCACCATAAGAGGTGACTTTGTAAAATTTTTCACTGTAGCCCTGTACTTCTGTACTTGAGTACATGTGACAATAAAGGAAATTCTATTCTATTCTTTTCTATTCTATAGCAGCAAGAGCAGACCATTCATCCCCATTTTAAACTTTGACTGTCTGTCTCGAGGCAAATTCCCACACTATCCCAAAGTTCCTGATGTCATTAGTAGCTTGAAATCTGTCAATCTTTCATCTTGAACTTACTTAAGGACTGAGCAGCCACAGCCCTCTGAGCTACAAGATTGTAAAGTTATACCATTTTCTGAGCGAAGACAGTCCTCCTTATTTCAAAATGAAATGGCTTGCATTTTATTCTGCAACTGGTCTTCCTGGTTCTAGACCCCACTACCAGGGAAAACATCCTTTCTGCATCTACTCCGTCTGTTCCTTTAAGAATTTTGTGTGTTCTTATGAGATTACCTTTCATTCATCTTAACTCCAGAGAATATAGACCCAGTCTCCTCAGTATTTCCTCACTGATAGTTCCACTATCCCAGGAGCAACGTGGTGAATATCTGTTACTTTCCCTCTATGTTAACCATATCATTCCTTAGACAAGGCGACCTGAACCGCACACAATAATCCAGGAACAGTCTCACTACCGTTGTAGGTGAATCTCAAACAATGACGAGACAGAATACTGGAAAGAGATAGAGTGCTTGGTGACCTGGTGCAAAGATAGCAATCTCTCCCTCAATGCTGGCAAAGTGAAAGAGCTGGCCATTGACTTCAGGAAGCACAGAAGCAGGCACGGGCCTGTCTATATCAGTTGGAGCACAGGTGGAGCTGGTCGAGAGCATCAAGTTCCTCGGAGTGACAATCACCAGCAATCTGTCCCAGACCACCCATGTTGATGCGATGGTCAAGAAGGCACAACAACACCTCTACTTCCTCAGGAGGCTAAGGAAATTCAGCATGTCCACAGGGACCTTTACCAACTTTTATAGGGGCACCACAGAAAGCACTCTAGCTGGATGCATCACGGCTTGGTATGGTAACCGCTCTGCCCAGGACCTCAAGAAACTGCACAGAGTTGAGAGCACAGCCCAGTCCATCATGCAAACCAGCCTTCCCATCCATTGACTCCATCTACAATTCCTGCCTCTGCGGGAAGGCAGTCAACATAATCAAAGACCCCTCCCACCCCAGTTATAATCTCTTCCAACCTCTTCCATCAGGCAGAAGATACAGAAGTTTAAACACACATACCAACAAGTTCAAGAACAGCTTCTTCCCCACTGTTATTAGACTTCTGAATGGACATCCCAAATTTCAAATCTAATGTTTATCTTGCTTTTTGTGCACCTGCACTGCAGCCGTAACTTTGTCTTCCTTGCTCTGTTCAATCTCCCTTTGATCTTTGTATGTTATGATTTACCTGTACTGCACACAAAACAAAACATTTCACTGTACCTAAGTACATATGACAACAATAAATCAAACCAAATCAGCAGAGTTCCATAGAACTGAAGCAAAATTTCTTTGTTCCCATTGTAAAGACCAAGTCTTTTTATTTTTGTGCTTTTTAAAACAATGGGCTGAAATGAGACAGAACTGTTTGAATACTGGGGATTAACAAGGATGGCTGAATGGTTTGAAAGTAAAGAAATGCGATTTCTATTGTGAACCTTGTTTGCGTAGCCATGGATTCCAGCAACATGCAGACGAGCTGGTGTCAAGGGGTTGTTTATAAGCGAAGCTGATTGGTCTATCAAAGAGGTACCAGTTAGGAATGATGCTGCTGTCAGCAATTATGGGATTGGTTGTCAGGTTGGTCCCCAAGCAAGACAGAGAGAAGTTAGGTTAGACCAGAAAAGAAACCCAAAGGTTTGCAGCAGCCAAACATTCTTGCTATTAGTTCTCTGCAGTAAGCCACTTTAAACCTGATAAAGCCAATTTATCTCACTTTCAGCAGATGCTGCAAGGTGTGATCTTGAACTGGGATAAGTCAGAGACCTTTCATAAATGAACCAGCCATGGTAACTTCAGAAAGTGACTGCATTATGTCTGTGCTGCTTTCTTCTTACATTCTCTACCTGCTTCCCCCATCACACCCATGCCCCACAGTTTTGTCTGGTTTGTATCTTGTTTATTTTACTCTCATTGGAGAGGGCCCATTCCCTCCCTTTCACATTTTAATTCACACCCATTTTAACACCTCTGCTTCCCTTTCATCACTATTAACAAGACCCTTTGCCTTTTATACCGGGCCTCTCCACCATCTGCTGCCCTTATTCCTCCTCCCCCTCTCTCAAAAGTGTATAATGTAAAAAAGTTTCCAACACTGTTCAGCCCTGAAGGAGAGCCACACCAGAATTGGAATGTTAACTCTGTTTCTCTCTCCACAGATGCTGCCAGACCTGCTGGGTTTCTCCAGCATTTTTTTTTGTTTGTTTCAGATTTCCAGCATCTGCAGTATTTTGCTTTAGGAAAAGGGAGGTCAAATAGAAACCTACTAGAGATCAACAAGAACCAACCCAACAGAGCTTGTGAATAGAGACCAAGAAGCTGTTTCTTCCTGTTTTCTCTCCTTCCACGTGTTTTTATTACCATTAATGTCTGTCCATGTGCAAGGGAAAGTTTATAAAGCATTTAGTTTTAATCTGTCAAGTTTACTTAACTTAGTTTTAGCTCTTTACCTATAGCTGAAATCTAATTAGCTGTAATAAATTATGCAATAATAAATATATATCTTTCTCAGGACAGAAACCTGATCTATGTTTACTATCAACTAAAATGGGTCTGAAAATCAGACAGTTTGATGAGCTTGTGTATTTCTTTCAGTAATTTTAACTTTTGTGACAACTCCGGGAATAGTGGGTCTTGATTTCCAGCGTGTTGCCTCAGTGAGGTATAACCGTATACTTGAATCCTCTTTCAAAGGAACCTATTGTGCAGTTTGTAATCCCAATTGTTTTCTGCACTTTCAACGGCTTTTGATAAAGGATTTCTTAGTCACTTTAGACAACAACAATTTCCAATCGCTCAGCATTTAAGGAATACTTTGCACCTTTGTTCCTCTCACCAAAGTGTATAATTTCACACTTATCCACATTATATTCCATCAGACCTGTCCTTGGCCCATTCACTCAACATGTCTAAATCTTTCTTTTTATCCATTCACAGGACATGGGTATCACTGGCTAGGCCAGAATTTATTACCCATCTCTAATTGCCCAGAGGGCAGCTAAGAGTCAATCACATTGCTGTGGGTCTGGAGTCACATGTATGCCAGACCAGGTAAGGACAGCAGTTTCCTTCCCTAAAGGGCATTAGTGAGCCAGATGGGTTTTTCTCTCAATCGATACATAGTCATCATTAGATTCTTAATTCAAGTTCCACCATCTGTTGTGGTAGGATCGAACTGCATGCCCAGAACATTATCTGGGTTCCTGGTCTAACAGTACAGAGATAAAATCACAAGGCTATTGCCTCCCCTTTGAAGAATTTGCTAGAAGAGGGTTGTCAAGGCTGGGTCATTAAGTATATTCAAAGCTAATATGGAATAGATTTTTAAACAGCAAGAAAATCAACGGTTATAGTGACAAGACAGGCAAGTGGAGGTAGGGATTATCAGATTAGAAATGATCTTGTTGAATGGCAGAGCAGACACAGTAGGTCGAATGGCCTGCTTCTGCTTCTATGGTTTTATGGCCTCAGTCTTAAATGGCCAAACCCCATTTCCTATTACTGCCTTAGAGGTCCTGCTTTCCAGTCTCTAGCTCAGCTGACTAAATTCCCCTCCTTCTACCAATGTCTCTGGTGCCAATGTTGATCATGATCACCCGTTCCCAAAAGAATGCCCTGCAGCCGGTCTGTAATATGCTTGACTTGGCATTACACCATGCTGGAATCAGTTTCAGATATACAAGTCTGTTCTCCAAATTATCGAATTTCTCACCACTGTTCCCCTTCCACTCTCTTCGCCCCTGAGCTGAGCAGCTGAGCTATGTGTAGAACCACAAGATCGGCTCTCGCTACACTTCTCACCTTCAGCCACTCTCCACATTGGAAATCTAGCGAGGGACTGAGATCGATTTAGAAGACTCCTACACTGGCTAGTTTGTCTTTCTCTAGCCTCCCTGCCTGCTTTGTCTTAACATGCAATGCCTTCCACAATCATTTCTGTGCAAACTGGCTCCCAGTCAAACAACATCTTGATTTTAAAATTCTGATCCTTGCTTTCGAATCCCTCCTTGGCCTCATTCCTCCCTCTCAATGTAAACGCTGTCCCATTAACCTCTGTGATACCTGCACTCCTCTAATTCTTGTTTCTGGAACATCCCCAATTTGAATTGCCCCATCATTGATGGATTAACTTCAGCTGACTAGACCTCAGGCTCTGGAATTCCATCCCTAAACTTCTCCAACTCTCTCCTTGCCTCTTCAAGACTTAAATCTTCACAAAATTTTTGGTCACCTGACCTAATATTACTTTATATAGCTCTTACATAGCCTATTCTGTTTTGTAATTTTCCTGTAAAGCACCTTGGAATATTTTATTATGGCAAAGATAAGAAGTTATTATTGTTGCTAAGGCAAAAGATCAAAGGTTCACATCTCACTCCAACAACTTGAGTTTGATTGTCCCAGTACAGTATAACTGAACGTGTTGTCTTTCAGATGTGAAATAGAACCACCAAGTTAATGTTTTACAATAATTTTCTTTATTCTTTCATATGAAGTGGGTGTCTTTAATCTTTAATCGCCCTTGAACTGAATGGCTTAATAGATCATTTCAGAGGTAATTAAGAGCATCCACATTGCTGCATATCCTGAGTCATATATAGGCCAGGCCTGTTAGGAACTGCAGATTTCCTTCCCTGAAGGATCATTAGTGAACTGTATGGGCTTTTTATGACAATTAACAATGGCCCTATGGTCATGGTGAGGCTAGCTCTTTATCCCGGTTTACAACAATTTACATCAATCAATGGTCGTTTCATTATCACAATTGCCGAAAATAATTTTCAATTAAAGATTTATTAATTAATTACATATAAATTCCAATGTTTGAAGCCATATCCGCAGACCATTATACTCGATCTGACATTTCTACCCAGGCGAAAGTAGGTGCTGATTAACCCAAGTACATAACTAGCAGGCTGATATAAATTGATATTGAGAAATCAAATCATTCATTGCTAAACTAATATACATTGAGGATGTTCTGATGCAATGAGATTAGTTATGATTAAGAATCTGCATTCTGAACATTTACCAGTCCCTTGCTAAGCCTCTGATGGACTTGCTGTGCAGTTTCAGCTTTCTGCATGTCCAGTTTAGATATTGAGCAAGTTCTTGATGTTTATCTGTTGTGGGGTTATTTATAAAACATTTATGCAGTGTAAAGTCAATAACTTGTCAGCTCATTGTTGAACCGATGTCTACATAGCTATCAAAGTAAGTATTGACCTGATTTAGTACTGCCGTGAATTTATCAGTGTTTTCAGCACAGTAATAGTTATTGTCTACACTTGTCACCCCTTGATGAAAGGGATTAAAAATTGCCACCACTTGGCTCTCTTGTTAGCTTTCCCATCTCTCTGAGGCCCAAGGGTGTGAGAGATTAATCTTTTCCGAAATAACTTGACTGATCTTTCTCGAATGGCGATGCAGCATTTAGTTCAGCCCCCAGTGCAGAATTTGGAGATTGGATCTTTCCTGGGACAAGAACAGAAATTGCTGGAAAAACTCAGCAAGTCCAGCAGCCTCTGTGGAGAGAGAAACAGAATTAACGTTTCAAGTCCTTCTTCAGAACTGTCGGTCTTTCCTGAGGGCTCTTTCACGATCACTTCATCTTCTCCCTGGGCTTCCTTGCATGTTTTGCCATTGTTAAATGGTGGATGAATCTTAAATCTGTTGCATTTTTGAATTCTCCTCCCTTTTTCTCAGATCCCTATCTCTGTAACCTTCTCCTGTCCCACAGGCTTCCAGCTGACCCACACTGCTCTGTTTCTGACGTGCCAAACCTGCCTGATGTCAGTCACTCCCCCAACTCAGAACTGTGCCTTCAGTTGTCCCAAGTTCTGAGATGTTCTCAGCAATTCTCTCCACATCTCTTTGACCCTCCTTAAAACCTACCATTCTGTTAATGTATAAAGTGACCTTTGAAGGTGTGAGTGGTCGCCATTTTGAAAGACCATCAGCATCTAATGCAAAGAGTGAGTATGTCTTAAACATGCGTGTACCTTTGTAAAACCACCCATGTTCCCTTCTTGATCTGTTGTGGCCAGTATTAAGGCTATAAAATGTAAGACCAGGCCATTCAGGTCCCACAAGTCTGCCCTGCCATGCATTGAGATCACGGCTGATCTGATCATCCTCACTTATACCTTCCTGCCTTTTCCCCATAATCCTTGATTCCCTCACTAACTGATTAAAAACCTATTTCAGCCTTGAATATACTTAAAGACCCAGCATCTAAAGTCTTCTGTGGTGAAGAATTCCACAGATTCACTATCCTCTGAAAGAAGAAATTCCTTCTCATCTCTGAGTTAAATGACTTCCTATTTTGAAGGTATATCTTCTTGTCCTAGACTCTCCTACAAGGAAAAACAACATTTTTGCATCTAACCTTTGAAGTCCTATAAGAATTTTGTACATTTCAACAAGGTCTCCTCTCATTCTTCGAAACTCCAAAGACCACTGGCCCAATCCACTCAACACTCCTCATAAGACAGTCCTTCCATACCACAATCAGTCCAGTGAGTCTTCTCTGTGTCCATGGCCATAGATAAGGGTCCTAAACAGATGGGGAGGTGCTGGTATTGGACTGGGGTTGACAAATCAGATGTTCACACAACTCCAGTTTATAGTCCGAGATAGTAAGAACTGCTGATGCTGGAGTCAGAGATAACACAGTGTTGAGCTGGATGAACACAGCAGGCCAGGCAGCATCAGAGGAGCAGGAAAGCTGATGTTTCGGGTCGGGAGCCCAACAGGTTTATTTGAAATCAAAAGCTTTCAGAGCGCTGCTCCTTCATCTGGTGCAGTGAGAGAGCACAGCACACAGACACAGAGTTTATAGGCAGAGAGATCGGAAGAGCATATAACTGGTGTGAGTGGAGTGTCAGAGATAAGTCTTTGCAGGTGACCAAGAGTGTTAGATGGTGGGTAAAGTGTTTATAAAGTCAATGTTTATTTGCAGGTGCATTCTATTTTGCTCAAAAAACACACAAATTATAGTCACAGTCAGTCAGTGTGACATCTTATAATTCCAGCTTTTGGAATAAAACCAGCCTAATTCCAGGTTAAAATTCTGAGACAGATTCTGAACAAAGCCTTACACCCACAATTCAGTGTCTGATCTGAGATGTCACCTTTTTTATATTCCTATGGCTCTGCCTGATTGTCATGACAGCACAGCACTGATATTGATACAAAACTGGCTTGATGGTAGGAGACAGAGGGTGGTGGTGGAAGGTTGTTTTTCAGACTGGAGGCCTGTGACCAGCGGTGTTCCACAGGGATTGGTGCTGGGTCCTCTTTTGTTTGTCATTTATATAAACAATCCGGATGAGAATTTAGGAGACATGGTTCGTAAATTTGCAAATAACACCAACATTGGTGATATAGCGGACAGTGAGAAAGGTTATCTCAGATTACAAAGGGATCCTGAACAATTGGGCCAATGGGCTGAGGAGTGGCAGATGGAGTTTGATTTGGATAAATGTGAGATATTGCATTTTGGTAAAACAAACAAGGGCAAGAATTATACAGTTAATGGTAGGGCCCTGAGTTGTGATGTCAAGCAGAGAGACCTAGAGGTTCATGTACATAGTTGTTTGAAAGTTGTATCACAAGTAGACAGGTGATTAAGAAGGCATTTAGCACGCTTGCCTTCATTGCTTGGGCCATTGAGTATAGGAGTTGGAACGTAATGTGGAGATTGTACAGGACATTGGTGAGGACACTTTTGTAGTACTGTGTACAATTCTGGTCAACCTGAAATAGGAAGGATACTATTAAATTGGAGAGGGTTCAGAAAATACTTACCAGGATGTTGCCAGGACTGGAGGGTTTGTGTTATAAGGAGAGGCTGGGACATAATTCACATTTTTGAGAAGTGGTATTATAGAGGTTTATAAAATCATGAGGGGTGTAGATAAGGTGAATAGCAAAGGTCTTTTTCCTAGGATGGGTGAGTTCTAAACTAGGGGGTGTATTTTTAAGGTAAGAAGAGAAAGATTTAAAAGAGACCTAAGGGGCAACTTTTTCACACAGAGGTTGGTTCTTATGTGGAATTAACTATCAGTTGAAGTGATGGAAGCAGGTACAGTTACAACATTTTAAAAACATTTGGATAGGTACGCAAATAGGAAAGGTTTAGAGGGATATGGGCCATAGGCAGGCAAATGGGACTAGTTGGACCAAAGGGTCTATTTCCATGCTATGACTCAAGTCTCCTCTAAGGTTTATATCTTTCACTATAATAGTGGGCTGCTTTCTTCATGACCCTTCAGCAAATGGGAACAGTTGCTCTATTATCTTTTCCATGCCCTCAATCTTATACACCTCTATCAGGTTCCCCCTCAACCTTCTCTGCTCCAAAGAAAATAACCTAAGCTTATCCAGCCTCTCTTCATAGCTAAACTGCTCCAGCCCAGACAACATCCTGGTGAATCTTCTCTGAACCCCTACCAATGCAATTACTTCCTTCCTGTAGTCCAGAACTGCACTCAGTACTCCAACTGTGGCCTAACTAAAGTACAGCTCCAACATGTCACACAGGTTAACTAAAAATATCAGTAAAGAATTACACCCACACTTATACAGTATGGCAGAACCAAAGTGCTGTAACTGCAAAGGAATTGCTTGTGATCATGTTAAAAAAAAGAGACCATAACACTAAACAAGGCCTCACACCTAAAATGCATTGTCTGACCTGAGATGTCACCTCTTGTATACACTGGTAAAACCTTTAATTATCTCAGGGCAATGGCTTGAAAGAAATTCTGGGATTTGCATCTCAATCAGTAGGAATCTGCATCGCCTTTCTAACTGATTAAAGATTCTACAGGAGGCGGTCAGCGAGCCATTTTTAGGGTTGTTATCTTTCTGAATATAAATTCTGCGTTGGTATACCTCCTCTTCCACACTACACCTGATGAAAGAGCAGACCTCAGAAAGCTTGTGTTTTCAAATAAACCTGTTGGACTATAACCTGGTGTCATGTGATTATTGACCATGAAGAAAGATGGAAGAAGTTGGGACTGTTCCTTTTGGAGAGAAGAAGATTGAGAGGAGATTTGACAGAGGTTTTGTGAGCAATTTTGGGCCCCGTACCTCAGGAGGGATGTACTGGCCCTGGAGTGGGTCAGGGGAGGTTCACGAGAATGATCCCAGGAATGAAAAGTTTAACATATCAAATTGAGGATTCTGGGTCTATACTCGATGGAGTTTAGAAGGATGGGGTTTGGGGTGAGGGAATCTAATTGAAACTTACAGAATACTGAATGGCCTGGATAGTGGACATTGGGAAAATGTTCACAATGGCAGGAGAGACTAGGACCCGAAGGCACAGCCTTAGAGTAAAGGGAAGATTCTTTAGAACGGAGATATGGAGAGACTTCTTCAGCCAGAGGGTGGTGAATCTATGGAATTCATTGCCACAGAAGGCTGTGGAGGCCAGGTCATTGAGTACATTTAAGCCAGAGGTAGATAGGTTCTTGATTGTCAAGGGGATCAAGCATTCCAGGGAGAAAGCGGGAGAATGGGTTGAGAAACTTATCAGCCGTGATTGAATGATGGAGCAGACTTGATGGGCTGAATGGACACATTTCTGCTCCTATGTCTCTTGGTCTCATGGTCTAAGGGTTTCAAAATCATGAGTGAGCTGGATAGAGTAGATAGGGAGAAGCTGTTCCCACTCCTAAAAGAAAAAGATCAAGGGGTCATAGATTTATGCAGTGAATAGTTAGGGTCTGGAATGCACCGCTTGGAAATATCATGGGGGCACGTTCAATTGGGGCATCCAAAGAGTATTAGGTGATTATTTGAATAGAAATGGTGTGCAGGGACATGGAGATAAGGCAGGAGATTGGCACTAGGTGATAGAACCAATGCAGACATGATGGGCTGAATGGTCTCCTTATGAACTGTGACAATCCTGTGATTCTGATTGCCACAGGTTTGGCTTGTAATTCTGTGTAATTATTAACAGTAAGGGGCTTAATGAATAATAGCATTAACTTGCATTCACTGAATGGGCTGTGTCCCAAATTACTAAAGGATTTATCCACTAAAGGAGAGACTATTCAGGAAAGATCAAAGAGAATGCTGAAAATTTTAAAGTATATGAGAATATGTCCAGTGCCTCAGCTAAGAGGATATTCAATGAAAATTTTCAAACATGATTTTATTAGATGATGGAATAAATTGCACAAATCCATGTGAGTGTAAGAAACAAAGGAAACATATACACAGTCGCTTGAGCATACTCTGCCTGTGATTAGATCACAGCCAAACTTCTATCTGAACCCTGGTTTACTGCTTTAGCTCCATAACCCCTAACTTCCTTAGAGAGTGTGGATCTACTGATCACAGTCACGATGCTCAGTGACTACACACACCACAGCTGCTTGATAGAGTTTCCAAGACTTTTTTTTTCCTTTATTCATTTATGGGATGAGGATGTCGCTGGCCAGGCAGCATTTATTGACCATCCCGAATTGCCCAGAGGGCAGTTCAGAGTCAAGCACATTGCTGTTGGTCTGGAGTCACATGTAGGCCAGACCAGGTAAGGATGGCAGTTTCCTTCCCTAAAGGACATTAGCGAAACAGGTGGGTTTTTCTGACAATCAACTCATGGTCACCATTAGATTCTTAATTCCAGATATTTATCAAATTCAAATTCCACCATCTGCCCTGGCAGGATTCGAATCCCAGTCCCCAGAACATTATCTGGGTCTGCTGGGTTAACAGTCCAGCAATAATACCACTAGGCCATCGCCTCCCCTCTGAGACTTTGAGTGAAGAGATTTCTCCGTCCTCAATGGTGGAGTCCCTGACCTCAAACGACATTCCCAGAGATCATTCACGGCTTGTTGGTGTCACTGACTGGGCCCGCGTCTGTTACATCCCTGATTGCCCCTTGAGATGGCAGTGGCGAGCTGCTTTCTGAAACCGCTGCAGCCCCTGTGGTGTAGGGAGGGCGTTCCAGAATTTTGACCTGGACTTGGGCCTAGCAGCTGGTGGACAGTCCACGGGGGAGACAACAGGTGAGTTCCATGCCGTAAACCTGTGGACTCTGAAGCCTCTCAGTGTCTACCTTGTCAAATTCCTGGCACGTCAGACATGTTTCAATGAGATCATTTTATTCTCTAAACGCATCTCTTCTTACAATGGCCTCTCAACACAGTAAACAATTGAGAGAACCCTCAACACAAACCCTCAAAAAAAAATATCCTTTGTTGGGTAAAGAGACTTAAAATTGTTCACAGTATGTGGATTACCCAAAGTCTCTTATAATGAGGCAGCACGGTGGCTCAGTGGTTAGCGTTGCTGCCCCACAGCACCCAGGTTCAATTCCACCCTCAGGCAACTGTCTGTGTGGAGTTTGCACATTCTCCCCATGTCTTGGTGGGTTTCCTCCAGGTGCTCTGGTTTCCTCCCACAGTCCAAAGATGTACATGCTAGGTGGATTGGCCATGATAAATTGCCCATCACGTTCAGAGATGTGTAGATTAGGTGGGTTATAGGGGAATGGGAATGGGTTTGGGTGGGATGTTCTGAGTGCCAGTGTGGGCTTGCTGGGCCAAAGGGCCTGTTTCCACACTGTCAGGATTCTATGATATTAAATAATTGTAGTTGGGCTTCCTTACTCACACTTATTCCCTCAGTAATGAAAGCCAACATACCTTTTGCCATGTTAACTGTTTGCAATGAAGCCTGTTAAATTTCTGAGACTTGAGCACACAATAACCAAGTCCCTCTTAAGGAACCACACTTACTTGTCTCTCACTTTGTCAACAATATTCTGTTTTTACATTCCTCCCACTAAACTGGATACATTCATAAACCACCATTGCACCCCATCTGCTATAGTCCTGCCCACCCATTCAGCCATCTTTATCCTTTATCAGCCTCTTTCCTCACTTCACAGCCAAGTTTTTCATCAGTTTTGTATCGTCAACAAACATTGAGATATTGTATTTGGCCCCTTCCAATTAGTCATTAACATAGACTGTAGCCACACATGTCAGGCCTCTAAGGATGACTGCCCACCATCGACAAGGCACAAGTCAGGAGTGTGATGGAATACTCCCCACTTGCCTGAATGAGTGAAACAACAACAACACTCCAGAAGCTTGACACCATCCAGGACAGAGCAGCCTGCATCATGTCAACAAATATCCATTCCTTCCACCACCAACACTCAGTAGCTGCAGTATGTACAATCCACAAGATGCATTGCGGATATTCTCCAACAATCCTTAGACAGCATCTTCCGAACCCACAACCACTTCTATCCAGAAGAACAAGATCAGCAGATACATGGGAACACTACCGCCTGCCTACCACCCTGATTTGGAAATATATCACTGTTTCTTCAGTGTCGCTGGGTCAAAATCCTGGAATTCTCTCCCTAACGGCATTGTAGGTAAACGTAGAGCACACGGACTGCAGTGGTTCAAGAGGCAGCTCACACCACCTTCTCAAGGCCACCTAGGGATGGGAATTAAGTGTTCACCTTACCAGCAAAGCCCATATCCCACAAGAGAGTGAGGCAAAAGTCCAACACTAATCCTTTCCTGCCCTTATCAACTCTGCCAACCAGAAAATGTCCTATTCATTTCCACACTCTTTGCTTTCCATTTTTTAACTTCACCTATGCTGCTCACAGATCCCATGATTTGAGGCTGGAGTAGTGTAGCAGCAAAGTTACTGGCCTGATAATCCAAAGACCCTGGTTACTGCCCTGAGGACATGGTTTCAATTACTTTGACAAATCTGGCAGAAAAATCTAGTCTCAGTAATGGT
Source organism: Rhincodon typus (assembly GCF_021869965.1). Lineage (NCBI taxonomy): Eukaryota > Metazoa > Chordata > Chondrichthyes > Orectolobiformes > Rhincodontidae > Rhincodon > Rhincodon typus. The sequence goes on from NC_063334.1 coordinate 119,900,596, forward strand.
ATCATGAACCTATCATCAATTGACTTAAAAGAAATCTGGTCCATTTATTTCCATTAGGGAAGGAAATCTGCCATCCTTACTTGGTCTGGCCTGCATGTGACTCCAAACCGACAGCAATATAGTTGACCCTTTTATTGGCCACCAAAAACACCTAACAAGCCACTCAAGGGCAATTAGGGATGGGCAACAAATGCTGGCTCTGCCAGTGATGCCCACATCCAAAGGGAGAATGAAAACAATGATAGGAGGATTCCTATCAATCCAATCTTAGTCCATTTGAGATGTCACCTCTGTTACTGTGCTGTATATCCTTTATGTACCATTTCTTTAGAATGATATAACTCTGAATGTGACCAGACACAAAAAATAAAGGCAAAAACTTTAGTGATATCCAGAATTCAAGCACATAATTAATTCTGAGCGGGGTTTAACAGACGAGAGTTGTGAGCTTTAAGAGGCTATGCAATTCTTTCCTCATCTGTTGTCCTGCTTGGTAATCCACAGACAAATGTTGGCCAGTGATCTCATACTATGCAAACAAAAAAACAAACAGTTTTCAGTTGCTTCCTTCAGTTTGAGCTCATTGCTGACCCTCACGTTACAAATGCAAATGGATTAAGCATGAGGATCCAACTCATATCCCTTACGTTTGGAACCTTGAAACCAGAAGCAAGGGGAGTTGCTCATTACAACTGAGTAATGACTGGATGGGCATTACCTCTGCACTGCCTGCATTACCTTCCCTTATTTCATTCAAACCACATTTTCACAAAATGCTTGACAAAGCAAAATACTGCAATACTTAAGAAAACTAATCAATCAGTGAAAAAGGAGGCAGGTATGCACCACTCATCAATCATGCATGGTCTGCAACAGAATTCCACAGGGCTATAGAGAAACCTGACCTGCTCCTCAAGGCAAAGCATTGAAAGCACATAATTCCTTGAAATTTGTGACACAGGTCGACAGGGTGTTTAACACGGTGCTTAACATGCTTGCCTTCATTGCCCAGACCATTGACAATAGGAGCTTGGAAATCATGTTGAGGTTGTACAGAATGTTGGTGAGGTCTTTTCTGGAGTACTGTGTGCAGTTCCAGTCTCCCTGTTATAGGAAAGATGTTATTAAATCTGAGAGAGTTCAGAAAAGATTTACCAGGATGTTGTCGGGAATGGCTGGTTTGAGTTATAAGGAGAGGCTGGATAGGCTGGGACTTTTTACACTGGACTGTAGGACGTTGAGATGTGACCTTTAAGAGGTTTATAAACTCTTCAGGAGGGGTATAGTTAAGGTGAATGGGAAGTGTCTTTTCCCGAGGGTGGGAGATTTCAAGACTAGGGGGCACATTTTTAAGGTGAGAGGAGAAAGGTTTAAAAAAGACATAAGGGGCAAATTTTTCACACAGAGGGCGGTTCACATGTGGAATGACCTTCCTGATGAAGTAGTTGATGCAGGTGCAGTTACAATGTTTACAAGATATTTAGATAAGAACAAAGAACAAAGAAAATTACAGCTTAGGAACAGGCCCTTTGGCCCTCCAAGCCTGCGCCAATCCAGATCCTCTATCTAAACCTGTCGCCTATTTTCCAAGGATCCATATCCCTCTGCTCCATGCCCATCTGTCTAGATACATCTTAAATGACGCTATCGTGCCCGCCTCTACCATGCGTTCCAGGCACCCAACACCATCTGCGTAAAGAACTTTCCACGCGTATCTCCCTTAAACTTTTCCCCTCTCACCTTAAAATCATGACCCCTAATAATTGAGTCCCCCACTCTGGGAAAAAGCTTCTTGCTATCCACCCTGTCCATACCTCTCATGATTTTGTAGACCTCAATCAGGTCCCCCCTCAACCTCTGTCTTTC
>NC_063334.1:119902561-119907969 GCF_021869965.1 Rhincodon typus
TACAGTTGTATAGGACTTTGGTTCGACCACATTTGGAATACTGCGTTGCCACCTTCAGGGTACAATGGACCTGAACACCCAGATCTCTCTGTGCATCAATTTTCCCCAGGGCTTTTCCATTTACCGTATAGTTCACTCTTGAATTGGATCTTCCAAAATGTATCACCTCGCATTTGCCTGGATTGAACTCCATCTGCCATTTCTCCGCCCAGCTCTCCAATCTATCTATATTCTGCTGCATTCTCTGACAGTCCCCTTCACTATCTGCTACTCCACCAATCTTAGTGTCATCTGCAAACTTGCTAATCAGACCATCTATACCTTCCTCCAGATCATTTATGTATATCACAAACAACAGTGGTCCCAACATGGATCCCTGTGGAACACCACTGGTCACAGTTCTCCATTTTGAGAAATTCCCTTCCACTACAACTCTCTGTCTCCTGTTGCCCAGTCAGTTCTCTATCTATCTAGCTAGTATACCCTGGACCCCATGTGACTTCACTTTCTCCATCAGCCTACCATGGGGAACCTTATCAAATGCCTTACTGAAGTCCATGTATATGATATCTACAGCTCTTCCCTCATCTATCAACTTTGTCACTTCCTCAAAGAATTCTATCAAGTTGGTAAGACATGGCCTTTCCTACACAAAACCATGCTGCCTATCACTAATAAGCCCATTTTCTTCCAAATGTAAATAGATCTTATCCCTCAGTATCTTCTCCAGCAACTTCCCCACCACTGACATCAGGATCACCGGTCTATAATTACCTGGGTTATCCTTGCTACCCTTCTTAAACAAGGGGACAACATTAGCAATTCTCCAGTCCTCCGGGACATCACCCATGCTCAAGGATGCTGCAAAGATATCTGTTAAGGCCCCAGCTATTTCCTCTCTCCCTTCCCTCAGTAACCTGGGATAGATCCCATCCGGACCTGGGGACTTGTCCACCCTAATGCCTTTTAGAATACCCAACACTTCCCCCCTCCTTATGCTGACATGACCTAGAGTAATCAAACATCTATCCCTAACCTCAATATCCATCATGTCCCTCTCCTCAGTGAATACCGACACAAAGTACTCATTAAGAATCTCACTCATTTTCTCTGACTCCTCGCATAACTTCCCTCCTTTGTTCTTGAGTGGGCCAACCCTTTCTCTAGTTACCCTCTTGCTCCTTATGTATGAATAAAAGACTTTGGGATTTTCCTTAACCCTGTTTGCTAAAGATATTTAATGACCATTTTTAGCCCTCTTAATTCCTCGTTTCAGATTGGGTCCTACTTTCCCGATATTCTTCCAAAGCTTCATCTGTTTTCAGTCGCCTAGACCTTATGCATGCTTCCTTTCTCCTCTTTGCTAGTCTCACAATTTCACCTGTCATCCATGGTTCCCTAATCTTGCCCTTTCTATCCCTTATTTTCACAGGGACATGTCTGTCCTGCACTCTAATCAACCTCTCTTTAAAAGCCTCCCACATATCAAATGTGGATTTACCCTCAAACAGCTGCTCCCAATCCACATTCCCCAGCTCCTGTCGAATTTTGCTATAGTTGGCCTTCCCCCAATTCAGCAATCTTCCTTTAGGACCACTCTCGTCTTTGTCCATCAGTATTCTAAAACTTACGGAATTGTGATCACTATTCCCAAAGTAATCCCCTACTGAAACTTCAACCACCTGGCCGGGCTCATTCCCCAACACCAGGTCCAGTATGGTCCCTTCCCGAGTTGGACTATTTACATACTGCTCTAGAAAACCCTCCTGGATGCTCCTTACAAATTCTGCTCCATCTAAACCCCTAACACTAAGTGAATCCCAGTCAATGTTGGGTAAATTAAAATCTCCCATCACCACCACCCTGTTGCTCCTACATCTTTCCATAATCTGCCTACATATTTGTGCCTCTATCTCATGTTCGCTGTTGGGAGGCCTGTAGTACAGCCCCAACATTGTTCCCGCACCCTTCCTATTTCTGAGCTCTGCCCATATTGCCTCACTGCTCGAGTCATCCATAGTGCCCTCCTTCAGCACAGCTGTGATATCCTCTTTGACCAGTAATGTAACTCCTCCACCCCTTTTACCTGCCTCTCTTTCCCGCCTGAAGCATCTATTTCCTGGAATATTTAGTTGCCAATCTTGCCCTTCCCTCAACCAAGTCTCAGTAATAGCAATAACATCATACTCCCAGGTACTAATCCAAGCCCTAAGTTCATCTGCCTTACCTACTACACTTCTCGCATTAAAACAAATGAACCTCAGACCACCTGTCCCTCTGCGTTCATAATCTGCTCTCTGCCTACTCTTCCCCTTAGTCACACTGACTTCATTATCGAGTTCCTTACAGGCTTTAGTTACTACCTCCTTACTGTCCACTAACCTCCTCATTTGGTTCCCATCCCCCTGCCACATTAGTTTAAACCCTCCCCAACAGCATTAGCAAAAGCAGCCCCTAGGACATTGGTTCCAGACCTGCCCAGGTATAGACTGTCCGATTTGTAATAGTCCCACTTCCCCCAGAACCGGTCCCAATGTCCCAAAAATCTGAACCCCTCCCTCCTGCACCATCTCTCAAGCCACTCATTTATCCTGCCTATACTTTCATTTCTACTCTGACTAGCACGTGGCACTGGTAGCAATCCTGAGATTACTACCTCTGAGGTCCTACTTTTTAACTTGGCTCCTAACTCCCTAAATTCTGTCTGTAGGACCTCATCCCATTTTTTACCTATATCATTGGTGCCTACATGCACCACAACAGCTGGCTGTTCACCCATAAGTACATGGATAGTAAAGGTTTGGAGGAATATGGGATAAGCACAGGCAGGTGGGACTAGTTTAATTTGGGTCAGCATGGACAAGTTGGGCCAAAGGGTCTGTTTCCATGCTGTATGACTGTATGATTCTACAAGGATTATAGTGTCTTTAACCCTTAATATTGTAACTGGTTGGTATGGTGTACAGGTCAACAATACAGGATAGGAACTTGTCAAATAATTCTCAGTGCTCAAGGTGTCTACTTATCTGGTGGTGAGCATTATTCTTGCAGAGATGTGGTGGCAGAGTGTTAAGATGTTTTGTTGCAAGTTCTATCAATATTAGTCCTTAGCAATGACGTGAGGAAAGCTACAAAGAATTTTGGGAGGATGGAATGGAGAGCCACATGGCCTGATTACAACAAATATAAATGTGAGGAAGAGCTTTCATAAATGGCGGTTTTATTTATTGAAACGACATAGATTTTGCTCGAATCAATCACATCTCTCCTGAGGTGGGGTAAATCCAGAAGACTGCCTGGGGCTGCCTGCTTTTGGGAGTCCCATGCTCAGATAACAGGCACCCAGGAGGAACTGGAAACCTGGCTGGCTGTGAGCTTCTCACAGATAAAAGCATGGATTCGAGCTTTTTGTGATTTATGCACAAGGACTGCCAAATCCATCTGTGCTGCTGCTTCCTCATTTAAATAATGTCTAGCTCTTGTATTCTTCCAGCCAAAGTGCATAACCTCAGACCTTCCCACGTTATATTCCATCTGCTAAGATTTTGCCCACTATATCCCTCTGTAAACTCCTTGAGTCGCCATTACTGCTTGCGTTCCCATTTATTTCTGTGTGGTCCACAAACATGGCTGTAGAATGCTCACCTTCCTCAGCCAAGTCATTATAGGTAGGTGTGACACCATTACTGCTCCCTGTGCCACTCTACCCATTGCAGTTTGCAAACCTGAAAGTGCCCTGTTTATTCCAATTCTGTGTCTTCTATTAGTTGGCCAATCCTCTATCCATGCCAATGTATTCCCCTCAACAACCTGGGCTCTTTTCTTCCTAAACACCCTTATGCACAGTAACCCTCATCAAATGCCTTCTGGAAATCTAAATATCAACCATCTACTTGTTGTCTTTCTAGTTACCCATTCAGCATCTCCATCTAAAGAGTTGAAATTGGCATTTAAATGTGTCCTTTACACTGACAAACATTTTAGCAACTTCAGCCAACTTCTCTGCTTGTCTGTTTTGTTTTGTCATTTAGCACGATCTAGGAGTTCTGGCTGAGCAGGAATTAATTATCTGAAAGTTTCTGAAGCAGATTGGAGTGACAGTCATTTCAAGTCACATCTGCTTTAACAAACGATACCTTAGTTCCAGTTTCTGGCTTGGTCTTGTAATTAAATAGTTTTAAGAGGAAAATGACAAACTCCCAGACATGATACGTTCTCATTTCTGCAGATGCACCTTACGGTCAGTATTTTAGATGAGTGAGATCGAATTTTGTGATTCCTGTGGCATCAGTCAGATAATTGGCAAAAAAGACCAATTAGATTCAAAAGATAATTGACTGCCATTAAAACCTGGTTGTTTCCCAATGTTTTTGCATAACGTAGCATTGAACAAAGCACACAATTAACTATATTGAGCTATAAATTTAATGAGCTAAATTAAATACTCATAATAAAACCAAGTCAATGTTATTCAACTTCAAAGTCCCTGTCAGGAAGCCCAGTTCTGTCTAAATCCCATGGGTCCACTATTGCCACATTTTGAGGTTACCATTTTCACTTGGATGTGTACCTGGAGGCTTCATGATATTGCAACAGCACACAGGTAGTTCAAAGATCATGAAACAAGGATTTGCACCCTAAACGTGGCCCTTCTATTGGGTTGACATCAGATCATTACAATATAAGAAGGTTAAACAAGGAAAGCAGCATATTTACATTAACTTAAAGCAGTGTTCACATCTAGTTGAAGAGATCCTTTGTCTGTCTCCCTCTCTCCTTCCTGGTGCTTCTTTCACACAAAGAGAGAACAGTGAGGAGAAAGAAACCCTTCCTCCAGATGAAAGTCCACGCATCTGCTCGAGCTTCCCTGCTCGGTGCCCTCCTGGGATTTTACACACGACAATGTGACGAGGGTGATTCGTCTTTAATTTCTGGAGATGAGAGGGCCGCCCTGGAGGATTGGGAACTACTACAAGCCACAATTACATTTATCTGAGAAGCTCATAGAATCATAGAATATTGTGGACCAGAGATTGGCCACTCAGATTTAGCCTAACGTAGACCCACAGCAATATAATTGCCTATTAAATGGACTCTGGCCAATTGGAGATGAGCAATAAATGCTGGCCCAGTTAGCGACACCTACATCCCGTGAACAAATATTTTTAAAAAGCAACACCATAAAGACCTGATTATTTGCTTTTTGTGACGTTGATTGAGTAATAATCATTAACAAGGAGATCTCCTCTGCCGTTTCCAAATCACGCCGTGGGATCTGTCAAAACCGCCAGATGGGACAAATTAGTTCTTAGTTTAAATCTCATCCAAAAAAATGTTGTGCCTCTGACAGAGCCACACTCACTCAGTACTGACCCTCTGACAGTGCGGCACTCCCTCAGTACTGACCC
>NC_063334.1:119907979-119945805 GCF_021869965.1 Rhincodon typus
ACTCCCTCAGTACTGACCCTCTGACAGTGCGGCACTCCCTCAGTACTAACCCTCTGACAGTGCGGTCCTCCCTCAGTACTGACCCTCTGACAGTACAGCATTCCCTCAGTACTGACCCTCTGACAGTACGGCACTCCCTCAGCACTGACCCTCTGACAGTGCGGCACTCCCTCAGTACTGACCCTCTGACAGTGCGGCACTCCCTCAGTACTGACTCTGACAGTACAGCACTCCCTCAGTACTGACTCTTCAACAGTGCGGCGCTCCCTCAGTACTGACCCTCTGACAGTGCGGCGCTCCCTCAGTACTGACCCTCTGACAGTACGGCACTACCTCAGCACTGACCCTTCGACAGTGCGGCACTCCCTCAGCACTGACCCTTCGACAGTGCGGCATTCCCTCAGCACTGACCCTCCGACAGTGCGGTATTCCCTCAGTACTGACCCTTCGACAGTGTGGCACTCCCTCAGTACTGACCCTCCGACAGTGCGGTATTCCCTCAGTCCTGACCCTCTGACAGTACATCGCTCCCTAAGTACTGCGTCAGAGTGCTAGCTGGAATTTTGGACTGCTAATTTATGAGAAACATTGATTCTTAAGCGTGACTTACAGTTTGAAAACCTAGCATTGGCTATACACTTCTGGGTGTGAAATGTGCTGCAGGAATATAAGTCTTTCATTCCTGTTTCCTTCTCCTTTCCCATCAGCTATTATCTTGACTCTGTCTAGTGAAGATCTGAATTTTCATTCTTCACTTCTTTATCATCCCATTGTTCTTTGCATTGTTCTTATGGGAATCCCATCTTCAACTTTGCCACTTCATTCTACTTGCGTCCAAAGGTGGTTTGTGTGGAGGTCACTACCTCTCCTGAGAATGGAGAGCATGGGGTTATTGAATTGAGTTGTTTAAAGTAAAGGGCAGACAGGGATGGCCATTTCCCTGGTGTAGAGGTCAGGTCGGTGTTTGCAAAACCTGCAACACAGTGGCCAACATTAGCAATGATCATGCAATTGGAAAACAGTTGCTGTATAATCCAGAGTGTGCGAGCTAACAACCTCTTTAGAATTGTCAGTCGTGCTTGCAGCGGGAAACACATGAATGTTCCAGAAACTACATATATTCATACACTGGGTCCCTGTACTTTGCACACAGGAAGGATATGTACATGCACTATGTCCCGTTTGAAACTCAACAAAATGGGTAACAGCCACGTTGCGGCTCATTCCTCAGGGCCCAGACAAATCAAGGTCAAACCTGCCTGGTTTAAAAATTTAAACCAAGTATGGCAGTTAACTGTCAATCAGCATCATTGGGTGCATTCTCTATGGGAACACCTCTACCGATCAGAGTCCACTCACCAGCCAATGAGCATTCTCCTTTCATGCAGTATTAATGTTAGTTTGCCACTTGAATTTGTGTATTTGCAAATTGTCCTGATGTGTGGAAGATGAAAAGCTTCAACAAATTGTGCCTTTCTTCAGCAATACTCAATGTTGTATGAATTTAGATTTAATACTGACACACTTCCCCCCAAAGTTTAGTAAAACTCTGGGAACTTTAAGAATGGGCTGAAGTCAACACGAACAGCAATTCTGAGACCGATGGATCGATAGGCAAACTGACTGCGCTTTGTTCAAAATAAATTCTTGAATCCCACTTCCCAAATGTCACATTCTCTTGCCACAGCCACGTAAGAGTGAATGTGCAAAGGAATGGGGTGACTTTGCAGAGGTTTATAAAATCATGAAGGGCATGAATAAGGTGAATAGACAAGGGCTTTTCCCTGGGATGGGGGAGTTCAAAACTAGAGGGCATAGGTTTAAGGTGAGAGGGGAAAGATTTAAAAGGGACCCAAAGGGCAACTTTTTCACACAGAGGGTGGTGCGTGTATGGAATGAGCTGCCAGAGGAAGTGTTGGAGGCTGGTACAATTACAACATTTAAAGGGCATCTGGATGGATGTACGAATAAGAAGGGTTTAGAGGAGTTTGGGCCAAATGCTGGTGAATGGGACTAGATTAATTTAGGATATCTGGTTGGCATAAACAAGTTGGACGAAAGGGTCTGTTTCCATGCTGTACATCTCTATGACTCTATGAATAAAAGAGAAAAGTTAGCATTCGGTAATTTAAATAGGATTTGAATTGACCAGGCAGGCCATTCCCTTACCTTATAAAACTTAATGAAAACTGTACCAATGATTAAGAATTTAATTAACTCAGCCCAACAACACAGGATCTATGGATTTTAATAAATAAAAGCACAGAATATGTTGGCCTTTCATTTTATTCTGTAAATTAAGGATTTGCACAATGTATTGAAATAATTTGTTGCTGAGCTTCAAATTAGTGCAATCCTTTTACGATTGTACATTTTAATCTCATTTATATTTTAATGATTCTTTTTAAACATATCATTCATGGGTCGTGCTTAGTCGGCTAGACCCTTTTAGTGTGCGCCCCTAGTTGCCCTTGAGAAGGTGGTGGTGAGCTGCTTTCTTGAACCGCTGCAGTCCCTGTGCTGTAGGTTAACCCATAATGTTGTTCCCAGGATTTTGACCCAGCGACAGTGAGGGAACGGTGATATATTTTGAAGCCAGGATGGTGAGTGGCTTGAAGGGAAACTTGGAGGGGGTGGAATTCCCATGTATCTGCTGCCCTTCTAGCCCGTTGAGGTCATGCATTTAGAAGTTGCTGTGAAAGGCTACCTCGCGAGTTGTTGTAGTGCATCTTGTAGATGGTATGCTCTATTGCCACAGTGTTGGAGGGAGTGAATGTTGAAGGTGATGGAGCTGCTTTGTCCTGGATAAAGAAGAAAAAGAATCAGGACTATGCAGAAAGGGCAAGAGGGAGGCAGACTAAATTCTTTCAAGGTGTTGGCACATCTACAATGGGCCAAATGGCCTCCTTCTGTGCTGTGCCATTTACAGGAATGTAGGACGTAGGAGCAAGCCTTGGATCCTGCACTGCCATTCAATCAGATCATGGCTGATCTGGTTGTGGGCTCAGCCCCACTTTTGTGTCTGGCACCTCCAGCCCTTGTCTGATGAAAATCTGTGTAAGTCATAGACTCATAGAGTCATAGAGTCATACAGCGCGGAAACAGACTCTTCAGCCCAACTCGCACATGCTGACTAGGTTTCTGAACTGAAATAGTCCCATTTGCCAGCATTTGGCCCATATCCCTCGAAACCTTTCCTATCCATGTACCTGTCCAAATGTCTTTCAAATATTGTTATTGTACCTGCCTCGACCATTTCCTCTGGCAGCTCGTTCCACACACATACCACCCTCTGTGTGAAAAGGTTGCCCCTCAGCTCCCTTTTAAATCTTTCCCCTCTCAACTTAAACCTATGCCCTCTAGTTTTGGACACCAAGATAGCAAGAACTGCAGAAGTTGGAGTCAGAGATAACACTGTGTGGAGCTGAAGGAACACAGCAAGCCAGGCAGCATCAGAGGAGCAGGAAAGTTGACATTTTGGGTTGGGACCCTTCTTCAGAAAAACCTATGCCCCCTCGTTTTGGACCGCCCTACTCCAGGTAAAAGACCTTAGCTATTCACCCTATCCATGCCCCTCATGATTTTATAAACCTCGATAAGATCACCCCTCAGCCTCTTACGCTCCAGGGAAAATAGTTCAGCCTATCCAGCCTCTCCTTATAACTCAAACCGTCCTGTCTCAGTAACATCCTTGTAAATCGTTTTTGTACACTTTCCAGTTTAATAACGTCCAGACTGACATATGAGGAGAGATTGACTTGTTTGGGATTGTTTTCACTCGAGTTCAGATGAATGAGGGGCTATCTCATAGAGAGTTATAAAATTCTAACAGGACTGGACAGGGTAGATGCAGGGAGGATGTTCCCGATGGTGGGTGTGTCCAGAACCAGGGGTCACAGTCTGAGGATTCAGGGTAGACCATTTAGGACGGAGATGAGGAGACATTTCTTCATCCAAAGAGTGGTGAGCCTGTGGAATTCATTACCACAGGAAGCAAAAACATTGAAAGCCAAAACATTGAATATATTCAAGAGATGGTTAGATATAACACTTGGGGTGATTGGGATCAAAGGTTATGGGGAGAAAGCAGGATTAGGCTGTTGAGTTGGATGATCAGGCATGATAGTGAAGAATGGCAGAGCAGGTTCAAAGGGCCGAATGGCCTCCTCCTGCTCCTATCTTCTGTGTTTCTATGTTTCCTGTAACGGGGTGACCATAATTGTACACAGTACTCCAAATGTGGCCTTACTAATGTCTTGTACAGCCTTCACATGGTGTCCTGTACTCCTGTACTCAAATCTCTGACCAATGCCTTGATTAAACTCAATGACCTAGCTTCCACACTTTCTGGGAAAGAGGATAGATTGATAGTCGGACCAACTGAATGATGGCATTGTGGAAACGTCATTGGACTAAAAACCAAGAGCCCCAGGCTAACGTTCTGGTGACATGGGCTTGAAACCCAGCACAGAGATAGGGGAAACCTGGGATTAAAATCCAGCCTAATGGAGAGCACGATGCAATTGTTGTCAAAACCCATCTGGTTCACTAATGTTGATTAAGGAAGGAAATCTGCCATCCTTCAGTGGTCTGTCCTATGTGTGACTCCAAATTTAGCGTAACGTGGTTGACTCTGGACAATAAATGGTCGCATAACCAGGATATCCGCATCACATGAATGAATCCGAAAAGAAATAGCAGATACATTCTTGAAAAGCAAGGGGGTTAAAGGTTAGTGGGCTATGTGGAGTAATATGATCAGCTATGACCTAAATAAATGGCAGAACAGGCTCAAAGGGCCTACTCCTGCACCTAATTCTAATGTTCATATGTTTCCCCGTACTGGTGACCCTCTGAGAGGAAGATAATAACTTTTTCATCAAGGAGACTTGTTATTCTTAAAGTCTGTCCCCTATTTCTCATCCGCCCCAAACTCTCCCCAGCCACATCTGAATCTTACAAGTTTCTTTGTCAGAAGTCACACGACACTAGATTCTAGCCCAACCGGTGGCTCAGTGGTTAGCACTGCTGCCTCACAGTGCCAGGGACCTGGGTTCGATTCCACCCTCGGGCGACTGTCTGCGTGGAGTTTGCGCATTGTCCCTGTGTCTGTGTGGCTTTCTTCCCACAGCCCAAAGATGTGCAGGCTAGGTGGATTGGCCATGCTAAATTACCAGAAGTGTTCAGGGATGTGTAGATTAGGGGGATGGGTCTGTATGGGATGCTCTGAGGGTCAGTGTGGACTTGTTGGGCTGAAGGGCCTGTTTCCACACTGTAGGGGATTCTATGAACATCAAGTGTCATTGTGATCACCTCTCACCCTTCTATACTCTGATTGGGGTACAGGTCCCAGTCTATCCTTCCATCCTTCATTGGATAACCTCCTCCTCAAAAGGAATTCAATAATTCCAGGCATCAAACACCCTGAAGAAAATGAACTATCTGCATTCAGTTTAAGGATACAACAACAGCACTCAAAATTGTGAACGAGAATTAAGCATCAAACAACAATAACTGCACCGTGAAGAATTTTCAGTCCAGAAGACAGACATAGCTGCAAATATCAAACAATCTAACTCTGAGATTAAATAAAGCAAAACCAACTTTGTACTGCTGCATCCACAGTGTGAAGTATGGACATCATTAAATGGAAATTATAAGATGTTTAAATTGGAGCAGGTCAAGTGTTTTATGGCAAGATAACAAAATCAGTGCTAAACATGAAAGTCAGATGAGAAAAAGAGATTTTTTTTAAAGTCATGAGGAGAAGAACAGATGGTAACGCAGATATAATTCTGTAGCCTGACATCGGAGGAGGGGGGGGTAGCGGGGCGGTGTGGAAGAAGCTTTCTGGTAATAAGTCTAACAATTGAATGAGGGAGAAGAGTTTCACGGTCTCCAACAGAACACACTGGACAAACTCAGCAGGTCTGGCAGCATCTGTGAAGAGAGAAACAGAGTTAACGTTTCGAGTCTGATATGATTCTTATTATTTACTATTTTATCATTGACTCATTGCAGTGCAATCACCATTAAAATGTAGGAAACGTGGCATCCAACAATAGCACAAATATCATTACAACAATGACCAACCTGCCTGTTTTGGCCAGGTCACAACAAAGGATTCCTTCTTCCTATTTGAAATGGTGTCTATAAGATCTCCTCTGCTTCTTCCCAAAGGGCAGAAGGGTTTCAGCCTAATGCTTACCTAAACATCAGCACCTTGGATAGCGCAGCACTCCTTTTGTTCTGCATTGGACTGGCAGTCTCCATCTTTGCAGTCTGGTCTCTGAGTAGAATTTGAATAAACCGCTCTCCTTATGACACAGTGGCTCAGTGGTTAGCACTGCTGCCTCACAGAGCCAGGGACCCGGGTTCGATTCCACCTTCGGGCGACTGTCTGTGTGGAGTTTGTACATTCTCCTCGTGTCTGGGTGGGTTTCCTCCGGGTGGTGTGGTTTCCTCCCACAGTCCAAAGATGTGCAGACCAGGTGGATTGGCCATGCTAAATTGCCTGTAGTGTTCAGGGATGTGTAGGTTAGGTGGGTTACAGGGGGATGGGCTCTGGGTGGGATGCTCTGAGGGTCGATGTGGACTTGTTGGGCTGAAGGAACTATTTCCATACTGTAGGGATTCTATGGTACATCCTCAGTACCCCATTCGCCTGTCCCTCTTTACGTCCCCACCTCGATTTCCCTCTGTCATTTCCCCTCTTCTTGTCTCCCATTTACCCTCCCCCTCAGTGCCCCTCCTCTTCTTCCTTCAGATTCCCCTCTCCCATTTCCGCTCCCCCTCTCATCCTCCCTCAGTTCCATTCTTCTCCACCTACCTCCGTTTCCCCTCTCTTCTTCCCTCCGATTCCCCTCATACATTTCCTCAAATTGCCCTCACGGCTTCATTTCTCTCCTTCCCTCGGCTTTCCTGTCATTTCCTGGTTTGGGATTGTCTCAGGCCAAAAGCAAGAACGTTCAACGGCTGGGGAACCCAACCTTTAGTGAGGGCAAGGAGATTTGTAGAGGTCATGTGATCTAACCGTATACAGCAGATAGGAACAAGAGTAGGCCATTCAGCCTTCGAGCCTTCTCTGCCATTCAATATGATCATGGCTGATAGCTCAACTCAGTCCCCTGTTCGGCTTTCTCCACATACCTTTTGATCTCTTTAGCTATAAGAACTAATGTATTGCCGGACAGGGTAGTGGAGTCAGCCTCGTTAGGGTCATTTAAGCTGCTATTAGGTAAGCATTTCAATGATAGTATAAGGTAGGGATGGAGGTTAGATAGATCTTAGGTTTAGGGTAAAAGTTCGGCACAACATCGTGGGCGGAAGGGCCTGTACTGTGCTGTACAGTTCTATGTTCTATACAGGTGCTTCTGCTATAACGCATGTTTCATTAACACAAATTGGCTGTAACACAACTGATGAATAGGGGGCGCTGTTTGGACATTGTGAACTTTCTGCTGTACAGGTATAGCGATTTTCTGTAGCGATTTTGCTATAACGTGATTTTCTATGGTGATTTTCTATAGCGCAAGGTCACACAAGAATGCAACTATCACGTTATAGAAGAACTACCTGTATCTAAGTCTTAAGAAACTCCACAGAGGCCAGTATCCTGTCACTGTCATCCTTTATTTACACAAGACCAAAACTGCACGCAATATTCCAGGTGCAGTCCTGTGCAACTGCAGTTAGACATCCCTGCCTTTTGCTATGAAGGCCAACATACCATTTACCTTCTTCACTGCCTGCTATGCTTGCATGCTCACTCTCGGTGACTGGTCTCTCATTCCCCCACCCCCACTTTCCAATGTGCCATCACTCAGACAGTAATCTGTCTTCCTGTTTCTCCTACCAAAGTACAGGACCTGAATAACAATCAAACATCCAAGGTAACTTGAACCCATTACAAGGTATAAAAACTCGCTGATGCATCCTGGCCTTGAACCACTCCGTTTTAATGTATTGTAAGTGATATCTCTAAATGCTCCTGTTTTATGTAATCTGGAAGATAAATTCTATCCCCATAAAAATAAGCAATGAAAGCTTGTAAATTTAGTTAATCGCATCCAGGTTCTCTCAATTGTCTGGAGAGTTGTCTTGCTCTGCATCTAATGATATCCAGTTACTTACAGAGCAATTCCTTATTCATGACACTGTCTCAAAGACTAACAGAACATTATAAAAACTCTGCGATAGCAAAACAGTGCCACAAATATAAGAGTCTTATAAAGCTGCTTTATCATCAGTGGGTCCTGAAAGACGTAATCTTATAAAATTCTAACAGGGGTAGACAGGGTAAAAGCAGGAAGGATATTCCTGATGACTGGGGAGTCCAGAGCCAGTCTAAGGATATGCGGTGGGCCATTTAGGACTGAGATAAGGAGAAATGTCTTCACCCAGAGAGTGGTGAGCCTGTGGAATTCTCTGCCACAGGAATCTGTTGAAGCCAAAACATTGAATGATTTCAAGAACGAATTGGAAAATAGTTCTTAGGGCTAAAGAGGTCATAAGCTATGTGGAGAAAGTGGGAACATGGTACTGAGTTGGATGGTCAGACATGGTCATACTGGAGGGTTGAGCAAGTTCAAAGGGCTAAATGGCCTCCTCCTGCTCCTATTTTTCTATGTTTCTATGACTCAAGTCTCAGCCTTGAATCTCCTATGGCTCCTCTTTCTCATCTTTCAATTGTCTTTTGTCCCGCTGACATTGGTCACTTGAAAACCTTTTGATCGAGGATGTTGTGAGACGGGGAACAATGAAGAAAGATTGGTTATAGGCTGAGGTTACTCTTCTTAGAACAGAGGGACATGAAAGGAGACTTGAAAGGAATGTACGATATCAGGAGTGGCTCAGATACAGTGGCTGTAGCACAATTAATCTCGGCAGAGTGGTCAGTGACCCAGGGGAAGGTGGGGACATAGATTCAAAATGATTGGAACGACTATTAGAGGAGAGATGAGGAAAACCTTTTGTACCCAGAGGATGGTAGGCATCTGGAACTTGCTGCCTAATTGATTCAGAGACCCTCAACTGATTGAAAAGGGTGTTGGATAGATACTTTAAGTGCAGCGCAACGGACCAAATGTTGGCAATTGGGAGGAGGGAGGAGACTAAGTGGTTCATTCTTTGGCTAGAACAGACGCAATCAGCCAAGTTGTCTCATTCTGTTCCAAAAACCTTTCACAAACAAAGCACAAGCCATTAAGAAATGCAATCATTTGTTCTGGCTGTTCACCCCGCAAGGAGTGATCTCAGAATTTTGGGTAAGGGATGCAGAGGGAATGCAAGGAAGCCCCTTCGATGAATGGTTACAGTTTGGAGCTCACTGACTGCAAGGCTGTGGAAGTGATGGGGAGAAATAATTTCAATAGGAAACTAGGTAGACATTTGATGGAAATAAAATTGCAGGAGCTACAGGAATGAAACTGACTGAGTTCCTCCGTAGAGAGTCAACACAGGCTCATAGAATCTCTACAGTGCAGAAAGAGGCCATTCAGCCCATCAAGTCTGCATCAACCCTCTGAAGAGCATTCCACCCAGAACTCTGCACTATCCCTGTAACCCTGCATTTTCCATGGCTAATCCACCTAGCCTGCACATCCCTGGAAATCACAGGACAACCTGGCATGGCTAATCCATCTAATCTACACATCCTTGGACTTTGGGAGGAAACCCACACAGACACAGGAAGAATGTGCAAATGCTACAATGACAGTGACACAAGATTGGAATCAAACCCAGGTCCGTGGCACTGTGAGGCAGCAGTGTTAACCACTGTGCTGCCCCAGGAGATTCAAGGGGCCAAGTGGCCTCCTTCTGTGGTTGATGACTTTCAAACGAATTTCATTGGCGCTTGGTGGGTAGGGGGTGCAGGAGTGTTGTCAAGGATGTGAAAGGTGGGACATAAATTAAGTCTTTTTTCTCTCTTTTTCTCCCTTACTTCTGGCTTCTTCAGTGCACGCCATTGGAAATACACTCTGACTCTGAATTGCATGAGGTGTAAACCAGAAAATCAGAGTCTAAGGGAGTGGAGAGAGGTAGAATGAAAGATCACCCACATACCTGTAAAGGTTAGGCTCATTATAACGGCCAGTGAGGCACAGCCTTAGCTGGGCAATGACTAGACCATTAGAGAAGCAGTTCCCAGACGTGAGGCAAGACTTTAGGAGCACAAGCTCCAAGACATCAAAGATTACCACTAAACATTATGGGTTAAAGTCCCTTTAAATACAACTGTTTCTTCCCTTTGTGGATGGACAGTTCTTTGAGACATGAGCTGTGCTACAAGAATAAAGACTGTAAGGAGCTAGAAGCTTCTTTTTGAAAATAAAACTCTGGAGTCATTAGCACATTGAATCCCTCCCCCTACCCCCTACTATCTTCACTGTCCTGTCTCACACGACTCTGATAAATAACTTTGTGATGCAGATAGGTAGAGAGATCTTCTCTGAAAGCTTTGACAGGAGTAGTCATGAGCAAACACCAACATAACCAGAGAAATTGAAATCTGATTTAGTTCGGTTTGGATTAGGAATGTGCAAACACATCTGTTGTTTGAAGAATGCTCACCAGCATCCGTCATATTGTGTGCCATCTGGGCTCTTCATCACTAGAAAGCAACCTTGCTGCCCCTATCCTCTGTTGCAATCTTAGATACAAGCTGCCAGCATGTTATATTTGGACAAAGCCCTGTCACTACCATCATATGGTACCATATGGTAATGCTAAATCATTTGGGATGCCCTGATTGATACCTATCCTAATTTGTATTAGTCTAATTCCTGATACCAAGTGAGGAAGGGCACCCACACAAAGTCTTCTGCAGAAGATTAGCTCAGTCCTGAAAACGGTATAGGTTAATTGTATAGTTATAAAGTCAGTTCCATTCCATCCGAGATGCATGATGGTCTCTTGTGAGCTAGTCAGGCTCAATATAGGATAAGTTCATATTAGATTGACTTCTTATTAGTAACTGGTACAACACAGACTGCTTGGACACTCTGAAGCCTGTTTAGCTCCTTCTAGGATCAGTGCATTATATCCTCACAGCCAGGGCTTGTCTCTTGATGTTAGTTCACCTTTTCTGGGTTGGGCATTTAGATTTGAATGTCCAGGGACTGCTTTATTTAGTGCGATACAGAAAAGCCAACAAATGAAAAGCCTAATCTTAACACTTGAGGAAATCTAGATGGGGGCCTATCTCCTTCAAAATCAAGAGCTGTTCTCCTCCGCAAGTCTATATAACAACAGTTTATAGAAAGGAGCTTGATGCTGTCCTCAACATTAACCCTTTCAGAACCCACAACATCCAAAGATCTTGTAGGGGAAAGGGACCTTCAAGGTAAAGAGCTCATCAAAAACTACAGTCGAGTCAAGAATATTTCTCCTTCTGAGGGGAATTTAATGGTACTTTAGAAAGTGGCACCTGATGAATGGAATCATTAAAAAGGGGGATTGGATTGGTTAGCTTTAGAACTGATACAGCACAGAAAGATCCTGTTAAACTGCAAAAGATGAATTACCTGTTTCATTTCCACACCTCTAAACCCGTCGCCATGCAAGATTCGTTTCAAGTTCTGGTCACCACATGTAAGGAAGGATGCTAGGCCAACAGAGGAGGTTCATGAGTTTGGTATCAGGGAGGGATTCTAGCAGCAAAAGGCATCTGGGTTGCTATCCTTGGAGACAGTCAGGCTGAGGAGAGATCAAAGTCTCCAGAAAATAATGATGGGGTTAGAGAAAGGCAGAAAAAGCAGAAACTGCTCCCATTAACTGATGATACGAGGACTAGGGAAAAGAAAGTTAAGGTTTCAGATAAGGTACACAGGGTGAACCTGGTGGAATATCTTTTAACCATGGAATGGTAATAACTCGGATCTCATTGCCTTCGAATGCGGTTGAAATGCAGATGTCAATAATTTGAAAGAAAATCAGATGCAGAATGTCTGGTAATAAACCTGTAGGATTACAGGAAGGAAATGGGGATCGAGGCTGACTGGATTGTTCTACAGGCTCGAGACTGTATCTGGACAAAAAATGGTGAGAGATTGCAGAGGGAGCAGGGTGTCCTTGTGCATGAATTACAGAGGGTCAGTCTCCCTGTATAGCAAGTTACGAGGAAAGCTATCATTTATTATAGCGGTAAACAACGTGGAAACAGGCCCTTTGGCCCATCTCGTCCATGCCGACCAGGATTCCTAAACTGAGCTAGACCATTTGCCTACGTTTGGCCCATATCCCTCTAAACCTATCCACGTCAAAACGTCTTCAAATGTTGTCATTGTACCCCCCTCTACCACATTGTAGCTGCTGCTAACACAATTGTGAGGGGGATTTGATTAAAAAAAGGTTATGCTTCAGTTACACTGGGCATTGGTATGACTCATTTAGACCTGTTTCCTATGTTTCTATGTTTCGATAAGAGTCGCTGGTGTCCTCAAAGTGCAACAGTAAAGTGTGAGAGCATGCTGTAGGTGGATCGGAGGTACACCAGGGAGTGTGCAGTGAGATTGTGGTCACTGACCATTAAATGTGACCCAAGATACTGGCGACTGGCACCGGAGATGGAATTCTAGAGGAGCGGGCTGGAGATGACAGGCCCCCACTCGAATTCTTCACTGCTAGTTTCTGTCAGGAGGATCAAGAATATTAAAGAAGTGAGTGCAAGTAATAATGAGGCTGATAAAGAGTGAAAATCCCTGACTTTTGTTTATACACTCATGAGTCATGGGTGTCTCTGACTGGACCAGCATTTATTGCCCGTCCCTCGTTGCCCTTCAGAAGTTGGTGGTGAGCTGCATCTTGAACCGCTGCAGGCCATGTGCTGTAGGTAGACACACAATGCCCTTAGAGAGGGAATTCCAGGATTATGACCCTTTTGCTAGGCCTCTCTCACCACTCACTCACAAGAATCTCACCTCGCTGTCCAACACTTGGATGGATATTGAGACTTTAGGAAAAGGATTCCAAGATTATGTTAATAGGCCTCTCTCACCACTCAACAGCGAGAATCTCATTTCTATATCCGGGACTCGAATGGATAGTGAAACTTTTCAAAGATCCTCACTCGATATCTCAGCCTACTTTTCCAAATTTCTCACCACGGTCCACATTGCTCAGAGCCTGGGAAGATGTGTCCAATTAGACCTAGCAGCCAGAGATAGCCTCATTGGTCTGAAGGTTGTGGTGGGTCACGGCCAAGATGGTACAGGTCGAGGAACTCAGTGAAATACTTTTAATCAATCTGACATAAAATCGGAAAAAGCTCGAAATGCTCAGCGAGCTTGGCAGCATCTGTGGAGAGAGAAAAACAGAGTTAATGTAGAAGGGTTGCAGCCTTGCAGCAACAATGTCCACTTCACAGTTTATCCTCCGCACAAGCAAACATTTGTAACCTTGTCTTACCCATTCTGTTCACATAAGCCTTCCACTTCGTTTTTTGACATCAGGGTCAGGAGTAGGAACTTACACAGGTTCCCTCAGGCCTGGTCTACAACACAATGGGATAATGGCTGATCCCTTAGCTCAGCTCCACCTTCCTGCACTATCCCCAGCTGAGGGGAGTTCAGTACCCAGCAACTGGCCATGCATAACTCTCTGGGACAGACAATTCCAAGGATCCACAATTTCCAGAGTGAATATCTCCTCTTCTCAGTCTTCAGTGATCAACTCTTTAACCTGAGGCATCCAGCTATCCAATTTAGTCTTGAGTTTTGGCAAGATTTTCTCCCTCAGCCAGTAGGAGAGGGTGGGAAATTCCATCTGCTGCTATCTTGGTTAAAATCCCATTCAATCCTAAAACTCCATCATTCTTCAGCCCCTGAACGATTGGAAACAGCTTCCATCGGTCGCATCCCACCTGCTCACAGCTTGGTACCACCCTGTAAGGTGTGTAATTTTGTTCGGTCATGTCAGGACCCACAAGACAGGAGTGGAAGAAAGTCAACATCGATCAATGTGGTAAGGCAGGAGGCGGGATGTTTAATGATGAGGATAGCATCGCGGCCTTTCAGTCAGGTCTGTGTATAACTGAGGGATACACACCTCTCTCAACACACCAGGGCCAGGATGAGAAAAGCAAATGATTCACTCTAAAACCAATAATCGTCTGTGAAGCCCAAACATTCCAACTGATGTGATTTTGCGCTCAGGGCGTTCAGCCAATTCTGTGAGTTAATTTTTAATAATTTATTTTTCTTAGTGAACAGCCTGGGAAGCAATCAGTACGTGACATTTATTGTCTCAGACGCATCGGAGCTCCCAACTGAAATAACTCCACAGAGGCCGGTATATCATCACCAAGTCACCCTTTACTTGCAGATGCACAGTACCTGACACTGACCCAGCTAGCTCAGAGCTCCTAGAGTGAACAGAACCCCTGACACTCCTGTTTGTATCTGTCAGCCAGGGCTCCCTGATTGGAACAGGTTGACAGCCCCAATCGGAGAACTCAATCTCTGAGGACCACCTGGTTGACTTTGTTTCAATCATGACATCCCTCCCCTTCTAGGTCCTGAGGCACAGGCCTATTCTTTTTCTTGTAGCTTCTCCTGAGGCATTTTCTCACCAAGTCCAGTTCCTCTGACCCTGCCTCAGATGTGGTAGCGTGTACCGGACCCTAACCTATCTCGTGCACCCAGAGTGTCTCGGAAGAAATTCATCTTCTTCGTCACGTGGTAACAACATCAAGGCTGTCACATCTGTTTGTGTCCATTTCGTCCACAATAGTTTCTTCGATGATAGGTGGAACAGGGGGAGTCTCTCCATTTCTGACAACCTTGCCGGATGAACTGAGGAGCCGGGTTTGTTTTGTTTGCAGCTTTCAGGTGGTCCATGTGCTTGTTCAGGACCGCCTCTCCTACCCGAACTTTGTACGTCACGGGACCTGACCTCTTGTTGACCATGCTCTTTACCCATGCAGGCCCATTCCAGTGGTTTCGACACCAAACTTCGTCCCCTAAAGTAAACTGCCTCTCTGGCTTAGAGGAGTGTTTGTATCCAGTATTGGGGTTCCTGATGTCATGTCACCCTCCCCCCTCCCTGATCTGAGAAGATCAGAGTTAATTTGATCTTCTCCCCACTAGCAACTCCGCTGGAGTTATCCCTGTAGTTGCGTGAGGGGTGGTCCCATAATCAAACAGGAACCGGGAGAGTTTGGTATTGAGTGAAGCTGTAGGCTGTTTCTGTAAACCTGCCTTCATAGTTTGGACTGTTTTCTCTGCCAGACCATTGGGCAATGGATGGTATACAGCTGATCTTACGTGCAAATTGCCATTCAGCTTTAGGAAATATTCAAATTCCCCGCTGGGAAATGATGGCCCATTGTCTGTGACCAAAACCTCCCGGGGGTCTCTGTGTTGCAAAAAATGCTCACAGTTTTTCTATCATCATCCCCGTGTTTGACGAACGAACACTATGCACGTCCAAACGCTTTTAATGGGCATCCACAATGAACCAAAACATATAGCCCATAAAAGGACTGGCATAGTCAATGTGTAAAGTGTCTAAGGTTTACCCAGCTGTTCCCACGAACGTGGCAGGTGCTGCTGGTGGTAATTTTTGTCCTCGTTGGCACTCTGGGCACTACTGAGGCTATGTAAGTATCCAATCCTGGCTGCCAGATATAACTTCTCACCAACATCTTCAGTTTGGAAATCCCTGGATGACCCTGGTGGAGTTCAGCCAGTATCTGGAGGTGACCTTTGCTCAGTACACTCCTTCCTGCTCCCCATAATAAAATACCATCCTGTATGGTGATCTGGTCTCGCCAGGTCCAGAAAGTTTTCGATTTTGGTTTTGATGGCTCTTTTGTTATCCCCATCACTATGAGCTGTTTTAGTTTTGTCAAGACAGGATCTTTTTGTATCCACAGTCTGATATTGTCATGCGGTGACCGGAAGGGTTTCCAGCAACTTTAAAACCAGAATTGTCTGTTCTAGTGGTAGCACCACCAGTGGTGTATCCTCCAGTGGGAGGCTCAAGGCATCACATTTGCCATTTGGCCTCCCGGAAGGTGTTCCAATTTGTAATTGTATGCACTCTGAATAAGAGCCCACCGCTGAATTCGACCTGAAGCTATGGGTGGCATGGCCCTGTCCTCTTTAAGTAGACCTATCAGGGGTTTGTGGTCTGTTACTATCACAAATTTACATCTGTAAAAGTATTGATGGAACTTTCTCACATCGAAGATGACCGTAAAACCTTCCTTCTCTATCTAGGCGTATCTTTGTTTGGCATCAACCAAAGTCTGGGAAGCATATGCTTTTGGCTGTTCCTGTCCACTGGTCCACCCATGAGCCGACATTACCCCGATATCATACAGGGAGGCATCGCACGTCAGCACCACATCTCACTTGGGATCAACACCTTAGATGGCGATCGCTACTTCTTCACTTCCCTAAAGGCTATGTCTTGGCTACACTTCCAAGACTGATCCTTTTTCAATAGTAATGTAAGGGTGCCAGGATGGAGGCCAGTTTATGTATGAACTTTCCATAATAATTCACCAACCCAAGGAAAGACCTGAGCTCTGGTACAGACATGGGAACCAGGGCACCTTTGATCATCCTCACTTTATCTTCCAATGGGTGTAACCCGGTCTTGTCAACTCTATAACTCAAATTGGTCACTTGGGGCACCTGGAACACACATTTTTCCCTTCTAGGGTGTACGCCTGCCTCACAGAAACATCTAAAGCCAAGATCTCTAAATGTTCTTTATTGGTTTTCCCCATTATTAACATGTTATCCAGATAACTAGCGACCTGGGGTAGACCTTGTAAAATGTTCTCCATCGTCCGCTGAAAAATGGCACAGGCTGATGATTCCCCCAGATGGTGGTGTCATATATTGGTTCAAACCCTTATGGCTATTAATTGTAGCATACTTCTGGCAATCCTCATCGAATCGCAACTGTAGGTACACATGGCTCACGTCCAGCTTTGTGAAGGACAGCCCCTCCTCCAGCTGTGCGAACAAGTCCTCTATGTGAGGGAATGGATATTTATCCAGCTGTGAGAAGCCATTTACTGTCTGTTTAAAATCGCCACAAAGGCGAAGCGACCCATTGGGCTTCACAGTCAGTATGACCACTGCTGCCCATTCCACAAACTGTACTGGTTTGATGATTCCTTCGTTTTCTTTTGCCTTCTGTCTCTACCTTAGCCTGTAAGGCAAATGGCACTGGGTGGGCCTTGCAAATCATAGAATTGCTTCTTGGTCAACATGCAAGCCTTGGCTCGTTTGATAGTCCCTAGGCCTCCCTGAAAATCTTCTGCATATTTAATTAGGACTTCACTTAGGCAGCCATTTTCTAATCAAAAAATGTTGAGCCAATCATGTTGAATCTTCCTCAACCAATTTTGCCCCATCAGGCTTGGTCCCGAGCCTTTTACTACAATCAGCCGCTTTCCATACGAGACCAGAACCAAAGTCCTACCCTCCTCTAGGAGTTCCCCGGTGAAGGTTCTCGGCCTGACCAAGGTCTTACACAAACCTAAGGCTTGGAGTCCAGAGCGAACTTTAGTAAAGGCTGGTTCTGCGATCAGTGATACAGCCAGACCGGTGCTGACCTCCATTAGAACTGGGAGACCACTTAATCAGATATTTACGTGGACTGGTTCTGACTTGGATGTTGTTAAGCAATTTAACTGTTCCAAACTAGATGTAGGTGGACTTTCCAGTGGGTGGACTTTCCAGTGTGTGCACTCTCCTGAATGCCAGCCTAAGAGTTGTCTAACTCAGTTTAGATCTAGTGGGACTCCTCTACTGTCTCAAGTCCACATACCAGCAACAGCTACGATGCTGAAGAAAATTTTAACCGTTTGGCTGAAGCTTGGCTTTGTTTTGGGGTTTAGCTGTGGGCTGACCTAAAGTCCCTTTGTTCAGAATATGTCCCGAGTGAGGCTATGCAATTGCATTTTTCCTCAGCTCCCCTCTGAGTCTCCTACTCCTGACCTTACACCTGTGCCGTCTGCTTATTGACCCCTCTAGAAAGTGGAAAACATTTCTCCCCATCCTGTCTATGGCACTCAGGACTTTTTACATCTTGATCAGATCCTCCTCAGCCCTCTCTGCTCCAAGGAAAACAACCCCAGCCTATCTATTCTCTCTTCATAGCTCAACCGCTCCAGCCCAGGCAATATCTGCACCCTCTCTAGCGTAATCACATCCTTCCTGTAATGTGGTGACCAGAACTGCACACAGTACTCCAGCTGTGATCTTGTTAATGTCTTATACAGCTCCATCATAAGCTCCCAGCTCTTGTATTGAATGCCTTGACTAAAAAGACGTCAAGTCATGAAGTCCTACAAACCATCGAGCTGCTCCCTCATTGGAGAGTCAGCTGGGGAGGGGAGAGGTTGAGAAGGAGAGTCCTGTATGGAAGCCTCAGCGGGTGCGGGACTGTTGGTGTCACTTTGCATCACAACCCAGCTAGCTATGGATGCGGAGACAGTGAGTAAATTTGAGGAGTTTAACAGATTTTTAATGGGTTGAAGGGTTATGGGGAGAAGACAGGAAAATGGGGGTGAAGGAGCATATCAGCCATGATCGAATGGCAGAGCAGGCTTGATGGGCCGAATGGTCTAATTCTGCCCCTATTTCTTATGAATGTATCCAGTCATCTGAGCTAATGGACAGTTTTGAAGGGGTACATCCCATATGCCTCTTAACCGTCTTACCTACCTGTCCTGCTGCCTCCCAGGACCTATAGACATGTACACCAAGGTCTCTCCAAGCTTCTCTACTTCCTCCGCTCCGACCATCCAACATGTTCTTCCTTGTCTTGTTAGTCCTCCCCTCACCTCACATTTTTCAGCCTTAAATTCCATTTGCCACTGTTCAGCCCATCAGTCCAGACTCTCCATACAATCATATTGTCTGAGGCTTTCCTCTTTGTTTTGTACTCCTTCCAATTTTCATGTCACCTGCAAACCTACTGATCATACCTCCTACCTCCATGTTAGATTGTTACTGTATACAACAAACAGCAAGGGATCTGGCACTGACCCTGTGGTGCTCCACTGAACACAAGCTTCTAGCCACAAAAACACCCCAATCATCACCCTCTGCTTCCTCCCACTGAGCAATTTTGAGTCCAATTTGCTAAAGTTGCCCTGGATCCCATGGGCTTTTAGCTCCTTAACCGGCCTGCCATGCAAGATCTTGTCAAAAGCCTTACTGAAGTCCATGTAGACTATATCACTCCACTGCCTTTATCAATACACATAGAAAACAAATGAATTGCAGATGCTGTATAAATCAGAAACAAAAACAGAAGTTGCTGGAAAAGCTCAGCAGGTCTGGCAGCATCAGTGAAGAGAAATCACAGTTAACGTTTTGGGTCTGGTGACCCTTCCTCAAAACAGATGGTAGCTAGGAAAATGTCAGTTTTTACAGAGAAGATAAGGTGTGGGGAGGGGGTAAGGAATAAACTATATGTGCAGACAGAGCCCAGAGAGAGAGAACAACAGTTAGATAGATAAAAGAGTGGATAACGATCTGGCTGGGAGGGTGAATAGCTGTTAATGGAGACTGTTAGTGGCTAGCCATAGGTAGTGTGTAATGGTAGACTATGTGATAACAAGGCCTGGTGTGTGGGGTAGGGGTCTAGGGCATGGGAGAGTTCGGGTCCTAAAATTATTGAACTCAATATTAAGTCCTGAGGGCTGTAGGGTCCCCAAATGGAAAATGAGGTGTTGTTCTTCTAACTTGCGTTGGGCTTCGCTGGAACGCTGCAGCAATCCAGAGACAGAGATGTTGGCCAGGGAGCAGGGTGGCGCGTTAAAGTGGCAGGCAACTGGAAGTTCAGGGTCTTTTTTGCGAGCAGAATGTAGATGTTCTATGAAGCAGTCACCCAGTCTACACTTCGTTTCCCCAATATAGAGGAGACCACATTGTGAGCAGCGAATGCAGTAGACCAGATTGCGGGAAGTGCAGGTAAAGTGCTGCTTCACCTGGAAGGTATGTTTGGACCCTTGGATACTGGGGAGGGAGGAGATAAATGGGCAGGTGTTACACTTTTGGCAGATACAGAGGAAGGTGCCATTGGGCTGTGGGGTGTGTTGGGGATGAAGGAAGTGTGGACCAGGGTGCCCTGGAGGGAACGGTCCCCGCGGAAAGCGGACAAGGGAGGGGAGAGGAATATGTGTCTGGTGGTGGCATCTCACTGGAGGTGGCCGAAATGGCGCCTGATGATCTTCTGGATGGGGATGCTGGTGGGATGGTAGGTAAGGATAAGGGGAACCCTATCGCTGTTACAGGAGGGAAGACAGGGGGGTAAGGGCGGAAGTGCGGGAGATGGGTCGGACCCGGTTGAGGCTACTGTCGACAACGGCGCTGGGGAATCTTCAGTTGAGGAAAAAGGTGGACATTTCAGAGGCTTCCTTGTCAAAGTTGGCCTCATCGGAACATATGCAATGGAGATGGAGGAACTGAGAGAATGGAATGGAGTCTTTACAGCTACCATCAGCTCTGAGGAAAGGTCACTGGACACAAAATGTTAACTCTGATTTCTCAATACACATAGCCACCTTCTCAAAAAATTCAATCAAATTTGTTAAACATCATCTGTCCCTCACAAAGCCATGCTAACTATCCTTGACTAATCCTTGATCAAAACTACAGATCAAGAAGGCAACTCACTGCCAACTTCTTAAGGGCAACACGGGATGGACAATATATACTGGCCAGCCAGTGATGCCTATGTCCCTCAAGTAAATAAACTTCTCTGAGATTTGCTTAGGTATCTGCCATCTATCTCTCCTGGATCTATAATACAAAGTGATTGCCCATAAGGCCTCATTTGAAGCACCTTCTGAGAAAACATCCCTCTTTACTGTAATAATTGACTCCTTGATCAATATTGTGACACCACCTCCTCACTTACAAACCCCATTTCACCTAAAGCTTCTATAATCCAAACTATTGAGCTGCCAGTCCTGTTCCTCCTTCCCTCCCTCACCCATGTCGCTGTGACAGCTGTGTTCCATTCTACCTTAACTCGAATATATTTTCACTACTTTCGAGATAGACTTGGTTTTTCTTCTTTATTTGTTTGTGCATAATCCTTTACTGTACTTCTACTCTGTATCCTATCTCCCTACCAAATTACTTTCTACTCTCACCTACCGTACTAACAAATCTCCCACTAACATTGTTTCAGAGACAGTAGGAACTGCAGATGCTGGAGAATCTGAGATAACAAGGTGTAGAGCTGGATGAACACAGCAGGCCAAGCAGCATCAGAGGAGCAGGAAGGCTGACGTTTTGGGCCCAGACCCTTCTTCAGAAATGCTGACTACCCTGGTCGACCCATTGTCTCCGCCTGCTCCTGCCCCACCGAACTTATCTCCACCTATCTGGACTCCATTTTCTCCCCCTTAGTCCAGGAACTCCCTACCTACCTCTGTGACACTACCCACGCCCTCCACCTCCTCCAGAACTTCCAATTCCCCGGTCCCCAACACCTCATCTTTACCATGGACGTCCAGTCCCTATACACCTGCATTCCCCATGCAGATGGCCTAAAGGTCCTCCTCTTCTTCCTGTCCCGCAGGCCCGACCAGTCCCCCTCCACTGACACCCTCATCCGCTTAGCCGAACTCGTCCTCACCCTCAACAACTTCTCTTACAATTCCTCCCACTTCCTACAGACAAAGGGGAGGGCCATGGGTACCTGCATGGGCCCAAGCTATGCCTGCCTCTTTGTAGGTGACATGGAACAATCCCTCTTCCGTACCTACACTGGCCCTAAACCCCACCTCTTCCTCCGTTACATTGATGACTGTATTAGCGCCGCCTCGTGCTCCCACGAGGAGCTTGAACAGTTCATCCACTTCATCAACACCTTCCATCCCAACCTTAAGTTCACCTGGACCATCTCTAACACCTCTCTCTCCTTCCTGGACCTCTCTGTCTCCATCTCGGGCAACCACCTCGAAACCGATATCCATTTCAAGCCCACCGACTCCCACAGCTACCTAGAATACACCTCCTCCCACCCACCTTCCTGCAATAATGCCGTCCCCTATTCCCAATTCCTTCGCCTCCGTCGCATCTGCTCTCAGGATGAGGCATTCCACTCCCGTACATCTCAAGGACTGCAACTTCCCCCCCTCAGTGGTCGAGAACGCCCTCGACTGTGTCTCCCGCATTTCCCGCAACTCATCCCTCACACCCCCTCCCTGCAATAACAACCAAAACAGAATCCCCCTCGTGCTCACGTACCACCCCACCAACCTCCGGATCCAACACATCATCCTCCGACACTACCGCCATCTGCAATAAAAAAAACATTTCTGAAGAAGGGTCTAGGCCCGAAATATCAGCCTTCCTGCTCCTCTGATGCTGCTTAGCCTGCTGTGTTCATCCAGCTCTACACCTTGTTATCCCACTAACATTGGTCTTGTTCACATTCAGGTGCAACTGGTCAACTTGCACAGACCCACCTTCTCCAGCAATGATACCATTGATCCAGAAATCTAAAGGTCTCTCCTGCTTCAAATCTTCAGCCATACCTTCATCTGTTTTCTAAGAACCGAAAGAACTATGGATACTGTAAACAAAGAACAAAAACAGAAGTTGCTGGAAAAAGCTCAACAGGTCTGGCAGCATTTGTGAAGAAAAATCAGAGTTAATGCTTTGGGTCCGTTGACCCTTCCTCAGCAACTTCATTTTTTGTTTCATCTGTTTACTCTTGTGATATTGTGCAAAAATCCCCAGTATTAAGACATATGGGCAGAACCCTGTATTTTGGACAGAGCCCTGGATTTAGAGTCATAGAGTCATACAGTCCTACAGCACGGAGACAGGCCCTTCAGCCCAAACTGGTCCATGCTGGCCAAAATGTCCATCCTCACTAACCCCATTTCCCTGCACTTGGCCCATATCCTTCTAAACCTTTCCTATCCATGTATTTGTCCAAGTGTCTTTTAAATGTTGTTAATGTACCTGCCTCAACCACTCCCACTTGCAGCTCATTCCATATGCATACTACGCTCTGTGCAAGAAAGTTGCCCCTCAGGTTCCCATGTAGTCTTTCTCCTCTTACCTTAAACTGATGCCCTCTAGTCCTCGATTCCTCAACCCTGGAAAAAAGACTGAGTGCATTCACCATATCCATGCCTCTCATGATCTTAAACACTTCTATAAGATCCCACTCAGTCCCTTACGCTCTAAGGAAAAAGGTCCTAGCTCATCCAACCTCTCCCTATAACTCAGTCCCTTGAGTCCTGGCAACATCCTTGTAAATTTCTTCTGCACTCTTTCCAGTTTAATAACATCCTTTTTATAGTAAGGTAACCAAACCTGAACATAA
Organism: Rhincodon typus; assembly: GCF_021869965.1. Classification (NCBI taxonomy): domain Eukaryota; kingdom Metazoa; phylum Chordata; class Chondrichthyes; order Orectolobiformes; family Rhincodontidae; genus Rhincodon; species Rhincodon typus. The sequence goes on from NC_063334.1 coordinate 119,931,299, forward strand.
TACCGGCCTCACCAACGTCCTGTACAACTGCATCATAACTTCCCAATGTCTGTACTCAGCGCCCTGACTGATGAAGGCCAGTGTGCCAAAAGCCTTCTTCACTGCCCTCTCTACCTGTGACTAACTTTCAGAGAACTGTGCACCTGAACTCCAAGGTCCCTCTGTTCCACTACACTCCTTAAGGCTCTACCATTCAACATGAAACTTCTATCTTGATTTGTCTTTCCAAAATGCAACACCTCACATTTATTTTTATTAAACTCCATTTGCCATTTCTCAGCCCACTTCCCCAGCTGATCAAGATCCTGCTGCAATTTCTGATAACCTTCCTTGCTGTCCACAATACTGCCTATTTTAATGTCATGCGCAAACTTATTAATCATGCCTTGTACATTCTCATCCAAATCACTGCTATAGATAACAAACAGCAATGGGTCCAGCACTGACCCCTGAGGCACACGATTACTCATAGGCCTCCAGTCAGACAAGCATCCTTCCACTGTTAGAGATAGTAAGAACTGCCGATGCTGGAGTCTGAGATAACACGGTGTGAAGCTGGAAGAACACAACCGCCTCTGCCTGGCCTGCTGCGATCTTCCAGCTCCACACTGTGTTATCTCCTTTCACTGTTAATCTCTGCTTCCTACCAGCAAACCAATTGTGTATCCAATTTGCCAACTCTCCCTGGATTCCTTGCGATCTAACCTTCCAGAGCAGATGTAAAAACTAAAATGTTTACAGAACTGTGCTGAGCCTGCAAGGAAAAAATAAAAGCCACCACCAGACCAGGGAACATTGTTCAGCTTGTACTTCCAATTCACACCTCCTCTCTGAAACAATCGACCTGAAACCAATCGAATCTAGCTCCAGAGATAGTAGGAACTGCAGATGCTGGAGAATCTGAGATAACAAGGTGTAGAGTTGGATAAACACAGCAGGCCAAGCAGCATCATAGGAGCAGGAAAGTTAACGTTTCGGGCCTAGACCCTTCTTCAGAAATGGGGGAGGGGAAGGGGGTTCTGAAATAAATAGGGAGAGAGGGGGAGGCGGATAGAAGATGGATAGAGGAGAAGATAGATGGAGAGGAGACAGACAGGTCAAAGAGGCGGGGATGGAGCCAGTAAAGGTGAGTGTAGGTGGGGAGTTAGGGAGGAGATAGGTCAGTCCAGGGAGGACGGACAGGTCAAGGGGGCGGGATGAGGTTAGTAGGTAGGAGATGGGGGTGGGCCTTGAGGTGGGAGGAGGGGATAGGTGGGAGGAAGGACAGGTTAGTGAGGTGGGGACAAGCTGGGTTGGTTTTGGGATGCGGTAGGGGAAGGGGAGATTTTGAAGCTTGTGAAGTCCACATTGATACCATTGGGCTGCAGCGTTCCCAAGCAGAATATGAGTTGCTGTTCCTGCAACCTTCGGGTGGCATCGTTGTGGCACTGCAGGAGGCGCAGATGGACATGTCATCTGAGGAATGGGAGGGGGAGTTGAAATGGTTCGCGACTGGGAGGTGCAGTTGTTTAGTGCGAACCGAGCGTAGGTGTTCTGCAAAGCGGTCCCCAAACCTCCGCTTGGTTTCCCCGATATAGAGGAGGCCACAACGGGAACAGCGGATACAGTATACCACATTAGCAGATGTGCAGGTGAACATCTGCTTGATGTGGAAAGTCTTCTTGGGGCCAGGGATGGGGATGAGGGGGGAGGTGTAGGGGCAGGTGTAGCACTTCCTGCAGTTGCAGGGAAAAGTGCCGGGTGTGTTGGGGCTGGAGGGGAGTGTGGAGCGGACAAGGGAGTCACGGAGAGAGTTGTCCCTCCGGAAAGCAGATAAGGGTGGGGAGGGAAAAATGTCTTTGGTGGTGGAGTCGGATTGCAGATGGTAGAAGTGTCGGAGGATGATGCGTTGAGCCCCGGGATGGCTTTTACACCTCAGACCATGCCGCTCAGACAGTGGGCAACCTAGAGAGATACTGTGAAAGCCCTCAGCATCCAACGTAAATTCAAGAACATTTGCAGGAAACAAAACAGAAATTGCTCAGTTCTGAGGAAGGGTCACTGGACCCGAAACATTAATTCTGTGTTGTCCTTCACAGATGCTGCCAGACCTGCTGAGCTTTTCCAGCAATTTCTGTTTTGGTTCCTGATTTACAGTATCCGCAGTTCTTTCATTTCTTTTATTGAGTACATTTACACCTTGTCTACTAATCAGAGAGCCAATTAACCTGAAAGAGAACACCAACCAAACAATGAGACTACAGATTTGGCACGGAGGTAGTGGGGCCCACTGTCGGTACAAATGTTAGCCCCGATCTCACCTGAGGAACTTCCAAACCAAGATCCAAGAGAAAGCGAAATGGGAAGCCAAAACAAGAGCATCATCAGGACAAAGGGCACCTGAGAGGGGCAAGCCAGCCAAGAAATCTGCAACAGAACGGGCTGAGCTGGCGTCCGAATAAAGAACTTCTGAACACCAGCCTTTTCCAAACCGAAGAATGTCAACAACCGGCCACAACCATCAGAACCAAAGACCAACAGTTCAAAGCAACAACCGACTTGACCAACCCTACAAATCCTCAGACACAACCTGAGGTGAAAACTGGACTCGCCAAACCAGCAAAAAGTAAAGAAAACCAGGTAGTTCCCCAGTAGATCCAATACACACCGAACCGTACCAGCAGACACACCCCAAACTGAAAAGCATGTGCAACTCCAAGTTCTCAACCGCGCTCTGGGTACTGCAAACCGGCACAGGCAGGCATGCTTCAAAACCAAACAAAAGCCGAAAGAACTGCAGATGCTGTAAATCAGGAGCAAAAACAGAAGTTGCTGGAAAAGCTCGGCAGGTCAGGCAGCATCTGTGAAGAAAAAATCAGAGTTAACGTTTTGGGTCCGGTGACCCTTCCTCAGAACGTAAAACCACATTCTGAGCAGAACTCCTGAGACCCCAAAATTCCAACATAGTTAGCAGTGGGAAGCCAGCGGTATCAGTACATTGGGAGTCTATTGGGGGGAATTCTGATTAATAATGTATTTAAAACTTGGTGTCTCTTCTGTGTAGTAGTAAACAGCTGTGGCGCGAATTGTGGTAATCTAACTAATGGTGTGTTTTGAAGTACTACTATTTCCTGTGTATTAATTGTGTTAATTTCCTTGTGTTACTGAGTTACTAATTTCTTGTATTATTGTTAGCTTTTTGAACATAAATAAACACAGAGAGTCTTTTGCCCCTAAACACCTGTATATTGTCTCTTCATTATATCCTAAGTCAAAAGTCCCGTGTCCAGAACCAGGGGCTAGGAGCAATTTGAACCACTTGAAGGTCAGAAATATAACTGACTGCAAACCAAACCCCTACACTCTGCATACTTCTATTCTCACATGCACTGGGAGAAACCCAGAGATTACAAGGTTTGAGGTCACGCTTTTTATTCCGCTACATAGCTTCCTAAATTCTTGTTCCAGGACCTAATCCCTCTTCCTGTCTATGCCATTAGTCCTGAAGTGAACCATGACCTCTGACTGTTCGCTCTTGCCCCTTCAGGATGCCCTGCATCCCTTGACTCTAACCAATGGAGTCAGTAAACAGGGTGGCACAGTGACTCAGTGATTAGCATTGCTGCCTTGCAGTGTCACGGACCCAGGTTCAACTCCACCCTCGGGTGACTGTCTGTGTGGAGTTTGTATGTTCTCCCCATATCTGTATGGGTTTCCTCTGGGTTCTCTAGTTTCCTCCCACAGGCTAGGTGGATTGGACATACTAAATTGCCCAGAGTGTGCAGGCTAGGTGGGTTAGCCATGGGAAATGTGGGGTTACAGGGAGAGGATGTGGGGAATGGGTCTGGGTGGGATGCTTTACAGAGGGTCAGTGTGAACTTGATGGGCTCTATGGCCTGCTTCCACAGTAAAGGAAGTCTATGATTTCCTTATGCTGGAAGGATGACCATGTCTAAAACAGTGTTTTTCACGTGGATGCACTCCTGTACCTCCAGCAGATGCTCAAATCCCAAAACCCAGCGTTCCAGCTGATTAAACAAGTGGTATCTTCAGACAGTCAGGAACGTCTCCAATTTCCCACATACTGAGGGCCAAGCAGCACGGGGTCCGACCTCTCCTGTCATACCTTGTTTTAGGCTTAAATTTAATTGCCTCCCCTTGTCTTTACTCTCCTTGTCATACCCTACATTGACTTAGTCATATTACTTCATTACATTGGTCCTGACTTTCATGTTATGGATATGACCACATTGCTGTTTGTGTGTACTTATAGGGTCATAGAGTTTAACAGCCCCTGAACACACCCTTCGGTCCAGCTCGTCCATGCCGACCAGATATCCTAAATTAACCTAGTCCCATTTGCCAGCATTTGGCCCATATCCCTCTAAACCCTTCTTATTTATGTACTCATCCAGATGCCTTTTAAATATTGTAATCGTACCAGCCTCCACCACTTCCTCTGGCAACTCATTTCATACATGCACCGCCCTCTGCGTGAAAAAGTTGACCATTTAAATCTTTCCCCCATCACCTTTACCCTATACCCTTTAGTTTTGGACTTCCCTACCCTGGGGAAAAGACCTTGGCTATTCACCCTATCCATGCCCTTCATGATTTTATAAACATATGTGTGCCTCCGATGCTCCAGGGAAAATAGCCCCAGCCTGTTCTTACATATTCTTACACTTACTGTGTGCAAATTGGCTTCTATGATTCCTGCATTACAGCAAAGCCAACAACTCAACAAGCACTTTATTGACTGTAAAGCACTTTTAAAAGCCCTAACACACATTATTAAAATGCAATTTATTACAAACCTAAAGATTGACTGACTATGAGAGAGGCACCATAAGGCTTTGCGTGGATCCATATCTTTAGATCTATCGCTGTCAGACACACCAATTCCTCTCTCTATTCATTTGGGTAAAAGCTATTGGCATTACAGAACAGCTCTCTGACTTTTCTGTTTGCACAGAGAACATTGATTGCAATTCTGACTAAGACACTGATCATCAGCACCTCTTTGTGAATTTGTTCTTCTCATTGGCAATGTTTTCCTATTTGGGGGTAATTGCTATTCTGTGGCTGCACTCAGAGACATTTATTAACTGCGAGATAGAATCGAAAAGCAGAGAAATTATGTTAAACTTGTACAAGACTTTGGTGAACCCACAGTTACTGTGAACAGTTCCGGTCTCCTTGTCATGAAAAGGCCACAGAGGTACTGGAGAAGGCCCAAGACAAAAATTAGGACGTGACACCAGAGTGGGGAGGTTATACTCATCAGGAAAGTGTCAGCAGACTGAGCTTCTTTTTTTGTAGAAAAGAGATTTCTTTCACTGCAGAAGACTATTGAGGTTGGGTCACTAAGTACATTCTAGGCTGAGATAGAGATTTAATCAGTAAAGGAATCAAAGGTTGTATAGGGGAAAGGTAGGAACGTGGAGTCCCCTCCCCCATTTCTGAAGAAGGGTCTAGGCCTGAAACGTCAGCCTTCCTGCTCCTCTGATGCTGCTTGGCCTGCTGTGTTCATCCAGCTCTACACCTTGTTATCTCTTGAGTCATATTAGATCTCATTGAATGGCAGAGCAGACTCAAAGGGCTGAATGGTCTATTTCTGCTCTTACATCTTATTGTAGCCTGATAAGACAGTGCTGTGATCTCTTCATCTCTTGAAGTTATGAAGGGGCTTGAGATGATACAAGCAAGTCAGACCAGACCTAGGAGCCATAAATGTAAAATGATCACTAAAAAACTGGTCAGGCAGCATTCATGGAGAAAGAGCAAGCTAGCATTTCCAATCTAGATGACTCTTCAGAGCTCTGATGAAGAGTGATCTAGAATCGAAACGTTAGCTTGCTCTCTCTCCATGAATGCTGCCTGACCCAATGTGATCTCCAGCACTTTTTGTTTTCAGTTCAGATTCCAGTATTTGCAATAACTTGCTGCTACTAAAAAAATAGGATCTCGTTTGGATATAAGAGCAGAAGTAGGCCAATCAGCCCATCAAGTCTTTTTCACATACGATGAGACCATGATTGAAAGGTCTTACCACAGAGTGCTCAGAATATGGAACTCACTATTTCAAGGAGTTTGCATGTTCTACTTCTACCTGGTATCTGCAGTGATAGGTAGTGATGGTGGAGGCTACAATGTACTTATCGCATGCCTGACCAGGAATCTCTCCAGCCCACACTGCTTGCCATTAGTCTGTATTGGATGGATTTATACTCAAGCTGTTTGGGGCATGCTGCAAATGTGCCTTCATTTGCTGTCAAGCGCTGGAGCGAGATTTGAACTCAGTGCTTCTGGATCAGAGGCAGGGACATTACCCACAATAGCACCCTCGCTCTGAGGTGTAATTGAGATGAACAGAAGAGAATGCAGTTAAGAAGAAATGAGAGAAGCCACCCTCCCCCCACCTCCCCCAAAGTATTGGTTATCCCTTGAGTCAACGATGACATCTACTCAGGGGTTATCAGTTTCTCCCGTTGGTCTTCATGTGACAGAACAGGCCGATTCCCAACCTGCAGGTCTTTGGGCTCTCGGGGGCAGGATGTCCTATGAGGTAATGGATACTCAGTTCCAATTTGCTTGCTTCCCTTCTGCTGGTCTGCTTGAATTCTTATGCAGCTGGCTTCAAGAAAGTCACTGGTATTTGTTTGATGGGTGACCCCATTGAATCCAGATGATGTAAATGAAGCACTGCCAATGGACCTTCCCACAGGGTTTCCAGGGTAAGTGATACACAGGCCAGGTCTCCAATCACACACTCGCTCACTGTGCGGGCAGAGAGGTAGAAGGTGATTCAAATGGGGTTAAATGAGTAGAAGCAGTCAGTTTGTGGTAGTTGGTTAGCTCAGCTGGATTGAGCATGGTGCTAATAGCTCTAATGTTATGGGTTCAATCCCCATCCTAGCCAAATGTGTTGGATCCTTGTCGCACATAGCATGCTTTATAAAAGTGGTTAGTATCCCCACCTATCATGTGGGAGACCAGGATTCAATTCCCCAACAGAGAGGTGCTTGTTTTTTTGATGATAGTATAAGGTAGGGGTGGAGGTTAGATAGACCTTAGGATTAGGGTAAAAGTTCGGCACAACATCGTGGGCCAAAGGGTCTGTACTGTGCTGTACTGTTCTATGTTCTAAGCCTTTTGTAGACCATGAACACCATCAAGGAGCAGTTTTTTTTATTCATTTGTGGCATCTGTGTGTCACTGGCCAGGCCAGCATTTATTGCCCATCCCCAGAGAGAAGCTAAGTGTCATTCCCAATGCAGTGGGTATGGAGTCATATGTAGGCCAGACCAGGTAAGGATGGCAGTTTCCTTCCCTAAAGGGCATTAGTGAACCAGATGGGTTTTTCCCCAACAATTGACAAAGCAATCATGATCATCATCAGACTCTTAATTCCAGATTTTTTTTTATTGAATTCAAATTCCGCTAATTGCCCTCAGTCTAATGATAATACCACTAGGCCATTGCCTCCCCAATTTCTGAGTTTGGCCATTGGTGGGCCAATTGATCTCCTCTATAAAGACTGAATAACATTTAGGTAAAACATTTCTTTCATTCAGTCTTTTCTGGAGGCTGCCTGGCTACCTTCTGCTCCCTTATGCAACTCTTTCTGCATGTTCCTAGTTGGTGAGACCTTAGGGCTGCTCTCTTATTAAAAAGACACAACTGGTGGTGGCGGTATAACCTGAGGGTCAGCCCAGCTCAGCTAAGGAGGGGGAGGTTGACCTCAGCTGATGCTGGAATCAAACCCGTACCATTGGCTTCACTCTGCGTTGCAAACCAGCCATCCAACCAACTGAGCGAACCACCCTCCCAAAGTCAATGCCGCTATTACAGTCAACAAAATGCAGCAGATCAACAATTCTATAACAGATGCAGTTTGTCAGACCTAACCAAAAGCTGTCCAACTTAACATGCCATTCATAATGCTTGTGGCACCAAGGGACATTGGGCAGTCATAGGCAAGAAATCTGGTCCCGAAGGCCAAGCTAGACCCTCGGAGGAAACACAGGTGACCAACAAGGGGGTACAACACCATCACCATCACAGTGGCAGCAAAGGAAAAGTTAACCAGAGTCAACACAGTGTGGAGCTGGACGAATGCCAACTTTCCTGCTCCTCTGACGCTGCCTGGCCTGCTGTGTTCCTCCAGCTCCACACTGTGTTATCTCTGACTCCAGCCTCGGCAGTTCGTACTATCTCGGAGTGTTAACCAGGGTTGTGTTAATTCTCAAGACCCACTACTACTGATGTTCCCATAGAAGTTAATGATTCAATCAAAGTACACAGTGTCCCCACTTCACCCATCTGATTGAGTCAGGTTGACAGAAAACACTGACCAGGCTTCTACAGTTGAAAATAGCTACTGTTTAGCACAAATGACTACAAGCAAGCAAAACTGTGAACTATCAACATATAACTCCACTAGATGAAACTCTGTTCCCCTTGTGACTGATTAATTCACCACATTTCTCATTGTTTGACAACTGAGCAGCACAATGAGTATAGCCAGAGTGGACATGATGAACACTTTTTCTCAGTTTATATATTTCTCAGTTTATTCTCATACCGGAATGGATAGTGTCTGAGCACAAAATACAAGCCATTTCAAAGATAGTAGGAACTGCAGATGCTGGAGAATCTGAGATAACAAGGTGTAGAGCTGGATGAACACAGCAGGCCAAGCAGCATCAGAGGAGCAGGAAGGCTGACGTTTCGGGCCTAGACCCTTCTTCAGAAAAAGGCGTGTACTAACTGAAGTGATCCATCTCACATCATCACCCCACAATCCATGCTCAAGTGATCTAGTGAAAAGTTTATATGGACTATCAAGTCAATGACCAATAGATGTTGATCAACAAAGCTCGATTTTCACATTAATGCCATTGGAAAGGAGATTATCACATGCAGCACAACTTCTGCGTTGAAGGGTATTGTGAGAGATCTTGCTGCACAATTGTATTACCATTTTGAGACATTGACCATAAGATCATAATACTGTGAAATGGTTATGGCAGAAGTAGGCCATTCAGCCCATCAGATGTTCTTCATGATTCAGTGAGATGATCTGATTATCCTCAACTCCATTTTCCTGCCTTTTCCCCATAATCCTTGTTCCCTTATCGATTAAAAATCTGTCTGTCTCAACCTTGAAAATACTTAATGGCCCAGCCTCAATAGCCCCTTGAGGTAAAGAATTCTGCAGTTCACTACCCTCTGAGAGAAGAAATTCCTCCTCATCATCTCCATCTTAGCTGGGTGACTTCTACTCTGAGATGATGCCCTCTTGTTCAAGTCTCTCCCTCAAGGGGAAACAACCTTTCTGTATCTACCCTGTCAAACTCCCTAAGATTCTTGTACGTTTCAATAAAGTCTCTTCTCAATCTTCTAAACTCCAATGAGTACAAGTTCAATCTATTCAACCTCTCCTCATGAAGCAGTCCCTCCATACTGTTATCAGCCTAGTGAACCTTCTCCGAACTACCTCCAGTGTCAATATCTGAGGCCAAACTGTGCACTGTATTCCAGTTGTGATCTGACTAGTGCCTTGTACAGTTTTAGCGAAACCTCCTGACTTTTACACTTCATTGCTTTGAAATAAAGGCCAACATTTCATTGAATCGTAGAATCCTTACAGTGCGGAAAGAGGACGTTCAGCCATCGAGACCACACTTACCCTCCGAAGAGTATTCCAACCAGACCTAGCCCCCTGCACATCCCTGAACACTACGGGCAATTTAGCACGGCCAAACCACTTAACCTGCACATCTTTGGAATGTGGGAGGAAACCGGAGCACCCAGAGGAAACAATGCAGACACGGGCAGAACATGCAAACTCCACACAGCCAGTCGCCCAATCTTTTGCAATCTCTGTTATATCTGTGAATCTTGGCATCATGCATAGAGTGTGAGGATCAGTGAATATTATTATAGTTTGATTTACTACTTTTATAACTTGCCATATACTGTGAAGGGCGGCAACATTGAATGCAGACTTGAGTTCCAATGAACTTATATTGATACTGAATCAGTCAAAAGTACTTCAGTTTCTCATTACGGTCAACATTGGAGAAATATCACAGAAATTAGTTTTCTTTTATCGTTACCTTTTCTTAAAAGATATCATTCTCTTGCATTCTTCACTGTTTTTTTTATCTTGGCACAAAACCAGAAGGTAAACATTTTGATGATGTTGAAAAGCTGAATTAAGGTAAATGCAATAGCATTCACGAATAGGGAAACAAATGTCATATGATTCAGTGTCATGTGATGAGATGTCACATGACCAAATCGCCAGGATCCACTCTAACCAGGATTGGCATTTTTCAACTGAAAGTATAGCCTGGATCTCAACAATATCACCTGGCCTCCATCGATTTATTCATACAGGACCCCAGCATTTAATGTTTTAAAATTTGTTTATAGGATACGAACATCATTTAATGCTCGCATTTATTTCCCATGCCTCATTGCTCTGAAAAAGGTAGTAAAAACATGGGAGATAGGAACAAGAGTAGGCCATTCAGCCCCTCGAGCCTGGTCCACGATTCAATATGATCATGGCTGATCATCAAGCTCAACACCCTAATCCCACCCCCCTCCCCTTCCCTCCCATATCCCTTGACCCCTTTAGTCACAAGAGCTGTATCAATCTCCTTCTTGGAAACACACCATGTTTCTGTGGCAGTGAATTCCACAGGTTTACCACTCTCTGGGTGAAGACATTTCTTCTCATTTCAGTCCTAAATAAGTTTACCCCTTATCTTTAACTATGACCCCTGGTTCTGGACTCCCTCACCATTGGGAACATCCTTTCTGCATCTCACCTGGCTAGTCCTTTTAGAATTTTTTTTATTTATGAAATCCCCCTTATTCTTCTAAAATCCATAGGGTACAATCCTAACTCAATCTCTCCTCATATATCAATGCTGCCATCCCAGGAATCAATTTAGTAAACCTTCCTTCTCTAGCAAGAACATCCTTCCTCTGATAAGGAGACCAAAACAGCACGTAGTATTCCAGGTGTGCTCTCAAATATGCCCTGTACATTTGCAGCAATAAACCCCTGCTCCTGGTCTTAAATTCTCTCGTTATGAAGGCCAATAGACAGTTTGCCCTGTTTACTGTTTGCTGCACCTACTTGCCTACTTTCTGTGGCTGGTTCACAAAGGCCTTGTCATACATTCCCCTCCCTCAATTTACAGCCATTCAAATAATAATCTGTCTTCCGACTTTTGCTACCAAAGTGGATAACCTCACATTTATCCACATTATACTGTTTCTGCCATGCATTTGCCCACTCGCTCAGCCCATCCAAATCACACTGCGACATCTCTGCAGCCTCCTCACAGCTTCTCCCTTCCACCCAGCTTTGGATCATCTGCAAATTTTGAGATATTACATCCAGTTCTGTCATCTGAGTGATTCACATATGTTGAAATAACAGGAGTCTGGCATCGATCCCTGTGGTAGGCAATAGTCCCTGTATGCCAGTCAGAAAAAAGACCCGTTAAATCCTGTTCTGTATTTCTTTTCCGCTAACCAGTTTTCCAACTATCTCAATACAGTATCCCGATCCCATCTGCTTTAATTTTACGCATTAATCCCTCATGTAGGATTTTGTCTGATCTTGAACTGCTGTCAACGTACTTTATACACAATAAGCAGTACATAAAACCGTGTAAAAACCGCAATGCGTTTGTCTTTGACTTCCTGACCCTTCGCAACTCTCACCCCATGGCCACCTTGATGAAGATTCTCCATGTTGAGGTGTTTGATAATCACGTCCCTTTCAGAACAATTTGTTTTAATGTTGACTTGAAGAGGCTCTTTAATATATAATTATCTTTGGATAAGTTTAGCATTCATGTCAAATTTAAGAACATGATATTTAAGAACTAAGAACAGGATTAAACAATTCAGATCCTTGAGCCTACTCTATAGATTAGTCCTTTCTTACTGTAAGAGTCAGGTTGCAGCTTTATAAAATTATGGTCAGGCCACACTTAGAGTGTTGCATTTCATTCTGGTCACCACATTAAGGAAGGATGTGGAGGCTTTGGAGAGGGTGCAGAAGAGGTTTACCAGGATGCTGCCTGGATTAGAGGGTATGAGCTGTAAAGGAGAGGCTAGGCAAACTAGGGTTGTTTTATCTGGAGCAGCAGAGGCTGAGGGGAGGCCTAATAGAAGTGTATAAAATTATGAGAGGCATAGACTGTGTTGACAGTCAGAATCATTTTCCCAGATTTGAAATGTCCAGTATGAGAGGGCTGCATGTAAGGTAAGAGGGACAAGTTCAAAGGAGATGTGAGGGGCAAGTTTTTATACAGAATGGTAGGAGCATGGAACATGCTGCCAAGGGTAGTTGTGTGGACAGATATGATAGGGGCATTTAAGAATCTTTTAGATGGATACACGAATAAGCAAGAAATGGGGGGATATTGACATGGAGACATTTTCCTCGGGTGGAGGTAGCTATTATGAGGGCGCATAATTTTAAAGTGAGTGGAGGTAGATATAGGGGAGACTTCAGAGGTAGGTTCTTTACTCAGAGAGTGGTCAGGGCGTGGAATGCATTGCCAGAGAGGGTAGTGGAGTCGGCCTCATTAGGGGCATTTAAGCGGCTATTAGATAGGCATATGGATGATAGCATAAGGTAGGGGGGAGGTTAGATAGACCTTAGGTTTAGGGTAAAAGTTCGGCATAACATCGTGGGCCGAAGGGCCTGTACTGTGCTGTACTGTTCTATGTTCAATGTATCACGTTCAGCACAACATCTTGGGCCAAAGGGCCTGTTTCCGTGCTGTACTCCTCTATGTTCTAAAACCACCATAATCCTGCCAGACTATAGGCTGCTCTCTCAGGGATGGAGAGAGGTGACTGGTGCTGGTTTAACCTGAGGATCACCACACCTCAGGCAAGGTGCAAGGTTGAAAAGGAGAGCCCTTCTTGCTAACCTCAGGCAGAACAGGAATTGATTCCTCACTTTTGGCGTCACTCTGCAATACAAAGCAGCTGTCCCCCTAACTGACAACCCCCACCCCCCCCCCCCCCTTTTCCTCATTGCGTAAGGTCAGAGTCCATTTTTTTTCTATGACGATGACGAACAGCAGTGGTTAACGTTAGTTTAGAAGAAACTGGTGTTGCTTTGAAGTCTAAGCCTGAATACATTCCTTCAGTTTTACATCTTTTTGACCAGTCCTATAAAGAACCCAAACCCATAAGGTGGCATCAAGCTACATGATGAAGGAGAATCTCGCCGTTCTGCTGTTGCGCAGCTTGTAAATGGTACACACTTCTCCGACTGTGCAATAACATCACAAGCAATGATTGTTCAGCTGTTGGATACAGAGCCAATCAACCAGGCTAGCTTGACCTGGACTATGTTGAGATTCTTGAAGATAGTTGGGAACACACTTACTCTGAATCCCCCACTATCAACATCCTGGAGGTTACCATTGACCAGAAACTCAACTGGACTCATCACATAAACACAGAGGCTACAAGAGCAGGTCAGAGACTAGGAATACTGCAATGAGTAACTCACCTCCTGACTCCTCAAAGCCTGTCCACCATCTACAAGACACAAGTCGGGAGTGTGATGGAATACTCCCCACTGACTGGATGAGTGCAGCTCCAACAACACTCAAGAAGCATCCAGGACAAAGCAGCCCGCTTGATTGGCACCACATCCACAAACATCCCCTCCCTCCCCACCGACGCTCAGTAGCAGCAGTGCGTGTTATCTACAAGATGCACTGCAGAAATTCACCAAAGATCCTCAGACAGCACCTTCCAAACCCATGACCACTTCCATCTAGAAGAACAAGGGCAGCAGATATAAGGGAACACCACCATCTTCAAGTTTTCCTACAAGCCACTCATCATCCTGACTTGCAAATATATCACCGTTCCTTCACTGTTGCTGGGTCAAAATCCTGGAATTCCCTCCCTAAGGGTCAACCCACAGTACAGGGACTGCAGCAGTTCAAGAAGGCAACTCAACACCTTCTCAAAGGGCAACAAGGGACGGACAATAAAAGGCTGGCCCAGCCAGGAATGCCCACATCCCATGACTGAAGAAACAAAAGACAAGTGGCCAGTGTTTGAATGCTGGCCTGGACCCTGGAGATTGCAAACAGACTGGGAGTCAGCAGGTGAGATGCTTGGCTCAGAATAGAAACTGTTAAAAGGTTGACTCACTGAGATTGTGCTATCGATGCAGAAGCCCAATGTTAATCCAAAGAGTCACCCAACAGAAGGAAAATTAAACATTATCCATCACCCTAAGAAACAGCAAATACACTGGTGGCATCAAAGTGAAAAAGATGTGGTGGTGTAATGAACTGCACAAAGAGCTTGTGGCAACAGCGTTGGCACTCAGCCTGACAACAGCAGAAGGCTCAATATCTCCCGAAGGACTGGGGGTTGCTGCGGGCAATGGAATAAATTGCAGGCTGTCAGCTCTGACATGCCATGACTCCATTCTGTTAGTGACCCTCAACACGATG